>NW_026991715.1:117736876-118342917 GCF_029215605.1 Mirounga angustirostris | reverse complement strand
TCTAAAAGACTTTTCCTCCAAACACCTGGAACTTCCTACATTGAAGGGGGACCCACACTGGCACCTGCCATCAGAACTAGGGGCTGGGGATGTGGCTGCAGTGAACAAATCCCTGACAGGGCATGGTGTGGGCTGCAGGAATGTGACCTCCCTCGGATACAACTTTGTTTGTCTTTCTCTGTTTTCACTAACCACCCCCTTCCAAGAGAGCAGTGTAAATGGGTGGTAATATATGAGAAATGTTTATTTGCTTGCAGCTGCCAAATGTCTTTCAGTTAATAAATGAATCTATATAATATATATATTCACAGACAGTATTATGCATGATTCACCTTTTAAACCTGAATATATAAGAAGAGTTTATAAGAAATGAAAATAATATCTTCTAGAATTCTCAGCTATGTGGTTTTAAAAAAATCTAGATTCATATACTACAACTTTCTGTGGTAAAATGTATTAACCTTAGATAGCTAAATAATGTCCCAATACTAAAATTTTGACACTTTTAAGAAAAAAAAATCTGGCAAATTAGTCCCAAGATACTACTCCATAAAATATTAAATAAATTTTTAACAAAACTTTTATCACAATTAAGGAAATCATGTTCAAAATTAGGGTCAAATTTATTTTAATCATATCATTCTCTCTAAGCACACTAGATTCTAAAAATGAGATTTTTCCTTTTTTTAAAATATGAAGTCACTTCTAAGAGACAGAACTAAATGTCTTGGGATTTATTAGTGTTTTCCAGCCCATTCTAATCTACAAATCACCTGTGAATGTGTTAGAACTTGTCATTAAACTATCTACTAATATAATTACCTTTCCCTCTTTCTCCCTACCTGATATCGCTATAGTACATCTTTAAATATAGCATACTGGGGCGCCTGGGTGGCTCAGTTGGTTAAGCGTCCGACTCTTGATTTCAGCTCAGGTCATGATCCCAGGGTGTGAGATCCAGCTCCACGCTGGGCTCTGTGCTGGGCATGGAGCCTGCTGAAGATTCTCTCTCTCCATCTGCCTTCCTCACCCCATCACCACATGCACATGCACGCACCATCTCTCTCTCAAAAAAAAAAAAAAAATATTTTAAATATAGCATACTGTCTAAGGTCCATTAGATGGCTACTGCCCAGAGTGATAATAGGTATTCATGACACTGGCCCTAGGACTCCTTCTAAGTCCCCCAAGAGAGAGAAAATTATATTCTGACTAGTTCTAATGCTATGTGTGTTTCTATTAAACAGAAAAATAATGCATTATTTTATATATTTGTCAGCTCCTTGTAAGTAGAAATTAAGACTGGCATTCCTTTTCATCCTTACCTTATCAACATTACTTCACTAATAGTGTTCTTTGAACATACACAGAATGGGTATTGAAACTTTTAGGAAGTTAAACTGTCTAAAAGTGTCACTGGCCACTTTTCTTCTTTTCTCATCATGTCACATGAATGCTGTTGAAAGAGATCACAAATGGTCTGAAGATATCCGTAATACCCAAATTAGTGAGGCCATTTCTTTGCAATAACTAAAAGTATACCAGAGAATGTATTGTAATATTTCATTTATTTTCAAATGGGGCTGTTTACTTATACAGATTATTGATACAGAATAAGGTATAAGGATCTCTTACAGGACATGGGACCTAAGTTTGGACAGACTACTCTCCAAGACTGAAAATCACTCTAAAATGAGAAACCAGTCACTCTCATAGTAACTCATGTTTAGAGATGGTTTGTAAAGACAGTGTTGTTGGCTGAAATGAAATTTCTCAGAGTCTCCATCAAGAAGATCAAGTTACAAGTTACAAGATGCAACGAATATAACATGTTAATGTAAAGAAATTAGTTATTCATTTATATTGTAACCTAACTGACTTAAAGATGATCCAAAGGGCAAGTTCAGGCCAGTGTCTCCTCAGCTCACAGGGTCTCTGCCCTGTGGAAAGCAGAATCGAGGCTCCCTTTTCAGACAGAAGCCACAAAGAAAAGGGAATATGAAGGTAGCAGAACCAGATCCACTGTCCACTAATATTACCCAGCTCTCTTTCCACTGGTTTTGAATCCACCAAGCCACCTTTTTTGCATTTGACACATAAGTTTTCTTTCTAGGATAGAATGTGCTGACCAGCTGTATTTCCTTCCTTTTGGCAGATCTATTTCTAATTATGAATTAATGAACTAGCCTTCTGGGTTATCAGGAGTCTCTTATGAGTTTCATTAGCATTAGTCAGTTCCCCTGAGTCATATCAAGTCTGTGTTTAATGATGGGATTGAGTTTCTGGCCTTGCAAAGCTGAAAATCTAGTCTCCAAGGACCACCAACCCCACTAAGGTATCACTATGCCTGAATTTCCAACTGGCCTTTTAACATGGCTCTTTAAATGAAAAAATAAGTATTTCAAAAGGAGGTAATTTCTTTTAAAAAGCTTAGAAAATACAAGCTACCTAAGAGGGTAGGTAGGCAAATCCTAAGGGAGAGTCCCTCTAAGTTCTATTTTGGTCCTCTCACTTGGCTGGTCTGAAAGTGCAGAGTGAAGCACAAATCTAAGCATTTATCCACTGAATCTGATCAACCCAGATATTTAGATCTCAGTCAAATCAGGTCACAAAACCTGCATGTCTGCAACTATGAGAAGGTTGGGGTGGTCACTACTTACCTTATTAGACACTTACAACTGTCCGCCTTATCTGCCTAGCTAGACAAAAACTTACTCCCTTTGGTAACTAGAGCCAAACGTTTAAAATTACAAGAGAAACTTTAGAAAATGGCCATCTGTTCTTTCAAATCCAGGTCAATATGGAGATTCTTCAAATGCCCAAGACAAAAAAAAAATGGCTAATCACATAAACCATTATTTAGAATACACACTGTCACATTAAAAATTTAAAGACTGTGGTACGTTCTATACATGTGGAAGCTTGTGAGAGCAGCTTCATACTAGAGACTGACTTGTTTTAGGAAATAAACATTTTCATATTTCTAGATTGGGGAAGTATCAGAATTTCCAAAATAATGGCATACATGATCATATGTGCTTACTGCAGGAAAAAAAAAAATATGTATGTCACACATTGATCTTCATAATCTCATCAAAACAACATTTTTTTTTCCAGTAGAAAACCTATCAATCTCTCTTCCTAATTATTCCCTGTGGTGTGTTCTCTGACAGAGATATATTCTCTGAGAGTAAAGAACAGGACCAAAGTCTGCTGCTTACCTTCTGAAATCGATTGTGGTCAAGACTGGGATGTGTTGCTACCCAATGAACAAGATCTGGACAGCAACAAAGCAGTGTAGATGTTTGCCACAATTGTAGACAAAAACTAGTGTTAAGCCTTTGGAGACCACTGTTTCAACAGTAAAACAAGATACACATTATTTTCTCAGCAACCCAAGAGGCATAAAAACCAACTGGACATACTGAATGTAGTGTGAGCTCTTGTCTACATTTCAAAGAAAATTCTGTTTCATAGGCTTACTAGAGCTTACTCTCTGAAAGGCTGGCTGAAAAATATGTTAAATAACCATAATAATATGGAAAATAATACTACCTTATTGGAAGCACTATTTATTTACAAATTATATTTTGAATAAAGCTGGAAAATACAATGGTAATATATGTTTGAAATAATCATTTAAAATTCCCTTCTCTCTTAAAATTGCTTTAGCTAGTCAGGGTCTTTGTGGTTCCAAATGAATTTTAGGATTTTTTTTTCTATTTTTGGGCAAAATGACATTGGAATTTTGAGAGATTGCATTGAATGTGTAGATTACTTTGCATATTATAGACATTTTAACAATGTTAATCCCTCCAATCTATGAACACAAGGTATCTTTCCAACTATTTGTGTTTTCCTTAATCTCTTTCATCAAAATTTTATAATTTTCAGTGTACAGATATTTCACCTTCTTGGTTAACTTTTTTTCCTAAGTATTTCATTCTTTTAGATGCTATAAAAGGGATTAATTGTTTTCTTCATTTCCTTTTCAGACAGTCCATAGTATATAGAAACTCAATTGATTTCTATATGTTGGTTTTATATTCTGCAACTTTACTGAATTCATATATCAGTTCCAACAGTTTTTTGGGTGTAGTCTTTAGGGTTTTCTATATATAAGATCATGTCAGGCTAGGACTTTCACTACTATGTTGAATAGAAACGGTGAGAGCATGCATTCTTGTCTTGCTTCTGATCTTAGATGAAAAGCTTTTAGCTTTTCACCATTAAGTATGAAATTAGTTATTGGCTTGTCATATAAGCCTTTATTATGCTGAGGTACATTCTAGCTATATCTAATTTGTTGAAGAGTTTTTACCATGAAAGGATGTTGAATTTTATCAAATGTTTTTCTGCGCCTATTAAGACAATTTTTATCCTTCATTTTACTAATGTGATATATTATACTTACTGACCAAGACAGCAAATCTGGATCCATTATCCCTTACTGATTTCAAACTATTTTACAAAGCTATAGTAATGAAACGGTATGCTTGTGTCATAAAAACAGACACATGGATCAATGAAACAGAAATAGAGACCCCAGAATAAATTCATGCATATTTGGTCAACTAATATTTGACAAAGGTTCCAAGAATACACAATGGGAAAAGGAAAGTCTCTTTGACAAATAATGCTAGGAAAACTGGATAGTCATATGCAAAAGGATGAAACTGGACCCCTATCTTACACTATACACAAATATCAACTCACAATACGTTAAAGTCTTAAATGTAAAGCCTGAAGCCATAAAACCCCTAGAAGTAAACATAGGAGAAAATCTCTTTGACATTTGTCATGGCAATAATTTTTTGGATTTGATATCAAAAGCTAAGGCCAGAAAAGCAAAAATAAACAAGAGGGACTACATCAAACTAAAAAGTTTCTGCACAGAAAAGGAAAATAATCAACAAGATGAAAAGGGAACCTAAAAATGGAGAAAATATTTGCAAACCATATATTTGATAAGGGGTTAATACCTAAATATATAAGAAATTCATAAACTCAATAGCAAAAAACAAATAACTTGATCAAAAATAGGCAAAGGACCCAAATAAACATTTTCCAAAAAAAGATATACAAATGGCCAACAGATATATAAAAGGCGCTCAACATTACTGATCATCAAGGAAGTGCACATCAAAACCACAATGAGGTATAACTATACACCTGTTCAAGAATGTCTATTACCAAAAAGAGATTATAAATGTTGGAGAGGATATAGAGAAAAAAGGACCCTTATATGCTGTTGGTGGGAATGTACATAGGTACAGCCATATGGAAAACAGTTTGGAAGTTTCTCAAAAAAATTAAAAAGAAAACTACCATATGGATATTAAAAATTAAAAAGAAAACTACCAGCAATCCCATTTTTGGGTGTATATCCAAAGGAAATGAAATCACTATCTTGAAGAAACATCTGCACCCCCCACCATGTTTGTTGCCACATTTTTTAATAATAGCCAAGACATGGAAACAACCTAAGTGTTGACAGATGAATGGGAAAATGTGATATACATACATAGTGATGATAGACAGATAGATAGATAGATAGATAGATAGATAGATAGATAGATAGATAGATGATAGATAGATAGATATTTATGTATATAAAACATATATTTACACACAAAGTAGAATATTATTCAGCCTTTAAAAAAAAAAGGAGGGAAATCTTGCCATTTGCAACATGGATGAGCTTGGAGGCCATTATGCTAAATGAAATAAGTCAGACAGAGAAAAATAAATACTGTATGGTATTATCTGTATGTGGAAACTGAAAAAAAAAAAATTAAATCAGAAAGTAGAAAGATTGCCAGGCATTGCAGGACAGTAGAGAAGCTGGGCAAAAGATTAAACTTTCAGTTATAAGATGAGTAAGTTCTGAGGATCTCATGTACAGCATAGTGACTACAGTTAATACTGTACTGTAAACTTGAAATTTGTTGAGAGCAAGTCTCATAGAAAAAAGAGTAATAACATATGATGTGAGAAATGCGTTTATTAACTTGAATGTGAGAATCGTTTCACAATATGAATATTAAATCATCACATTGTACACTATATATTTTGTAATTTTATTTGTCAAATGAACAACAGAGCTGCAAAAATAAATAAAATAAAATTCCCTTCTCTGATTATCAGGGTACATTTTTCTGAGCCTTAGAATAGTCAATGCTAAATCTAAATCTCCTTTCTTCGTGGGGATGATGTTGAATCAGGTCAAGTGGGATAAGAGGATTATAGATGTATTTCTGATATCTTTATGGATTTAGCAATGTGGCCTTAATCATTTTGAGTTGCATAAATCAAGATAAGAATTATTGGGTAAGAGTGTGCACATGACATTAAGAACAAACAAAACTGTCTGATAGTATTATATGATTTATTAAATACACACATGTATATGGTCCTCCTAACCCAAGTGTAAGGTATTCATAAAAATAAATCAGTAGAGATTTCAGTGCACTAAAAGTTACAAATGCTTCATTTAGCGTGTAAAATGCAAAGGAACTATGTACTATTAGTTTGATGACACAGCCATTATTTAGGTAATGTAAGCAGCAAGAAGAGATGTCTAACCAAGGGGAAAAAATTAACTATTTCTTTAATTTAATAGGAAAACATTACTAAAAACAATGAAGATTGGGAATATTGCTCTTATTGTGTAAAGTGTGAATTGATGGCCTCCTCACTACATGAAAAATGATGGCCAGGAGTTCCTATTATAGTCCTCTTCTGACTATAGCAACTTTTATGATGGAAAGTGATCCCTGGATTTGCACTGAAGACAGTGAAGATGCACTGCCCCCAGGTGTCTGTACTAGAATTTACTGGATTAAGAAAAACATTATTATTTGCAAGAGGCAACAGTCTCTTAAGAAGGAAACATCTGAATTGTGTTGAGAATACCAACTATCTTAAATCAGGTACCAAAGAAATTTAAAAAAAAAAAAAAACTCTAATACTCCTGGGACTTTTTATCTGTGCACCAAATTATATATTTGAAGCAATACATATAAAGCTAATTATTCAAAAATTAGGCCAAAAATAATGTATAGTGCCTTTTTCAAATGTGTAATATCACATTTTCCTCAATGCTTTTACATGTGCATTACAGTACCTGATTTCATTTTACCATTTGGAATCAGGAAACCGGCAAAATGAGTCAGAACATGTTCCAAAGCGGGAATAGCATTGTATAGCATTTTAAGTACATATTCAAATGCTAATATCCAAAACTATTATTTCATAACACAGACCCATAGAAAATGGAAAATTCCACCTACATTTTAGTCCCCAGAAAAAGCCACTACTGCACCCACTCCTTGTAAGGACATGCAAGTATGACAATAATTGCAAAATTTTGCCAACCCACTTATTTTTTTCTTAAAAGGCAACTCACATAAACTATAAGAAGTTTACAGAAGTAAAATTGATGAAATTTAACTTTTAAAATTGCAAATGTGTCAAAAAGTTGTTAATCCTGGATACATACGCAGGTACGTTGAGAAAGACCATATAGTCCTTGTGTGTATGGTTCACTTAGTGACCTCAATTTGGAATAGAACAGACCTGATCTTCTACCTAGACTGATATAAGTGCAACATTTGACCATGGTCAGGATACGTCAGAAAATGTCCCCACATCAACTGGTTTCAATCCAGAACTCTACTTCAATCTCTCAGGTTTGAATTTTCTTAGGACTGCCAAGAAAAAAAATCTAAAATCTCTTGCTCAAGAGAAAAACAAAAAAGTTTGTCTCACAGTCACATTATACAACTATTTACTGAGTGCTTAAAATGCACTGAAGTCTCTAGTTGCTTCTTCATATTATTTTAACTTGGGATCTGCAGGCTCCTCAATTAAAAGATATGAATTTTAACAATTTCCTTATTTATCTCATAAAGTTGTCAGGACCAACTAGTTAAAAAGTAATAAAAATGAGAAATCCAATAAGTATGAGGTTATATCCAAATAAAAAATGGCCATACTGAGAGGACCCAAAGCTCTCCCCTTCTGGGGAAATTTCCAAATGTAATTCAGAAAGCCTACGTGGGCTTTCTCAACTCAAACTTCTGTTCAATAAAATAACATAGAAACCATCGTAAGTAACCCAAGAGAAAAATACACCATGATTATGAAAGGTAAATCACAAAACTATACAAATAGCCAAAACTGTAAGAAAATGGTGTTGAAGAAACCAGAGAAATGCAAACCAAATCAAGATGAGCTACCTACATTTTTGTTTTGTTTTTGTTTCCCACAGCACAAGGGCCCGTGCTGGTAAAGGTACGGCACCTTGCAAAGAGATAAAGGCTTTTCTTTTTTCAAGAGCAGTTAGATAATACCAATTAAAACTTAAATATATGTAACCTTCGTTAGAACAATTCCACTACCAGGAATATCTTCAAAACTATTATAAAAGGATGCTTGATGCAGCATGGTTTGTTGAAGTGAAAGTCAGAAACAACCTAAATATCCATTAGTAGAGGAAAGCTTCTAACTCATACATCGGAATATGCTACCAAAGATGAAAATAAAAAACTTCATATATGAAGATATCTCTAAGAAATATTATCAATGTTTGAAAAATGAAAGAAAATCATGGGGAAATAGATTATAAGAACATGCACAAATACACACAGATAAACATACTACTGTGCTAGTATTAGGCATGTGCTAGATTTTAAAAAGAAAGAGAAATGTACAAACCAAACCATTACCCTGACAGGGAAATTAAGATCATATGGTTCTTATCCTTTCTTTTATTAATGTGGTGTACCATGTTGATGGTAACAAAGGGGAAATTCTCAAATTTTACTTACATCCTCATGCAGTGCTTACATGCTGTCCAACAAAAATAGACTTGTGTATCATCTGAGAAAAAGTAAATCCAACAGATGAGAATGAAAGAAAAAAACAGAGACACTGGACTATTTACTCATTCAACCAACAAGGTTGTTATATTAAGATCTCTTAAATTGTACTCCTTTATGATAAAAAAGTATTTTAAAAAATTTTTAAACCTTTTAATTTACAGGGTAAGGGTATACCTGGTTGCATCAAAAATAAAGATAAATGTCATAAAAACATCTGCCTCAATGATAAAAAAGAGAGACTACAACGAAGATCAAGTATGTAAGCTGTACTAAATTCTTTTCTTCCCAGAAAGTACGAGTACTTTTATTTATTTATTTTTGTTTCCCTTGCTTCCAACGACGTGTCTAATAAGAAGTTGCTGTGGCTGAGGTCAAAGAGGTTGCTGCCTGTATTCTTCTCCAGGATTATGATGGTTTCCTGTCTCACATTTAGGTCTTTCATCCATTTTGAGTCTGTTTTTGTGTGTGGTGTAAGGAAATGGTCCAGTTTCATTCTTCTGCATATGGCTGTCCAATTTTCCCACCACCATTTGTTGAAGAGACTCTTTTTTCCATTGGATATTCTTTGCTGCTTTGTCAAAGATTAGTTAACCATATAGTTGTGGGTCCATTTCTGGGTTCCCTCTTGTGTTCCATTGATCAATGTGTCTGTTTTTGTGCCAATACCACACTGTCTTGATGACTACAGCTTTGTAATATAGCCTGAAGTCCAAAATTGTGATGCCTCCAGCTTTTCTTTTCTTTTTCAAGATTGCTTTGGCTATTCAGGGTCTTTCTGGCTCCATACAAATTTTAGGATTGTTTGGTCTAGTTCTGTGAAAAACGCTGTTAGTATTTTGATCAGGACAGCATTGAATGTGTAGATTGCTTTGGGTAGTATAGACATTTTAACAATATTTGTTATTCCAATCCATGGGCATGGAATGTTTTTTCATTTCTTTGTGTCTTCAATTTCTTTCATAAGTGTTCTGTAGTTTTCAATATACAGATCTTTTACCTCTTTGGTTAGGTTTATTCCTAGATATCTTACGATTTTTGGTGCAATTGTAGATGGGAGCGATTCCTTGATTTCTCTTTCTGCTGCTTTGTTATTGTTGTATAGAAATGCAACAGTATGTTGATTTTGTATCCTGGGACTTTACTGAATTCATGTACCAGTTCTAGCAATTTTTTTGTGGAGTCTTTTGGGTTTTATACATAGAGTATCATGTCGTCTGGGAAAAGTAAAAGTCTGACTTCTTCCTTGCTGATTTGGGTGTCTTTTATTTCTTTGTCTGAGTGCAGTGGCTAGGACTTCCAATACTATGTTGAACAACAGTGGTGAGAGTGGACATCCCTGTCTTGTTCCTGACCTTAGGGGGAAATTTCTGTTTTTCCCCCTTTTAAGATATTCGCTGTGGGTCCTTTGTATATGGCCTTTATGATATTGAGGTATGTTCCTTCTATCCCTACTTTTCTTGAGGGCTCTTTTTATTAAGAAAGGATGCTGTATTTTGTCAAATGCTTTTTCTGCATCTATTGAGAGGATCATATGGTTCTTATCCTTTCTTTTATTAATGTGGTGTACCATGTTGATTTGCAGATATTAAACCACCCCTGCAGGCCAGGAATAAATCCCATTTGATCCTGGTGAATAATCCTTTTAATGTTCTGTTGGATTCAATTAGCTAGCATCTTGTTGAGAATTTTTGCATCCATGTTCATCAGGTGTATTGGTCTGTAATTCTCCTTTTCAGTGGTGTCTTTGGTTTTGGAATCAAGGAAATGCTGGCCTCATAGAATGAGTTTGGAAGTTTTCCTTCCATTTCTATTTTTTGGAACAGCTTCAGAAGAAGATATTAATTCTTCTTTAAATGTTTAGTAGAATTCCCCTGGGAAGCCATCCTGCCCTGGACTCTTGTCTATTCAGAGGTTTTTGATTACTGATTCAATTTCTTTACTGGTTATGGGTCTGTTCAAATTTTCTATTTCTTCCTGTTTTGGTTTTGGTAGTTTATATGTTTCTAGGAATTTATCTATTTCTTCCAGATTCCCTAATTTGTTGGCATATAATTGTGCATAATATACTAATTGTTTGTTAATTGCATGTAATATTCTCATAATTCTTTGTAATTCTGTGGTGTTGGTTATAATCTCCTCTTCCATTCATGATTTTACTTATTTGGCCCCTTTCTCTTTTCTTTTTGATAAGTCTGGCTAGGAATTTATCAATTTTGTTGATTCTTTAAAAGAATCAGCTCCTAGTTTCATTGATTTGTTCTACTCTTTTTTTGATTTCTATATCATTTATTTCTGCTCTAATCTTAATTATTCCCTTCTTCTGCTGGTCTTAGGCTTTATTTGTTGTTCTTTTTCTAGCTGCTTTAGGTGTAAGGGTAAGTTGTGTATTTGAGACTTTTCTTGCTTCTTGAGGAAGCCCTGTATTGCTATATACTTCCATCTTATGACTGCCATTGCTGTGTTCCAAAGGTTTTGGATTGTCATGTTTTCATTTTCATTTTCTTCCATGTATTTTTTTCATTTTTTCTTTAATTACCTCGTTAACCCATTCATTCTTTAGTATGATATTCTTTAACCTCCATGTATTTGTGGTCTTTCTGAATTTTTTCTTGTGGTTGACTTCAAGTTTCATACCATTGTGGTCTGAAAATATTCATGGTATGATCTCAGTCTTTTTGTACTAGTCGAGGCCTGATTTGTGACCCAGTATGTGATCTATTCTGGAGAATGTTCCATGTGCACTCAAAAAGAATGTGTATTCTGCTTTTAGGATGAACATTTAGGATGAAACATTCTGAATATATCTGTTAAGTCCATCTGGTCCAGTGTGTCATTCAAAGCCAGTGTTTTCCTGATTGATCTTCTGCTTAGAATATCTGTCCATTGCTGTGAGTGGGGTGTCAAAGTCTCCTACTATTATTGTATGATTATCAATGAGTTTCTTTAATTTCGTTATTAATTGATTTATATATTTGGGTGCTCCCAAGTTGGGGGCATAAATATTTATAATTGTTAGATCTTCTTGTTGGATACACCCCTTTATTATAATATAGTGCCCTTCTTCATTTCTTATTAAGTCTTTGGTTTAAAATCTAGTTTGTCTGATATAAGTATAGCCAATCAAATTTTCTTTTCATGTTAATTAGCATGATAGATGGTTCTCCATCCTCTCACTTTCAATCTGGAGGTGTCTTTTAGTCTAAAATGAGTCTCTTGTAAGCAGCATATCAATGGGTCTTATTTTTTTATCCATTCTGATAGCCTGTGTATTTTGATTGGAGCATTAAGTCCATTTACATTCAGAGTAATTATTGATAGATATGAATTTAGTGCCATTGTATTACCTGTAAAGTCACTGTTCTTGCAGGTTGTCTCTGTTCCTTTCTAGTCTTTGTTGCTTTTGGACTCTCTTTCCTACTCAAGGGGTCCCCTTTAATATTTCTTGCAAAGCTGGTTTAGTGTTCATGAACTCCTTTAGATTTTTATCTTGGAAACTCCTTATCTCTCCTTCTATTCTAAATGACAGCCTTGCTGGATATAGTATTCTTGGCTGCATATTTTCCCCATTTAGCATGTTGAATATATCATGTCACTTGCTTCTGGCCTGACAAGTTTCTGTTTAGAGGTCTGCTGCTGACCTTATAAGTTAAGGACCTTTTATCCCTAGCTGCTTTTAGAATTCTCTATCTTTGTATTTTGCAAGTTTCACTATGATATGTCTTGGTGTTAAACTGTTTTTGTTGATTTAGAGGGGAGTTCTCTGTGCCTCCTGACTTTGAATGCCTGCTTCCTTCCCCAGATTAGGGAAATTTTCAGCTATTATATTTATTCAAATAAACCTTCTGCCCCCTTTTCCTGCTCTTCTTCTGGGACTCCTATGATACAGATATTATTGTGCCTTATGGAATTGCTTAAATTCCTAAGTCTGTACTTGTGATCTAGTAGTTTTGTTCCCCTCTTCTTTTCAGCTTCATTATTTTCCATAATTTAATCTAATCTTCTATATCACCTATTTCTTCCTCTGCTTCATCCATCCTCATTGTGATTACCACCAGTTTGTTTTGCATCTCAGTTATAGCACTTTTTATTTCAGCCTGACTAGTTTTTAGGTCTTTTATCTCTGCAGGAAGGGTTTCTCTGGTGTTTTCTATGCTTCTTTCAAGCCCAGCTAGTATTTTTATGACTGTGGTTCTAAATGCGTCAGATATATTGCTTACATCTCTTTTGAGCGAATCCTGGCTGTGATTTCTTCTTGATCTTTCTTTTAGGGAAAATTTCTCCATCTTGTCATTATGTCTATGTTTCTGTCTTTTGCATGTTATGAAAGTTTGTTATGTTTGCTGCTCTTGAGAATAATACTGTATTAAGAAGGGGGTCATACACTGTCCAGGGCCTGACACTTCAGGAAGTGTTTCTGGTGTGTGCTGTATTGTGTTTTGGCTGCTCTTCCCATAGGTCAGTTCTCTGCAGAGTTCCTCCTGCTTGCAGTGGGGAGTTTTGGACTTTTAACTAGGGGAGCTTTGAGCTGTTGTTAAGATAAAACTTACTAAAAAAAAAGCCTGATCCAAGAATAGTAAAAGGGAAAAGGAACAAAAAAACCAAATAGGCAAACAAAAAACAATAAGCCTGATGCCAAAGAAAAGTAAAGAAAGAAGGAAAAAAGAAAAGAAAAAGAGGGGGGGGGGAAGCCTGGTCTTATAACCACCAGAACTGAAGCTGAGGCTTTGGACCACTCTCTGATCAGTAGACTTGGTACATGTGGGCAGCATGTGTTGATCTTCTCAGGGAGAGGCCCGCTGCATGGGCTCACAGTCAGACCTGCCCTAGTAAAGATGTCCCTGTCAGGTGTGGGTGGACGGGGTTTGGTGTAAGCACTTCAGCCTCCCCTGGGGAGGCTGTTTTCCTCTATGCAGTCCTACGGTACTGGAGGGCAGGGGTGAGGGCGGGTGGTGGAAGATGGCATCACTCTGCCCTCTTGTTCCTGGGGAGGGGAACTCATGGCCACCAATGTTCAGGTGGTCCTCAGAGAAAAGCAAACAATCTCCCCTCCCCTCCTGTGTCCCAAGCCCTTGTCAGATCCCTGCCCTGAACCTGTCTTTGTCCAGGCCTTTGGCATGCCCGGCACCACAGTTCTCCTATGTTTTATCTCTGGCCAGTGGCCAGGATTCAAAACTCCAAATTATAAAGGACTCACCAAGGCACAGACCCACTTTCCTCCCCTGGAGGGGAGCCTCACAGTGCTGCACCAGGTACCATTCTGTCCCAGAAAAACAGTCACACGGCTTCAGAGGTGCCTGGAGTTATGGTGAAGCACGGCAAATAGCTGTGACCAGGTTATCTGCCCTCTGTGTGCATCTCTGTCCTCTGCTGTTGAAGAGCTGCCCAGTGGTGCCCAGTGGGTCCTTTGTCCTTGGAGAGGAAATAAACCTTCTTCCAAATGTGCTCCAGGAAAGGGAACATTCTTTCCCAGTGCAACCCAGGGAATCCCCACACCATGGCACCCTGCTCAAACCCTACTCACTGTTCTCTTTCTTGCTCTCTCCCTTCCTCCCAGACTTCCCGCCACAAAAAGGGCTCCCTCGCCTCGTGGCACCATGACTTTTCTCTCCCCAATTCACGACTCCAAACCTAACATCTACCATGTTCTCTCCCACCAGTTGGGCAGATTGTTCTCTTAAACCCCAGATCAATTTCCTCCTAGTTCAAAATAATTTGATGTTGATCTAGCTGTGTTCAAGGGACAAGGCAAGCCCAAGTTTCCCCTATTACTCCATCACTTAACTCCTCCTCCCTGGACCTTTGCATTTTTAAAGGTGTCAAAACATGGTGGTAGAATTTTAAGAGCATGCATTTTAAGCTTGGGCCAAACCTGGATCTGAATTACTCGAGAAGTTTTCAAGAAGTTGGGATTTGGGGATCCAATATGTAAAGAGAGACTAGTACTACCCAGGATTAGGACTCAAGAATAATAAGCATTAATAAGTATCATTAGGACTTTAATGTTCTCAAAAAAAGTAGCTTTTATTTCATGTTAAAGTTAATTTTTAAAGATCTATTTATTTGAGGGAGAGAGAGAGAAAGCACACACATGAGTTGGGGAAGAGACTGAGGGAGAGGGAGAGAGAATCCCAAGCAGACTTAGTACTGAGTGCGGAGGCTGACCCGGGGCTTGATCTCATGACCCTGAGATCATGGTCTGAGCTGAAACCAAGAGCCAGATGTTTAACCAACTGTGCCATT
This sequence comes from Mirounga angustirostris, assembly GCF_029215605.1. NCBI lineage: Eukaryota > Metazoa > Chordata > Mammalia > Carnivora > Phocidae > Mirounga > Mirounga angustirostris. Next base: position 118,327,792 of record NW_026991715.1, on the reverse strand, counting down.
CAGGTACCCTATCCATGTTAAAGTTAATTTTTAAAATAAACTTTAAAATTTAGAATATCTTTAGATGTTCTGAAAAAAAAAAACGTGAGAGTTCCTATATATCTCACACCCATTATTGCCTTTATTAGTACTTTCCCAATAGTAATTTCCATTAATAGTAACTGCCAATGTTACATTTGTCATACAACATTTGTCATACAATGAACCAATATAGATACATTATCATTAACTAAAAACAACATAGAAAACTGGTATTAGCACTGGCATACAGGTGTCTGTGTGGATGTACATGTGCCAATCATTTGTGTAAATACCTAAGAACACAGTAAATACCTAGATTCCACCGTAAGACTACATTTAGCTTTATAAGAAACTGCCAAACTGGGGTACCTGTGTGGCTCAGTCGGTTAAGCCTCTGCCTTCGGCTCAGGTCATGATCCCAGGGTCCTGGGATCAAGCCCCGTGTTGGACTCCCTGCTGAGTGGGGAACCTGCTTCTCCCTCTCTCCCCTGCTCATGCTCAATCTCTCGTGTTCTCTATCTCAAATAAATAAATAAAATCTTTAAAAAAAAAAAGGAAAAGAAAAAATAAACTGCCAGCTGTCATCCAAAGTGGTTGTACCATTTGCATTCTAACAAACAATGAATGACAGTCCTGTTACTCTGTATCTTTGCCATCAGTTGGCATTATCAGGTTTTGGATTTTAGCCATTTTAATAGGTGTGTAATGGTATCTTGTTTTAATTTAAGTATCTTTAATGAGAAATAATGTTGAGTATCTTTTTATATGCTTATTTGCCATTTGTATACTTTGGTGAGAAATCTGTTCAGGTCTTTTGCTTAATTTTTAATTATGTTCATTTTCTTGTGGCGTTTTAAGAGTTCTTTCTATATTACCTTTTGGATAATAGTCCTTTATTACATGTCTTTTGAAAATATTTTCTCACAGGCCTTAGTTTGTTTCATTCTCTTAACAATGTCTTTTACAGGGCAGATGTTTTTAATTTTAATAAAGTCCAATTTATCTATTTTTGTGGATCATACTTCAGTATTACATTTGAAAATATATCCCCAGGGCACGTGGGTGGCTCAATCAGTTAAGCACCTTCCTTCAGCTCAGGTCATGATCTCAGGGTCCTAGGATTGAGCTCTGCATTGGGCTTCCTGCTCAGTGGGGAGTCTGCTTCTCCCTCTGCCCCTTCCCCTGCTCTGGCTCTCTCACTCACGTGCTCTTTCTCTCAAATAAAATTTTTTAAAAAATAAATAAAAATAAAAACATCTGCAAACTCAAGTTTATGTAGATTTTTTCCCATATTTTCTTTTAGAACTTCTACCATTTTGCATTCATTCTGAGCTTCTGTGTGATTATATATAAGGTATAAGGTTTCTGTCTAGGTTATTTATTTATTTTTCCATATGAACATCCAGTTGTTTCAGTATCATTTATTAAAAAGACCATTGAATTGTCTTTTCAATTTTTTTTTGAAAAAAATTGGTTGAATGTACTTGTGGGGATTGATTTCTGGATTCTCCATGTGTTGTATTGATGTATGTGCCTTTTTAAAAAAAAAAAAAAAACAGTATCATCTTGTCTTGATTACTGTTTTACAATTTTCTGCATATAGATTTTGTATTATTTGTTAGGTTTACACTTAGGTATTTCATTTATTGGTGCTACTATAAATGGCTTTTTATTTAAAATTCCAATTTTTATAAGAAAACAACTGACTTGTATACTAACCTTGTATCCTGAGAACTTGCCACATACATGCTTTTTAGTGGCAGAAGGTTTTTTGGTAGATTCTTTGGGATTTTCTATGTAGAGAGTCAAGTCATATGAAATAAAGACATTTACACATTTAGTACAATCCCTATCAAAATACCACCAGCATTTTCCACAGAACTAGACCAGTCTTAAAATTTGTGTGGAACTACAAAAGACTCTGGATAGCCAAAGCAATCCTGAAAAAGAAAAGAAAAGCTTCAGGCTATATTACAAAGCTGTAGTCATCAAGACAGTGTGGTATTGGCACAAAAACAGACACATTGATCAATGGAACACAAGAGGGAACCCAGAAATGGACCCACAACTATATGGTTAACTAATCTTTGACAAAGCAGCAAAGAATATCCAATGGAAAAAAGAGTCTCTTCAACAAGTGATGGTGGGAAAATTGGACAGCCATATGCAGAAGAATGAAACTGGACCATTTCCTTACACCACACACAAAAACAGACTCAAAATGGATGAAAGACCTAAATGTGAGACAGGAAACCATCATAATCCTGGAGAAGAATACAGGCAGCAAGCTCTTTGACCTCAGCCACAGCAACTTCTTATTAGACATGTCGTTGGAAGCAAGGAAAACAAAAGCAAAAATGAACTATTGGAACTTCATCAAGACAAAAAGCTTCTGCACAGTGAAGGAAATAATCAACAAAACTAGAAGGCAACCGACGGAACAGGAGAAGGTATTTGCAAATGACATAGTGGATAAAGGGCTAGTATCCAGAATCTATAAAGAACTCATCAAAATCAACACCCAGAAACAAATAATCCAGTTAAGAATTGGGCAGAAGACATGAACAGACATTTTTCCAAAGAAGACATCCAGATGGCTAACAGAAACTTGAAAAAATGCTCATCAGCACTCATATATCAGGGAAATACAAATCAAAACCATGATGAGGTACCACCTCATACCAATCAGAATGGCTAAAATTAACAACTCAGGAAACAACAGATGTTGGTGGGAATGCAAGCTGGTGTGGTCACTCTGGAAAACAGTATGGAGGTTCCTCAAAAAGTTAAAAATAGAACTACCCTATGACCCAACAATTGCACTACTGAGTATGTATCCAAAGGACAGAAAAATGCTGACTCGAAGGGGCACATGCACCCCAATGTTTACAGCAGCATTATCAACAATAGTCAAATTATGGAAAGAGCCCAAATGTCCATTGACTGATGAATGGATTAAGAAGATGTGGTATAAATATATTCAATGGAATATTATTTAGCCATCAAAAAGAATGAAATCTTGCCATTTGCAACAACTTGAATGGAACTAGAGTGTATTATGCTTAGCAAAATAAGTCAGTCATAGAAAGACAAGTATCACGATTTCATTCATATGTGGAATTTAAGAAACCAAACAGATGATCACAGGGGAAGGGAAGGAAAAATAAAATAAAAACAGAGAGGGAGGCAAACCAAAGAGACTATTAACTTTAGAGAACAAGCTGAGGATTGCTGGAGAGGAAGTGGATGGGGAGGATGGGCTAAATGAGTGGGAGCTTAAGGGGGGGAATTGTGATAAGCAATGGGTATTATATATGTGATGAATCACTAAATTCTACTCCTGAAACCAATACTACACTATATGTTAAATAACTTGAATTTAAATTAAAAAAATACAAAAGTCCAGTAATAGAATCACTGTACATTGGTAGGGTGGGAGGAGAGGTATTCATTCTTTTGTTTCACTCATTTAGCAAACATTTTATTTAAATATTATGTGCCAAACCCTGTGTGAAGCACATGGGTAGATACAAGATGTATTTCCCACTGAAACACAACATAATGAAGACAGTTTAAGCTTGCTCACAGATTTTATTTATTCTCCTTCGTGCCTAGAATAATATCTGAGCAGAGTAGGAATGGTAGTATTTCTGGAATAAATAAAACATGAGTACAATGTAATCCTTGGCTTTAAGGAGCACAGAGTCCATTTGGAGAGATAATATACAAAGATAATTATAATACTTTACATATTTTAATTGAGGTACATAAAAAGGGTTTATAAAATCACAGATCAATTTTAACTAAAAGACTTCACTATGGCGATGACATTTGAAAAAAAAAATACATATTCCTGCTCCAAGATTTTCCCTGAAACGGCCTGAGAAAATATATAGTTTACCCTACTCCTTACTTAATATCACTGCTTGAAAGCATCATCAGTGTCTAAAACTTAACAGGGTCAAAGAGGATATCTGATTCTTCCTTCCACTCCGATCTTCTCTCCTATTCTAGCCTTCTCCACCTCAGTAAATAAAAATTCCTTTCTTCCAGTCCCTCAGACAAAAAAACAAAAGTCATCATTGTCTTCTGTTTTCTTCACACTTTACACACTGATTAACCTGTATTCCTTATACCCCATATCTCATATCTTATCCACTAGTAATTATCTATCAGGGCTACTTTTAAATTATATCCTGAATATAAAACATCTCTGTGCTTCCACTGCTCCTGGGGCACCATCATATCTTTCTGATCTAACCCACCTCCTTAATCCTATTCATGCCTTTCCTGGAGATTATGTCTATAAAGCTGTAAGGGGGTGCCTGGATAGCTCAGTCGGTTAAGCATCCAACTCTTGATTTCCTCTCAAGGTCATGATCTCAGGGTTGTGAGATGGAGCCCTCTGCCTCTCCTCCCTTCTCCCCCTCCCTCTCTTAAAAACAAACAAACAAACAAACCTGTCAGAGTCATTTTTTTTAAACAGAGCAGATTATATAACTCTTCTGGTTTTCTATGGGACTTATAATAAATCCTCCTTACCATCACCTACACAGCCCACCTTTTACTTCTCATTCCCTCTCTTCCCTTTGTTCTGTGTGCTGTGGCCACACGAGCCCTCCTGCTCCTGGTTAAACATGCCGTACTCATGTGCATGCCAGAGTCTGTACTTTGGCTCTTTCCTCTGCTGCAGTTCTCTTGTCCCAGATTCTCCCATGGCTTTCTCAATTTCCACAGCAAGGCCTCTTCTTATGCCCTTCCCCCTTAGAGGGGCTGCTTCAGTCTACCCTTCCAAAAATAGCAGTCATGTTCATTCTATATTATTTATTTTCTTCAAAAAATATACTTTGATATTATGTTTGTTTATATTTATGTTTTCTTGTTTATCATCTGACCTCCCCATAGGAATGTGAATTCCACAAAGTCAGGGACAACATCTATCTTGTTCTGAACTAATAAACAAGGCTTGGTACATTAAATAAATGAATGAATGAGTGAATGAATGAATGAATGAATGAAAATAATGAGCATTTTACCAGGCAAAGAAGGGAAGAAAACATGATAAATGCTGAGATAACTGTGATACATAGAGTTGGAATGAGAAATATTAGAACAGGATACTAAAAGAAAAAAAGTTTTGACTAGAATTTGTACTTATTTGCCTACCTAAAATGTTTGAATTTAATCATGTTGGCAATGAGACAGATTCATCAACAGAATGACTGGATTGGGGGTTTTTTTGTTTGGTTGGTTCCCCTTTTGTTTTTTTGTTCTTGGGGATTTTGTGTTTGGGGGGAAGAGGGGTTATTTTTTCCAGAAAACTCACCCATGAAAATCTGATGGCTTGACTGGAGTTTGAAAACTAGATTTGCAATTACTTCAGCAAGAGAGTAAAAAGTCTGGATTAATTTCAAAGTGTTTTTCTGTGGTAAAATATAGAGCATTTGGTGACCCATTAGAAATGAGGTAAAGGGAGAAGGCTAATTTCTGGCTTGAGCAGCTCTATGTTTGATAGTGTATTAAATAAGATAGGGTGCTCAATATGAGAAGGGAAGGTATTTTGAGGAACAGAAAATAATTGTATTGGGAATAAGGTGCATGTGAAATGGCTTCTAGACATGCATGTGGAAATTATAGAAATATATAAAAACATGTCTAGTGGACAACTGAAAATAAATGTCTACAATGCTATTGGTTTTATATTTTGTATAACAAATCACCACAAATTTAATAGCTTAATTCTTTTTTTTTTTTTTCAGAGAAGGAGAGAGAGAGAGAAAGGAGAGGGAGAGAGAGAATCCCAAGCAGGCTTCATGCCCAGCATAGAGCCTGACATGGAGCTCTATCCCACAATCCCAAGACCATGACCCAAGCTGAAATCAAGAGTCGGAAGCTCAACTGACTGGGCCACCCAGGCACCCCACACATAGTAGCTTAAAGCAACATACATTTGTTAGCTAAGCATTTCCATGGGTCCAGAGTCCAGGCACTGCTTAGCCTGAGCATAAACAGCAAACTGAGAGCTCATAAAACCAATGTTTAGATGTATATGAGGCAAGCCTGAAGAGTCCCCGGCACACATGGTAGTGATAAATACTGCTAAGGGGACTCAGATATCATAGCCATAAAGGTAGAGTCTGGGAATACTAAACAAAATTAGAGATCTCCTGTTATATGACTTCACTGCTAACCAAATGAGGCCTGGGAAGATTTGGATACATAAATAGTTACTGGGGAAAAAAACAGTAAGCATTAAAAAAAATTCTTTTAAAAAATAGGAAGAGGAGCCAAAGAAGGTGATTAACTTGACAAAATTGGTAAAGAGAAAGTGATATGCCACAGCAGCTTCTACAGAGTGGTTACACTGAATGCTGTATCTGGCAGCTTCCAAGCAGAAACCTCCCCAGTCTTAAAAATAGGGGGGACTTTGTACAGAAAACTGGTTACACAGAGGAAGAAAAGGCAGAGGAGTCAAACAGAAGAAGGTGAAACGACCAAAGGTCAGCAACTTTAAGAAGCCCTTTCCATCCCTAGAGTAGAAAGGACAACGGGAAGAGGTAGTGTTATTAGAGCCCGGAAGTCTGGGCGTATGTTGGAGACTGGAACTAGAGAGGAGGAACTCTCTCTCGGGCACAGGAGCTGTGGAAGAAACTCAGCAGCTGTCACAGGTGCTACTTAAAGCAGAAGCCAGCGAGAAATTCCCTGGTAGTCAGCTCTGCCTTCCACCAGTGTTTCCCATGGGCCGTGTCTACCTGGAAACCCACAGCCATCCTGAGAAAGTATTCTCTGCCACAAGGAAGGGATGTCAAAGGGAGAATGAGGACAGAAAGAGCAGAGTAAACAGTTAAATGAAGCACAGACAGAAGACTGAAAAGAAGCAGGTCACAAAAAAATGAGACCCCTTTCAGATTAGAATCTCTATATTCAACAAATAATATTTTGAAATTTTAGATAGAGGCATTGCTACAATAATAGATGTCACTGGCCCAAGTACAAATGAGGTGGGAAAAAATAATGAGATTGTTCTTTGTGCATGACTTAGGAAATTCGTCTTTTCTAGGTTTTTTTCATGAAATTGTCTTGACATTTTAATAGTAAGAAGTAAAATTCTTTTCTAAGAAGTAATTAAAACCATATAGCTGATTAAATAAAAGCAGATTGGGAAATAAGCACATTTTTAATATCCTGAGCTTTTGAATTTACTGCAAAACGTATCCATTGGGAAAACAGCTTTGCTATGAATTAATCCCCAATGGGCCTTTAAACTAAAATCGTTTCTAACCAAATTCAGTTTTTAAAAAGTCATTAAATTTCTTCTTGAATAAAATATCTATTTAAATACTGCTTATATTAAATATTTATGAAAAAACCTGAGTATTTAATCTGGCATAATATCACTGAAATAGGGGCCAGGTGCCAACGTTATAACACTCACTGCCACTACCTGGTTGTGCAAACTTTGGTAAATCAATTGCATGTATGACGAAACCTCCACCCCTTTGTGGTACATAGAAACGAATATATCTGTCTTACAATCACAGAGTAGTATTGAGGCCCAAGAAAATCCAATGTTTAAAACACACATGACAACTCACCTTGTAAAATTAAAAATGGCTAACACAAAGTGAAAAGAATAATCCAAATAGTGACGTGTTTTCAGCCAACTTTTAAAATAATATAGTGAACATCCATTATTTACTAGAAATAGCTTTTAGGAGAGGTTATATAAACTAAATTGAATTGGAGGGGAAAAAAGAAGCTGCAGGAAAGTGACTTGCTAGTATATCATAGCCACTAAAATTTTCTGAAAAATCTCATGTCCTGAGAACTAACCATACCCTCTCTATTTTTCAGATAAATGTTGAAAATATCAACTTTATGTTAATACATTAACTTTACTTATTAACTTAATAAATATGATCAAACACTGGGATCTAGAGAAATCAATATAAAGGCCTAGTTAAATTAAAGAGATTCTTTCCAACACTGAATAACAATTAAATATATATAACATTATAAGTGGAATAAGAACAATTCCATGTCGCTTTGACAATATTATTTTATTTTAGTCTAAAACAATAAACAGAAAGGTTTTCAACATATAAACTACTAGATCAATAACATATCAATGTAACAAAAATTAATTAGGCAGTCCTAATGAACACTATAGATAAATTAACAGAAAGGTCAAGGAACACTAAGAGCCCAAATTCCCACAAGAAATATGCAATCATAGATAAGTTTGTAAGCTCCATGCTAGGACTCGAAGAATAAATCAATTTCCATTTATCAAACCATATTATGTGAATACCAGTATTACTTACAGATACCAATTTACAGTAAATATGGACTCTTTTTTTCTGAAATCCAAAGTATTCTCACCATATTCTATATTTTATAGCATTGTTTTCTCAAATTATTTGATGACAGAACTGTTTCGGGGGTTTTCATGTTTTGCTTTTTTTCCAAGCTACCATCTTAAGCAAGATGTTCTTTGGAAAACATCTGGGAAATGTTTATAATAAGCATTGGTGTATTCATCTAATGGCTGCTTCGAGAACATACTCATTGAAAAAATGTGCCATGCCTTGTTCATGGGTGTGTACAATGCTGTTGCTGTACCTAACAGAGGGCCATGTACACAGTAGATAACACCTATTGAAAAGCATGTGTCAGTGAACTCTGTCACTTATTTGAGGAATTTAGTAGGCACAGTATTTTGAGATGTGATAATTTAGTGTCTAGAAAGACTAAGAAATTCTGAAAAGTACCATGTATGAATTCAAAATAAAACACAAAGTATATATACACTTAAAGGACTCAAAAATTATTAGATATTTTAGAAATTATGCAATTTAATGCCACCATTTAATAAAATACATACAATAAAATACTACTTTTGTTTTTAAATTTTTATTTATATTTTAAAAGATTAAGTATGAAATAGTTCCTAAATTTTACAGACCTAGATTTTATTTTCATTTGAAGATACAGGGTATAAATTTTAGAGATGTAAATGTTATTTTAAAGAGATTGAGTGTGAAATAAATAAAGAGTAAAGCTTTCAGCATTAAGAATTGTGAGGTTTCAACACTCCCACCAAAATGGCTAAAATTTAAAGGTTTGACAACACCAAGTGTTGGTGAGAATGTGAGCAACTAAAATGCTCATGCACTGATGGAAGAAGGTAAAATGGTAAAACTATTTCAGAAAACTACTTAAAAATCTAAAGAAGATCAACACAATATATATCTCAAAAATTCTACTTCGGGATGTATGCAATGGAAATAAATGTGTATGCCTACCAAACAACATGTACAACTTGTAATAGTCAAAAATAGAATCACCCAAATATCCATCAAAAGTGGAATAAATTCATTGTTGTATATTATTCATGCAAGGAATTTTAAACAAACCAACAAAAAAAAGAATAAACTACTGCTATAAGCAATGGCATGTAGACAATCTCACAGATGTGATGTCATGGTTGAATAACAGATAATAGACTAAAATTCAAATTATCTGATATAATTTTCCAGATGGTGACAAAGGGAAAAAATGAAGTAATCCCCAAAGTGCCCCATGAGTAGTGGTACTCTGTGCACTTGGTGAGAGACAACAGTGTAGAGAATGGTGGTCTCACTGAGCTTTGTAGACAAAAATTGGAATTTGGGGCTGCAGAGGAGGCTAGGCAGAGTACCAGAGAGAAAGGATCTTCGAGAGAACTAGAAGGCCCAATTGAGGTGATCATATGATTTACCATGTAAACTGATAAACGGTGAGTGAAAGGGCATGCTATGAATAATTATGCTAGGACAACATATATATATCGAACCTGCCTTTGGCAAACAGTTATAATCAACCCTGCCATTCACTGTTGATTTCTGTTGAAGGTTGGTCCTAAATGGTTTTCTGGAACACACCAGTTGTCTCTGCTGAAAGGATCTTTTCCTGCCAGTCCCAGGCATGGAGGTGCTTCTCCTGAGTTCTGTCTCCACAGTGCATCTAGCTTACATGCATATATATGTGCAGTCACTATTTACCAAAACTCCCCGATGGGTTAGAGATTCTGGCTTGAACAAACTTCTAGCATCATTCACATACTTTACCAAACTCAGCTTCTATAAATCTTTTTAGAGGGTAGTGATGGTTGCACAATTTTATGAATATACAAATAATCATGAATTACGTACTTTAAGAGGGTAAATTTCACAGTGTTGAAATAAATTTCTAGGCCCAAGTGGAACCACTCCGTCTGGGTGTCATATCAACAGACCAGAACTTAGATAACTTTCATGTCCCTGTAAATACTCTTCCTTTTTTTTTTTTTTTTTAAGAAAGGCAGACTGCCACATGCAGCACCTCACTCGGATGTCTGGAGTCTTGGAAGCTTGACTACCCTACATTCTCCTACAAATGGACTTTGAGAGCTTGTTTGGAGCTTCCAGCAGGGGAGCGCAGCTACTCGTATACCCTTGACTGAAGAAATGGTCCTCCTATATTGGGGAAGATCATCCCCTTCAACCAAGCGCGCAGCTTCGGGAAGGACGTACATGGAGCAGTGAGGGAGGAAGGGGACACCTGCCTACTCAGCCAGATCAGCCGAATCAACCCTGGCGATCAACGGGGTGACAAATGTTAGAGCCAGATCGCCCTCACATCCTGTAAATACTCTTCTTGACCAGAAACACAGTATATCCAGTCAGCCAATCCTCAAATACCAACTGAGCTCTATACTTATTTCCTTGTTCCTAATTCATTTCCTATTTTTCTCTTCCTTGTTCCTTATTCCTTACCCTATTCAAGCTTTCGGTCTTCCACCCATTTTGCAATTCCCTGGAACCTTGGGAATAGAGATTGCCCACTTCATTAAGTGTTTAATAAGGTTTGTATTATCTGCATTGTCTTTAATCATTTTTAACAATGATATGTGAATTATATTTTGATGAAGCTATTATAAATTTTTTTTAAATGGTGTTGAGTGTAAAACACTAGCCCAAATGTTCTACCAAATGATCATAGTTCCTCATGTAATCCCCATCTCTGTATGCTCCTCTAAATTTGGGTCTCAGAAAGTACAGGTGGTGAATCTCAGAATTTCTCTCCCACAAGGTCAGCCCTAGGCGACCTTGCAAATTGGTGCAACACCATTTCTGTATACTAAGGGGTACGAAACAATTGTTTTCAAACCTCAGGATGTGCTCATGAAAAATATCTGGAGAACTTATTAAAAGGTAGGTTGCTTGGCCCCACCACCAGAATTTCTGATCCAGGAAGTCTGGGTGGGGTCTAGAATGTATAATACTAATAAGTCCCCAAGTAATGCTAATACCACTAGTCCAGCTACTGTACTTGGAGAATCACCGAGCCATGCCTTCATGTACCAAAAACAAGTGAATAAAAAAGGTCACTTATGATCTTCCACCAGGTTTCTATTTGCCTGATATGTGAGAAATTAAGAGCAACTCAAGTGACCCTTCTCAAAAAAAAAAAAAAATCAGCATCATTAAGTTATAATTTTAAAATTGAACCCTCAAAGGAAGGAAAACATATTTCAGGGGAAGAATGAGAAATTCAATCTGTGGTGACAATGAAACATTTGGGAAGAGATGGTGGAGGTTTGTGACTGAGGGTATAGGTAAGCAAAAGGTAGTTAATAGTTTTTTTTTCTTTTTTTCCTTTTCTTAAAATTTATTATTGAAATATAGTTGACATACTATGTTATATTAGTTCCTGGTGTACAACATAGTGATTTGACAATTCTATACCTTCTATACTGGGTCACATAATATTTCTATTTTTAATTTTTTGAGGAAACTCCATTATGTTTTCCACAGTGCTTGCACCAATTTACGTTCCATCAACAGTGCACACGGGTCCCCTTTTCTCCACATCCTCGCCAACACTTGTTATTTCTTGTTTTTGATACTAGCCATTCTGACAGGTGTGAGGTGATATCTCATTGTGGTTTTGATTTGCATTTCTCTGATAAATACTGACGCTGAGCCTCTCTTCATGTATCTGTTGGCCATCTGTGTGTCTTCTTTGGAAAATTTCTGTTCAGGTCCTCTTCCCATTTTTTATCAGATTATTTGGGGTTTTGATATTGAGTTGTATAAGTTCTTTACATATTTTGGGTATTAACCCTTTATCAGATATATCATTTGCAAGTGTCTTCTCCCATTCAATAGTTTGCCTTTCATTTTGTTAGTGGTTTCCTCTGCTGTGCAAAGCTTTTTATTGTGGTGTAGTCTCAACAGTTCATTTTCGTTTCCCTTGCCTCAGGAGACATATCCATAGATATGCTGCTAAAGCCAATTATTGCCTATGCTTTCTTTTAGTTTTATGGTTTCAAGTCTCACATTTAGGTGTAATAGTTGAGATTCTGAGCATGAGTTTCTTTTGAACAATGTTTTAGTTGAGGATACCTGAGAGCAAAGCTCCAGGAAGTTCTATAGTTGGGGCCGGAAGCAGATTTCAGAAAGACAGCAGCAGAGTGGGAAACTTACAAACAAAAGCAGAGCAGGACAGTGCTATGAAAGCAGGAAAAGGCATTTCACAAGGCAGGCATTCCCAGCAGTGTAAGAGGCAAGAGGAAAATGTGGTCTGAAAAGGGATCCTTGGATTTTCAGAGAAAGATAGAACAAAGTTATTTTGGAGTTGGCAACAATCTTGATGATGACATAAGGCAGAGTGTTAAAAAATATATACCCATCCCCCTTCAGTTAGTAATACATTTTATATATATTCAGCAAAATACCATATAAGTAAAATGCAAAAATGAAAATGTTTTTAAAGAAATGCATTTTGTTATTTTCTGCTTCATCTGGTCAAGCAATGGGTCATGACATGAACTTAAAAAAACCACTGATCTAGTTTAACCTACTTATTTCATAGAGGTGGGGAATAATGAAAAGGTACATGACAAAAACAAATTCAAGATTCACATGAAGGACACATGGCTTCTAATCCAGTATAAGGCCAATTAAAGGATCCTAGCTCAGTTGGTTCTCCAGAGAAGCAGAAACCATGGGATATGGAGAGATATATTTAAGAGGAAATTTAGTATAGGGATTCGTTCACATAGTTATGAAGGCCAAGTCCCAAGATCTGCCATCTGCAAACTTAAGGACCAAGAAAGCCAGTAGTGTAATTCAGTCTCAGTCTGAAGGGCTGAGAACTGAGAACATCCTCTCTGCATCTGAAAGCCTAAGAAACAGGAGCACCAATGTCAAAGGGCAAGAGAAGATGGATGGCTCAGCTCAAGCAGAGGGAAAGAATTTGCCCTTCCTCTGCCTTTTTGTTCTACTCAGGCCTCAGTGGATCAGGTGATGCCCATCCACATGGGTACGGGTGATCTGTTTACTCAGTCTGCCAATTCAAGTGCTAATCTCTTCCACAGCCACCCTGACAGACAGACCTAGAAACAATGTTCTACCAGCTATCAGGGCTCCCCTTTTTTTTTTTAAATATTTTTTATTTATTTGATAGAGAGCACAAGCTTCGGGGAGGGGCAGAGGGAGAAGCAGGCTCCCCACTGAGCAGGGAGCCTGATGCGGGGCTCGATCCCAGGACTCCCAAGACTCCGGGATCATGACCTGAGCTGAAGGCAGACGCTTAACCGACTGAGCCACCCAGGTGCCCCTATCAGGGCTCCCTTAACCTAGTCAAGTTGACAAATAAAATTAACCATCATGCAGCAAAGGCACATGCCATGGCCTTGAGCTTAAAAATACCTCAGACTTAAAAGCTTTACATATTTTTGCTTTTGAATGCTTATTATTAATTATGACATTTGTACACATATTTCTGTTCTATCTACCACAATAATGCACCTATTAAAAATATACAAATATGGTTTATAGCATACTATTTTGGTTCCAGGTACCCCCGACTTCGTTTGTTTGTTTAGTTATGTTTTCCAAATTTTGGGCTCTGGACCTCCTAACAGACGGGCTTCACTAATCCCTGGGAATCCTAGTCCTTCACTCTTTCCACTATATTATTACTCCGGTCTTCAATTGCCTGCCAAGAAGAGTGATAGAATAGAATGGCTGGAGTCCAAGAGACCTGGTTCAAAAGTAATTTGTGCAATTTTTAATGTGAGATATTGGGCTGGTACCCTTCTTTCCATGAGTCTCTGCTTTCTTCATATCTAAAATCTAAGTAATACTGCCAACTTTAATAAAATACTGGATAGTCCTGTTTAAACATTATTTCTTCCTCCACTCAGGCGGAACAGCTTAGTATCTGGCATAAAGTGGCACTCAATATATATCATTGCCTACACCCATCACCACATCCTTCCAAGCTGCTGTTGCAGAGTGAGCCCTGCTCTAAATTCTTTCTTCGTTATGCCTCCACTTTCTCTCCTATGCCAAAAGCTAGCACAAGTAGTTTGAGCATCCAATAGGGGGAAGGAAAACAGGTTTTCTCTGTATAGCTCATCCCTTCAGAAGAATTTACATTAGGACAGTAAGAGGAAGATCAGGGATAGCTAAAGAGTATTTTTCAACAAAGGAAGTAAAAATTATGAGAATTTCTCTTTGAAAGAACTTGATTTAAACCTCTCTTCACAAAATTTCATGTTTTACACTGACCCATGTATTCAGCTAATTCTCCCATTAAACTGCAAACCTTTTGAGGGCAAGGCCTGTGTCTGTCTCATAATCCTTCCATGGCACCTGTCCCAATCATCTTCATACAGAAAGCCATTAATCGTGTGTTGAATCAATAATATTGGGTTTTATCCAGGTTTGGGGTTTGGAACCTTGTATAATGGTTCTCTTTCTGGAACCCATGCTGTTCTAGTAGAGAGCAGTGAGTAACCAATCCATTACAGCAATGAATAAACAGTCCTGCATTCTGTGAAAGCATCCAAGCAAATGCTACCTAGGGATTCCTCTCAATAGAGATTTGGTGACACAGACTAAAAATAAAACCAATGCTGCAGTCCCTCTGTCCCCACGGCTTCAAGTATGTGCTTTGATTTGAAACAGATGGATTCGCTCTGAGCACAATACTCCTGACAACTAGAAAATAAAACAAGTACACTTTCTGATAATTTACAATACCCAAGGTCCATGATTCAAGAAAATACATAGAGAAATGTCATCACCTGCTTAACTCCTCTAAAGAGTTTCCAAAATAAAACTGCCGATGTTGTTTAGCTTGGTTTGCGTAAACATTTTTATTTTTTTTTTAATTTTATTTGAGAGAGAGAGATTGAGAAAATGAGTGGGAGGAGGGGCAGAGGGAGAAGCAGACTCCCTGCAGAGCAGGGAGACCAATGTGGGACTCGATCCCAGGATCCTGGGATCATGACCTGAGCCAAAGGCAGATGCTATACTGACTAAGCCACCCAGGCACCCCCATATAAACATTTTTAAAGGGAACAAGCTAGACTCCTTTTCATGCCTCAGGACTATAATAGATCAGATGTAAAAAACTGTAAGTCTCTAGAAATAAGTTGATAATATTCTGTGTATGTGTATATATATATTATATATTATATAGCCCTGATAGCTGTTTTAGTTTGAAGAACACTCATAGATAAGCCTCATCTGATTCTCCCTTGTAGTCACTTTTGTTTCCATTTAACAGATGAGGAAACTGAAGGATAGAGAAGTGATTTTTTCCGAAGTCATTCCTGCAAGGGTAATACTTTCACATTCTGAACTGTTTTATTCTTTATATCATGCAGTTCCACTACTGATCTTTGCTACTGTATTGTTCTGATTTTCCTTTATTCTATCTTGGTGTCTGTGGAAAATATTGCTAATGAGGTACTTTCCTCTAGCAGGGTTACCATGTGATGGCAATTTCCACCTTGAATCAGAGCAGTAGGAAAAATAACAAAGGAAGAATCACAAAGAGCATCTGCTGATGATAGCAAAGACGATTGAGGGGCTGGAATGGAAAATTCTGGGAACAAGACTGAAGCTACACAGCACTGTATGCCTGGATCTCTTAAAATTTTTTCTTCAGTCGTCAGTAAATGGCAATGATCTAGAATGTAGGACTGCAATGATCTAGAATGTAGGACTGCAGTAAGCAATTTTAGGTAAGCTAATGGTACAAAATGACCTGAGACTTCACTTGTGCTGCCACAATTCATATACAACCAAGAAATTTTATGGTACAGCATTAAATAAGAATGGCTTAGCTAGATAATGTGTATACTCGATGACCTTCACAACAGCAGCAGAAGTCTTTATAACTACCAGGATTGATTCCAGCCATTCTCTCCTATTAGGGCTGCCTTCAAAGGCTTTTCTGTTGTTGCAATAAGTTCTAATGCAGCTATATTGCTCTGCTCTAATTAAACTCTTTCAATTATAATCTAAATCCTACATGCTTCACGCCAGTTGCAATAACTATGAGCTTTAATCTGATATTTTAAAAAACAGAATTTCAAATATCAAATACGCATTCCATATTTCTCTCCCTCAAAAAACATTCAAGCTGTGCCAATATTGGGTTTCAGGATTCATTTATTTGATCAAAAATTTAGTAATAAGCTGGTTAAAGAAACCTCCAAAGTTTTTGGAACTAGGGAAATTTTAATTATGGACCAGATGTTAGATGATATTAGGAAATTATGTTCTTTTTGTTAGGTGTAATAATGATATTGGATTTGTAGGGAAAAGTCCTTTTTTAGGAAATACCAACTAAAGTATTTATAAAGTGTCATGAAATCTGCAACTTATTTGTTAATGATTCCAATAAAAAATATATATATACACATATATACATATACATAGAGAGAGAAAGTTATAGGTGATAATATAGATTAAGCAAATGTAGCAAATATAAAAGTTATTGAATGTAGATTGTGGATATATGTGCTAATTATGTCAACTGTTCATCTTTTCTGTATATTTGCACATTTTAATAATAAAATGTTGGAAAAAGTTAATCCTACATTACATGCCAAAGACAGAGGAACTGAGGTCATAAAAAATAAATAAATAAAACAAAGTCCCTGACTTCATAGTCCAATAATCTAACTAAAGGTATGTAAATATATATATATATAATTATTATAATTTGCAATGAATATAGTACTAACAGTAGGTAGAAGATACTTGAGGGCACAGAAAGGAAGAATATAATTCTGCCTACAGATGTCAGGTAAACACTTCCACAGGGACTGAGTCTTACATATGGGGGCTCAAAAAATTCACGAGCAGGGAGGGCACTGTTGGCAGAGGTGAGTGATAGGCCTCACTGCTGAAGCCTGAAACAGCACTGAAAGGTTGGGGAACGGCACACTCAGGGTGAGTGGACCACTGAGTATAAAACGGAAAGAGTGGAAGATGAGTCTACAAGCTACACAAAGACTGGGGATCTGACAAGAAGAGTATGTTCTGCTAAGAAGTTGCAAAGTTTTCCTGGAGGCAGTGTGAATACTTAAGAAATTAAAAAACTACTGTTAGATATATACAAATATTAAATCATTATGTGTTATATACCTGAAACCAACATAATGTTACATGTCAATTAGGTAAGAAAGAGGATGACATGTTCATCGATCCATGACTTCCCAACTGAGTAGTTATTCAAACTCCTGGATCAAAAAGACTTCTTGGTCAGCATCACATAAAAATGACCTTAAAGTTTCCCAAAAATTTAAGAAAAAGCATGGCTGATTTTTTTCTGGTTAAATGAGCCCAGAGAATGCATGCCATGTTCATGCCAACAGAGATTAAATAGTGAAAACTGTTAATGATAAGGGATTAATATATAAAGAAATACCTACCATTTAAGAAAATCTGGCATGCAAATTCAAGGATTAAGAACTAAACCAAAGAAAAAATAATTTAAGGAAGATTGTTCACATTATTAGAAGATGATTAACTTTGAAGAACCTCTAACTTGTGTGTTAATCTACCCATGAATACTGAAATTCTTTTTTTCAAAGATAATTGACTATTTACTTGAAGTCTATGAACAAACAATTCTCTATTGCTAAGAGCTCAGAAGGTCTACTTATTGGATAGCTTTGAGAAATTTTAGGAATCACATAATATGTTAAAATGTAGTTCTTTAATAGATTATTGGAAAAGTATTCAAAGAAAGGATAAGAGACAAGACGACCTTAAATTGAATAACATTAAAATCCTTAGTAAGCACTTTTACACTATATCCTTGGGAGAAACTATAACATCTGCTAGGCTTTTTCTAACTTGAATTCCCAGGCTACCAATTAGAAATGGAAAATTACTTAAGTCATGCCTGTGCCCACAGGAACTATTTAGACTCTAGGTTTCTCCCATATGAGCCTTTGGTCATGCCTCTAGAGAAGACCAAAGAAAATATCCACATTGTCAGAGAAGAAACAGAGAGGTCTTAACTTAAAACAAGGATGTAGAGCAAAAATACAAATAGCTAGACTATTATTTCTTTAATCAAAAAGCACCTAGGATAATCCTCCTAAATTTTTCCATTGAGCTCATGGCCTAGAAAATTTAATATAGCCCTCGGGGAGCCTAGGGGCATAGCCCAAAGGTGCCACCTAAAATATGAAATATTTAAAGTGTCCATATAACCTTTAAAAATGTTTGCAAGTTTTGTGTTCTACTCCTTAATATATCAAAGCTTCTTTTAATGTAAACATGGTTTCAGCTACCTGTAAGTTAAATTGTTAATCCTTTTCATAAATCTTTGAATGAAATCAATGCTCTCAAAGATAATCATGCTTATTTCTGGCTTTATAACCTAAGTACACTCAGCTTGAGAAGCATGACATAGACAAAATCCAAAGATTTCTGTGTAAAGATCACATGCCAGAGGATAATATTGAGACCTCCAGGGCTCCAGAGATGGAGGACTACCTGCTCTTCAGTTAGTGAATGCTGTTGATGGTCTTTTAGATTTTCTTCATTACTCGGGGAAATGAGTGGTATGGGTACCACTGCTCATGCCTTGAGATCAAAAAAGAAAAATCTTGTACTCTTCAGTTGAACTAAGAAAAATTCAAGGAAAATACAATAATTTTCTCAGCTTAGGTCATGCTCATCTCTAGATCAACAGTTGAGCTGAAAATTGAATACCATAATTACTCCAACATAAAACTGTGAGGTCTTAGGCCCCACAGTCAGACGGCACAGGATAGGAAAGTGTGATTGGAAATCTGCACTAGAATTTTCTGACTGGGGTGGGGAAGAATGGCCTCCTCAATGAGGAGAGGTGCTGGACATATATAGATGAGATACTAACCTAAACTGACTAGGGTGGGGAAGAATGGCCTCCCCTAAGCCATGAGGATAAGGAGGGGTGCTAGACACGTATAGATGAGATACTAAACTCCTATTCCGCCTCCAGGTCTCAGTCCGGCCACTGTTAGCCTCAGGGAGGCCTCTCTTGACTCTCCCGTGTTGGTTTTGTTACTCTCTTTACATATCCCCATGGACTCTGCCTAAATTGATAAAATATCTGTATTCTCAACTTCATTGTATGAATCTTTAGTGCAGGAAGTTTGTCTCTCCTATTCACACTGCCTTAAACATAGTGAGTCCTCACTAAATACTGACTGCCCATAAGATTAAATAACAATCACTTTTGTACCAGACATCAATGGCAAATCAGTAATAATAATAAAATGGTACTAATGTAATATTTAATATTACATTAAATATGGTAATAATGATATTTAGCTTCATGCCCTCCTCTTTATCATTAATTCATTTCCTCTATTTATGGGAAGTTTATGCATGCTTGCATAAACCTTTAAAATTTTTCTATACAATGATGTATTGTATGGTGATTAACATGACATAATAAAAAATAAAATAAAAAATATTAAAAAATAAATAAATAAAATTTTTCTATAATGGTTTATCTTCTGGGCAGAAAGAAACCAGATATGTATTTCCTTTCTCAGATTCATTTATGTTTGACTAGAGAAGTTAATCAATCATGAAATCCAATTAGCATGCTACTCTTAGGAGCCACAAGTGCTGCTGAAGTGTCCCTCATTCATATTAACATCATCATTTTAGTAGAATCTATTTAACAAATAACATAATACCTGGTGGAATGGCTTAAAATTAGGACACACTTCAGCCAGCTTAATAGCAATAAATTGGAAAAGTATGTGAATAAAAGGGAGTGTCTTATTCATTGGAGCTCTTCCTGAAAGCAAAGATGCATTTTTTAAAAAACAGAGAGGCAATCTAAAGCACGTAAGAAACACCAGATCCTCTTCAATGAATTATGACTTGTGGTTATTTCCCCCCAAGTAACTATGAACACAGATTATAAAATATTAATCAGCTTCAACCTCTATTTATCATGCAGGACAGACAGAAACTTCAGACATAAATGTTATCAGTCTTGATTCAGGTCTTTTGGAAAAGTATCTTCTGGAACTGGCATGTGTTGGTCAGAGATTCAGAACAAATGTTAATGGACAGTAGAAAGTAGAATGATGTCACTGGTTAAGTCAGCTGAGACCAGGTGGTCTGTAGGTTGCACCTTAATTCCCATACCATCTTCAGTTCGTCAGATAAAATTAATGACTCACTCCAAACAATAAATGACTGTTGTTTGAGGCTAGAGGACAAATTCCTTTGCAAGGTCACTACATGTAAACACTGCATACTTTATTAAATTCTGACTGAGATAATCAAGAGGGAAATAACAAATTTGAATCTGACATTATAGTCCCACCACTGTAGCACTGGAAAAGTAAGAGAATCAGGACTTTTTTATATAAAGAGTAACGAAATGGATAAATTGCCACAAGTGATAAATGACATAAGAAATGTGATTCTCAACATATGGTTTAGAGATCAGACACATAGAAGGAAGCCCTATCCCTAAAATGTTGACATAGCAATAGAGTTTTCTATAGGAATGAAAATTCATTTTCACAAAAGTCAAAGAATTGAAGGGCTATGGCATATGGTGACACATAGATTCTGCTCAGGCATTTTGTCACCTATCTCAGTGCTATACTCAAATACAACGAGATTGGGGCACTTCAAGTTTGCCGGCTACAAACTGTCTATTTTTTTCAGAAGCAAATGGACTAGGTGACTCAGCAGACTGTGGATTTCCCATCACGAGGAGTTCAATCACAGGCCAAAAGACCACTTAGCAGAGATGTGGGGTACAGCCTTTAAGATCCCTTCAACTCTCATAGTACCACTCCTCCTGTACTTGTACATATCAAACATATCATACTCTTGTAATTATTTCTTTAATAGAATTCTTTTAAGTGCTATGAGGACAGGAGGCTACTTCTACCTTCTTCACTGCAGTGTGCTCAGACTAGCACAGTGTCTAACCGATGAGACACTCAATAAAATATTGTTCATTAACTGACTGACAAGTCTTACAAACCTAAAATAAAGGGGTGCTTGCTGAGTTAAATGTTTTTTTAAAGATTTTATTTATTTGACAGAGAGAGATCACAAGCGGGGGGTTGGCAGAGGGAGAGGGAGAAGCAGGCTCCCCGCTGAGCAGAGAGCCCAATGTGGGGCTCTATCCCAGGACCCTGAGATCGTGACCTGAGCCAATGGCAGACACTTAACCAGCTGAGCCACCCAGGGACCCTTAGTTCCTCCCAAATTGAAATGGAAGCTGTTTTAAAGAATGTTCAGATTACTGTGACTTCCAAAGTTTCAAATTAAAATATACAGAATTTGAAGCTAACTTCATGTATTATTATTACAGGGCAATAATACTTTGTAATAAAACACATCTAATTTTCCATCCCATTCCTAGTAAATACTAGTATATATATGTATTAGCATAAATAATGTAAAAGGAGGCAGTTGTATCATTCCCAAAACCATTTATTGCCTTTGACTCATCACTGAAATTATAAAATTTAATTATTTTCTAAACAAATAAATGCAATCTTCCAAATAAACAGTGTTGTTGCTTCGGTCAAAATTCGACTAGAAGCTTTGGAAATTTTTGATAAATGCAGAAAAATTTTGATTTTGCATTTTGATAAATGCAAAAAAACAAAAATGCCAACAAATCAGGTATGAGTAATACTGGGAGGAAGATCATAAAATCTGGAAACACTCTACCTTTAGTTACTTCAAAATTGACTTCAATTTCCCATTTTGTTTTCATGAAACTGAAAATCAAAATTGTAGAAGATAGTGTGATTCATGATACTAAGATGACAGTCATCATTTTGCATACTCAAAAGAGAGACAACTGCCCCACATCAAAAGACTAGTAATGAAGACATTTTTATGAATTTAATTAAAATAAAAGGCCCAAATGCTGAATATATATATTTTTTATTTTTCCCTTCAACTGACTTAACTGACTTTCTTCCCCCAAATATCACACTGATAGCCCTGATTGTATAGATCAGGGATTTCCCACTGCCCCAAGGGTCGCAAAATCAAGGTGGAAAGCCTGCAAACAGATGTGTTTGTAAAACTGAATGCCTGTAGGGGGGATATGTATGTATCAGTATGCTACAGTTGGAATTACCTCCCACTTTTTAGTCTAGCCTGCCTCACACATAAACATAATCTCCCTGGTACTTTCTGATGGCCTTTGGTATTTGATCCCAGACTTAGACCAACCCCCAAGAAATAACAAAATGTTTTTTTCTCTTCATTCAATCAACCACTATACTTCATAGATATAATTATTTGCCTTCATGGAACTAATACAATGCTTTAAAGATAGCAAAAGTACTAACAAAACATAAAAAATTTCAGGGCAAAATGCATACATGTATAACCAAATAAAATAGATAACTAAATTTAGAAAAATTACACAATATCCAGGCACAGGGCCAAGTGTTTTATATGTAACATATCATTTAATGCTCAAAACTATGAGAAAGGTAATATCATCATTACTGCCATTTTGTAGGTAAGAACAAAAGTTGAGTGACATAAATATCTTACCCAAATTCAGCTGGCTAAGTAGATGGCTAGGATGGGATTCAAACCTAAGTAGCCTGACTACAACATCTGCATTATTAATCACAGGAATATTATGTGTGTGTATATATATATGCGTGCATGCACATGCGGAGAGAGATATCAAGTTCATGCCTATAAGCAAGGGCAACTTTTCCTTTCTTCTAGCTAATGGCTTCTTGAAGAAGGTAAATTTAAGAAAGGCATGCCCTTCAATTACATTACACTGAAGAGATCAGTGGCTTAACAAATTTCAATGACCATGCAGCCATTCAGCTCACCAGAATCTTCAAAATCCCATATTACAAGCCAGAGGACTCCAAGGGAATCAGAAAGTACCAGTGAGATTGCAGAGAGAAGCTGAAGACAGAAATCTTATAAATTTGCTTATGAACTACTAAACTCACCATTGAGCCATGCATATAAGGTTCTGACCCTAAAGAGTATATTATACAGACTTTGGAAACTGAACTAAGATATAGATATTGTCCAAGTCTCAGACTGGCCACTACTAGCACACACATGGGGCAGATACGAGTAGCAATGAAAAGGCTTTGAACACAGAACTGACATTGTAACCACAGCCAAGAGAGAAGCAAGTGGAACTTATAGTTTGAATGCCATTGGATATTTTGCCTGCTAAAACAAAATGTCAACATTCCTCACAGAATTTAAAGAGACTCAGTGTCTCATAATATAATATGCAAAGTGTCCAGGATACAATCCAAAATTACTTGGAATATGAAGAACCAGTAAAATCCCAATTTGCATGTAAAAAGTCAATTAACATATGCCAACACCAAGTTGACAGAGATGCAGGAATTATTTGACAAAGATTTTAATGCAGTTATTCTTAAAATGTTGCAAAAAATGAAGAGAAAAACTCTTGAAATCAAGCTTCTTAACAGAGAGAAACATTTTGTTTAAAACATGAATGGAGGGCGCCTGGGTGGCTCAGTTGGTTAAGCGACTGCCTTCGGCTCAGGTCATGATCCTGGAGTCCCTGGATCGAGTCCCGCATCGGGCTCCCTGCTCGGCAGGGAGTCTGCTTCTCCCTCTGACCCTCCCCCCTCTCATGTGCTTGCTCTCTCTCATTCTCTCTCTCTCAAATAAATAAATAAAATCTTTAAAAAAAAAAAACATGAATGGAGACAGGAAACTGGGGGGGGAAATACCAAAAGGTCTAATGTTTGTGTCACTGGAGTCTCAGAAAAAGAATTGAAAAAGTGTGGTATAAAAATATACTTGAAGAAATAATAGATAAAAACATCTTAAATTTGGTGAAACTTAAAGCTACAGATTTAAGAAGCTCAGAAAAGGTCAAACAGGATAAAAACACACACCAAAAAAACAAAAAAACATGCCCAATAGACCTAATAATCAAACTGCTGAAAACCAAAGATAAAGAAGTAATCTTGAAAGCAGCCACAGGAAAATGTTACATTACTTCTAATAAAATAATGATTTGAAAAAAACCAGATTTCTCATCAGAAACAACAAAAGTCAGAAGGAAGTGAAACATTTATAAAGTGCTAAAAGAAAAGAATTGATGACCAAGATTTCTACATTCAGCAAAGATATTTCATAGAAAAGACGGTGAAATAAACACATTCACAAATGAAGGAAAATCCTGAGCTAGCAGAATGCTGTAAAATAATTACTAATGGAAGCACTTCAAGGCAGAGGGAAATGATATCAGAAGACAGTTTTGAATACCAGGAAGGAAAGAAAAGCAATAGAAATGGGCAATATTGCAGTAAATATAATAGATTATTGTTTCCCTCTTGAGTCTTTAATACATGTTTGATGGCTGAAAGAAAAAAACTACATCTTCTGATAGAGCTTTCAATGCATGTATACATAATATGTATGACAACTGCAAAACAAAGGGTAACGGTTAAAGAACCTACATAAAAACAAGATTTCTATATCACATCTGAGGTAGTAAAATACTGATCCCTAATAAACTGTAAAAACTTAAGTGTGTATTTTTAAACCTGGAGCAACCAATTAAAAAACCCATTCAAAGCAATATAGTAAACACAACAGATAAAGTGAAATAGTAAAAAAAAATGTTCACATAAATCCAAAAGAAGGGGAGACAGAAAAACTAAAAATATAAGGAATTATCAAAAAACAAATATAAAATGGTAGTCCTAATTCCACATGTCAATAATTACATTAAATGTAAATGATCTAAACATACAATATAAAGGACATGTCAATAAGGATTTGAAATAAGGTGACACAGTTCTATGCTATTGGCAAGTAACTCACTTTAAATATAATGTTATAAGTAAGTTAAAAGTAATAGGATAAGGGCACCTGGGTGGCTCAGTCATTAAGCGTCTGCCTTTGGCTCAGGTCATGATCCCAGGGTTCTGGGATCTAGCCCTGCATCTCAGGCTCCCTGCTCCGCGGGAAGCCTGCTTCTCCCTCTCCCTCTCCCTCTCCCCCTCCCCCTGCTTGTGTTCCCTCTCTTGCTGTGTCTCTCTCTGTCAAATGAATAAATAAAATTTAAAAAAATAAAGTAATAGGATAGAAAAGTAAATACCAGGCAAAACTAATCAAAAAAAGCTGAAGTGGTTATATTAATATCAAACAAAGTAGACTTCAGAGTCAAGAAAAATATTAGGGATAAAGAGGGACATTACATGATAATAAAAGAAATCAATTCAGCAAGACTTAATCCTAAATGTGTATTCATCTAACCATAAATCTTCAAATACGTGAACGAAAATTGACAAAAATACAATGAAAACTAAACAAGCGCACTAGTATAGTTGAAATCTTCAACACTACTCTCTCAGTAATCATTTGAACTGTAAACAGAAAATGAGCAAAGTTATAGAACTGAGTAACATCATAAATACGTAGGATATTATTGAAATCTATACGAGATTCCTTCCAATAAAGGCACAATACCCATTCTTTTCAAATGCACATGGAACAACTGCTAAATAGAATGTATCGTAAACTATTCAGTAAATCTTAACATATTTAAAGGAAATGAAATTACACAAAGTATGTTCTCTGCCCATAATGGAATTAAACTAAAATCAATAATATAAAGATTCAAGGTTAAGGTCTCCAACACTTGGGAACCAAACAATTCATTTTTAAATAATTCATGGTTCCAAGAGTACGCCTCAAAGGAAATTAGGAAATAATTTGAACTAAATGAAAACAAATCTACATATTATCAAAATTTATCAGATGCAAGTGAGGCAGTGCTTAAAGGGAAATTTATGGTATTAAAAGTTTATAGGAGAAAAGAAAAACTCAGATCAATAGCCTAAGCTTCCACTCTATGAGACCAGAAAAAAAAAAAAAAAAAGAGCAATATAAAGCCAAAAAAATTAGAAGTAAATAATAAAAATTAAAGTAGAAATCACTGAAATAGAAAAAAACAGCACTGGACATCAAAGAAGCTAAAAACCAGTTATTTGAAAAGATGAATAAAAATGTAAGTCCTAGCAAGACTCAAAAAGAAAAAAAAGAAGGGGAATAAAATATGGGGAATAAAAGGAAGGATTTCACTATAGAGCATGTAGACATTAAAAGAGCACTTAGGGGGCACCTGAGTGGCTCAGTCCGTTAAGCGCCCGACCATTGGTTTCAGCTCAGGTCATGATCTCATGGGTTGTGGGATTGAGCCTCCCACCCTCAACAGGGCTCCACACTCAGTGGGTAATGTTTGAAGATTCTCTCCCTCTGCCCTCTCCCCACTCAAGCATATGCATGTGTGCACATTCTCTCTCTCTTTCAAATAAATAAATGTTTTAAAAAAATAAAATAGCAATTAGGGAATATTATAAACAACTCTATACATATAAATCCAACAACTTAGATGAAATGAACTAATTCCATGAAAATCATTAACTATCAAAATGCACCCAAAATCAAATAAATAATCCGAATAGCTTTGTAACTACTAAAGAAATTGAATCCATTGTTTAAAACCTTCTGAAAAAGAAGTGTGGATTTTTTTTTACAGTGATTTCTTAAAAAAAAAAATTTAAGGGGGGGCGCCTGGGTGGCTCAATTGGTTAAGCGTCTGCCTTCGGCTCAGGTCATGATCTCAGGGTCCTGGGATTGAGCCCCGCATCGGGCTCCCTGCTCGGCGGGAAGCCTGCTTCTCCCTCTCCCACTCCCCCTGCTTGTGTTCCTGCTGTCGCTCTCTCTCTGTCAAATAAATAAATAAAATCTTTAAAAAAAAAAATTTAAGGAATAAATAACACCAATCCTATAAAACATGTTCAAAAAAAAGAATACACTTCCTAATTCATTTTATGAACCCCAGCATTAATCTGACACTAAAACTGGGCAAAGACAGGATAAGAAAAAACAACTACCTACCAATATATTTCATGAATAAAGAGGAAAATATCCTCAGCAAAATATTCACAAATTAAATCTATCAATATATAAAAAGAGTGTGAACTACAATCAAATGTAGAATTATCCCTAGAATGCAAAGTCTGGTTCAATATTTGAAAATCAATTAGCATAATCTACCACATCAATAAAGGAAAAAACACATTATGATATCACTTAATGCAGAAAAAAACATTTGACAAAATTCAAAATCCATGCATGACTAAAACTCTCAGCTAACTCAGCATATAAAGGAATTTCTTCAATTTTATTTTTTTAAAGTATCTACCAAAAATCCTACATCTAATATCTTACTAAAGGTAAAAAACTAAATGATCCCCCCCCAACATTGGAAACAAGACAAGGATGTCCACTCTCATCACTCCCACTCAGCAACTTACTACAAGTCCTAACCAGCACAATAAGACAATAGGAATTAAAGGCATACAGATTGGAAAGAAAGAAAAGTCTCCTATTCGTGGGTAACATGACTTTCTATGTAGAAATAATAAGAAATCTATTTTTTAAAACTCCTAGAACTAATTAGTGAATTAAGTAATGTCACAAGATACAAGAAAAACAGGTATCAGTCATATTTCCATATACCAGCAATTAGAAACTAGAACAATCGGAAATGAAAATTTTAAAACACATTTACAATATCTCAAAAAATATGAAATTATTAGGTATGAACCTAATAAAACATCTGAATGCTGAAAACTAAAAAACACTGATAAAAAAATTTTAAATGGCTCAAGTAAATGAAAAGATATACTGTGATTATTACATATTAAAATTATTTAAAATTTTAAAAATTTCAATAATATTGAATGCTTGTATGAATGTGGAACAAAAGCAACTCTCATACATTGTTGTGGGAAAGCAAAATGAAACAACTACTCTAGAAAACAGCTGACAGTTTCTTACAAAGTGAAATATATATTCACCATATATCTTACAAAATGAAATATGAAATGTGACCCAGCACACCCACTCCTGAGTATTTACCCTAGAATAATAAAAACATATGTTTACACAAATGTTTTTCAACAGCTCTACCCATAATCTTCCAAAACTGGAAAGAATCCAACATTCTTTAATAGGTAACATCCATGCAATGGACTCCACAGTAAAAAAGAAGAAGCTCAATATATGCAATATATTGAATGAATCTCAAAAACATTATGGTGAGTGAATTAAGCCAGTCTCAAAAGGTTATGTACTGTGCAATTACATTTTAATGATATTCTCAAAAAGACAAATTTATAGTGACAGAGAACCAATCAGTGGGTACCAGACTTTAGAAGCAAGAGGAAGGTGTCACTACAAAGGGATAGCAGGAGGGAGATCTGGGGAATCATGGAGCTGTTCTGCATCCTGGTCATGGTAGTATTTATACAAATCTATGCAGCTATTAAAATCCATAGGACTATACCCTAAAAAGTTAATTTTACTGCATGTTGTTTAAAAACTAAATAAAATAAACATATAGTGGAATCAACAGAAGCTATTTGTATTAATCCAGGACATTCTCAGCCTCAAAAAAATAAGAAGTTAAACTAATATTGACTTAATCAAACAAAGGTTTGTTTTTCATATTTAAGAAGTCCCAAAATAAGGAGTTTCTTGTTTGGTTAGCTGTTCAAGAATGCTGTCAAGGCCACAGGTACTTTCTATTTTCAGGTTATTATCCTGTTGACTTTTCATCCTCATGCTTGTTGTCTCTCGGCCAAATATGGCCACTGGGGCTTCAGGCATTAAGATCTTGCTTAAGGCTGGAAGAGGGTGTTAAGAAGAAAGCCATATCTGCCCTCATTATCAAGAAATAAAAGCCTTTGCAGAAGACCACACACTTCCAGCAGACTTCCCTTTACATTTCATTGGCCAGAACTGGGTCATTTACCCACCACTGTATCCTGATTGTGTATCCAATTACAAGTGAAAGACTAAGGAGTTACCTCCACTTGAAAAATCATGATTCATCTTCAGAAGCTGCTGCCCTACTGCCCTGCACAAGTAACTACCTGCTTCCACTACTTAAGAGTATGAACTAAAGTTTGTTTGCTTGTTATTTCCACGTGATATATGGAATTTGTGAAAAAGACTACTTCACTTTTGAAGTACTACTTCATTTTCTCTAATTAAATAATCATTTCAAATTCTTATCACAAGTTTTTTAATACACCCAATCTGTATTATAGAGAATACGTTTTGGATAAGCTTAAATTTATTCCACATCAGAGACTTAAAAAATACATGGAAAAATAAGTGTGCATGAATGCACATGCAGAGGAACTAGTGCTTTGAAGAAAGTAAACTGATACAAATATCTGGCAGAAATGTTAACATCCAAAATGCTTTCATTCTACACGCAAATCTTTTTTTAAAAAATTTTTTTCAATATAGCTTTCCTACCACCTTAAGAAAGGGTATTTTCTTCAGAAATGCTTGATGGCATTTGCTTAAGGACTGCATGATTAAGAGTACAGTCAATCCAAAGGGGAGCTGGAGGAAGGCAATAAAGATGTGAGAATACCTTCTCACAAAATTCACATTTCCTTTTTATCTTAAAAGTCTGAGATTGTTTTTTTTTTTTTTTCAGTGCAGCCCTTGCTCATTCCTGATCTCATTTTCATCTTCCATATTCTGTGCAAAATTTCCAACCAGGGAAGAAACATTTGGTACCTTGGGCTGTTCGTCCTTTTATAGTCTTGCTGATCTTTGCGTCTAGCACCTCTGTACATTTTCTGGTTTCCCATAGAGTATGCAAAACCCAAAGAAAGGCTTATTTTTGTCCAAGATGGTGTCAAAGAACAATATCAAGTGTTCATATAAGCACCTGCCAGTGGATCAGCGTTTAAAAAGCTCAGGTGGAAATTCAAAGAGAATTCAGACTCCTTCTTCAGACCTACTTTTATAAGTGATCTTCCTAACCTAATGTCACATTTTTTTTTAAATGCTAAGCTCTACTGAACATCATACAGATAAATCAAATACAAACTGCTAAACTGCTTTCTGTACCAGCTGTAAAAGACAGATGAGTGTCTGACTCCTGCTAGTTACTTTCCCCTTAGGGAAAAAAAAGGAAGCAGCTGCTCTGAGCAATTTTTTTATGGACTCGCCAGTGCTTTTTGAGAGAGAACAAGTTTCTTTAAGGATGGCAAACATAAAGGTAAGATAGATATGGTTGTGAAATTTCACTCATCTACAAGAAGGTAAAAAGTTAAAATCCCATCCTCTTCACCCCCAGCCCAATTTCTGGCATTTGGTTGAGGTACTCTATTAAGAGAATAAAGATGATTCTTTACATGCATGCACCCGAAGAAAGGCATTTTTGCTGGCAAACATGTTCCATGAATAGATTTATCCAGGTAATGTCATCACAGGGAATTTAATCCAATACCATGTATTAGGTTATAAAGTTATTCATCTGTTACTGTGATTTGTAAGTCCAATAGTCTACTTGAATGTGTAATTCACTAAATTCTAAGATAAACTGTAAAATTACCAACACCTCCCCTTCACTCTTAGAAGATTCATTTAAATACTGCTTCATCAATAGTATCTATCGTATATAAATTTCTACAAATCAATTACTTTTTATCTTACCTGCATCTGTTTTCACTAAACTTTACCTATAAGACTTCTGTCTTGGGATGCCTGGGTGGCTCAGTCAGGTAAGTATCTGTCTTTGGTTCAGGTCCTGATCCCAGGGTCCTGAGATCAAGCCCTGAGTCTGGCTCCCTGGCTCTGCAGGGAGTCTGCTTCTCCCTCTCCCTCTACTTCTCCACCCCGCTTGTGCTGTCTCTCTCTCAAATAAATAAATAAAATCTTAAAAAAAAAAAAAAAGACTTCTATCTCAAAGGGGGGGGGGATTTTATTCCTTTGTAAGACAATGAACTCCTCTAACAATACTCAGCCTTCACTGATTTATTTAATGTTTTTATATGACCAACATCAACTTCTTTGTTAAACCTCTTGTCCTAACTCCCACCACCAAAATGCCCTTTCAAAACAAAATATTTGACATTACTACTGCCTTCCTTTCATTTCTTTTAGTCCCAAATTCCTGGAATAAATGGTGAGCATTCTGTGATTCAGCCATAAGAGAAAATGTTTTCCTTTATTGCATTATGCATCATAAACAATGTTGTCTACTGTTAAGCACACAGATACACACACACACACACATACACCTTCACTCATGGCGCTGCCAATAAAATCAGCTCTGCTCTTAATAGTCATTTGGAGACCTAGGCTCCTTCCATCTTGAAACTACCATGGAGGAGAGAGAGATTAATACTGTGTTTTTACAATGACTGTCCTCACTTTATATGTCAATAATGCAATCATGTGGAGAGTAAGTATACTAGCTCAAGAGGCTCTTGGATAAAGAAAAGAGGTACAAGTTATCATAATTTCATATAAAGGTCATCTCCTTCGGAAAGTATATCAAAGTCCCTGAATTCAAACTCAGGCTCCATACTTACTAGAGGTATGACCTTGAGCAAATTGGTTATCGTATCTGTAATTCAATGTATTTACTGTAATGTCAATATATTAATAACACATCAAAGGATTATCCTACAAATTAAGTGGATTGTTACCCATAGGGTATTAAAACAGCACTGATCACATAGTATTGTTTATGTATCTTTTCCCCTAGATTATAAATTTCCTTAAGTAGTGGCACTATAAAAACTTGAACAGCGTCTGACAAACAGTTCTTGCAAATAAATAATGTCAAATGTGTAAACCTACATATATATCTCATGTAATATATATACACAATATATATAATCTCATGTTTTATATATATATACACATACACATATATATATACACAGACACACACACACACAATATATATACACATAATCTCATATAATGCTTGCATGAGTCCCATAGGGTAGATATTTTTATCTCCACTTTAATAGATGAGGAAGGAAGTTAAGAGAGATTGTATAATCTACTCAAAGTCAGACAGCTAATCAAGATTCAAATCCAGGCCTGTCTTTCTGTAGCATCCCTTTCCCACTACCGCACACTACCTAGGAGTATGTAAGCCAATTTATTCATACCACCAAAACAGCATTTATTATGTATTTTGTCTTGTCTATCTTCTCCACTTCTGTGAATTACTCAATTAGCAGACAACATGCTATATTAATTAATGGCAAGCATTAAACACATGGAACAAAATTTGGACAGAGAACAAAGTGATTTAGAAGGTAGAGTCAACCAATTTTCAAACAATTAATGTTTGGTGAGGGAAAAGTCACAGATGGCAAGTTTTCTAGCTTAGCCATTAAGATTCAGAGCTCTGGAAGAAGAGAAGATTTGGGAAGAAAGATGTCTAGGCAGGGCTGGCAAGTAAACAGTAGGACAAATAGACTCTGCTAAAAAAGAGAAGTCTGCTCTAGATATAGGTGTAGGGTTAATCATCATATAGGCAGGATAAAAAACATGGGAGAGGAAGAGTTCACTCAGATTTAAATGAGACTTCTTTCCTTACAATATATCAAAATTCAGGTAGCATGGAAGCCAATTGAACTGACAGTAATCTAACATCGCTTATTCTTTCCAACGTACCACATAGTTTTAATGTATTCCCAGATATAATTATATAAAGATCCTTCTATTTCTTTTCCATCCTATCATTTCTTCAGTTGGTTAATGGTGTTAAGAAGTACTAAATTAATTAAACAGGCAGGCCATTAAACTGAGGTAGTTTCAAAGCATTAGTAGCCTACATCATCAAACCAAAATCTAAAATCAGAGTCTATTCCTGTAAATACACTTGTATCAGAGAAAATAAAATTTGAGAGCAACCAATCACAAAGAGCCTTTCCCAAATAAGGCAACTCCTTAAGGTGTACCTAATGAATTAATTTTCTTGCTTTGCTTTCACATCTGCTATATAAAAGCCTTTACCCTAGGTCCTGACAGCAAAGTGCTCCTTGCCACTTTTGATTTGGTGCTGATTCAAATCAATGTTTGTTCAAATTCTTGAAAATTTTAATACGACTCAATTTATCTTTTGACAGAAGGTAAAAAATGTACATCATAAATGCAATACACTATGTCACATTTTAAAAAACTGACATTGCTTGTTTTCATCTAAGATTAAAGATTTGAACTTGGAGCAGTTTCTAGCAACTTCTAAATGAAGAACAGCAGCATATAAAGTACCAGTAAATAGAGTAAACCAATTTTAGAATCTTAAGAAACTAAGGCTTGTTAGGACACTAATGACCACCTATCCTAAGTGAAAATCCATTTTATTGTCTTCCCAGAATCTATTCCCACTTCTGGTAAAAAAAATATATAGATATAGATATATAGATATAGATATAGATATATCAGTTTTGCTTTAACGAAATAACCTTTCCCTCTTGGGCACGGCCTTGATAAGACTGACTGTAAATCAAGGGACACAATTCTCCTCTGACCAATGTGTGGACAGATGACCCCAGTTTGGCCAATAAAATTCGGGCTATCTCCATGGCACATACCCTCCCCAATGTCCATCACCCAGCCACCCCATCCCTTCCACCCCCAATGGAGCACTGGGTGTTATACGAAAACAATGAATCATGGAACACTACATCAAAAACTAATGATGTAATGTACGGTAATTAACATAACATAACAAAATAGAATTTAAAAAAAAAAATCAGGCTCTCTACCTGAAACTGAATCTTGCTCAGAAAATGTGTTGACAGAACTCATTCAGAGTCCTAAAGCTAGTTAGTGGCAAATTAAAAACAAAATCCTAATTGTGCTTTCCAGAAAACTGCTCTATTCTGACTATACTTTTCACTTTCCTATGTGCTAGAATATTCTACACCAATCACAGGAAATATAAATCAAAATATACAGTCCTAGCCCTCCACTGACAATATTCAAGAGGAAAGATCCTTTTCACTTCGTTTGTATGACAAATATCTACACAAAATTATTTAAAAATAATATCCAAATACTTAATAGTCTACAAATAATAGCTGTTAAAAATAATATTTAAAATATTAGGGGAGTGTTGTATAGTATTATGAGAAGGAAAGGCTCTCCAAAATACATAGCTAGCTCACAACCCATATCTGTATCTCCCGCTATTCTGGTAGGAATGGTATGCTTATCATTAAAAAACAACTTTTAAGTATTCTTTTAATTTACCTGTAGCTGACCTCCTAGGATGAACTAGGTATCTCGCAGCTGCGGGAGGAACAAGTGCCCTGAGGATAAGGGAACAGTGCGTCGAGGTCGCTGAGGCCTGGGACCCTGGCTGACTTGGGACCGCGCCTCAGAGCTCGGCACCAGGATCCGGAGCAGAGCACCCCCCGCCCAGGCCTTTGGTCCCCCGGGGGGCAATAGGTTTTC
This sequence comes from Mirounga angustirostris, assembly GCF_029215605.1. Taxonomy (NCBI): domain Eukaryota; kingdom Metazoa; phylum Chordata; class Mammalia; order Carnivora; family Phocidae; genus Mirounga; species Mirounga angustirostris. The sequence goes on along the minus strand of NW_026991715.1, from coordinate 118,293,110 downwards.
GGTCCGCGCCTGCGCAGTTCCCTTCGCCCTTCGCCCTTGGGGCCTCCAGTTCCTCCGTGGCACTAATAGCCTTTGGGCCAGAGCACATTCTCCACACACCCGGCCCGGCCCCTGGAGCAAAGCGCCACAAGCGCTTTGGGGGATGGGGGGGCTCAAAGCATCCAGGAGAACTGGCGTTTGCTTGACAGTGGCGTGAGGAGGAGTCTGGGAGAAGAGCCTCCGCACCTGGGTACCCTGGTGTGTGTCATCTCAGGACTCCCCTGCCGGCACCCGTAGATCTGCAAGATCTCGAGAGAAATCAGGCTTCTTCCTGGAGGAGTGTCCTGCAGCAGCGCCTCATGCCTGACTCAGCCACTCTCTGAGCCTCCCCGGCTGCAGAGCGCTTCCCAGCCGCTTCTCTCCCTGCGCTTCCATCGGGACCTACGCTTCTTCCCCCGACACACCTGAAGCCACACAGAGCACCCTGCGAGCTCCATCTGTGGGTCCCTTTTTACCTTCCTGGGGCGCCCCACGCTCCATTCCCCCCCCACACACACACACTCCCACCACCATTCCTGGCCCTCGCCCTCTGCCTTCCCGCATGGTGTTCAAACGAGGAAAATGCTTTCTTATAGAGGAGCTTGGGTGAAGGGCTTAGGTGCCCAATACCGGGTGCTGGCAGTTGGGCTGGGTCTGAAAGAGAGATCAAAGCCGTGAGGCTGCTCTGCAGGGGAAAGCTTGAGGAGCGGTGGCAGTGGACTCCTGGGACAAATTCTAGCTACCTCGCAGCTACCGGGAGGAAAGTGGCCTCAGGAATAATGGAACCGTGGGTTGGGGGAGCTGCGACTGTTGACCTTGCCAGACATAGACCTAGTTCCCCGGGAGCCTGTGCCTGCGTCTTGGGTCTTGGGCCGCCAGGCCCTGGGCATCCTGGAAGGGGATAGATTCCTGGGAGTTGCATGTGCATTTCCCTCCCCAAACCAGGCCTTATTTGTCCCTCTCTGCCTTACACGTCTGTTGAGACGGGAGCCACTCCTTCAGTCCTTGCCAGGCTCCTGGGAAAAATCGCCATGCCAGTGTGACAAATCGCCGTCGCAGTGTGACTCTGACCATTGTTTCTGGGGAATTTCAGAGGACTCAGGCTTGCTCAACAGGTGATGTGAGCCAAACTCCAGAATGACGAGTCTGGGTAGAGCTGCTGAGAAGCCTGGTCCACCAAGTTGTTGTTAGTTCTGCCTGTACTTAGCTTCTTGCTTGGAGATGCCAGGCGGAGAGATTGTCTCTTAGTATAGTTGTGTCAAAATAATTTTGATATAGGGGCGCCTGGGTGGCTCAGTCGTTAAGCGTCTGCCTTCGGCTCAGGTCATGATCCCAGGGTCCTGGGATCGAGCCCCGCATCGGGCTCCCTGTTCGGCGGGAAGCCTGCTTCTCCCTCTCCCACTCTCCCTGCTTGTGTTCCCTCTCTCGCTGTTTCTCTCTCTGTTAAAAAATAAATAAAATCTTTAAAAAATAATAATAATAATAATTTTGATATAGTCTCCTGATTGACCAGATTGGGGGGGGGGGGCGAGGGGGGAGGGTGGTGGAACCTGTTTCGAGATGATGCAAATGGGCAAATGTGAGCGTCTAATGTGATGAGGACCATTATTCGAGTGGGATGGAGGAGGGGCTGAGGTTTATGGCCAAAATAACAGTTATCGTAATTATGATTATTATAAATATTTGTTTATACATGTAAATTAGGTAATATAAAACAGACTCATAAATTATACATGCAAAAAGTAAAACATGTAAACACTTATAATTTCATCATTATTCATCGTCATTATAGTTATTATCTTTTTATTATTACTATTATTTCTTGAGGTTTCATAGTTGCAGCAACAGCAAAAAAATGCCCCTATAAAGTTTTTCCATTAAAAAAAATCCCCTGGTTTATCTAAATTTAATTAATACTCTAGTTAGCCATTTTAGATTAATTACATCTGGGGTAACATAACCAATACTTCAGAATGAGATATTTGAGCTTAGTTCAAGATCTGGGAAAGGTAGTTAAGAGAAATATCCTGACAGTGGAGAAGGGGGTAATTCTGGACATACCAGGTCATCAATCATCACTATTAGTCCTGGGCACAAGTCTGTGGTTTCTCACTCTGAGTAGAACAGTCATCAGATGTTAAGGGAAGTGGAAAATTGGGAGGAGAAAGCTCTAAATCTTCCTGATTCTCTGTAACCAACAAGTAGATTCCATGAGTAGAAGAGAAGCAAATGGAAATTTAACAGTTTTCACCTGGGATAAAGCCAGTCTGCATACAAGGTAGTAAATGAGAATTGTGCCATGAAATAATTTTATAATGCAAGGCTAGCTTTCTATAAAATGTTTAAAATTAGCTTTCAACAGAAGGTATTATTTTAATTTCTTTTATTACTTTGCCTTTTTTTATTCCCTCTTCTTGCCTGTTTTCCCCCTCTATCCAGTATGTATATTACTATTTTTCTTATAAACAGGCAGATTCATTTCTTGGGAGTGGGAAATTCTAATATTTTATAAGCCTTCTTCCCATTTCTTTAGCTTTTTATTTCTAAATGATACAAGATTATATATACTTATATATATATGCTTAGAATTTATTTTAAAACATAGAACACTATTTAAGAGGAAATAATAATTACTCATGATTATGTTATTAACCAGATTTATCCACTATTAACATCTTATTCTTTTGGATCACAGTTGTCTTTTTTTATTCCCTCTTGTTTCTATGAGCATTATATATACTCAATAAGAACCAAACAATGCAGAAAGTACAAAAAAAAAAAAACCTTAAAACTTATCCTGAAACAACTACTGAAAAATGATCATCATTACCATTAGGTAAATACCATCCATCCTAACTTTTTGGAATACACAGAGATAGGAAAGTGGAAATGTACAAGGTAGACTGGTAGGTAAATCAATAGGAAGACAGGAGATAGATGTTAGAATATTTTTATTAAAATGAAATAATAAAGAGAGGTTTTTTAAATTTAAAACACTATTTTTACTTAATAAGGAAAGAAAACTAAAAAAATTTAAATTTTGAATATTTCTTCACTACGAGAAATATTATTTCCTAAAGAATCTCATCAAGGTTGAAGTGAAGAAAAACAGATACAGACAAGCAGTATTTTTTTTTATTAGTATGAGTATGTCCCATGCAATATTGTGTGTATACTTATTCTAAAATAATATTCATTGTTTATCTGAAATTCAAATTGAATTAACACATTCTGTAGCAAATAAAAATATAAGACACTGGTTAAATATGAATTCCAGATAAACAATAATTGTTTATTGTAAACATTTTATCTGGCAACCCATACTGTATCTAGTTTGGAGTGGGAATAGAGAAGAGGGGCAGGCCATTCCTTTAGGAGAAATACCATTGAACTTTGAATCATTTCCCCAATTCAGAATGTAGTGCTAGAATTTTAATTCCAACGGCCTATTACTTTTGCTTCACCTTTACCAGTAGTGATCTCCATTGTGCTTCTTCAGAAGTTAGGGGGAAAAGGAATCAACATTCTGTTTTCCTCCAGGTTTGGAGGTATTAGGAAAACTCCCCTCACTAAGAGGCGTTCTGGGCTTGAGATTAGCGTGAGAACCATACCAGGCTGTGCTTTTCTATTCTGCTCAGAAATGTATCTTTCATTCTTCGCTGAGACTTTTTGGTTTTGCTTGTTTGCTTGCTCTGGGTTTTGAATTAAATTACTCTACTTACCCTTTGTGGTATTGATAAGTTTATCATTAGTTTCTTTTTTTTTTTCTTTACATTTTTTGCTTATGTTTTCATGATTTGACAGGGAGAGTGGAGTCTATAAAGAGGTTACAATCTTCCTCCCTCTTAGCTCAGAGATACTATCTTTAGAATTTCTATGAACTCTACATACTTGGTAAATAAAACCATGTAGGTAAAATCTTGTAGTAGCAAATGAAAGCTCTCATTGTTCTGGTTGTAGTATAGAGTGCCTAAACCTTGGGCCCTTGAGTCAAAAGTCAAACTGCCTGGACTCAAAGCTCCGTTCTACATTTTCCTCGCTGGAAACTTAGACAAGTCTCAACCTCATTAATCCTCATGTCCCCACCTTGTCAATGTGGTGTAATAGCACTGCTTTTCTTGTAGACATTTTCTGAGAATGAAATGCAGTAAGGGAATTACTTAACAGTGTCTGGCACATAGAAAATGCTCAATAAACATTGACGACTCTCATTATTTCAACCATTAAAGAATATCCTCTATTCTTAGAAGCACGAAACATTAGAACTGGAAGAAACCTTTGCACTTACTCAAAAAATATTAAATGCATGTAGTAATTCTTTCTAGGTGCCGTAAATAATGAATAAGATACTATTGTCCAATGTCACATTTTGCCGGCATTATTGTTTTCCCAGAAAGGAGGAGTTATTAAGAAAGTTTGAGATTTATCTGTAGTAAGATGAGCAATACTATATTTAGAATGTTGGGGGTTTTTTCCTAAGGAACATGATCAATTCAGGTGCTAGGAACCTTTTATATCTCAGACAAGACTTTTTCACTGTTGGTGTTGTGGAAGGGGGGACTTTGAATGAGGCAAAGATAAAGCAGTATAGACAAGTAGACTATAATACTTTTTGGCTTAAAATTAGGAGGAAATAAACAGGTTTTCAACAGTTAAGCTCACTCTGACACCTCCCTCAGTGACATGGGATGTCCCTGCATAGTGTGACACTATTTGTAGCTGGATTTCTCCCCAGAAGCCTGTATGCTTAAGCTATAATCCATTACTTCAACAACTTTAGGGCCCAAGAGAGCTCTGTCAGATTTCATGCACAGACTTGATTCAACAACCTGACAAGCATGGTTAGTTCTCTTGTCTGAGCTCAATTTTTATTTTAAAGTGTTTCCACATTTTGATTTACTAAGTGGTAAAAAAAAAAAAAAAAAGAAAGAAAAAGAAAAAGAAAGGAAGGAAGTAAGAAAGGAAGAAAGAAAGAAGAAAATAAAAGAGAAGAGATTGGGGAATATCCCATCCAAACTATTGCTGCCAAAAGCTTCTTTATGAAATATATAAGATCCACATAATTACGTTTGGATATAGAGACTTAACACTGATAAAGCCAAGATTATAAGTTCAATTAAGTTCAATTCCCTCATGGACCAATTAGCTTCTTTTGTTCCTCCTCCAGAGGTTATATGTAGTTAATCATTCAACCGTTTATTAAGTGTTTAGTACTGGATAGGCCTAGGTCACAGTCTAAGGACAAACCAGCGCTTAGTTAGGGCTAGTGTTTGCAATCAAAGAGCATGTTCCACTTGAACATGCCCCTGATTCCATCTGGCCAAACTAAATGTGAGAAAAATCAAAGGAATGGAAGAAAGAATGGAGAAAGGAGTAAAAATGTATTACCATTTCTGGACACTAACCTATGGAGGAATCATTTTTGTATATAAATGAAAACTTACTCATCTCAACAGATACTGCTTTTATAAGCCAACATCCAGTTCACAACAATAGAGGGTAATGACAATATGAAGCATGGTATTTCTATTGAAGGAAGTTAGAGAATACAAAGAACAAAAGGCAAAATTGGGCTCAAGATTCACAGTGCTTGGAGAAAAGGACCTTGTCAGGTAGTTAAGACAATTTGTTCATGTGGCAGAAGTCTCTACAACATTTCAAAAATGGGCTCTTAGGGCGCCTGGGTGGCTCAGTTGGTTAAGCGACTGCCTTCAGCTCAGGTCATGATCCCAGAGTCCTGGGATCGAGTCCCACATCGGGCTCCCGGCTTGGCGGAGAGCCTGCTTCTCCCTCTGACCCTATCCCCTCTCATGCTGTTTCTCTCTCTCTCTCTCTCTCTCAAGTAAATAAATAAATAAATAAAATCTTTAAAAAAAAAAAGGGCTCTTAGAGTTAAAGAAGAGGGGAGGCAGGATCAGACAATTCTAAATACATGCAAATAAAAAACAGATCTTTTAATTCACACAGCAATGTTGAACTATTTATTTTCGAGTCCCAAATCTGAGTTATTATCTGTCCAGTTAAGAGCTATCTTTGAATGTTATAGAAAAGAGATTTCTATCAGTTGTTTGGTTGATCATACTGTGAATTCAGTAGGGATTTTTTAAATATAGAATTATTTTAAATGTTTTGAGGGACACTTGAAGTGACACGAGTCATTATTTTATTTTATGAAGATCAAGACCACTTAGACCTCCTCTGGTAATGATGAGTTATACAAAAATATTTGATATTTATTCAGCAATTGAAGAAAAATTTGTGAAAGTGGAAACAATAAGATGACCTTCCTGGAGAAAGAACAGATGTTTTGCATGTTTGGGAACTATTGGTTTTTGTTGTGTTTTTTTAAAAAAAAAAAAATTATTTCTGCCAATGACATCCAATAAGCCCTGCCATTCTGGGAGGGGGGGAAAAAGGAAGAAAGAAGAGAAAAACCAAATCTCCATGTAGAAAAAACAACTAATAAAGACAGTCATTTATTTTCATAGGAGGTTTTAAGAATCCAGCCATAGGTTATCAGAAGAAAGGAGGAATGGGCTATATCAAAATCTTCATTGACTCTGCTCTCCCTAGCTAAAAACACATAGGCCTGGCCTATTGTCACACACATACACACATGTCTTCTCCCACAGGTGATTCTTTGCTTAAACTTCTTTTCCTATGGGCTTAGACATCCAAAAGTCCATTTGCTCTGTGTGATTTCATAAGAAGCTTGAAACACTGGCTCAACAAGTTGAATCAACTTTCATAAAATGAATTATCTCCTTTCTTTTTTTTTTTAAGATTTTATTTATTTATTTGACAGAGAGATAGAGAGGACAAGTAAGCAGAGCAGCAGGCAGAGGGAGAGGGAGAAGCAGGCTCTCCACTGAGCAGGGAGCCTGACGTGAGGCTCTATCCCAGGACCCTGGAATCATGACCCAAGCCAAAGGCAGATGCTTAAAAACTGAGCCACTCAGGCACCCCATCCTTTCTTTTTTTCTTCCTTCATTACTACCTGACTTCCAACTCCTAGTACATATATTTTTGCTTTCTTTTGGTTTTTTTTTTGGGGGGGGTTGTTTTTTGGTTTTTTGTGGGGTTTTTTTTTTTCTTTTTACTACTGACCATTATTAAGAATTTCTCTTCATGTAGAAATAGGTATCATCAGAAGCACTTGGACAAAATATATTGTAACAAAAAATTCACAGAGCATTATTGATACTATAATTTTAGGTAAATTTTAAATACTACAAATAATTGTTAAGTCATTCAGAATACTTTTGTGTTATCTTCAAATAACTTCATATCCATGATTCCAGAAAAGGAAAATTTAATCCTTATAAAAAGCAGCAAAGCTTACAAAAAAAAAGCCACTTTGATAGAAATGGAAAATGCACTCAAATGTACTTCTGTTAATGGAATTTTTTCCATAAAGGTTGCACTGATTGCATGTGTTCACAGGAGACTAAAAACTGTATGTCTTGACAGCTGATGGCTGCATGAATAGCCTAGTAGTTTTTAGTGTTCAGAACTGAAGATATTCAATTAGAAGCTTTTCTAGGTGATCTCACAATTAAGAGACTTTTAAAAAGCATTTTGGGTAAATGGGCAGCTCTGTACAGAACTTTATTAATAAGGTAAAAATATTATAAAAGCCTTTCAATCATTAATAACTGATTATAATTTCTATCAGAAATTTTATTTTAGGAAATATGCAAATTACCCTCTATTGGACAAACATTTCTGGAAGGTATGAAGAATAGATAATACTTTTACCCATAGTTTCTCCTATAAAAAATAATCTGTCTTGTTATTTCCAAAGTCAACAATCTTCATACATAAAGTTTGGGAAATCTATTCTAGAACACTGTGCTATGCATAAACACATATCCTCATCTGAACAGACGTGAAAGTCTACTCTAGCAAGAAAAAAGTGGACACAATAGTCTTGCACATCTATAGTAACATACAACACCTCTACCTTTCATTCCAGAGTGCACTGACCATGTCTGGTCAGCTCATATCAAAAAGCAAACGTAAATGAACAAAAACAACAACCAAACCTTGACTGTACATCTGTATGTTGATTTCTGGGCAAAGTACAGTAATGTAATTCAACAGATAGTTGAAAACTATTACCGAAGCTTCAGAATGCCTAACATTTCACAGATGGAAGCTTCTTAAGTGGTGTCACTAGTGCTCTGTGCAACTTAGTATCCGTAAAACAAAGCCTTCCACAGGAGCTGACAGAGTTTGTCCTTTTAGTCAGACAAGGAACAGTACCATCAAATGGTAATTCCACAGAAAAGACACATGCTAATGGGAGCTACACATGGCATATACGAGAAACTGCTAAGAATATGAAAATACTGTTAAAAAATCATACAAAAATTATACAAAACACAGTAAAGAGACCCACTAAAGTATGAAGCAATGGCTCCAAACATTGGAGAGCTGGGAAATAGCAGCCGGAAAAAGATTAACTTGTCCTAGAGTAATGATGAGTTTCTTTTTCTCTCAGTCTCTGTTACTGGTTCTGTCTCTCTGTCTCTGTCTCTCTCTCCTTTATGAAGCAAAAACAGAAGAGAAACTCAAGAATGATAGTCTTCGTGTGGCTCCTACTCACCTATACCAAATAAAATTATTCCCACACACTTAGAAATTGTGGGAAGCTCTGAGGTCATATTACATTATATGAGCTCTATAAAAACTGCACAACTTAATAAGTATATGTTGGACTTTTAAAATTTACACTTCTCCTTTTAATATTTCATGATGTGTTGGAAAATATTTGTGAAATATTAATATGTTTTTCTGGCATTTTCTTTCATACCCTCATTTGCCTTTTGCCATGTTCAAGCTACTCTAATGCTCATTTCCTCAAGAAAGGGAGACGTTGGATAAGCATAATTGGAGGACCTCAGAGAGAGGGGACAGATGCTCAGTGACCCAGAGAGGCCTGAGAAAGAACGAACACAGATAAGGAGATAAGTTGGTGGGATCTGATAATGGTGACTCTGTACGCTGTTTCAGGAGTGTAATACCCCAGGGAAGACTCCAGGGAAAGAATGGGTATTTATTATGCATGGACAGACAGGGCTGTAAATTAATTCCTTGGAGAGCGCTCCCTCAGCTGGTGGGACATGGAGGCAGCAGAGCAATTCTCAGATTCACAAGAATGAGATACAGCAGGAAAACCTACTAGATCTAAAGTAGTGTTTTTTTGTTTGTTTTAAGATTATTTATTTTCAGAGAGAGAGAGAGAACACGAGTTTGTTCAGAGAGAGAGAGAGAACACGAGCACAAGCAGGGGGGAGAAGGAGGCAGAGGGAGAAGCAGGGTCCCTGCTGAGCAAGGAGCCTGATGCAGGACTCGATCCCAGGACCCTGGGATCATGGCCTCAGCTAAAGGCAGATGCTTAAGTGACTGAGCCACCCAAGAGCCCCTAGATCTAAAGTAGTGTTAAAGGCAGAAACAACATAAATTTATGTTTCTTTACATCTAACTTTCACTGACTGAGATTTGTATCTAGCTAATTTTCAAAATAATTATCATTTTAAAATGTCGTCATCCATTCATACAGCATTTCTGGGTTTCCAGAGGAGTTAGAACATGGAATTTAACTGCTTGATTTCCGATGATGAGCTGCTCTGTGCCTCAATTTCCTAATTTAATAAAAACAACACCTACCTTATAAGGTTGTTATGGGGATTAATAAATTAATATCTGCACTACTTAAGTATTTGATAAATGAAACAAGAAATAAAGTAAAGAAGACAAGAAACTGAGCCATTATATTCAAGGGTCACACAAAAGCTAAATAAAACATTGTGGACGGAAAGGTGAAGGAAACTACAAAACTACATTCCTTTTAATATTAAAGATATTGTATTAAAAGCTAGGGTATTAAAAGTCAGATTTTGCAGTTAAGGAAACCAAGATTCAAAGAAGTGACTAGACCAGCACACTCATTTTTGGCTCATTAATTTGGCTACAAAGACCATACTTGGTCTACATTAACACACACTGGACTGTCAACCAGATTTGCCCAGAGGGCACTGTAGGATAGGTGAGATCCTTTTGTGGTCAGGGGGGAGAGTCCAAGAGTACTGAGTTTCAGGGAGGGAGATGTTACTGTGGCCTTGATACATAATAGAACACTGCACATTCCTCTTTTGATGATCAGTGAAACTGTAGCAAAATTAAAAGTTACTAGTAAAGAGTAACATTATAAAACTTAAAAAAAAAATTACACTCCTTTTTAAAAGGTCTCTGTGTCCTTTTGCCATTATACATGTCATCATACTGGATCTCCAGAATGAATTAGGAGCTCATGTTGAACAGAAATAATTTAGAGAAATGTTTCTCTGTAGTATCTATAGTTTGAAATAAAGCATTATGTATACTCTAAAATACAGGTATTTTAGATACTTGAAGCAAAAGGTGGCAAGAAGTAAAACATCTGAGCACAATATCACCATCCATAAATAATCACTATTAACAATGTGATGCCCTTTAACATATATACACTTTTTTAAATTATGACCCTTTTATATATCATTGTATCTATTATTTATATACATACACATATATGTAATAACAGTATACTGCTGTTTTTCAGTTAACAATATTATGAAATCATTTTCCTATATGTTTGCCTCATTTTTTAATTCAAACAATGTGAATTTTTTATTGCACCTATGAATAAATGCCAAATAACTTTCCACATCTTGCCATTTCACAATCAGTGCATTAATATTAAGTTCTTATCTAGAAGCATGTTTTAAAAGTTCTCCCAACTTGTAAAGTAGGATTATGTATTCTCCCCCTTTTTTCAATTTACTTTATCGAATATCTCAAAAAAGCCATGAAACTCCAACTCCTTGCCCAGCACTAATTTCTATATTGCATAAGGTAGTATGAGTCTGACACCTGCTGGCTACCTATGAAGTTGCACAATTGTCACAAATTGGAATTAAGTTTTAATTTCAGTTTATAAAATTCAGTGCTCTCTTGTGAAATAAAAATCATTAGTAGTTTTTCTTTTCTTTCTTTTTTTGGTAGGCATTTCAGGTTCTACTTTTCTTAATAAATTTGTTTATCATTTTGGTTTTTTTACTCTTGAAATGATAGGTAAATATTTTAAATAGAAATTTTAAGAAAGATTTAAATCTCAATATTCCTTAAATTTTATTTAAAAACTATCAATAGATAATATTTTAAACTGAGTTAAAGTATAAATATCATAATTTTTCTTGTAAAATGATATAACAACTGTACCAAATTGATTATTTTTTTAAAGATTTTACTTATTTGTCAGGGGTAACAGCAGGTAAAGCAGGCAGAAGGAGAAGCAGGCTCTCTGCTCAGCAAGGAGCCCAATGCAGGACTGGATCCCAGGATCCTGGGATCGTGACCTGAGCTGAAGACAGACACTTAACCAACTGTGCCACCCAGGCTTCCCCCAATTGATTATTTTTAAAACATTAAGTAAAATGAAGAAATATTGCCCCAACATCCAAATACAAATTATATTCCCATTCAGGAATGTTTATCAGTTTCTGCCATTTTCAGCTTACCAGAGTTGTAATCATAATGACTGTATGTCAATATTTTGGGGCACCTAGGTGGCTCAGTCGTTAAGCATCTGCCTTGGGCTCAGGTCATGATCCCAGGGTCCTGGGATCGAGCCCTGCATCGGGCTCCCTGCTCCGCAGGAAGCCTGCTTCTCCCTCTCCCACTCCCCCTGCTTGTGTTCCCTCTCTCGCTGTGTCTCTCTCTGTCAAATAAATAAATAAAATCTTAAAAAAAAATCTTGATCATTGCACTTGTCACTATCTACTTAGGATTTTTTTTTCACATAATCATTAGCATCTTCATTTCTCACGGATACTTTGAGTACATCCTGATTTACTTAATCACCCACTTTTTATTAAAGTCCTCACTGTTTCCAATTTTACTTAAAGTTGTACTGAAATGAATAACTTTATGTATAGAAACTTTTCTTTATTAAAATAAATTAGACATTCTTACACATCAAAAATTGAAAGTAGTGTCCAAGATGAATATTCTTTGGGGCATTTTTTTTTAATTTTTATTTATTTATTTGACAGAGAGAGACACAGCGAAAGAGGGAACACAAGCAGGGAGAGAGGGAGAGGGAGAAGCAGACTCCCAGCTGAGCAGGGAGCCCGATGCGGGGCTCGATCCCAGGACCCTGGGATCATGACCTGAGCCCAAGGCAGACACTTAACGACTGAGCCACCCAGGCGCCCCTCTTAGGGGCATTTAAAGCTAATATTAAATATGTTCAAATTCTATAGCAAAATGAGGTATGACAGAGATCTATGTTATGACTCCCAATGTTAGCAATAGGCCACTATTCATTGGGTCCTTTTTTGTGTGAACCACTGACGTAAGCATAAGAAGAAATGAGACAGAGTTGTCTCAATTCTTGCACTGGAAAATACCATTTTGAGGCATTTTCATCAGAGATGAGTAGACAAACAAATGATGGAGTTCAAAGAAAAATATGACTTCCAGAGAAATATTCAAGGAAAGCTTCATTAATAAAAATTAAATTAAAAATGGAGGCATGAATTCCATTTTTTTTTCTTTCATCTATTTCATTTCTACATCTTAATGAAAGTTTAATTTTTATGTTGAATGTGGTTCATGCTGGCTCATGATCTGGCTTATTAATATGAGAAACCTATGAGGTGGTATTGCTACACATTGAAGTGGTATTATCTGGGATTTACTGAACAAATTCTTACTAATTAAAAAAAAATTATAGCACAGTGTAGTGGAAAGAATAGTGATAGGACTGGGCTTCTGCAGATCTGGCTGTTTTTCCAGATTCACCCATTCTTTGCAAGATCATATCCAAGGGCAATTCAACCCACACATTACATATCTCTGCCTCAGTTCATGGTATATTAATAAAGCATACACACACACGGTGTGGCTTTCAACATTTTTTAGTAATGGGAGGAATTTTACTAAGATGTTCAACATACAAAGCAGCTATAATTGCAGGAGAGGGAACCTGTGAGAGAGCCTGTCAGATTTTCCCAGCCCTTCCTCTACTCTTGCTTCATCTCTCAGAAACTTGACCTCCTTAGAGGAGATATGTTAGAAAGGAAAAAGCAATCCCAGACATTTGAGAGCCAACCTGACACAACCAGGCCATAGTGTTTTTAGAAGCTGTCCTGGTGCCCATGTTATTATCTTGTTGGAGATGAAGAATTTCCCAGAACAACAGGGTCACTCAGCAACCATGAAGCTATGCGACAAAACAAGACCACTTGGTAATTTTGTCTAAGCAGAGAAGAAAACAAGGTCAGTGGGCAAACAACAAAGTATCCAATTGCTTCCTCTCTGGATTCATATGACTATATTAAGTATATGTAATATATAGTACTATGCTTTATCTGCTGCTTCTTTACCAATCATGACTTTAGCCTAGCTCTATTCTGCCCTCCTTTTAGCCAGGATTAATGAAGATACACAATCATAATATTGTCCCTACTTTCTTGCAGCACCATAATTAGAAACGTTGCTTACCTGGATCCTTCCCCAAATCACCTAACTAAAACTCAAATCCTGCATGGTGTATGTTCTTCCAGTGTATTCAATTACATGCCTGTTACTGGTGGTCTTTGGTGGTATAGAATGCAATTAATTTTTATGTTACTCTTGTATCCTTCAAACTTGCTAAACTTGTCAAATTAATTTTTCTGGGTTCTTGTTTGTTTGCTTTTGCCAATTGCATACCATTTTCTATATGGACGGTCATGTCCACAAATAAAGAGTTTTACTTTTTTCTTTTCAATCTAAGCCCCTTTTATTTCTTTGATTACACTGACGATGTTGAATAGGAGTGCTGAGAATGGAAATCCTTGACCCTGATTTTAGAGGGAAAGTATTCTGTTTCTCACTATTAAGTATGGGCTTTAATCGTGCCCTTAATAAGTTGTTTTAATCGTGCCCTTAATCAAGTTGAGAAAGCTCCTTTCTATTCTTAAAGAGTATTTTAATTAGGGGCGCCTGGGTGGCTCAGTTGGTTAAGCGACTGCCTTCGGCTCAGGTCATGATCCTGGAGTCCCGGGATCGAGTCCCGCATCGGGCTCCCTGCTCGGCAGGGAGTCTGCTTCTCCCTCTGACCCTCCTCCCTCTCATGCTCTCTGTCTCTCATTCTCTCTCTCTCAAATAAATAAATAAAATCTTTTAAAAAAAAAGTATTTTAATTAGGAATAGTTATTGGCATTTTTTTAAAATGCTTTTCCTACATCTATTGAGGTACCCATATGCTTTTTTTTTTTTAATTGTTACTAAGGTAAATTATATTGATTGATTTTTGAATGTTAAACAAACCTTGCATTCCTGGAATGAATTGTATCTGGTAATGATGTGTTTGTTATTCTTTTAACATATTGTTAGATTTGTTAATATTTTGTTAAGAATTTTTGTGTGTATATTTATGAAAGATATTGGTCTACAGTATTTTTTTTTTACTGTGATATTCTTGTCTAGTTTGGGTATTAGGGTGATGTGGGCCTCATAAAATGAGCTGGAAAACATCCCCTCCTTTTCTATTTTCTGTAAACATTTTTTTCTTCCTGAAATATTTGATATTCTCACTTGTGTTATTTCCTATGAGAAATCTGCCATCTTTATTTTTATTTCTTCATATGTAACTTTTTCTTCAACTTACCCCAGAAAAGGGGAAGAAAGCTTTTAAGATTTTTCTCTTTATCAATGATTTTTATTAATTTTATTCTGTGACCTCTTAGCTCTCATCTCTGTCTGCTCTCCTTCTTGCTCACTATTACATAACCATACTGGCTTGTTCACTATTATCTGAATATTCCAAATATACTCCCACCTCAGAACCTTGTACTGACTGTTTTCTATGCCTCAAAAGATCTTTATACTGCTCTTTACCTCCTTTAAGTTTTTGCTCAAATAGCGCCTTCAGTGATGCCTACTGTGATCATGCCATGTAAAATTACAGACCTCCCCCACTTCCATACCACCTTTCTTAGAGTGGATATAATTCCATAACACTTATCACTAAATAAATATTTATTGAATGAATGAATAAATTCTGTACTATATACTATATACTATATACTTAAAGGAAGGCCACATGTTAATGTGATGGTTTAGTTGACAAATCTAGTAGAATCCTAACTTATTGGTAATTTAATTTCTAGAGCATTTGCCATTAATAATTTTGTATTCATTGTTAATAATTTTGACCGAAATGCTCTTTCATAGTTGAATGTTCATTTTAAAAATATTACAGCTGATGTAGTATAACAAAAAAATGATATTACAGTCAGAAGACCTAAATTCAGGTCCCAGTTTTGCCATTTTCTAGACCTGTCACCACAGGAAAATTTCTTAAACTTTCTATCAATTTTCTTATTCTTAAGATGAGGACAGTAATTGTAAGTTCTCCAAGTCCTTTCCAAGTCTAATGTGCTGGGCATCTATCGCAATAAATCACTTATCCAAAGGCAGGGTTGTAAAAGATGATATTTTACAGCTAGTCAAGGTTACTACCATCATAATAAATGTCCATAATGATAACTTCAGGGTATTCTGAGGTCCCAGATTTCCTCCTGAATCATCCTAAATGTTTTTACGTTAACTTTTAATCCATCCTTATCAAGGAATTAAAACACACAGTACATGCACACACACACACATTTGGAAAGTTGTAAGGAAGAGACTATAGAAGTCTTTTTCTTCCTTGCCAGGGAGGCGAGCAAATGCATGCCTCCCTGACAAGGAAGGTTGCAACAATGAAACCTTGTTGGTCTTTTGAAAAACAGATCTATACTCAGCCTTTTTTGCAACTATATAACATTCTACCCTAACAACAGTATTGTTATAACTTAGTTATCCTTATATCTTATAATTACTACTTAGATCTACAAAATATATAATTTGGGAGATTTTCTTGTCATCTGAAATACCTACTGACCATCACCTCCTTCTCTGCTGGGCTCTGCCTTGTCATTGTCTCCAAATGTTTGCTGTGTGGTTTACATTCTTGCTGTACGAAGGTTCTTAGGTTACACAGGGCCTTGACAGTTCCCCAGACAAGAAACAAGGGAAAGGACTCCCCACATCTTGCAGACACCGTAACAAATTTCCAGTTTCTAAGTACATAATCATACTTATGGTTTCCAACTTTTTATTTTGCCGGGGACCATTTGTTTAAAGCAACTACCTTTTCTAACAATCATTTCATAAAAGATATTGTAATAGCAAAATATAAGAAAGGCTTAAAGTCAGAATAAAGGATAATATTTTTATAAATGTAGTTTTCTAAACAACTCATTATATTGACTTTACTTTTCTCATTTTTTTCCCCCAAGAAATTTCTAAGTGATCACAGTATGCTCACAGTTGTCTGGAAGTCTGTGCTCTATGACACTCCCTGGGTCTTTCAACCTAACAACCCAGGGATGTGTGAATCATTTCAAGCTCATGTGTGGGTGACACTTAAATTTCCCACAGACTGAGGGAGAAAGTCATCAAAAGGACAGAACTCAAAATGACCATTTAAGAACTCAGGATACATGAGGAGAGAGTGTCTCTGAGACAAAATGTAGGTAGCATTGTGTTACTCTGTAAGCTTATCCTCCAGATAACCGATCTCGTTGAATGCAACAGCACCAATTCCATAAATATGCAGCCTGACTCTATTTTCTCTATTTCCTTTTCTCCTTTCCTCCACTGATGCTTCTTTGCTCCCCTCCATTTCCATATTCTTCAAATGAGAACATGGAAGAGGAGAGACGGAGAAAGAGAAAGCATAGTGACATCAGAAAGTAGTTATCAAAGCAAGACATAGTACACGTGGCTGCTGTGGACATACTCACTGTTAGTGAGCTGTACTCTATTTTGATTTTTCAACAGATCTGGAGGGATGGATGAATGCATGCCTGCATGTATGAATAAATGAATGGAAAAAATTTACCATTCTGTATAAATGCAACATAGTATATAGGAGTAAGTGATTGATCTGGAGGAACAAGTAGGGTTTTTAGTTATGATAAAGAGGTGGGAGGGTATGCTTTTCAAAATGGGGAAGTCGATACTGGAGGGATGGCTGGCTTAGAAAGAAGAGAGAAGAAAACATTACAGAGACAATCAGGTAATAAAGGATAATTGTTCGGGAGGATACTATCATTCTCTGATATAGGATAAGAAACAACAAATTAGGCTCCACATTCATTCACCTTGGTAACTCATTAAGATACAAATTCTGAACCTGAAGGTAGAGAATAGGAACCAAGGTTCTACATGTCTGAGATGGCTGTGCTGGTCCACGAACGACAGTATCCAGAGAAAGGCCTTAGAAGACAGAGGGCACTGGGATAATAGCCAGACGACTTCTCTCATTTAACTGGGATAACAATAGAGCTCAAATCTGTAGGCTCCAGAAGCTTCTCAACTTGAGTGATGCAGAGCTCAAAAACTACAGACTTGGCATTGATATCCAACTCTTACAGAGACTTTTATCCCCTCCTCGCTGTTACTATATTGAACTATGTTTTTTTCTTCCACCACCCTAACTCCTTTAATGGCTCCTCTTGTATATACCTCTTGCCTCCTAAAAGTAGATACTCTACAAAGCTCAGTTTTGGGATCCTTGATAAACAGATCCTGTTTTTGACTTTAATTAAACCTGCCGCACATTTGATTTTCAGACTTGTGGGTGTGGGTGTGTGTGTATTAAAAGAGAAAGAGAGAGCCCTCAGAGTGATTTAAACAAAAAGGAGATCTATTTTGCAAAAAGGAGCAATGCTATCTTCAAGCAAGGCTTAATCCAGCTCAACTATAACAAATTTATTTTCTTCCTCCTGTCTTTTGAGGTGTTCTCTTGATCCTCAGACTTGACCTAGTTATCTCTGGAATATCTGGGTTCTTCCCATATGTTAGGAAAATGATTGTCACAGTTTGCAGACCTCACTTCCTACGAAAGAAAGAGATATTTCCCATTCCCCATAGTCCCACTAAACATCTCTTCACATCTCACTGATTCTAATTTGCCCAATACTGTACTAATCATTGAGGTGGTACAAATGTAGCTTACACAATTTGGGTGAAGTTAATTCCACCCAAACCTCATAGCTGAGAATATGAAAGAGTACTTTAGGCAGCAGAAAGGAGGAATGAGTATCAGGGAGCAAATGAACTAATATTTCCTACATTCAGTTCTAGATCTCTATCTCAGTCAATTTTCTCTTATTGCCTAACATTGCCCACAACTCTAGGTAAGATATTCTTCAAAAAGCACCTCTCATCTCAAGTCCCTTCTCCTTGCCATTCACTCTAATAATTATTATACCTTACCCATCTTTTGGATCTTCCCTCACAATTGACCTTTGACCTTTTTGAATCACATTGTCTTTCCCCCTCAATATTCTTTTAATTTACATTATTCCTCAATTATTTTATATGTCTCTTTCTATCCAATTGGGTTATAAGTCCATGAAAAGATCAGGATATGTTTACATTTTTTATATCCTCCTTCAGTACCAAGTAGATGACCAGGCACATAGTCTGCACACAATAAACAATTACAGAATAAATCCTATTACAATTAAACGGGTAGCATATTGAGCCAAAAGAACACTGAAGTGGGAAAATACAGTTTTAGTTTCAGCTCTGTCTTATACCAGTTGCCAATTTTGCATTAAGTATTTAACGTATGAGCCTCATTATTACCATCTATAAAATAGGCAACTTTCTATATGCTGTGCCTATCTCATGTTCACTTGTGGGATCAAATGAAATGAAGTGTTTTCAAAAGAAAAGGACACTTACAAAGAAATTCAGACTAGAACCTGGCAAAGAATTCTGACTTTTTAGGGAACACTTCCAGGAAGAAAATGCAACAGAACTTGTAATTTTGTGAATATCCTTAAAATAAGGAGCAGGAGAAAAGAAAGTGTTCCAACTGGGGAAGGGAGTTGAGGGCCAAAAGTTCAGGAATGAACATAGCCTTTTCCCTGAATCCGAGAAAACCAGCCTAACCAACTCTCATCCTTTTCAAATGTGATTGAAAAAGAAGCCTTTGCTATTACTCTTTTGACAGTGGGCAATTCGGAATTTTCCAACATTTTTCAGTGAATCCCTAATTCTGGATCTATGAAATATCAGGAGTTCGTTTAGAAAAATAAAAGCAGCCATTGCCAGTTAAACCAATTGTAGCACAAAATCACAGAATCACAGAAAGGAAAGGAACAGTAAGAAGGTATCTGGTCCCCTTAATTAAGAGAATATGTCAACTTTCTAAATTAGACAAGAAGCCAACTTTTCAATGGCTCCGACAAGCTTTCACAGTCTCCTTTTGATGTAAATTCTTATTGTATCACCACATGCAGCATCATATACATATACATGCATTTAGTTGGCCCCAAATTCCAAAAAACCTAACTTTTGAAGAGAATAACAATTGTCCCTCAGACCTACGGCTACAGAAGAGCTACCTGAGAGAGGTTCTTTGGGAAAACAGCTGCAGTCCTAAAGCAACACCTGATTCTTTCCATTGCTGTAACATCACATTAAGTTAGCCTGTGCTTAATGCAAACGTGATATCCCTGAGAGAAATCTAAAATGCCCAGCAGGATTATTACCTAACAATAAGGACAAACAGGAAAACAGATGGAGGTCATTTGGATATGTTTCAAATCCCTGGCCGTTTGAATCTAGCAAACAAACGTAAGCAACTATAAAAATAACAACATCCACAGGATACCAATATCCTTTCAGTGCCATTTGAATCATCTAACTTTAGGAAGGGAATTCTTAGGAATTATTTCTGATGAGTGTAGTAATCACATAATGACAACATTGTTTAGTAATCAGCTAACATTTTTCTTTAATGCTACTCAAAGTTTATTAAACTCAGTGATATATTTTTATAAATTTTGACTTCATAAATATCATATAAAAGATAAATACTATTTTTACAAATAATAAAATATATGCTTATTTCTTAATTCATATTGTAGTTATTCATATCCCTATTATTGTGCTTTATTTCATGAAACAAAGAGCAATTATAACAGAGAACAATATTTCCTTAATATCTACCTTTAAATATGAGACATTTAAAAATATTTTTCAAGTAAAAGGATTTTTTTTAAAGATTTTATATATTTATTTAACAGGGAAAGAGCGAGAGAGGGAACACAAGCAGGGGGAGCGGGAGAGGGAGAAGCAGGCTTCCCGCAGAGCAGGGAGCCCGATATGGGGCTCGATCCCAGGACCCTGGGATCATGACCTGAGCTGAAAGCAGACGCTTAGTGACTGAGCCACCCCTTCCCCTCAAGTAAAAAGATTTTTATTGCTAATAGGACTATGGAGAAAGAACACTCCCTTCACTGTTGAGTACATATAACAGTTCAACTTTTACAGAAGACAATTGAATTATATTTTAAATTTTTACCTAGAAATCCCACTGCCAGAATTTTACTCTATAGATACAGAAATTGTATCAAAATATATGTACAAAGATTTCATTTCAGCATTTCTGTAAGTACAAAAATAAATAAATGGCAACAACAAAACAATAACTACAAAAGCAATTATCTCATCTACAGTACACAAAACTTAAATAAGTTTTGTGATACCTACCAAGAAAAATAGCTACCATAAGAAACAAAAATGAATGCTGATAGCTAGCACTCTTTAAAGTACATGTTCAGTGTAAAATTCAAGATGCAAAACACTGTGTATCATGTGATCTCTTTCCTGAAAAACAACACAAAAAGAATATACAAGTATACATACTCAAATTTTCTTTCTTTCTACTTTTAAAAAAAATGGAAAATTTCAGAAAAAATTTAATATCTTTGAGAAGTGGAATGAAGGAAAATGAAGGAGAGAGGTTTTTATTTTTAGTCCTATAACTTTTCATACTGCTTAGTACTTTATCCTTGTATATGTGCAGTTTATACTGTTGTTTTTAATTGTTTTTCATTAACATTATCTGTGCAGTGAAGTTAGAGGCTATAAGTGTTTTCCTTTTTGGACTATTATGTGCTTTTTAAAAAAAGTCACAAGTCATACATACATGTTTTATTTTCCACACAAAAAGAAAATAGAAAGTCTGGCTACTGAACACCTTAATATAGCAATGAATATGGGGGCTTCCCAGGAGAGAAAGATGGTATGCAACATGTTTCAAAAGTGTTTAGCTGCAGAACTTTTAAAAAAATAATATCCACAGAGTCCAATATTCCATGCAGGAAAGGTTAAAAAACTGACTTCAATCAACAAAATATCCATTGAATGGTTTCCTTCTTATTGTTAAATAGAGAGAAGATTATAAAATGCAGTTGACTTAAGTCCTATGAGTCCTTTTACCTTGATGCATATTTTATTCTTTTTTAAAGTTTATTTGTTTATTTTTAGTAATCTCTACACCCAGCGTGGGGCTCAAACTCATGACTCCAAGATCAAGAGTCCTATGCTCTTGATCTAAATTTACACTGAAAAGGAATTCCTGTAGAGAGAGCTATTAACAGAGACTCCCTTTAACCTATGAGACTTATCAGCACAATAGGGCACCCTTTGTTTTTTCAAAACATCTCCTTTCACCTTCTTGCTAATGGCCTTCCTCCCCTTTCTATCCTCAGACTCTGCCCCTCTCCTTAGATCCTATAAACTTCATGTTGCCTCATTGTCTTTGGAATTTCATGTCTGTGTAGAGTCCCCATACATATGTTATTAAATTTGATTTTCTCCTGTTAATCTGTCTCATGCCAATTTGATTCTAAGTCCAGGTAGAAGGACTTTGAAGGGGAGACGAAGGTCTTTCTCCCTGACGGTTGGCATAGTTGACAGGATACTTTAACTTGCTGGACACTGCTCTTCCAGAAAGTGAGATTTCTTACCAAGTCAGACTCCCAGAATCTCTATCTGTGGAGTCCTATGGAGCAAGAGTGGTGAGAGTCCTTTTTCTCTCTTTCTAAATTTAGATTAGCAGAAGAAAATATTTGTGGAACTAGTTCCTTGGGCCTAGCAACTCTTTGGTTAAATTTGATAGAGTACTCTTTGGATACTGATCCATTTTCTCCCAGAGATAGTCTTTGTTTTCTTTTATCTGTGTTGTTTGATGTGCACATGACGTAAAGGCTATTGCTAAGGGACATCTCAGAAGTCAAAGTCACAAACCTGGTGGGCACAGATGGAGCACTTAAAAGCTGTTACAGTGCTCGCCACCTCAAGAAGACTCCTGGAATAGGATAAGTTGGTCACAGAACAGGTTAGATTGGCACTCAGTTACCTGCCAACCTCAAGAAAATTTCCACGCAATGAGGCACACTATAAACCAACACATGGTCTTCAACCCGACAGCAAATCCCTCTTAGGTATTAGTGTGGCACCAACAGACCAAGGCTATTGATGTGCATATATTTCCCTGTTGTCTTGTTCTGTATCCTAAGAGCTTGGCTTTGTGACCAATGAGAACTTTCTCTTTGGTCTTTGGTCTCCACCATTCGGAGGATGTACTTAGTGGGGTTCACCTTGGTGGCCAAACAGACTGGGGATCTGACTCTAACTCACTTTCTGTCTCTCTCTCTCGGTGTCCCTCTCTCTCTGTCTCTCTCTCTCTCTGGTTGTGCCAGCTCTCAGGAGTGTTTGTCATGAGAGGTTCTAGCCCATTGGAACCTTTGTTGTCTCAACCTTTGTTGCTTGTTAGTGCTGCAAAGTCCCATTCCAGTATCGCCTACCTGGTGTCACAGATTAGCGGATCTATGACTGAAGGCGTCTCACAATTTTATGGGAGAACTGAGACACCGTTTTCACCGCACCATCCTTACTGCCTGTGCCACAAAGATCTTTCCTTTCTTCGGCTAGTTTTGGGAGTAAAACTTTTATATCATGGGGCTCTGTGCCCTCTCTGGATGCATCTTGCATCTTTGGTTAGACCCTTAAGGCTTATTTGGTTGAGTCGCTATTAAATCCTACCTGTCAATGGCCAGATGAAAGATCTTTTAAATTAGCTATATTTAAAAGAAAAATGTTCTTTACAGAAAGCTCTCAATTGTCTTATTGACAGTAATCTTATTGACAATAATTGACAATTAAGGGACTCCCTTGACAAAATGAAATCAAAGAAATTAGACTTAAGATTTAGAAATAAAATGTCCATATCCAATGTAAATTTCCCTTAAAATCTAGCCTCATCTGCCTATTTTTAAATTACCTTTCCCTATAAGATATACAGGGAGCCTAATCTCCAGGTTCAAAGTGCTTACGTTGCTCATGCAAATGCTAGGATTGCATTTCTCGTTTGGTAAAGATTTGTAAGGGGTGCCTGGGTGGCTCAGTTGGTTAGGCGACTGCCTTCGGCTCAGGTCATGATCCTGGAGTCACCAGGAAATTTGTTTCCAGAGGAAATAAATAAATAAATTTAGCAAAAGCACCTGAGAATGGCAATAAGGCTTGCTTTGCTTCTACTTTCCAGAGACTGATAATCCAACTCTGCCAGCCTCAGGCATTCCTATGCGATGTCCTTTATAGGTGTAGCCTAGACCCCCCTGCAAAAGAAGTCCTGTCTCCTGGATAGCAGCAAAACTTTTAAATTATAAAGCCCTTGTACTTACACATTGAAAAGGTCCTACCAAATTTAGAGATTAAAAAGATTAATGACTACTTACAAACCACCTTCATAGGAAACTGGACCAAAAATTTCTCCTAGGCCCTCCTACAAATGATCTGTGAAAGGCCAATATTGAGGGACTAATAGAAGCCAAATTTGAATTATGTACCCAGAAAGAAGACTTTTGTTAAAATGCTTTCTACAGATTTTACAAAGATAAAAATCTTTTGATTCCAATTTTAGTTAAAAATCTTCCCAATATAAAAAAGCAAATATAGTTAAAAAGGCAGACCAGTCGCTTGATATTCAGGTTGTAATCTAGTTCTTTGGGGAATTAAAAACAACTCTTTTTCTTACAAATCTTTTTTTTTTTAAAGATTTTATTTATTTATTTGAGACAGAATGAGAGAGAGAGAGAGAGAGCACATGAGAGGGGGGAGGGTCAGAGGGAGAAGCAGGCTCCCTGCCGAGCAGGGAGCCCGATGCGGGACTCGATCCAGGGACTCCAGGATCATGACCTGAGCCGAAGGCAGTCGCCTAACCAACTGAGCCACCCAGGCACCCCTTACAAATCTTTACCAAACGAGAAATGCAACCCTAGGAACAAGTCAGAGCTCACCTATCTTTACCAAATCCCAGACCTCACCTATTCTTCTCAAAATGTTCGTGGGTATCATGAAAGATCAAGATATTAAAACAAGTGTCCTGTACTTAAGAAAAAAGAGGTAAATTTTAAACCGCAGTTACTCTGAAACTCTGGAAACAAAAAATTCATTTTTTCTGTACCTTGAAATTATAAATCTTATGTCTTTGAAAGATAAATACAGCCCACAATTGCCCGAAACTGAAGAAATAAAGGGGGGAAAATGTTTTTTTTTTTTAAATACAAACTGCTAAAATGACTTTTGTGTCCAGACTCTTGCATCTCTCATAATAGATGGTTATGCACCAAATCTCCACTTTGAAGAAAATGTGACTACTTTCTGTCCTTTGTGATGTAAATTTTCTACCCCCATCTTCTCAGGAACATAAGAATTAAGGAGAACTTTAGGGGAAAGTTTTTCACAAAAAGAGAAAAAAGAAGAGGGAGGTATTTAGAAATTGGGCCTTTAAGGTCCTTTCCACAAATAGAACAAAAGCTAAAAGACTGCTTGCATCTTGTCTGTGTGTGTGTCTCTTTATGCTATAAATGTGAGACATTTTTCCTACCTCTGGTTGGGATTGCTAAGATTCATTTGCAAAAGACCTACTATTTAGTTGGTTTGAAGGCATGCACTTGTAAGAATTGGGCATTCTAAAACCCTGAAAGATAGAAACAACCAAAATGTTTTTTCACATTTATATGATCTAGGAAGATATTCAGTGCTAAAGCTAATTTAAGGTTTAGTTTAATTAAAATAAAATTGTCTTTAGAGTTACGCATTAAATGTAAGACTTTTATTTTACCTGTGTTTAACGAACGTTGAATGGGTCTGTATTGTCTCTGTTGCAAATTTGTCAAAAAGAAAAATTAGAATGATGGTTAACTTTGTCTAATGCTTCATAAAGTTTTCTGGGTAATCTAGACATGATTGTTAAGAATAAGCAGATTAAATAGATGTAAATAAGATTAAAAGGTTTACAAACTGAGGGTTCTAGAGGGGAGGGGGTAGGGGGATAGGTTAGCCTGGTGATGGGTATTAAAGAGGGCACGTATTGAATGGAGCACTGGGTGTTATATGCAAACAATAAATCATGGAACACTACATCAAAAACTAATGATGTCATGTATGGTGATTAACATAACATAAAAAAAAAAAAGTTTATGGGTAAACTATTGGATGGCCTCCAAAGTGTTTGGTAACCTGATTTTGGAGTTTCCTGAGTTAGATGAGAAGTTCAGTTTGTTGAGTATCTAGATCATTACTGTCTGTATATTTATTTATTTGCTCAATGCTAGAATACACCAAAAATTGTTTCAAAATTGCCAACCCATCCTATTAGGAGTTTGGGGGAGGAAAGTTAGTAACTAGATTTCAGTATTGGTTTAGCGATCTTTTTCTTTTGTGGGGTGGGGACAGGGGGTACAGTATACTTTATTGATGGTACATGACAAGGTAGGGAGGACCCCAGTGGACTCCACAACATACACCAGCATCACCCCATTTGATGTTGGCAGGATCTTACTCCTGGAAGATGGAGATGGGCTTTCCATTGATGACAAGTTTCCCATTCTCAGCCTTGACTATGCCGTGGAATTTGCCATGGGTGGAATCATATTGGAACGTGTAGACCATGTAGTTGAAGTCGATGAAGGGGTCACTGATGGCAACAATATCCACTTTGCCAGAGTTAAAAGCAGCCCTGGTGACCAGGTGCCCAATACAGCCAAATCCATTCATTGTGACTTTCACCATCATGTATCGAGGATGTGGCTGGCACTGCACCAGAGATGTGGCTCTCTGTTGAACAGGGAGGAGCAGAGAGCCAGTTTAGCTCTTTTTCATCTTAAGGTACATATTTAAAATGTGTTCAAAGGTTACTAGTGTTTGTTCTTTTTTTCATCCCTTTAGCATGCTTATGGTATTCATTTGAAACTTGTTGGATTTTGTATTTCATTTTAAGATGTTTTTCTTTAATCTCTGTTGATTTTATTCATTACTTCATTCATTCATTCATTCATTTATTCCTTTTGGATTGGAAAACATTAACATGGTTCCAAAGGTCAAGCATATATAGAATACATACCCAGAGAACTATCATTCCTATCCCCACCCCTTCTCCCCCATTCGTACACCCTCAATTCTCCCATCCTGATCCCACCCATTCTCTGTAAATAACCAATCTCACTAGTTTTTGGCATTTCTTCTGGTGTTTCTTTTTTATAATGTTAAACACATATGTGTATATTTCCTTATAATTCCTTTTTTTCTTACACAAAAGTAGCATACTACCATTAAACTTTTTCTTTTTACTTTTTTAACTTAAAACTGTATTTTAGAAATCCCTCCATATAAGTTCCTGGAAAGCTTACTCATTCTTTTATACAGCTGCATGATTCTTCATGAGTATACTATAGTTTATTCAACTAATCACTTACATTAGAGTATTTTAGATTGTTCCTGATGTTTTGCAATTGCAAACAATGTGTCCATTCAAATTTAAGCATATAAATTTTTCTATTTTTGTAACTGTTCTTCAGAGTTAATTCCTAGAAACAGGATTGCTAGGTCTTTTATGTTAATTTTTTTTTTTTAAATATTGAACCCACCGTGAATTCCTGGAATAAATCCCATTTGTGTATAATATATGATTTTATTAATGTGGTGTTAAATTCTAATCACTAGTGTTTTATTTAGTATTTTTACAATAATATTCATAAGTGACATTACTCTGTGATTTTATTTTATTGTAGTGCTTCATCAGATTTAAGTATCATTGTTATATTTCCATCTAAAAAATAATCAAGAAATTGTCCTTTATTTTATTTTTGGAATAATTCCTGTATTTCTTGTTTTTCAAGGTTTTGTAGAATCTTTTTGTGAAAATATTTGACATTAGTGATTTTTTTGTAGAGTATTTCTTAGAGAATTTTCTCTATTTCTTCTACAAAATTGCTGTATCTTCTAGAAACAATATCCATTTAATCAAGGTTTTCATATTTATTAATTGGAAATGTCCACAGTTTCATATGTTTTTAATTTATTCTCTTTAAATATTTATTTTATCCCTTGTCATGCATTAAATGAATATTGGTATTTTCTTTTCTTTTTCTAAGTTTGTTAATTGTTTATTTTTTTCAAAACTAGTAGGATTTTGTTTTTTTTTTCTTTAAAGATTTTATTTATTTATTTGACAGAGAGGGAGAGAGACAGCGAGAGAGGGAGAGAGACAGCGAGAGAGGGAGAGAGACAGCGAGAGAGGGAACACAAGCAGGGGGTGTGGGAGAGGGAGAAGCAGGCTCCCCGCTGAGCGGCGAGCCAGATGCGGGGCTCGATCCCAGGACCCTGGGACCACGACCTGAGCCAAAGGCAGACGCTTAACAACTGAGCCACCCAGGCGCCCCAAAACCAGTAGGATTTTGATGAAATGTTTTCAATTTCAATTTCTTACTTCATTTAATTTCTATTTTTATATTTATGATTTCTGTGTGTGTGTTTATATATTGCTTTATTTGGTCTTCTTTTTCTAGGTTTTGAGTTGAGGATTATATTAATTTTCATTCTTTCATTTTCATTAATACAAGTGTTTAGGGTTTTACCTTTTCCACTGATGTGCTTTAAATGCATTTCATAAATTCTAAATTTGTGTGATATTTTTAACATTTTATTTTGAAATAATTGTAGATTTACACATTTTAAGAAATAACATTAAGATCCAGTATATCCTTCATTTAGCTTCCCACAATAGTAATAATTTCCTTATCTGTCAACCTTATTAAGATTTCACCAGTTTTCATGTATTTATTTGTATGTGTGTATTTACTTCTTATCAATTTTATCACATATATAGATTTATGTGATCCCCACCACAATCCAGATACAGAACAGTTCCATTACAAAGATTCCTCATGCTGCCCTTCTACAGCACAACGAACTAGCTCTCTTCCCCATCCCTAACTTCTGACAACAAATAAATCTGTTCCCCATCTCTATAATTTTGTCATTTCAAGAATGCTGTATAAATGGAATCATACAATATGTAACTTTTGAGATTGGCCTTTTTTGCTCAGCCTGATACCTTGAGACCCATTCTGGTTGTTGTGTGTATCAATAGCTCATTCCTTTTTATTGCAGATTAGTATCCATGGTATGAATAAACCACACTGTGTTTAACCACGGGCCTGTTGAAGGACATCTATGTTGGTTCCAGGTTTTAGCTATTACGAATAAAACATCCTTTGAACATTATGTGCAGGACTTCGTATGAATGTAAGTTTTCATTTCCCTTGGATACATATCCAAGAGTTCAATTGCTGGGTTGTACATTCATTACAAATTTAGCTTTATAATAACCTGCTCTACTCTTTTTTTTTTAAGATTTTGTTTGTTTATTTGAGAGAGAGAGAGCAAGCATGAGTGGGGAAGGGGCAGAGGAAGAGGTAGAAGCAGGGAGCCTTATGTAGGACTCCATCCCAGGAGCCTGGAATCATGACCTGAGCCAAAGGCAGATGCTTAACCAGATGCTTAACCAACTGAGCCACCCAGGCGCCCCCCTGCTATACTCTTATCCAGAATGATTATACCATTTTACATTCCCAGCAGCGATTATGAGTGTCCAGTTTCTCTACATCGTCATCAGCATTTGGTGTGATAACTATTTTTTATTTTAGCTATTTTGATACAAGTATAGAGCTATCTCAGTATGATTTTAATTTGTATTTCCCTACTGGCAAACGATGTTGAACATCGTTTCACTGCTTATTTGCCATCTGACTATCCTCTTCAGTGAAATGTCTGTTCATGTCTTTTGCTAATTTTCTAATAGGATTTTTAAAATTTTTTTAGAGTTTAGTTTGAGAATTTTGTTTTATATATTCTAAATACAAGTCCTTTTTCAAATATGTGGTTTGCAAATATTTTCTCCAAACCTGTAGCTTGTTTTATCCTCTTCACAGAATAGAGCAAAGCCCTTATAAAGCAAAACTTTTTTATATAGTGAAGATTTTTAACTTTGATGAGGTCCATTTTATCAGTTTTTACTTCTGTGGGTCATGCTTTTGGTGTCAAGTCCCAGAGATTTTCATGTAGCCCTAGGTTCTGAATATTTTCTCCTATTTTTTTCCTAAAATTTTACAGTGTTATACTTTATCATCTACTTTGGTTAATTTCGTATAAAGTTGTGAGACTTAAATCAAATTTTATTTTTCTTTATTGATGCTCAGTTGCTGCAGCACTATTTATTGAAGAATCTATCCTTCCTCCATTGAATTGCTTTCACATCTTTGTCAAAATTTCCAAAAATATATGTCTAGTCCTCTGACAATACCATATAGTCTTAGTTACTTTAGCTATTTGGAAAGCCTTAATATAAGGTATAATGATTCCTCCCACTTTATTCCTTTTTATTTTTCAAAATTATTTTGGCTACTCCAGGTCCAATGACTTTCCATATAAATTTTAGAATATGCTATCTATGTCTACAAAAAACCTTGCTGGGATTTTTTTTTATAATAACACTTGCATTATACCCATAGATTCATTTGGGGAGAATTGACTATTTTTTTTAAGATTTTATTTAGAGAGAGAGTGTGTGTGTGTGTGTGTGCAAGCAAGAGGAGGGGGAAAAGGGAGAGGGAGAGAGAGAATCTCAAGCAGACTCCCCTACTGAGCCCAACACGGGGCTCATTCTCATGACCCAAAGATTATGACCTGAGCTGAAATCAAGGGTCAGACAGTTAACTGACTGAGCCACCCAGGTACCCTGAGAATTGAAGTTTTTACTATATTAAGGCTCCAGTCGATGAACACAGTATGCCTCTTCATGTATTTGGATCTTTTTTATTTCTTTCATCAGCATTTTATAATTTTAACCTTACATATATTGTTCATTTGTAATGTATATCTAAGAATTTTATTTTCTTTGGAGCAACTGTGATATTGTTTCTTAGTAAAATTTCATTCTTAGTATGTGAATTAATTTTTGTCTGTTAACCTCATATCCTGCAACCTGAGATTACTTGTTAGTACTAGGAATTTCTTTTTGTAGATTCTTGCAATATTTTACATAAATAATAATATAAGAGAAAAAGTTAAGATGGCAGAGAAGTAGGGGGACCCTGGGCTTGCCTCATCCCTCAAACACAGCTAGATTAACATCAAATCATTTTGAACACCTAGGAAATCAATCTGAGTATTAAAAGAACAATCTGCACAATTAGAGGGAGAGAACATGGCAGCATGGGTGAACTTCAGTGAGTAGCACAGCACCCCCAGTGGAGGCTGGAGTCCCTTACACCAAACCCCACCCCCCTGTGCCTTGCAAGTCCAAGGGAAGGTCTGACTCTGAGCCAGCACAGAGGGCCTTTCTTGCAGAAGACCAGCACCAGCCTCCGCACATACACCAAGTCTACTAATCATAGAGGGCTCCAAAATGTCAGCTTCAATTTTGGTGGAAATAGGACCAAGCTTTCTTTCTTTCTCCACCCCCCCACCCCGCCCCTTTGGCATCAGACTTACAGTTTTTTGTTTGTTTTGTTTCCTTTTTCCTTTTTTTGGATCAGGTTTCTTTTTTATTTTTCTTTCTTTTTCTTTGGAATCAGGCTTATAGTTTTTTGTTTTTCTGGGTTTTTTGTTGTTGTTCCTTTTCCTTTTCTCTCTTTTTGGATCACGCTTTTTTTCCCCTTTCTTTTTATCCCCCTACCTTATTTTAACAAAAAAAAATCAAAGCACACTTAAAGGTTCAAATACTGCCCCCTACAAGCAAGGAGGAACTCTGCAGAGGACTGACCTGTGGGAAAGAACAACCAAAACCCAGCAGCAGAGTGCACACAGCATACACCAGAAACATTTCCTGAAGCACCAGGCCCTGGACAGCATATGACCCCCTCTTAATATAGCATTACTCTCAGGAGCAGGAAACATAACAAACTCATAACACAAAAACACAGAAACCTAGACATAATAATAAGATGGAGGAATTCTCCCCAAAAGAAAGATCAAGAAGATATCACAGCCAGGGATTTACTCAAAACAGATATAAGCAATATATCTGAACAAGAATTTAGAACAGCAGTCATAAAAATATTAGCTGAGCTTGAAAGAAACAGAGAACAGACCAGAGAAACCCTTCCTGCAGAGATAAAAGACCTAAAACCTAGTCAGGCTGAAATAAAAAATGCTATAACTGAGTTGCAAAACTGACTGGACATAATCACAATGCATATGGAAGCAGAGGAATGAATAGGTGATATAGAAGCTTAAATTATGGAAAATAATGAACCTAAAAAGAAGAGGAAAAGAAAGCTACCAGATCACAAATGTAGACTTAGCGAACTCAGTGACTCCATAAAGCACAATAATACCCATCATAGGAGTCCCAGAAGAAGAAGAGTAGGGAAAAAGGGATGGAAGGTTTGTCTGAATAAATTACAGCTGAGAACTTCCCTAATCTGGGGAAAGAAACAGGTATTCAAGTCCAAGAGGCACAGAGAACTCCCCTCAAAATCAGCAAAAACAGGTCAACACCAAGACATATCATAGTGAAACTTGCAAAAATACAAAGATAAAGAGAATTCTAAAAGCAGATAGGGATAAAAAGTCCTTAACCTACAAGGGTAGACACCCACGGTTAGCAACAGACCTGTCCACAGAAATTTGGCAGGCCAAAGGTAAGTGGCATGATATATTCAACATGCTAAATGGGGAAAATATGCAGCCAAGAATATTATATCCAGCAAGGCTATCATTCAGAATAGAAGGAGAGATAAGGAGCTTCCAAGACAAACAAAAGCTAAAGGAGGTTGTGACACTAAACTAGCTCTGTAAGAACTATTAAACAGAAAACTTTGAGCGGAAAAGAGAGTCCAAAAGCAACAAAGACTAGAAAGGAACAGAGACAACCTACAGAATAGTGATTTTACAGGTAATACAATGGTACTAAATTCATATCTATCAATAATTACTCTGAATGAAAATGGACTAAATGCTCCAAGCAAAAGACACAGGATATCAGAATAGGCAAAAAAAAAAAAAAAAAAAAAAAAAAGACCTACTGATATGCTGCTTGCAGAGACTCATTTTAGACCCAAAGACACCTCCAGATTGAATGTGAGGGGATAGAGAACCAACTATCATGCTAACGAACATCAAAAGAAAGCTTGATTGGCCATACTTATATCAGACAAACTAGATTTTAAACCAAAGACTGTATTAAGAGATGAATAAGGTCAGTATATCATTAGGGGTCTATCCAACAAGAAGATCTAACAATTATAAATATTTATGCCCCCAACTTGGGAGCTCTCAAATATATAAATCAATTAATAACAAACTTAAAGAAACTTATTGATAATAATACAATAGTAGTAGGGGAGTTTAACACCTCACTTACAACAAAGGACAGATGATCTAAGCAGAAGATGAACAAGGAAACAATGGCTTTGTATGACATACTGGACCAGATGGACTTCACAGATATATTCAGAACATTTCATCTAAAGCAGCAGAATACATATTCTTTTGCACATGGAACATTCTCCAGAATAGACCACATACTGGGTCACAAATCAGGCCTCAACAAATACAAAAAGACTGAGATCATACCATGCATATTTTCAGACCACCAGTATGAAACTTGAAGTCAACCACAAGAAAAAATTTGGAAAGACCACAAATACGTGGAGTTTAAAGAACATCCTGCTAATGAATGAATGGACTAACCAGAAAATTAGAGAATAATAAAAAAAATACATGGAAAAAAAAGAAAATGAAAACACTACATCAAAACCTTTAGGATGCAGCAGAGACGGTCATAAGAGGGCAGTATATAGCAACACGGGCCTTCCTCCAGAAGCAAGAAAAGTCTCAAATAAGTAACCTAAGCTTACACCTAAAGAAATTATAATATAATCTGTAGATAGAAATGTTTTTATTTTTTTCCTTTCTACCTGTAAGCATTTATATTATTTTTCTGACCTTTTGCACTGGCTATAATGTTTTTTACCATTATTTTTATTTTTTTTAAGTTTTATAGTTCCCTTTTTACCATATATAAATCATGTCTTTTTTATTCTATATTTTTGATGCTTTCACATTTGGGGGTCCTGTTGACTCTGGAGAGATTGCCCCTCCCAAGTCTAGCTAATTCCTGGAGATAGCAAACAACTCACTGAGACTATGTTTTTTGTATGCAAACCAACAAATCCAGAGCCTATGCTCCCAACTACCTCCTTTATCAGGCTCTCACACTGTTGGCCACTATTTGCCTTATATGCTTCCTTCCACACAGGGAAGCACCAGTATTTTTTTTTTTTCATGGAGCAGTTTATATTCTTCAGAAGTCAGAATATATGATATTTGCATTTGTTTTTGTTTTGCTTTTTAATCTAAATCATGTGCCTGAAGTGTCTTCACTGGATTCTTCTCGTATAAGTAGATAGCTTCCATCATTCCAGCTAATGCACTTGACAATACAATCTGATTGCTGGAATTAGTAATAGAATAGCATATAGCAGAAAGTGAAGCCTGTTTATCAACCAAACTGAAAAAATAACTGTAAAAGTAGAAACTGCAATGACTCCACCAGGTATTTCTAAGAAAGCAGTGTAAGCCAACCAGTGTGCTTCCCACTGTGGTCCCCATTGTAAGGCATGACCCTTCTTGGGATCTGTGAGCATAACAGATTATCTTTTCAATGGCAGTTGTCTTCTGATCTATAAGCCTTACATACCTAAATAATAATAAAACCTGTATTTTGAATAAAGAGGTATTTAACAGAAAGTTTTTATTCCTGGTAAAAAGACCCTTTGGTTTATACCTGATAACTAATTTCTAGTTTTATTGCATTGTTATAAAAAGTTATCAGTGTCTTCTCTTTTATCAAGGTGTAAAAGATCAATATCTAACTGTAAGGTCTTCCTAGTTGATTTTGTTATTCAGATTTTCTATATACTCACTTATTTGTCCTTTTAATCTTAAAGAAGTGTATTTTTAAAAGTTTTTTTCTCAGTGTCTTCTTTCATTACCTGTGGTGTCTGTTACATAAAGTTAGTTGTTTGGTACGTAGATATTCATAAGTATTATATTTTCATTTTGAATTGTGGCTTTGAGATAAAAATATGTCCTTTTGGGGAACCCTCCTACACTGTTGGGGGGAATGCAAGCTGGTGCAGCCACTCTGGAAAACAGTATGGAGGTTCCTCAAAAAGTTGAAAATAGAGCTACCCTACAACCCAGCAATTGCACTACTGGGTATTTACCCCAAAGATACAAATGTAGTGATCCGAAGGGGTACATGCACCCAATGTTTATAGCAGCAATGTCCACAATAGTCAAACTGTGGAAAGAGCCAAGATGTCCATCAACAGATGAATGGATAAAGAAGATGTGGTGTATATATATACAATGGAATATTATGCAGCCATCAAAAGGAATGAGATCTTGTCATTTGCAACAACGTGGATGGAACTGGAGGGTGTTATGCTGAGTGAAATAAGTCAATCAGAGAAAGACATGTATCATATAACCTCACTGATATGATGAATTCTTAATCTCAGGAAACAAACTGAGGGTTGCTGGAGTGGGGGGTGGGGTGGGAGGGCTGGGGTGGCTGGGTGATAGACACTGGGGAGGCTATGTGCTATGGTGAGTGCTGTGAATTGTGCAAGACTGTTGAATCACAGATCTATACCTCTGAAACAAATAATACATTATATGTTAAAAAAAAAAAAAGATAGCAGGAGGGGAAGAATGAAGGGGGGGAAATCAGAGGGGAAGTCGAACCATGAGAGATGATGGACTCTGAAAAACAAACTGAGGGTTCTAAAGGGGAGGGGGGGTGGGAGGATGGGTTAGCCTGGTGATGAGTATTAAAGAGGGCACGTTCTGCATGGAGCACTGGGTGTTATGCACAAACAATGAATCATGGAACACTACATCCAAAACTAATGATGTAATGTATGGTGATTAACATAACAATAAAAAATTTAAAAAAATATGCCCTTTTTTGTCATGTTTAATGTATGTGACTTAAACTCCACTTGTTTGATATCACACTTGCAACCTATGTTTTCTTATTGTTTCCCTTCCTTTCTTATTGTTTCCCTTTTCCCTTTGTCCATCTCTTTGTTTTTAACCTTTCTGGATCCGTTTGTTTGCTTGTGCTCTTATATACAACATACAGCTCAGTTTTGCTTTGTGAATTAAACTGAGGATCTTAAGCCCATGCACATTTATTGAAAAGACTGATAATGTTTAGTCTCCACTCTGTCCAAGCACTTATATTACAGTTACTATGTCTGTTTTATTTCCTTTCTCTATGTAATGTGCTTTCTTTATTTTAAAAAACAAGTAATTTTCTATTTTTTTGTCCTAATGGTTATCTTTATACGTTTCAAGTGCCCCTTTGTTCTGGTTTTCTTGTTTTTTTGTGTTTTTTTTACTATCTAGTTAGTTAATTTGTAGTAGAATCCTTTGACTATGCCTATTGTTTACACAACAATGAATGAGGTTATTCTCCTTTCCTCTTTCCCACTCCCTTCTTCCATTTGTAAGTATATTATTTCTACCATTAAAAGATATATTTGCAATCTTTTCTGTAACCCTCCTCCCCATGTTTTAGTCTTAGATCATCAATTAAACATATGAAGTGGTCACCATCAGTGCTTTTGCCAAACTTTTCTTAGTTACTTCTTGGTTGAACAAAACTTGTCCTCTCATAGATTGCTCAAAAAATGATCCCTAATATTGTGTTTTCAAATTTTCATCTATAGCCTTAATACTTGAAGGACAGTGTGCCTAGGTAAAAATGTCTTTCTTCATCTATTCCTTCCTTGAATAGCCTGAAAAGTTTGGTCCTCGTTTTCTTGCTTTATAATTGCCTTTGAGAAGGCTGACGACAGTCTAATTTTCATGAAACTTGTTTATTTGTTTAGGCCTGCAGGTCCTGATAAATTTTTTCTTTATATTTAAAGTTGAATAGTTTTGCTAAAATTTGTCTATGTCTTGATTATTCTGGATCACTTTTCAAAGATAACTAGGAAGCCCTATAGATCTATATTTTATTTCTGGAAAGTGTTCTGTCTAATAAATAAAATAATATAAATATTATTCCAGTGTTGTTTCTTCTTCAGTAACTTCAGTTATATTTATGTGAATTTTCTTTGCTTGACTTTTTCAATTGGTGCCTCTCTGACCAGTTTTATTCCATTATCTCAATTTCATTCTCTTTGATGTTTTCCTACTTTTGTTTATCAGGCATCTTGTAATTTCGTCTTCACTTATATGATTTTCTCTTTTTTCTTCTATTTCTTTCCTAAGATACATCCACTACCATCTTTTTTTTTTTATGATTTTGGTAGTTTTTTTCATCTTTTAAATTCCTAATTTAAGGTTACTGAGATGTTTTTATATCACCAAATGTTTGAGAATTTATTTCAGAATATTAGATTCCTTCTGCTGTGTGCATGTGCGTGTGTGCATGCATGAGTGTGTGTGTGTGTGTGTGTGTGTGTTGGGAGCTAGCATTAGCTAAAATAGTTTTACTCTCATTTATGGTTTTCTTCTTAAAATGGCTTTCTTCTTAAAATGGCTTTCTGTAGATCAAAACATCTTTTGCCTTGCATTTCATGAACAAGGCTACTGGTGTACGATGGTTTAGAATATTCTTAACTGAAAAGTGACTCCTTTCCCCTTCATCAGTATAGGAAAATGCAGTTTTTATATCGGGGGCAATTGGAGGATAGTTTTTGTGTTTTCAGTTCTAGAATTTTTTTTCTTTTTTTATTTCAAAATTTCTCCCTACTAGCTCCTTGTTCTCATCACTGCACAATTTCTAGAGAACACTTCTCTCTTCCTTCTTACCCTACTCTCTCCAGAAGTAATAACTTTCTAAAGTACATATGTTTAAGTCCTTTACCTATAGCCAGTGCTCTGATATATAAGGTCTCTTTTCAGTATTTTAGCACTTAGAATAGACTTTCTTCTTTCTGATGGTGATTTAGTGCAATCTTAGGCCCTCCATTATCTCCCCCTATCTTCCAGACAGTTTTTCAAGATGTCTACCCTCTACTTTCTGCAAAGGTTTGGTTCAAATTCAAGAAATAGCTCCACAAAAACATGATGTTTGTCTATTTAACAAATAATTTGAAGTTGTAGTGTTCTCTGTTTTTTACTTATAATGAAGACTTGAGGTTTGTGTGGTTTTCTTTGTTGTTCTTGTTGATTTGTGTAGTTTTGAGGGACCTGTTGGGAGATTTAAATTTAGGTGGCCACCATTACTTTGGCTATCCAGAATCAATCAATGTATGTCATGTAGAGAACGATTGTTGTGTTTCATCTAGAAACCCTTAATTATGTATAGAAGAAAATATAAACTTTTCAAGATTTAATTCAAAATTTTAACAATATAGATCCAATTTACTTTTGCAGATTCATCAACCCACTTAACTCCTAGCTTCCCACATCTATCCTCCATTTTAATAATTGGTGACACAATTTTTAGACTTTAGCAAATTCATTGATTTTGCCTTGTTATTCCCCATCTTTATGCCTTTGCATGTGCTCTCCTTAACCTGAAAAATTCTCTCCATTAATTATTCTCTAGTTGAAAATATTATTTGTCCATTGGGTTTCTACCTTTCTCTTCAGCTGTAATTAAATACTTACCTTATGATTATAAGGAAATAAATCAAATCAGGAGTCCTTTCCCACTTTTGAGACTGGAACCACTTAGTGGGATGACTAGAAGCAAACATAGAAGCAAGAGAATATTTTTCTTTTTCAAAAGATAATTATTATGGAAGGAATAAATTCAACTAAATCAATCATCTATGATTCATTAAAATTGAACTCCCACTTAGCATTTTAATAACATATGGTGAACTTTCCCTTGATAAACATTATGATTATCAACTTTCCGTTTCTGCAATATTGCGTATTCCTCCAAAGAGACATTTTAAAGATATAAGAAGTTTTAAATTAGTAAAGGCCTGATATTCTTTTTTTCACAGCTTGAATATTTTCTATTCTTGATTAACTATTACATGAGACATGAATCAGGACTTTGGATGCCCATTTTGAATTTTTTTAAAAAGCCAAGCATTTTAAAAAGAAGACACTCTGATATTTTCTAATTCATAACTGTGGAGATTGACCTCCACCTTCACTTGGACTCATGAACTAAGGTGATCTCTGAGTTATATCCAAATATTTACAGCAGAATAAGAAGTCAATAAAATTCTGGGGAAATCTAATTCACTAACAATCTATGATGACTCTCTCAAAAACTTCTGAAACAACTACTGCATTTTAGTTCATAACCATTCTTAGATTGTGGGGATTGTTCTAGTCCAGTTAAACT
The DNA here is from genome assembly GCF_029215605.1 of Mirounga angustirostris. Classification (NCBI taxonomy): domain Eukaryota; kingdom Metazoa; phylum Chordata; class Mammalia; order Carnivora; family Phocidae; genus Mirounga; species Mirounga angustirostris. The sequence goes on along the minus strand of NW_026991715.1, from coordinate 118,254,475 downwards.
AAATTTACATGGCCCTTATAAATCCAACTTGGTAGTGTAAGTTTGTTGCTGATTTGGCACATACGTTTATTGAGGAACTTCTTAAAATAATTCTATTAAACTTCAAAGCATACGAAAATGAAGCATAAAATTATTGAAACAATATTCTCCCTATTTCTGTATATTAGCAGACACTGCGCTGTCCACCATACTGCCCCTTAGAAAATTGACTTTTGGTGTCCCCCTCTTTATGTGGCCCTGCTTTTCGAGGTAGTGCTTTCCCAAATGAATGATTTCACTGAAAGAGTGGAGGAAATATTTGTGGAATTTTCCTACTACTACTCAGATCAGACCACAGCACAGAGAGCTGGCCTTGACAGCAAGATACCAAACACATCAAGTTATTTAGGAAATCAAATTTAATGCTCTTTAGCTGATGAAAAAATAATGACTTGTTTCCTGGCTTCTTTTCCTTTTTATATTTTTCTCCCTTTACCTTGCTTTCAAGCATACACAACACAAACTGCATTTCCATAGCCAAGTTGGAAGGTATGTTTGTTTGGAAACAAAGCATGATTTTTCTCTCCTTGGTGGAAATAATCATGCATTATTAAAACTATTCGGTAGGAATGATTAATATGAAAAATTACAGGAAAACAGTAAACACTATAAGTAACTTCACCAGATTATCTTTCTTGCTGTCTTTCAGGTAGGACCCTCCATAAGGATGGCTGTTACTTTTTTTTCTTTCTCTCCTCGTTCTTTCACTCTTTTGATTATAGTTTGGCTTCTCATTGAAAGGAGATTTATACCAAGTAGAAATTATATTTCAAAATCTGGTCCATCTGGACTGTTAAGAAAATGATGACAAAATGCTTTGTTCTGAGATTATGCTCTGCAGTGAACAACATTGATTTCAATTATTTCTCTAAACATAGGTTTCACCAAACATACATTAATTTGTTTTGTCATAATTTTTGCACAAGTTTTTATATTTAATATGAAGATAGCATTTCCTGTCTGAGATTTGATGTGCACCTCATTGTAATAGGGTTACAGAAAAAGGTATTGTCAACTGACTTTTATATTTTTTGAGGCAAATATTAAGTGAATAATCAAGGAAAGATAAACTTAGGGAAGTAACACCAACAACTGGTACTTGGCTTGTACCAAAGTAAACCCTACCACTACAAATCTAATAAGCCATTACTAAGGTGACCTTAATAAAGTTTAGATTACTACTGTAGACTTTTAGCTGGTCTCCTTGTTTCAATTTTTACATCCTCCATTCTCCACACAACAAAGTAATTTTTTAATAATGTAAATCAGATTGTGTCATGCTTCCACTCAACACCATCAAATAGCTTCTTATGTCAGAACCAACTCATTTTCCACCAATATCTATTTACAATTCTTCTTTGAGAATTTAACCCCCAATATATTTACAAATGTCTAGAATGAAAACTACATTTTCTACTTGCTTGCAGAGTGAGGTATGGCCATAAGATACACTCTCCAGGATATAATCTTATAATAAATAGAAGCATTTGCTTTGCTCCTATGTACTTTCTGGTGATTGAAATGTAGAACCGATGGCTGGAACTCATTCAGCCATCTCAGTCCTTGAGGCTAAAGCCACATTCTGAGAATGACTGAACAGTAAGGGTGGAAGGAGCTTTGTCCCTGACAATGTTTTGAAGCTGAATAGAATGCCTATATCTTAATGTCTTCATGTGAAAGAGAAGTAATCATCTTTCTTAAGCTATTCTAAATATAAATTTTTCATCACTTGCAGCTGTACCTAATTCTAACTTTTCACATGACTGAGAATAAAATTAAAATCCTTTCCATGGCCTACGTGTTCCTTGGCTAATTTTATCCCTCATTTCCTACCCTTCTTCCTCATTCAGCTATACTGGACTTCTTGCTGCTCCTTTGACACATCAAGCACATTATTATCTCATGGTCTGTGTACTTTGTCTCTCAGCCTGTCATGCTTTCCCCAGGTATATATGTCACTTTAGTCTGGTCTCTGCTTAGACCTCCTCCAGAAAAGCCTTTTAACTACTGTACTTAAAGAAAAGCACAAGTTAATCTTTGTTTGCTTTATTTTTTCTTTATAGCATTTATTAATCCCAGTTAACATATATTTTATTTGCCTCTTTGTTTCTATCTTCTCCACCAGAAGGTAAGTTCCATGAGGTAAGCACCTCACTTTGTTCGTCACTCCATTTCCCAGACCAAGATCCATTATAGGCACACTTGCACAATATATACTTCTTGAATGTATAAATGCATGAATAACTGATTATACATCTACATGTATCTGTTATTCTTACACTATCATGAAGTATATATCCTATCTATTATACCCAGATAGTTAGGCTCGTAAGCTGATATGACACTGGTCATTTTTTTTTTGATGGTGAGTTTGTTAAAGGTCTCCTGAAGAACCTGCGAAGTTGCACATAAATTATTATGTTGTTGGTTTCATTTGACACACAGGAAATAGGAAGAAGTTTGGTGAGATTAGACCCTAAGATTAGTTTTTTTTTTTTTTAATTTGATGGAAAGAAACCAAAAAGGAAATGGTTTCAGCTCAGGTCATGATCTCAGGGTCATGAGATCGAGACCCGCATTGGGCTCCATGCTCAGCGGGGACTCCGCTTGAGATTCTCTCTCCCTCTCCCTCTCTGCTTGAGATTCTCTCTCCCTCTCCCCCCCTACCCCTGCTCTCTCTCTCAAATAAATAAATAAATCTTTTAAAAAATAAAGGGTCCTTTCCTCCCAGCCTGTTACCTAATTCTGAGAAAATAAACTAGCTTCAAATTGTGATCTCCCTAAATACCTCAGCTTCCTTCCCCAAATGTAACTTCTTGGATTTCTGAGGCTAAAGAGGAAAATGCTGGCTGATACCCAATTTTGTCCCTCACTAGATCCTGGTTAACAACAGTTTTGCCAGATAAAACAGTAAACGCCACCACATTCTGTGTGGTGTAAAGAGAAAATTGACAAAAATGAACATATAAGTTCTCATTTTTGATCTCAATGGTTCGAAGCTCATGAAAGTAAAACATTTTGCCACAGTTCCCAGGATTTTGCAAAAAATCAACTGTCCTACTTCATTCCTTTGGCAACATTCTTTCTCAAGTCAGCCCAATGCAAGGCCAGAATTTCAGCTCTTGTCTTTTAATAGCTCTCTTTTGGGATGAGAAGCTTCCAGTCTAACCTCAATCCTATGGACACTGATTGCTTTTCTGAAACATATTATTACAGTAATTGGAGTCCATTTAGTCTGTGTGCACAATGGTAGAGGCAAAGATACAAAGGAATTAGTACTTTGGCAAATTCCTGTGATTAGAACAGAAAAGTAAGAATGACAGATACATTTCACATGGTTTAAAGTCAGACCAAGAGCCCAAAATGAGATGATGTCAATTGCCATTTCATAAGGGAACATCACCATTTCTCTCTACAACTGACTTTATTGGACAAGTTTTTGGATCATTAACTCAAAGTGTACTTTCACCATGAATTGTTAAGCTCTAAATAATACCATAGAAAATGGCAAGACACTACTTAATAGGTGTGAGATGAGAAGATTAATTTTCATGGCCAAAGATTCATTTTTTAAAAATTTTATTATGTTATGTTAATCACCATACATTACATCATTAGTTTTTGATGTAGTGTTCCATGATTCATTGCTTGCATATAACACCCAGTGCTCCATTCAATACGTGTCCTCTTTAATACCCATCACCAGGCTAACCCATCCTCCCACCCCCCTCCCCTCTAGAACCCTCAGTTTGTTTCTCAGAGTCCATAGTCTCTCATGGTTCGTCTCTTAATTGTGTTTTCCCCCATATAAATAGATTTGTATCATTTCTATCATCTCTTCATGTACTTTCATAATGTTTAAAAAATGCAAAACTTTGGTTTCTGTTGAGATGAAATGTACTTGTTTGTTACAATACTTTACACTAATTTAGTTTGTATTTATCTAAAGGTTTTGTTTGCTCCAACTCAGGAAACTTCAGGGCTTCATTAGGAGCAAAATTAAAATGTAATTTGATTATGAGTTTCAGGATTTCAGGAGAAGTTTTGAAAACATAGAGTGTTTCTGAAAGCATAGAATTTTAATGCTTGCTGAGCTACTTAACATAAAAGAGCAAACAGGCTGGCTCCTGGTGTCATGAGACGCAGATGTCTGCCTCACTAATAAACATGTGCTGCCAAATGTTATCTCTAGACACAACTGTCTCCTGCCATTACAAATCATTGTGATCCCTGATTGATCACCCTTATCTCCTACTCCACATGGTAGCAACAATAATGGTTCCACAACCCTATTTGAAGAAACAAATATGAGTAAATATAGTTATGATAGGGAGATGACATGAAAATGAATATTTACTCTGGCTTTTTGTATGTGCAGAAATATTTTGTAAATGTGAAAGGTGTTGATTCAACCTTGATTATGGATTTATTTCCAAAATAAAGCAACCTGTTTGTTGTTGTTGTTAGCATAAAGCTCAGTTGCTCATATAGCTATGGTTAGGTACAATGAGAGATTTAATGTAATTTCCATCTCTTACATAGATACAGTGGTTCGGAATAAAGATCCTTATGCTCAGATGATCTTTCCCAAGTTTGTACATAAATGTTGTCAAACAGTCAATGATGGGAAGAAACTTATAAACATGTATTGTCATTTAAATAAGAATAAGAAACAGATTTCTTTTTTCCTGGCCAGGACTATCTGATAAGACATTATAATCTGAGCTCATAGGCTTATTGTAACCATTCCTATTCTTTACTTTTTCACTGGTTTTTAGCTGATCTTTTAGGTTGATTTTCTAATGTAATTATAGGTTAACCTATAATTAAAAAGTTAAAACTTCTACAATATTCCTTTCTGATTCTAATCATTCAATGCCTAGACTACTCAGTCAATTCAAACATCTTCCAACATTTTGAAAAAATTATGGATTCATAGGAAATTGTGAAGATGGTACCGAGAAATCCCATTTACCCTTAATCCTGTTTCCCCCAGTGGTTACATCTTAGGTAATTGTAGTATACTACCAAAAAAAGAAAATTGGCATTGGCATGATGTGTATGTATAGTTCAATGTCTTTTTCACATATGTAGATTCATGGAACCACCAAGATTATAAAATTAATCTATAAAACTAATGTATCATCACAGAGATCTCCTGAATGCTCTCTTTATAATTGCATTCACACCCTCTTCCAGCATTGCTAACCCTTAAGGAACACTAATTTGTTCTCCATCTCTATAATCTTTGTTATTTTGAGAATGTCATATAAATTGAATACTTTGGGATGGGCTTTTTTCACTTACCATAATGTCCTTGCAATTTGTCCTAAGTGGCTGCATGTATCAAGAGTTTGTTCCTTTTTATTGCCAAGTAATATTCCATGTTTTGAATGTAGTATAATTTGTTTAAATAGTCACCTATTGTAAGATATTTTAGTTGCTTGCTGTTTGAGGCTATTATGATTAAACCTGCTATGTACAGTCATGTACAGTTTTTTGTGTAGACCTAAGTTTTCATTTCTCAAAGATAAATGGAATGTGATTGCTGGGTCAGATGGGAAGTATATATTATTTTAAACTGCTACACTACTTTTCAGAACATCTGTATGTCTCCACAAGCAATGTATGTGAGATCTCATTTCTGTGCATCCTTGCCAGCATTTGGTATTGTCAATATTCTTTATTTTAGCTATTCTTATATATGTGTAGTAATAGCTCATTGGGATCTTAATTTGCATTTCCTTAATGACTAGTGATGTTGAACATCTTTGTATGTGCATATTTGCCCTCTAAGTATCCCCTTTGCTGAAATATCTTTGTGTCTTTTGCTTATTCTCTAATTGGATTATTTTTGTCTCTACTATTGAATTTTGAGAGTTCTTCATATATTCTAAATATGAAACCTTTGTCAGATATGTGGTGTGCAAATATTTTTTCCCAGTGTGTAGCTTGTCTTTTTATCCTCTTAAGAGGGTCTTTTGCAAAGTAAAACTTAAATTTTGATGGAGTATAAATTTTTCTTTTATGGATTTTTTTTTATGTCATGACTATGCATTCTTTTACCAAGCCCTAGGTCCCAAAGATTTTATTTTACTTTTCTGCTAAAGTATTTATAGGTTGTTTTTTATCCTATCACTTTAAAAAAAAAATTGTAATAAAAATTACCATAAATAAGTAAAGAATATTTACTATCTTAATCATTTTTAAGTGTACATTTCAGTAGCATTAAGTATATTTACATTGATGTAAAACAGATCCCCAACTTTTCATCTTGCAGGATTGAAATTCTATACCCACTAAAGACCTCCCCTCCACCCTTCCACTCCCACCCCTCACCTCCAGCCAGAGATAACTCCAGGCACACATTTTCACTGGGCTCTCTTGAGAAGGATGAATTGTTTTATAAAACTTGAATTTTTCTGTGAGTATAATCCAAGGAAAACATTTTTTCTATTATCTAGTGCCTTTAAATTTACTTTAAACCATTATTAAAAGTTTAAAATTCAAAATGTATTTTCTAATACTCACTTAAATCTTTAATTTGAGGACATTTTATTAAATTTAATTGCATGTTAGATACAGTCTTTGAGTTATAGGCAAAAAAAAAAGTTTTTTTGAAACATTCCAATACAGGTATTTTCTGTGCTATTTACATAATACAGAAAGGCATTAAGGAGAATTTAGACATATATGCTAAAAAAAGAAAATATTAAAATTATTAGGAAATATATCATAAAAAATCTATGGTCCTTGATTTTTTTTAAAGTAAAATTTATGGTCAAGTTTTTATCTTAAGACATACAAAAGCAGTTAATATAATCATATTTTGTGATATTTTTGTAGTATTAAATAACAGTTACTTATATATGTGATAAGTCTAATATTTTCATTTATCAAATAAAACAGAAAAAATAAGAATTTGTGCTATTCTTGAAGTAAATTACAAATTAAATAGCAAAATCAATTTTATGAACAAAAGTTCTTAAACAAATAGATAACACACCAAAATAATATATAGATTTTAACCAATACCCTAAACAAGTTGCCCTAGCATTTTCTCATTTGGAAAATGAGAGAGTAAGAAATATAGATGTTACAAGTTAATCATGTGACTATAAGTAATTTTGACAATGTTATTCATGATTGATCCTCACTGATTTTATAAGTAAATTTTATTGTAAAAGCATAATCAGGCATTCCTGATTCATTGAGAATCACATGGGTATTATTATGACACATTAATCATGAAGATAAGCAAATCCAAAGAATTGTCCAGTTCATTTCACAGGTTATCAAAAACACGACTTTCTTTTCCAACTTCTCTTATGACTGTGAATCATACTTTTGAATGATAATAAATTTTAATTGTATTACTTTTGGAAAGTAATAAATCTCTAAGCTTACTAATTGTCTCATTCTAGACATTTCTCTATAGTGAGACTCACCGGGCATTTTCTAAAGATGGTTCTTTCCCTGAAAGTGAATTTCTGTTTATCAGTCAAACTTGCTACAGATGTTATTGCTGTATCTAGGCTAGAACATCCGTAGAGTACTTAGGTCCCTGCAGACTAAAAATGTGACCATACGGTCCGTTTTCTGTCTGTTGTCCTGGTGAAATGATATATAGCACCTTCTTTTGTTCTCAGTGTTTGGATGATAAAGTCAATAGTCACACTAGCTATTGAGAAAAGAAATGGTGGCATGGGGGGGGGCGGGCGGGAGGAACCGAAGGAAAGACTTTCCAAATAGTATCATGCTTGCCCAGCACCACCTCAGGGACACAAATACGCCATAGCATAGGTCGTACAAACCTTAAGGATAAGATTATGGATCTTATTTAACTGACCATCTAAAAGAGTAAAAATTTTTTAAAAAGATGCTTGATATAGATAATAGCCTCATTTTCTAAGACACAGGTAAGTAGAGGCTAAAGCTGTTCAACATGGTTGCTAAACCTAGACTCCTGAGAAGGACTCTTTGGATTTCAATCCCAGTTCCAAATACTTCCATCTCCCTAAGCTTTGGTTTTCTCTTCTCTAATACAGCAGATGATAATAGTTCCTGTAGCATAAGATGTGGGGATTCAGTGAGGTCACACATGTCAAAACATTTAGTACAGTGCCTGTCACATGCTAAGCACTTGACTAATATCAGTTATTATTATTTAATAATATTATATATTCTCAATGAAGAACTCAATTTGGCATGTAACTGACCTTCTAGATTCAGTGCAAATACATTCCTAAATATCACAGAATTGAACATAGCAAGTTCCAGTTTTCTTTTTCTCTAGATAGGATATATTCACAATTAATGAGAATCAAAGTAGGTATCATGTAAATAATGTATAATTTAAGATTCCAAAATAATTGAGTCACTCATCTATTTTTCATTCATCTAATAAATATTCAGAGCATGCTGTAAGTAGGTCACTGTGCCTTTCAATTAATACTGGAACACATACTTGAACTTACTCCCCCCTGAAGATGAATGATGGTAATAGGGAGTAAGTCCCTAACTCATTGCAAAGCCTTTTTCAATGAGATAAATTCATTTTCTATAAGGTAGTATAGTAGCTATTCAGTAAACCATTTTGTATAAATCTATTTAAATGCCTCAGAGATGAAGACCTAGGGAATAAGTGAGCAGAAGGGACATTTTTTTCTTTTGATGAATTTGATTAAAGACAAACTTTCAGTGAGCAAAACTAAACAATGAAACCTTTCTTTAAAAAATTTTGTTTCTTTTAAGATAAAGTTTTGAATTGGATTCTGAGATGCTCTAAGGTACTGTAAGGTATTGCCGCAGGAAAGAGGAATAAGAAATTAGTGGAGGGAGCACAAATATTAATGCGCTTTATAGTACCATGCAAAGGGCTAGTTGCTAAATATCTTTATATTTAAAGTCAATACCTTATCTTATTAAAATAAAGGATAAAAATGAGGTTAACATTTGAACTATCTATGAAAAATAGAGAACAATAGAAATTTAAATAAATTGAAAGGGGCATACCCTGTATAACGGTTTAGGAATCAGAATTCTATTTGCTCACGAGATATTAACACATTATTAAAATCTGATGGGATGTTTTATCGTATTACTATGTAGTTTTCAAAGTAACAGAAGCAAACATTGACTCATAAAACCTTGTTTATCTCTGTTAAAATATTGTATTTTAATTCTTTAAAAAATTTTTTTAGAGATTTCTTGTTTGAGAGAGAGAGAGAGAGAGCACAGGACAGGAGGGTCAGAGGGAGAGGGGACAAAGAGATTCCCAGGTAGACTCCACACTGAGAGCAGAGCCCAATGCAGGGCTTGATCTCACAACTGTGAGATCATGACCTGAGTCAAAACCAACAGTTGGTTGCTCAACCGACTGAGCCACTCAGGCAGCCCTGTATTTTCATCCTGATGTCACAATTTAGATTGTTCTAAAAATAACTACAAATTAATGAAATTTGATTTTTACTTATATCTATTCAACACACATTTATGACATCTCTAATTTATCCTCTTTGTGGTAAGTACATGACACAGGAAGGAGACAAATGTATGTTTATAATACAGGGTAATAAACACAAAGAAATGTGGAGTTATTTGAGCAAATAACATGGTATACACTCCCACTGAGTATGAAAGTTCCACCAGGAAATAACGTCAGATTAAAGTTTTGAACGCTAAACTCAAGTTAGTCAATGGAAGGAGCACAGGGGGATAGCATTCTGCACCAAATCTGTATATGTCAAGACTAAGTCAAGACACTGGAGAGAGATTAGCCATTTGGAAAACTGCGGTATTAAGAAATGGCAAAGGTAAGCCTGCAGAGGTTTGGCATGGAAGCTTCCATATTAAGTTAACATAGCAAGATTTGTATTTAAAAAGATGATCGGGCAGCTATACAAAAAATGGATTAATAGGAAAATGAGATGGAGGTAGGAAAATCAAGACTGTTGCTGTTGCAGTTGTGAGAATGGGGTGGTGAAGGCAATGGGTGGAATAATGAACAGTGAGAAGGTCAAAGAAACAAAGATTCATAACTAATGAGTCTTAGTTAATAGAGGAGAAGAAAACATCACAATGAGTTCTGGGTTTTGACCCAAGTAACCAGATGCTGAAGAAAAAGAGAAAGATACCATGGGAGAAGATTTACATTAAAGCATAAACTGACTATGAAAGTATCTGAGAATTTTAAAACATCATTAAATCTCCTTATTCTGCAAAGCCCTGTAAGCTGGAAAGATTAATAGAATTTCCCAGGGTGTCTAATATATAAATGTGGAGCAGTTTTCCTACTTCAGCTTTTCTGCTTACTTAGTATTTTCAGCCAATTTACAATTGGTTATTATGAGTTAATCCATTTATCTTCCACATGAGGTTAATTAATGGAAGCATTCCACTTCTAATCTAAGAGTCTGAGGTAATTTTCCAGAAGTTCTTCCAGAGAGAATCTAAAAAGCCAAAACTCAATTTTAATTTTCTGAGTACTTTTTCTGCTTAAGGTTACTGAAATGAACTGCCTTTGCTAGGAAAAACAGCAAGCATTGACACTTAAAAATTCAATTTACTATACAAATAAATATTTCAGATTATTTTACCATGGGGCAGTAATTTCTCTTGCTTGAAAAACATCTAGCCTAAACAGTGTGGCAAAATGGACAGATACATACTGCTTATGAACTACAAATTGTTTTTGGTTTTAAATATACCCAATCATAACTATACCACTTTGAATTGGACTTAGTCAAATAACAGGTTTGACTAATTTTTCACTGAATTCAAATTGTTTGTATTAATGAAGTGAACTGACTGGTTGTCTGCCATCATAGAGCTACCATCCAAGAGAACGTTACCAAATAATGAATTAAACCAAAACACTGCATGGCTTATGGCTCTGAGACTAAGAATAAAATGAAATCTGCCATTACTTAAGGGATATACTCTAGTTCAATAAAATGTGCAAGTACAGTTAACACGCTTTACACAAAATAGTGCTGCAACAAAGTAATGGGCAGCTTCGAAGTCACCACCTTAGGCATATTATTCCAATTAGTAATATTTTAACATTAGTTAAGATGCCATATAAATTATAATTTTCACTACCACAATTTTATCATTTTCTCAGCCAGTACATAATGTACAATTCTATAAGGTATTTTCTCCCCAAATCATTGAACTCCTCTTCTCCAAATATTAATCTTCTAGTCACCAAAAATTGCGGGTTCCTTGCCACCATCCCAGACTTCCCCTTTGGCTTCTGATTGTTCTGACCTCTGCTAGATGGGACCCACCAGCACTAAGGACACCCAGCAGGCTTCACATCATTGTCTTCAACCCAATTGAGTATACCGTAGTATGATTTTATAGTCCACTCAAAGCCACTGACAATGTTTCATGTCTATTCATATTTCATTTGGTTTGGTTACAGTGATTTTATAAAATATTTCAGTTATATATGCAATAGAAACTAAGCTAATTTTGAAGAAAAGTCTAAGGCATTTGCAACCGCATAGAAGAAGCCCTTTAGTACTTCTGGATTGATTTCAAACAACGGAATCATGACTATAAAGCATTAATAATGCATTTTTAGATATTTAGCCATCCATGGGTATCAAGACACCAGGTATCAAGTCAAAGATCCCAGGAAACCATGAACCACAGAAGCATCCCTGTAGCAGGGCTATATTATGACTATATGGACCTGGACCCAGAGCATCAACACCAGGTGCAACTTAAAAAATCCAAAACCCATGGCATTGAAAAAATGCTCTACATAAAGACTAAAAGTCACTTTTGCCTGGTGTGTATAAGCAATGGAAATGAGTAGAACAAAGGTTGGGAAACATGTTTTTGTGGTGATGGGAGATTTGGAGCAAGTATGTGGTTATATTTCCTTGCCTTAAACCAGTATTTGTGGAGGCAAAGTATGTTTTTCCTGTGGAGATTGAAATCATTAGCAAAGGCAGAAAGTATTCATTTCCTAGTGAAGATGTTTTTATCCAATATGACAGAGGGTGAACATTACATGAAAATTATTACAAATATGTCTAGACATAGTAAGCATGACCGGAAAAAAAAAAACTTTTTAAGGCAAATAGCAAAAGTTTTCTCTTTAATGAATTCTTTGGTTATAAACAGGTCTTGAGTGACATTAGTTCTGTGTAGTATTAACCGGTTTTGCTGGTATCTCTTCTGTGCATCCCTAGATGACCAAGATGAAATTAATTATCCTGGGTGATAGCTCATAGGATATATTGAATATAATTTACCTTGCTTTAATGTAAAATAATTACAGAAGGGAAATATATCTTTAGATCTGATATAGCATATATTATTACAAAGCTACTGCTGAGCATATTGCATAAACTTTTCATCCTTTTAAAAATAAAAACTCAGATATTCTTAACAGGAAACAAACAAAGCTGAAGTACAAACTGTACATCTTCCCATGACTCTTGACATGATGTTTCGCATTCACTGGCTCACAGATTCCTGAGTTAAATAAAGCATAATGAAACATAATTAGTATGTCCTGATTATTCTATAACTTATTATCACTTTAGCAAAGCAGAAAGTGCTAGAAAGGAGTGATCCAAACCACTGCCAAAACTAACAGTATCTATTTTCTACATACTCAGGAAAAAAATGTTGATCAACTATGAAAATTTTGATTCTAATCAGTAAAGAAAATAAGCTACTATGTATTTGTTCATAATGCCAAATATATGAGTATATGAGAATAAAAAAAGGAGAATCCAGAAAACCTAAGAGAGAAAAAAAAATAAGACCACATGAAAAGTAGTAAAAGGAACTAGCCCATGATGACAAATATATATACATATATATATGTGTGTATATATATATATGTAGGGCAAAGGATGTATTTTTAGATTGGTTGCTACATGTTCTCTGATAGAAAAAAGATGTCATTTATTTTTGTATAACTATACATTTTCTCCTATAATATTCTAAACAACTATATTCAAACACATAGTGAATGATAAGGTCTCCTATGAAACTAAAAAGTGTAGCCAGAATAATAGTCTATGTACAGTGAATTTTACCTTTCATTTGGAATATCATTTGGAAGTAACTTACACTTTTTCTGTGCCTGGGGGCATTATTTTCTACGCCGTTGCTATCATCTGATTTCCTGTACGGAAAACAAAAAGAAAATCACTAGGTATTTACATGGCATTAAATCAAGTCAGTACATCATCTATATAGTGGCCATCAGGTTAAAATGTAAAAGGTCAATAGAGACAATTCATTTTTCCTAAAAATGTTTTACTCATAATGCTGATTTTGTTTTTCTACCATTGCTTAGAGAAGAACTGTTGTCACAGATGACAGTGACCAGTCCTGTTTATTTTATGCAGAGGGAGAACTGCTTCTCCCCCAGCATGAGTGAGGACGTGGGTATATGGTCATAACTTGTAAGCAGTCTTGAGGCCCTGCAAGATAACAGCCAATCAGAAGGTCAGCCAACATGTGAGATACAGGTGCTATAATTCAACATATTTATCACAATGAATTAGAGGCTAAACATGGTTGTCTACTCAATGTGCATCGGGGCAAGACGACGAATGTGGCCTTCAGATTCTTAAGACAAGAACGACCAAACTAGGTAACAAGAGTGCATAATGAATACCCTTCTAGTGTTACAGGCAGGCCTGAGCTCATTAAGCTATCACCACCAGATAATAAATTCAACCACGTAATCCAAATTTGGGGGAGGGGCTGTCAGGCGAGATTATATGGCTTAAGTATATGAGTGGATCAGATAAATGAATGAGCTCCTCATTGAAATATTTGAAGTGACTAGCTTGTTTTGATGTTACACATTTAGTACGGTTTTAAGATTTATTTTCATCAAGGAACTCTATGACTCTTCCTGGCATCTAAACATATAAGCATTATATATAAATATATATATGTATGTGTGTGTGTATAGAGAGAGAGATAAAGTTTTCTTGACAGAATATATATATGTGTGTGTGTGTGTGTGCGTGCGTGCATGTGTGTGTGTGTGTATATATATATATATATATATATATTCTGTCAAGTAAAATTTATCTCCTAACTAAAAATTCTAGAGCCCCATGTTGGGCGTTGGGATTACTTAAAAAAAAAAGTGCATTGCTAGCTAAAAATTCTAAAAGAACATTAGTAAAAGGTTGCTACAAATGATTCAAGTGCCCTTGATACTTGCATTAAATCTAAAGATACTGAAATAAGAAATAAACTAAAAAAATAAATACTGCCAGAGCTCTCTGTGGAACAGTACAGGTAGAGAATATTATGTACACTATCCCAATTACCAATAAAAGAAAAGAAAGTAAATCATTTATACTATAGATTGAATCAGTTTGACATTATTCCTAAGATATTCTAGAAAAACGTATTTTAAAAAGATTTTAAAATTAGGGTAAGCTACATAAATGAAAATTAAATTAAGAATTGGTAAGTCTACTCCATACTGTTCTGGTGCCACCCCTTCTACGTGTGTCTTAAATGAACCAGAATCCACTGAGACAGGAGCAGCCCCCAAATGTGACTGCAAGAGACTGAATGACCAGAAACCCTGGGGAAGCTGAGCTGGGACAACAGCATTTGGGCAAGGCTGTTAACTGTTTCGAATATCTGAATGACTGTCTTGTTTTCTGTATGACCCCAAGTATAAGAATGGGACACAGTACTTGGGAACCAGAAAGATAGAACATTCAACGCACTCTAAACAAGATGTCCAAGTTCACCAGAAAGAGGTGCAGTTTCTTTCCAACTATAAGAGTTGATGCCAACCAAGTTGGTGCCAACAACACTGTTTTTTTTTGTTTTTCCTATCTGAGGTTATGGAATTCCTGATATGATTATTTCGTGCCCTTACTTTAGAAGCTCATATCGTGTTGATTTATTTTACCTGCCATTTGTGAACTGAGTAAAAATAACTATTTGAATAATGTCTACAAATATCTAAATGACAGCTCTCCCACTCTTTAACCATGGCTAGAGACCTCACCTCTGAACTTGTGCTGGCCAATGAAGATAAACCTCAAGTGCCATTCTGTGTGGTTATATGTGCTCAGGCCTTCCATTTCCAACATTTCTTTCAGCTGCTTTAATCTCATCTCATTTTCCCGGTCCAGCCCTTGGCTGTGTTACTCAGACTTTAATCCCAGTCTCAGGCACCTCCATCACTGGACTCCATGCTCAGTCCTCCAGCTGAGAGGAACTAGTCACTCCTGTCTTGACCAAACTAAATTATATCCCTGATACTTCTCTTCTCAGCCCTCCTCCTGTTCCACTCTGAACAAAGGGGCTGTAAGAGAACCTGGGGCACAATATCTGTTCTTTCAAAAATAGTGACTAATAAAATTCTAGCCCAGTGATTTTCCATATAAGAGAGACTTAGAATCAGTGATAGACAGGGCACGTGGGTGGCTCAGCTGGTTAAGCGACTGCCTTCGGCTCAGGTCATGATCCTGGAGTCCCTGGATCGAGTCCCGCGTCGGGCTCCCTGCTCGGCGGGGAGCCTGCCTCTCCCTCTGACCCTCCCCCCTCTTGTGCGCTCTCTCTTTCATTCTCTCTCTCAAATAAATAAATAAAATCTTAAAAAAAAAAAAAAAAAAGCATCAGTGATAGACATTTTAAAGAAATACAGATGCCCAGGTACCACTCCCAGAGGTTCTGATCCAGGAGATCCAGTAAAGTCTGAGCAACCATATTTTTAAGGAACATCCTAAGTGGCCAAAAATATAGCCACGGTTAAGAAATTCTGACTTAGGGCGCCTGGGTGGCTCAGTTGGTTAAGCGACTGCCTTCAGCTGGGGTCATGATCCTGGAGTCCCGGGATCGAGTCCCGCAGTGGGCTCCCTGCTCAGCAAGGAGCCTGCTTCTCCCTCTGACCCTCCCCCCTCTCATGTGCTCTCTCTCATTCTCTCTCTCTCAAATAAATAAATAAAATCTTTAAAAAAAAAAAAAAGAAAGAAATGCTGACTTACACAAATAATACTTCCTTATGGTTATTGAACACCCCTGGGCATCAAAGCCTATGCTAAGCATTTTTACATACAGAATATCATTTAATCCAAAAGCCTTATAAGCAAATCCTGTAATTAAAGCCATTTTGTTGAGGACAAAATTGAAGCACAGAGAGGCAAAAAGTGAATGGTAGAGGGGGGTCCTAATTTACGCAGGCAAACTCCACACGCCTCTCCACAACATGGATGTGTACAGAAAACAACACACATATAATATACTCTTGTGTTTTTGTCCAAACAGCAAACTTTTTTTTGATTTAAATTCAATTAGCCAACATATAGTACATCACTAGTTTCAGATGTAGACTTCAGTAACTCATCAGTTGCATATAACAACAACTGCTCCTCACATCACGTGCCCTCCTTAATGCCCATCACCCAGTTACCCCATCCCTCCACCCACCTCCCCTCCAGCAACCCTCAGTTTGTTTCCTATAGTTAAGAGTCTCTCATGGTTTGTCTCCCCCTCTGATTTCTTCCCGTTCAGTTTTCTCTCCCTTCCCTTATGATCCTCTGCACTATTCCTTATATTCCACATACGAGTGAAACCATATGATAATTGTCTTTCTCTGATTGACTTATTTCGCTCAGCATAATATCCTCCAGTTCCATCCATGGTGGTGTAAATAGTGAGATGTTATCCTTTCTGATGGCTGAGTAATATTCCATTGAATATATATATATATATATACACCACATCTTCTTTATCCATTACTCTGTCAATGGACATCTGGGCTCTTTCCATAGTTTGGCTGTTGTGGACATTGCTGCTATAAACATTGGGGTGCAGGTGCCCCTTCGGAGCACTACCTCTGTATCTTTGGGGTAAATACCTACTCCAACTGCAAACTTTTATTCAATTTTATATTTATCTCTATTTTACTCAAGTGAAAATTAATCTGTAATACTTACAACTGCTCAACTTGTTCAAATTCTTTCCCATCATCTGTATAACAAAAGAGGAATTTAATAAGATTGGTTTATTATTCTTACGGAGCATGTATGTTGAATTCAACTTTCCCCATGTTAAGAATGCCCTGTATGGTTTTCCCTCTTTGGAACGAGAGACATATGACGTGAAACGCCTGCACATCCATCACGTTCTCCTCTTTCCCTGCTCTCCAGACCTTACCTACAATTTTCATCAAGCATAGTCTAGTGCCTGGGATTTTCAAAATCAGACTGACTGATTTGTAATTCTTTAAATTACTAAAAATTTAGTATAAAATCAGAAAAGAATACAGAATGTAAGATAAATTTTCTTGGGGAACCATTGGTTTCTCAACCTGCAATCTATCAAGCACATGCCACAAAAATGGAGAACTGACCAGACAATGTCTCTTTTATGAGAACTCCAGAATGTTTGATAAAATATTTTCTAAGTGAGTTATCTAAGGGAAAGACTGTTTGTCTTTGAGGTCTTTTACGTTAAGCTATCACAGAATCTTCTATTATTCTAGTGCCAAAGCATGTATCACCTCTTTGGTGTTGAGGTACCAGTAACACCAAAGCAAAAGGAGAAAAAGTATATTTTCATCCTAAAATTTTTTAGGAAGTTGAAACAGAAAAACCATCAATAAAAGCTCACATCACTGTCACCATCAATGTTAAATAAACACCCCTCCAAATAACAAAAGTTAGATATTTCCCCAAAACTCTAAAGCCATTATAATGTATTAAGTCATAACATAAGAACATTATCTAAAAAAAGAAGCCTTACCTGTGTGCATCTTTTTCTTTTGGGTGTACATTTCACAAAACAGAATAATAGCCACTAAAATAATAACTTCAACAACTATTCCAAGAAATGGTTTGAGGGGTACCAAATAACTCAGCACAACGAGTTCAACGTGTATTTGGCTCTCGCCTAATTGGAACACTGCATGGCACCAGTAAGATCCCTTATCATCTTCTGAAAGTTGCATTATCTTGAGCCTGGTTTCATTAGCGTTTGTTCCATTGATCGCATACTTATCATTCACGTGAACATCAACAGGAACCTAATATAAGGAGACATCAAAACCCATTCCTATCATATTGCATAAAAGACACATGTCCTAAATGATCGCGTTTTGAGCAAAAGCTATAAGGCATATTAAAGTTTATGAGAAGTTTACATAACAGAGTCCGAGAGCTTCATCTCCCAACGGTAGCAAAGGGAAGGGATATTTTAAGTGCTAAACACTCCGTGTTTGAAACTATAGTGTAGGTCATCATGGGTAAATATTAGAATTAAAGATACAGAAAAATTCCAGCCATCTGGGTTTCTCGATCTAACCCCCAACTAGCTATTCAAAGTACTTCCCCCTTCACAAGAGCAGGCACACATCAACTCAACTCATGAATTAATGAAGCTATTAGATGTGATCATTCCTACAAAGGAAGATCACTGGCTCCTGACACTGGGAGTTCCTCAGACTGGAAATGAGGATGAAATCTCCAGGCCTTTGAGGCTGATGTAGCGGGAGTGGTAGAAATCCCGGGAGCCCAGGATATGTGATTGTCTGCGCACCTGTCTTCTCATAGCTGAATGTCTTTCTTTCTCAGGCAAGCTGGCTTCTGAGAGTCCCTGGATTTTCCCCCAGCCTCTCAAGAGCCATACTAAGCTATTTTGGAGCTGATTTATTTAACCCATTTAAATTAAAACTTATTCTCAGGCCATCCGATGCCTTCGCTGTGCTATCACTCAACCGCACTGCTCAGTAAATGCTCATCTGCATGCAAATATTCTTGGAGGTTATCTGATCAAGAACTGTGAGTTTATTATTTGCTCCCCCCACCCCATTAAAGCGACCTGGCTCCCTGTGCATAGCACTGCCTGTACTGCTTGTTCAAATGTACCCTCCCTAACTCGGAGCTGATACATGTAAGTAATGCATGGTTAATGGGCACCCCAGGTGATGCAGAGGCAGGTGGTCGGTCTGCATTTTGAAAAAACACTTGACTTAAAGTTGTGACCTGTACCCACTTCCCTACACTTCCCTCACATCCTAATAGGACCCGTGCTTAGGGCCAAATGGAGAGGAAATTACTACAGCCAATGGAGAGAAGCACAGACTATATTCTAAGAGTTTAATGTAATTAGATTTCGGTTATTTTTTGCCTAGTATTACATATAAATAAATAAATTAGGCTATGTATGTCAAGTACTACAACAGATATTTATCTTTATCAATTTACATACATTTTTTTAAATAGTTACCTACTCAAAATGATTGCCTTTCCTAATCATCAACAAGAAAAGAAGCAGAAATATTAATGATTTAAGTCTACCCCTAAGTGATGTGGAGCTTTCTCTAAAAAGTCAAACCAATGTTATCACAGAATCAGTCACTCTCCCTTTTAAGTCCTTTCCTCTGGTTCCCTTCAACAGTCTATGGCAGTACCAATTTTGTCTAAGAAGGAACCTAGTATTTCATTGTAAGATCTACGCTGTCCCATACTGTCCGTCTGTCCTAGAATTACAGCTTGCCTTTGCAGGACTTTAATTTCAATGCTCATTAGTAGCAGAGCAATAGACAGGTGTCTCCTGAAGGACAATGTCCTAAATTTCCCTGCTATTAGAGGCTATTTGGGAGGAAGAAAGAGAGTGAGAAATGATTTTCTGAATATGCATGTTTTTCTTATTATCAGCTCTTTGAATAGCCATTAATTCTTTAATAGGAACGTAAAGTATTTCGCTTCTCTTTGGATTCTGGAAGGCCAAAAGAGGCCAATGACCCTGAAAGAACCCAAGAGCTAAGTTTAAGTTACCAATTTTCATTATTTTCTCAAATGGCACCACTGTATTGCATTCTTTCACAAATGTTTCCAGAGACTGAGCTGGAAAAGAAAACTACCTTTTTTTCTAGATACTTTCATGGAATGATAAGAAAAGAGAATCTTTTTGTTAGGGTTATTTCTAAACTCATCAACTAAAAATGAATGATAACTTCCTTTCAAAGAACTGAAATAAGTTGCTAAATCTGAAAAACAAAGTACCAGTTAAAACAGTAAGAGTCTCTTCAGATGTATAATGCAATATGCTAAAAACATGAAATGACAACTCCACGGTTCTTTCTTTATGAAGACATATTAAATAATAAGATAAAGGGGGCGCCTGGGTGGCTCAGTTGGTTAAGCGACTGCCTTCGGCTCAGGTCATGATCCTGGAGTCCCGGGATCAAGTCCCGCATCGGGCTCCCTGCTCGGCAGGGAGTCGCTTCTCCCTCTGACCTTCCCCCCTCTCATGCTCTCTATCTCATTGTCTCTCAAATGAATAAATAAAATCTTAAAATAATAATAATAATAATAAGATAAAGGAGTACAAATAGTCCTAGGAATTCTGAGTCTGTTAATATTATTTATGGAATAAGAGTTTTCATTTTGTTTTCTTCGAATCAATATGATCTTACCTGTATACTCCCGTTACTACTGTACCAGGTCCAGTTTAAAGGAGAACAGTGTTGACATTTACATATCAAGACAGCTGAATCCCCCACATAAGTGACCAATGGTTTGTTTTTTCCTTGAACTTCAGGGACTAAGAAAAATTTAGAGAAAGACATATTACTGAGGGAGTTTGAATAGGGAAATGTATGCAAGTTGAAGACAAATTCTCCTTTCATTTTCTCATCAGTATGATTTTCTTTACATAATTTTAGTTTCATATGACATGAAACCATTTTTTTAATTGGAGTATAGTTGATACACGGTATTATGTTAGTTTCAGGTGTACAACATAGTGATCAGACAAATCTACATGTTATGCTATGCTCACCACATGTGTACCTACCATCTATCACCATGAAACACTATTATAATAGCATAGACTATATCCCCTATGCTATACCTTTCATCCCCCTGACTTATCCACTCCATACCTGGAATCCTATACCTCCCACTCCCCTTTACCCATTTTGTCATTTCCCCCACCACACCACACCCCTCTGGCAACTACCAGTTTGTCGTCTTTACGACTCTTTTTCTGCTGTTTTTGTTTATTTGTTTTGGGTGATAAATTTCCTAAGAAAGTTTCAGGCAGGTGCCATTAGTAACAATAAAAATGACCACTGAATTTAGAAAAATTAAGTTTTAAGGATATGAATAACTTGATAAAGAAAATCAAAACATAAAAACATAAGCAAAGCAATAAAAAGAGAGCCAATAGCTCCATAGTGCAATCAGTTTCTTCTCATTGACCTCAAAGGATATATTAATGAATGTGCACTTAGACTGGAGGTGTAGACTGACCAACAAAGGTTACTTTTACTTTTTTTCTTTTACTCATTTTAGCGGATTTTTGGTTTTATGTTTTTTTCCCTTTTTTATTTGGCAACAGAGAGAAAGCATAAAATTATATCTAAATTTTTAATGCTATATTGACAAATTTTATAAATATTGCTTGATATTCACTTGTTATCCTATTTTTATATTTTGTTTTGGGGAGGGCCAGGGTAGAAATAGAAAGATCAGTTTTAAGTACTAAAGTCAGCTTTCTAGATTAAATACATTCTCTAAGTGCTCTTGGCTTTGTACTACCCAAAGATAATTGAGCATTTGCTGGATGAATCATAAAGATGAGGAAGGGGGAAGTAATTGGTAATGACTAGAAAAGAAATTCTGACTTGTATAACTACCAAAGAAGTGGTACAAATAGGGTTGGAGAATAGGATTTCTTTATGGGTTCTGTCCTCAGGTGATTAAGATTGCAATGATGGGTATGGAAGTCTTCTTTTTTCCTTATTGTTTAAAGTGTGCCTAAAGAGGGGCCTTAGTCTGTTAAGTGTCTGCCTTCAGGTCAGGTCATGATCTCAGGGTCCTGGGATCGAGCCCCACGTCGGGCTCCCTGCTCAGCGGGGAGCCTGCTTCTCCCTCTGCCCCTCCTCACCCCCCACTTGTGCACGTGCTCACTCTCTCTCTCTCAAATAAATAAATAAAATACTTTAAAAATAAATAAATAAGATGTGCCTAAACACAATTGCACATATCACCCTCTCCTTCATCAAGGCTGCTGACCAGCTGAGTGTTGAATGAGGCAGTGCTCATAAAAAAGAGATGCAAATAAGAGGAAGGTATGTCACACCCATGACAGCATAAATGCTTCAAGTAATTCATACGAAAGATAATAGAGCAATCTATAAACCAGTTGTTCTCACACTTTTCATAACCAAGGAAACATGTTTTGATGAAACTGGATGGTCTACAATTTTACATTAACCAAAGCTGTGAACTGCCTATCAGAATTTATACTCACCCACTGATACTTAATGAAAACCGAGTCAGGTACCACTAGGGCACTCCTGAGAGAGGAGACAGGGAGTACGAGTGATTACCTGGATTTAAGACATCCCAGCCAGAAGATATTCTGAGCACTCCTTTTGACTGAGGCCACAAGGGTCCCACACTCCCAATCGGGTCACCCTCAGGCTGAGGGATATTTAGTTAATATGTGGTGAATAGGTGTCCATTTCAAAGGTCAGGTCATTAAGTGTTTGAAGGAAGTCAGCACAATGTGACAGTGATGTGACAAAGAATTGATCTGGGTCCAGGAAATACATACACTCAAATTACAGTTTCGGTGTTACTAACATTGAGTTCTTTGGTCGGTCATAACCCATCCTACTGTGTTGTTGTAAAGGATTAAGTATGAGATCATAACACATGAAGTGTTTGGTGCAAAGTAAACACCACAAAATTGTGATCATGCACTGGTACTGCTTTTCTTAACTGACCTCCCTTACAATTTGTAATACCCATGGCCTTATTACGTAGTGGTCATGAGCCAGCTTACTAGGATAGATCATCATCATGTGCAAGAATGATTTCCAGGTCAGCCAGTCGTGTGGAAGAGAGAAGAAATAAGACTTAGAATATAAAAAGAGAACTGGAAATTCATCTGAATACATCTCAGAACTGTAGGAACATGTAAGAACACCCCAAAACATAGGAAAGGCTCCAAACTGAATGCTTTATAGACCCCCCCAGCCCAAGTGAGAAAGGAGATTAAAAGAGTAAAATGATGGAAAACTCAAGGGTATGAATCACAGGAGACAAGGCCCCAAAGAATGAAGAAACAGGAGCTTTGAGATCCTTTAATAACATCTATTTTAAACAACTTAGTGAGGCTGTAAAACAAATTCTGCTTGGAACACGCATTCAAGTACTTGGCGAAAGCAGCTGAATAAGATTTTTGTGTAAGGATTACAATTTCAGGATAAATTAAAACAATTTAAATCAGGGCACCTCAACCCTGCTCCTTACCATAACAAGAAATTACATTGGTTAAAAGTTAAAAAGAGGGGCGCCTGGGTGGCTCAGTCGTTAAGCATCTGCCTTCAGCTCAGGTCACGATCCCAGGGTCCTGGGATCGAGTCCCGCATTGGGCTCCCTGCTCAGCAGGGAGCCTGCTTCTACCTCTCCCACTCCCCCTGCTGTGCTCCCTCTCTTACTGTGTCTCTCTCTGTCAAATAAATAAATAAAGTCTTTAAAAAAAAAAAAAAGTTAAAAAGAAACTCTTGTTTCCAGACCTATGTAGTATACAGAGCAGAAAAAACACATGGAATAATAACCTCACATATTACATAGAATCTAAGAATAAAAAGAAAAGGGCCCGTTCACCACATACTGGTTTTAACAAGAAAAAGCAGAATAAAGCAACTGGTACTTTGACATAACCTGTGAGTGAAATTTTTAAATAAGAGAATAATTGTTATTCACATGCATTTTTTAAATAAAAGCAAAGATGGTGTCTCTCATGTAAGTGTTCTCCCTATTAAGTCAAACTACTTTCGTTTTGTTCAGTTTCCTCAGTCTGTGGCTACCTGCCTCTGGGCTCATCTGGGGACCCAGACAGCAGTCTGCTGCAGGAAAACAACCAATAGAGGAAAATTGAAAGCAACTCTAGGATCCAAGAGAATAGGCGGACCATCTGTCCCGATATTAACGTAACTATATTTTAAGTTCTTGAGAAACAAGACAATAAATTTCAGCATCAAACTGTTACAGGCCTAAATTACACTGAACCACAGAATATTTCATTCTGTTTTTTTTTTTTTTGAAGATTTTTTTTTTTCATTTATTGATTTATTTGACACAGAGAGTTCAAGCAGGGGGAGCGGCAGGCAGAGGGAGAAGCAGGCTTCCCACTGAGCAGGGAGCCCCATGCAGGGCTCGATCCCAGGATGCTGGGATCATGACCTGAGCCGAAGGCAGCCGCATAACCGACTGAGCCTCCGAGTACCCCTTCCCCCCATTCTGTTTTTCTTTCTCATGGTAGATCTAGTTTCCTCACTAGATACCGGAGGTGGTGTCAATAAAAGGCTGAGCAGTGGCCTGTGGACTGAAGTCCCCGGTGACCTCACTAGACATTCCCTCCTCTCATTCAGCCCTCCAGTTTTCCAGTCCTAGAAAGGAGGATTATCATGGATTAGTCATGGTCCAGGGCACTGATTGGGCCCTGTTTTCTAGGGATAGAAATCTGGAGGTATAAATAACTCAGCCTCATGCTCAGCATATTTTTCCTGGCTCAGGAGGGTGTTATCCTCCTGTTCAGAGGAGTAAAGACCTAACTGACCTTGGGCTGTGAAGGAATACAAGGCTCTGCTTTGGCTTGAGGTTAGTACGACCTCATTGAGGAAAAAGAAGCCTTCCATGTGGCAAAGCCTTCCAAGAATTTCAGCAAGGTTTGTGGCCAAGGCTGGCCAATAACAAAATGTTACTTTGCCTTAGTGTCCCTTTTTTGGTGTGTATTTCCTTACTTGAGATTTTGCTGGGAAAAAGAATGACTGGACCAAGTGAGAAGGAAGTTATTTGAGGGCCTCCTGACAAAACACAATCGATCTATCAGTTCAAGACTGCGACCTAGTCATACTTCATTCCAATATGCCCAACACCTGGTGTGGCTTTATTATTAAATGAAGTATGAGAACACAGAAGCTCCTGGAAAGGTCAACCCTACTTTAGGGGAGGCCTCAACTAAAGACCTGCAGATAAGCACAGATTCAAGCTTAGCTAAAATAAGGATTCTTTTCTGAAGCCTCTAAGTTCCTTCCAAACCTCAGATAAGCAAAACCACACTTCTCAAGCTCCATGTGAAAAGGTGGACATTAACCACTGCTCTGCTATGCTTTATATGACTGATAACAGCAGTGTGGATCTAAATTACAAAAGGCACCATGGTCAGGAAACACCAGTTTGTTGGAACTTCTCCAGAGGCCCCGGTTGGTTCTGGGCTGCTACTTATGTTTGGAAATACTTATGCAAAGAAGCACAGCGATACGGTATTCTAATATGTTCTGTTGACCTTTTGAAACTTCAGATAAGGCAGAACCAGTGAGAGTCTTGGATTGGAAGACTCCAAGTTTGAAGATGCTGAAATTGCTGATTCAAACTAGTGTCTAAGAAGATGGGGCCTAGGATCTACCTGATGACAGTCAAAGCCCTATGGAGTTGTAAAGTTAGAGATTTATATCATGAACTAGGAAGAAAATCAGCCTGGGTCATTTTTGGCCCAAGAACATTTAGGTATTACCAAATTAGGGAAAAGATTTTTCCACATAGTCAAAGACAGCTAACTAGACTTCAGCACTGGGGGTTGAAGCTGAACTTCCAACTGATTCTTCCATAGTACTATTCCATATTTTGACGCCTTGGATACTTACTAGTGAAGACAGATGGCTAGGCCAAGAGAGGCTTCACAGCACTTGGCACCATCAAAATCTCACCAAGACTTCTCAAAAGTTCTATGTGCCATTACTTACTCTTCATCAACTAAATTTCTGCATCTTTTCTATTAAGAGATTTTAATTTTTTCTTTTTTTTTTTTTTTAAGATTTTATTTATTCATCTGACAGAGAGAGAGAGAGAGCACAGGTAGGGGGAGTGGGAGAGGGAGAAGCAGGCTCCCCGCTGAGCAGGGTGCCAGATGCGGGATTCGATCCCAGGACCTGGGATCATGACCTGAGCCAAAGGCAGACGCTTAACTGACTGAGCCACCCAGGTGCCCCTCTAATGAGAGATTTTAACACTGATGCATATTATAGAAGTTTTCAGCAACTACATCAGAATAGTTGACCTGCTACTGAGAAACACGGTCGCCCACCTCTCATCTTTCTTGAATGAAAAGTAATCACGACATGTTAGCACTTGGAAGCTTCCAGTGTGACTTTTGCTCTCTCTCCTGTACTAGCATCAACAGCCAAACACACAAAGTCAGCAGGGTTTTTTGCATTGTACTAATCAGTGATTTGAGGCCCTTTTGTAATCTTGTAGTAATAAATCAACCAGCTCCCATAAAGGCAGAAGCAGGGGCTTTGCTGATGAGTTGTTCTAAGGACTCAGGCTCATGCACTAGTTGACTCATTTGATCAGTGGCAGAATGGGGTTTTTTTGGCTGAATTTAAAATAGAGGATAAAAAAGGCTTTTCAACCACACTCAACTTAGGTTTGCTAAGGAAAAATAAGCCTTCTTCTTAGGAAAACCCATAAGCAAGTCATGTGGAGACATAATATAATAGGATATTTATAAAAATAGATGCCATCCTATAAGCCTTACAGATCTAATTAAATAATAACTATAAAAGAATTGTTCTGCAGATGCCTTTAAATTGTAATCAAATGAAATTACTTCTCCAAGCAATATTCAATTTAGACGAGTTACAGGAAAATATTATTTTACCAAAGAAGATCTGGAAAGGGCTAACTTACTAATTTTATAAATATCTTCGAGACATAGTGTATACTTAAAAGTTATATTAATGTTAAGTGGGCATTAAAAACTAATAAACTGGGGGCGCCTGGGTGGCTCAGTCGTTAAGCATCTGCCTTCAGCTCAGGTCATGATCCCAGGGTCCTGGGATTGAGCCCCGCATCGGGCTGGCTGCTCAGCTGGAAGCCTGCTTCTCCTTCTCCCACTCCCCCTGCTTATGTTCCCTCTCTCACTGTCTCTCTCTCTGTCAAAAAATAAATTAAAAAAAAAAAAAAAAGAACACGGCTTCATCAAACAGGTTGGGAAACTCTCACACCTGTATTTGAGTTTAGATTAAAAAAAAAAACTAATAAACTGAACTAAGCTACTTTAAGAAAACTATAAAAAGAAAAAAAAAAAAACATAGTAAATATTCAGTGGCTCTTTGCATTTCTCAAGCACTTGATTTCAAACCTAAGCCTTGTGTTGGTGCTCCTGACACTAGCCAGATGATTCAGGCTGGTCATCTCAAAATAGATATGGAATCAAGAGGCTTTCTCCAAGACCACATGGCATTGAATGTATTGGTATATTGAAAAATAAAATGCTTCTGTTAATCTTTCACATTTGAGGCAGGACAGATCATTGCCAAATAATAATTTAAGTAATTTAAATTACTTAATTTAAAGTATTAAGTTACTTTACTTTATTTTTTTTAAGTTACTTTACTTTTAATTTAAGTTACTTTACAATATTTAAACTTTGAACAGGTGTAACTAGTACATATTTCTAGAAAACAGTCCTATCTAGATGGGGAAAAAAGCAATTTTTAAAACTGAATCTCCTGGAATCACTTTAAGCCTCATGATTTGATGAGTATTCCCTCAAAATCTATAGGCCTTCTTTACATATTTAAAGGAAATTCAATAAAATGTTTACTAGAGGACTGTGTGGGTGTGTACATGTGTTTAATATCCTCTTAGCTCATTAGGAAGGAAAGAAAGAAGGGAGGAGGAGGATGCAGAGGGAGGGAAGGAAAGAAAAAGACAAGGGAAAGAAGGGAATAAGAAAAGGAAATGTATGGTGCATCTATCCTTCACTAAATTAAATTAAGCAAACAGAGGAAAGGAGGTTAAGAGAGAATGTACATGATCAGAATAATCAAAGGATGGGAATAGTTTCTGCCTTTGCAGAGACCAAATTGCATAAACACAAGGATTTATTATATTTACCAAGTAAGAACATTTACAAAACCACATGAAGAAAATGAGTCTGTGAGAACAGAGGGAATATAGGGAGGGATGTAGGGATATAGGTGCAAACCACCTTAAATCATGATAATGTTGAAGCGGGCCATTCTGCTATGGATGGGGCCTTGGAGACAGTATCCGTATTTTGTCAGGGCAGCTAGCCAGACCTCACAATTTTCAGGAAAAATGGAGAACAGTTTCTCATGTACCTTGGGAAATTAATGTGAAGCAAAACCCAGAACAGTTAATATGGCAGCAGACCACATTTCCCAGATACCAACACGGACACTGTGGTTCCCTAATCTATCACAGAATAGGGGTTTTTCATGAAGATAAGTGTCCAGCTCAGTGACTAGTCTGTCTTACGAGATTGAGACCTTTATAGTTTTGGTTTAATGATAGTAAGAGGAAAATATTCTGATTTTACTTTTTCTTGTTCCAGAGGGAAGAGCTATGGATTTTATACATCACTGTATAAAGGAGGGCCGAATATTTGAGGAGACCAAAAACTGGCAACCCTTTGTGCATCTCCATATTATTTTTAAATTTTATGGATCCCTAAAGCCCCCAAGTCCTGGACCCACTGGTACAGAACACCAAAGCATATTCTCACACATGCCTAAAGGGACAGTACATAAAAGCTCTGAGTTTAGTCGGCTAAACAAATGAATAAGCAAATAAATTCAAGAGACTGTTACAAATAACCTGGCAGCCCCATCTTTCACACTAAAATCTGGATTTAAGCTAGGGGAGGGACAGGAGTGGGAATGGGTTGGGAAATTCAAATGCTACCACTGGGAAGACTGGGAAGTTCCATTTTTAAGGTCACCACTTTAAGATTCAGTGGAAAGTATATGATTTTCTTTCAGCTCATTATGTTTAGTATTGTAATGGTAATTCAAAAATTTGGGGATTCAGAATTCTAAAAATATAATGCTGAAGTTATTACTCTATAAATTATTAGCACTAACCTCTGAAATTAAATGTGCCCCTTTGTTTCTTTTCCTCTTCAAAGAAACACGAATAGTTTCCCATTTGATTGCTATTAATGATGGTAAACCTAAAGAGAATTTATTAATATAGGTTTAGTTCTCAAAACACTTCTTGATAAAAATGAAAAAGACTTAGCATTTAATCAAAATTCTAAAATAGAAACAATTCTGTAAATATGCAAATTAGAATATTAGCATAACCTTCAAGAGACAGCAAAGGAAAGAATGCCCAGTCATCAAAAATGTTTAAAAGGTGATGAATTTCATCGAGCCATGCAGGTGAAAATTTTATGTACTCACATGTACTGGGTATACAGGATGTTTCCTGTGGCATTGATGCAATAATTCGTAAGTTGTTCATCACCTTTTTTCCAAGTCACATTTACTGAATTCACATCCCCAGATGCCGTGAATTTGCATGTGAGTTCTATTCTAGAAGGTCGTTCTAAAGTGATATTTTTTTCCACTGGCACACTGGACTGTTCTATTAGCCACAAAAGAAAACAAAACAAAACAAAAAAGATGTTGTAAAAGTTACATTTAGGGGAGATCCAATATATAGAAAGCAGGTTTAAGTCATCAATAACAATGCTCTATCAACAATTTCTTAATGTAACATTCCTTTGAAGAATTATTCCTCTGTCGACATAGATTTGGTTCCCTTTATTATTCTTTTTCATGGTCACAGCGGAAGAAAGTGTTTGTTACATTCCCTTTATTATTCTCTTTCATAGTCACAGAGGAAGAAAGTGTTTGTTACATTACCAGAATAGCAAAAGCCTGAGGCTATAATCTTAATCTCCTTAAAATTTCCAGCTGACAAGGATATAGGGGAAAGAGCACTGTATAAAGGAGGGCCCTATGCTCTGACTGTACAGAAACACTCCAACTGTAAAAGCAAACAAAACCTAAGGGAGAGAATGGAGTAACTGCTTTGATTCCTTTAAGGAATCGTGTTATTCAGTTATTACAAGAACGTTTTGTG
The DNA here is from genome assembly GCF_029215605.1 of Mirounga angustirostris. Lineage (NCBI taxonomy): Eukaryota > Metazoa > Chordata > Mammalia > Carnivora > Phocidae > Mirounga > Mirounga angustirostris. The sequence goes on along the minus strand of NW_026991715.1, from coordinate 118,224,503 downwards.
TAGAATGTGGGTTTGTGTGATATACTAATTCTGTCATTCCTAGTCTTCTTAGTCCTTAAAAACTTGTAGGGATTGGACAAAGATACAGATGAACGGCAGAATTCAAACACTCATCCTGTACTTCTGAATTTTCATCGCATTTGAAATTCTGGTACAAAACCACGAGGTGATATATCTCTCTACAAGTATATAGATAGCTATATCCCACTTATGGCAGATACATTAGAGCCAACTTTTTTTTTTTTTTTTGAGCAGTAGTAAATAAAGGAAAAATACCAAACAGGTACACTGCTCTTCCTATACTAAATGTGCAATTGGTAACCAGATAATAGAGGAGGAAAACTTTCTTTTTATACAGTTCCAGCCAATAAGTGAAGAAACTCTAGAAATCTGACACAATGAGCTGTAACTCCTGGTGAATCATGGATCTCGGCATTCTACATCATCTGCTGCAACCCTCTCAGACATGGAACTGTGTGTCTCCTAAGGAGGAACACCCCACTACCTAGGCAGCCGTTTTGTCCCCCCCGCAAAAAAAAAAAAGAAAAGAAAAAAGGTAAAGGGGGAGGGGGTACTGGAACTAAGTCTCTAGATCCAACTACCAGTTTACAGGAAATACAGAGGATGGAAAAACTTGTTAAATGGCACCCCGTGAAAGCGATCGACCGAATCTAGAGTGTAAGAAAACTCAACAAGATGAACGATCTGGTGTTTTCAACAGATAAATTAGAAAAAGGAAAGAAATAAACCTAAAAATGAAAAGATACTTTAGAAACACGCCTTTAAAAAAAACAAAGTAAAACTAAATTATAATATTTAGGGATGTACACCTGTGTGATAGAACAATTTTAAAAAGCAAGGACGTGACCCCCTAAAAACCAGAACAGTGGTGGTTACTGTTAAAGGAAATAAAAGGGTTGTGTTTGGGAGAGGGCACTGCATTATGTAAACACATTTCTCAATATCCTGCTCAAAAGCGTGGCATCAGTAAAAGCAGAATGCAGAGCCAAAATGTAGAAAGAAAAAAAAAAAAACAGAACCTAAATAGCATAACATCACTTTTAATTACATTTTAAAACTTTATAAAAATGCTTCCTTAAGCAATGACCAGGTGCAAAATTTGCAAACAGTGAAGTACAGCTAGTGTGAAGTGCTCTGTGAGCACATGCCCGACATACCTAGTCGCATAATTACAGAAGTGCTGAGTTGAATTTTATGCACAAAAAGAAAGGTAAAAAACAAAACAAAACAAAAAAACCCCTAGGTATAGACAGATCTTAACAAGATTCAATTATACAGAGAAAAAACTGAAGTGGTCAAACTGAAAGAATTTGCATATTTTTGTGCATTTGCTGAGCATCTACTGCATACCAGAAATTACATTAGGTACTAGTAACAGGAGAAAATGTTTTAAGATATATCATATTTGGTCCTAAGCTTCTGTTTTCTGTAAATTTTCCTCCTTCAGCTTTAGCTCTGGGGTACCCTGAAAACCTAGGCCTGTCTTTCTGTCAAGGAAATTTACTTCGTCAATTTCATGAAGGAGTTCTCCATACAGTCTCTGTCTTCACCCCAATATAGCATATTCTGTTATCTTACCATATTACAGAAAGTGCTTTATCATAGGTTAAAAATGGCCTTAACTGTCTAACCTGACTACCTCTTTTCCTTCCTTGTGGGAGACAGACCATCTACCAAAGTCTGTAGACTTTGGTAATGTAACAAATACTTTCTTCCACTGTGACTATGAAAGAGAATAATAAAGGGAACCAAATCTATGTTGACAGAGGAATAATTCTTCAAAGGAATGTTACATTAAGAAATTGTTGATAGAGCATTGTTATTGATGACTTAAACCTGCTTTCTATATATTGGATCTCCCCTAAATGCGAAAATTCTTTCATATCTTGCAAAACTCTGCTCAGTTGTTGCTTCAGGGACAAAGCCTTTGCAGATTTCTTGAGTTGTTTCCCCAGGTCTGAGCTGAGTGTCACTCATTACTGCTGGCCTCTGCCCAGCCCGGGTTTACATTGGCAAAGCCACCTTGCTCAGAATTGAGGAGACCCAGGCCTTGCTGTAGGCCATGGAGTTGCCAGAGGTTCTGATCACCCAGAGAAAGCTATTGTGACCCTTGCATTATTTCTTGGGCACCCTGTGGGGGTTGAATACAGACCATCTTTCTTGTTGGGAGGGCTGGCAAGAAGACAAGACCGCATTATCACTCCTAGCAGGAGGCATTACAGAGGTATTTACATTCCAGAAGGGGACTCCAGGGCACCACACTCTTTTCAATGATGTGGCTCACTGGAGCCTCTTAAAATATCGGGAAGTTAAAATATGAACGATCACCTCCATGTCATAAGGGAACAGCCCCGTGTCAGGTTCCTTGCCTGAGGTGACTCACAGGGCAACACCACGTATCTTTATGTTGGACACCTCAGCTTCCTCATTTGTAAAATGGCACAAGACATATTTCACGAGACTACAGAAAGGATTAAATGAGCTATCATAAGATATATTAATTGCTGAATAATTTCCCACTTAACTTCCTCTCAATATTGATCTCACTGGGGAATATAACAAAAGCTATCAGGTATTGCCTGAAGTTCCATATTGCTCATATCATTTAATCTTTACAGCAATTCTATAAGTACAATTTTTATCATTCCTACTTCATAGAGGAGGAAGCTGAAGCAAAGAAAGGTTAACTATCTTTCCCTAGATCATATATCATGATAATGACCGATATGAATACAAATTTGGGTGTGGCTGAGTCCAGATTCTCATAACCAACTATGTGTACCAACTCCCAAAGATATGAAATTCTCATGACAATGAAATTAACTTCCTCATCACTTTCAAACTATTGAACTGAGGTTTTATTTTTTTTTAAGATTTTATTTATTTATTTGAGAGAGAGCATGCGAGCACGTGCACAAGCAGGGGGCGGGGGCGCAGAGAGAGGGACAAAAAAACTCTGGACTGAGCACGAAGCCTGATGCGGGGCTTGATCTCATGACCCTGAGACCATGACCTGAGCCGAAATCAAGAGTTGGTACCTAACCGACTGAGCAACCCAGGCGCCCCTAAACTGAGATTTTAAATGAAAGAAAATATTAAGAGAAGATGAAATAAATTTATAATACAGCAATGTGATGGTAGACAAATGGTATGATCAACATATTTTAAACATTCACACTTTGAACTAAATGATTCTATTAAAACTACACTGAAGCCTCTCTCTAAGTCAGGCCAGGTTCCAAGCTCTAATCGTTACCTCCTTGTTTCTTGTAATACTTCGCAGATGCTTCTGCAGCTTGCTTTCCTATCAGAAAATCAAAAATATGTGAAAAGTTTTACCTCTAACTTTAAAATATTTTGTAATTAGCCAACAAACTAGTATGTCCATTGAACTCAACGGACAATGTTTCAACTTCCCCAAAACCGTAACTGCAATGCATTTCTGCTATTTAGAGGATTGCAAAAACATCCATGATATCTACATTTCTAAGACTATACCTATTTGCTCAGTTTCTGAACTATATTTTTAAGACTGTTCTTAAAGTCATACAGTAATTTACACCTGTCTCTTATTTTCATAATTAAAATTTTAAAAGTATATGGACATTTAAGCAATTTGAAATCTTCAAAGAAATGATAACAGTTAGACCTTAATGGGCCCATTTAGGAATCGTATCACTTGAAATAAGTCTATTTTGTTCCTTTATAAAAAAGAAAAAAGTGGAAAAAGCAAATGAAAATTTCTTGCATAGGACAGTGTTTCCAAACATGCTTTAAAAGCAGAAACTTTTATTTATAATAGTTAAATGTACCACAACATAAAAAACTGGCAAAATGGGACAATTCTGGCTGAGGCAGAGAGAGGAAATACGGAGCTTTCCTCTATTTTACCATAGAAGTCAGTGAGGTCCCATGTTATATCCTAAAATATAGATGGAACATCTAGAATCTTTATAGAAATAATTCAGATGGCCACTCTAACATGAAGCCAACACCCCCGTGTAAAAGTGAAACATTCAATCCTATTTTTAACATGTTGCTCCATTTATATGATGCTCCTTACCATATGGATTTTAACTAAGTTTATAAAATAACTCCTCTGAATAAGAATAAAACACATATATCTTAAACTTCATATTCAAAATTTGTACAATAACCAAAGAAATGTGTTCCTTGATTCTTATAATTTTCACCTCCTCCCAAATTAAATTTCATTCATGATCTTTTTTTTCACTGAATCTATCAAGTTATTTACATGCATCTGATCAGCGCAGTACTGATGTGATAGAGTCTAAAATACCCGTGGTTCCTGAATTCCATAGCTTAGAATAGAAAATCACCAACGTGCACAGGAAACCCAAAGGTTGTAAGCCTAACCTGAGTATAAAATAGTGTATGGGTCTGTATGTATATGTGTGTCTACACAATATACACATATATGCACATAATCTCAAAGTCCTCCCTTGAGAATCCCTCGAGACCTAGGAACTGTGTGGCTGGTGTTATATAAGGACAGCTTATTCTCAAACTTTTGGGAATTTTATGCAGGCAGCAGCAAAAGGAAGGGAAATACTAGGAAATGTGGATGGCTTCTACACAAATGAAGCTGGATTTACCAAACATAATTCAAAGCTTCAGCAATATTATGGAAAATGTTCTTAGATTAGCCAAGAAAAGATGCTGGCTGAATTTCATTAAACAAAGTTCCTGCTGGTCACAATTTTCCTCCATTTCCATTAGTACCAGGTATAATGGTTATTTCCCTACTTTCTAAACTGATTTAAAATTATTTCAAAGAAAAATTTAAAAGGGACATGGTTCCATTTGAATTTTAGAAAGGCACATTTCTTCTTGTTTTCAACAATGTGGTCTTTAATTTGAGGGTATAGCATTGAGTAATAATCCACCAATTAGATACATTTTTCTACAACATAAAGAATAGGACAGTATTGCAACAACTTTTCATATCAGTTAGAGAGAAAATACAACTAACAGTTAAACTGTTTTAGCAATTAAATAGATTACTATTATTTCCAAATAATTAACACAAAGTTAATCCAACACTCTGGTAGTGGACTATTATATTTTTGGATAACCAGAATCTGAAAACCCTTCCCCTCTGTGTAAGTTTTAATGAGAAGTAAAGCCCCCTCAGTCACTATGTAAGCCAAAAATATTCCTTCTAACTCTCTGAGGCTAAGGGCAATGCCATTTGACTAATCATATCCTCCCACCTAGGACTTTAAAGTTAGAGGGAATGACTTAAGGACCTAGGCAAAATTGAGAAATTAATCACAACAAGCAATGGCAAATGTCTAGCAGTGATAAGGTGTCATTTCTTCATTTACCCATTCATTCAACACTTATTTACTGAACACCTGATACATGCCTTTCACTTACCCATCCATTCACAACTGTACTAAAAATCTACTACGTGCCTTTACCCTGAGCATTGATATCAAGAGTACAGTACTAGCAACAATATCTTTTCTTTTTATTATGTTATGTTAATCACCATACATTACATCATTAGTTTTTGATGTAGTGTCCTATGATTCATTGTTTGCGTATAACACCCAGTGCTCCATGCAGAACGTGCCCTCCTCAATACCCATTACCAGGCTAACCCATCTCCCCACCCCCCTCCCCTCTAGAACCCTTAGTTTGTTCTTAACCAAACTATGTCAAGGTTTCTTGCTGTCTTTCCTCCTTAGGTCTTTGGCATATTCTAGAATTTGGTTTCCATTCTAATCATAAAACTAGGGAAATAGGAAACACAGGGGAAAAACTTCTTGACATTGGTCTGGGCATTGATTTCATGGATATGAGCCCCAAAGCATAGACAACAAAAGCAAAAATAAATATGTAGAATTAATCAAACTAAAAAGTTTCTGCATAATAAACACTCAACACAGTAAAGAGGCAACTTACAGAATGGAAGAAAATATTTGCCAACCATAATCTGATAAGGGGCTAATATCCCCAATATATAAGTAACACAACAACTCAAAAGCAAAAAAACAAATAACTCAATTTAAAAATGGGCAAAGGACCTGAATAAACATTTCTCTAAAGAAGAGATATAAATGATCAACAGATACCTGAGAAAAGAGAGCTCTTATACACTGCTGGTGGGATTGTAAATTGGTATAGCCATTATGGAAAACAGTATGGGGCTTCCTCAAAAAACTAAAAATAGAACTGCCATATGATCCAGCAATCCCATTTCTGGGTATATATCTAAAGGAAATGAAATCAGGATCCCAAGGGATATTTGCACTGCCATGAACACTGCAGCATTGTTTATGAGAGCCAAGATGTGGAAACAACCCAAGTGCCCACAGAAAGAAGGATGCGCAAAGAAGATGGACTATTACTCAGGTATGAGAAAGAAGGAAACTCTGCCTTTTACAATAATGTGAATGAACCTGGAGGACATAACGCTAAGTGAAACAAGCCAGACAGGGAAAGGCAAATACTGCATTTTTTCACTTATATGTGGAATCTAAAAAAATAAAGAAAAAAGTTGAACTTATTGAAACAGAGAGTAAAAGGATGGTTACCAGAGACTGAGGGACTGGGGGAAATGGGGAGATGCTGGTCAAAAAGTACAAAGTTGCAATTATGTAGGATAAGACTAGAGAGCTAATGTACAGGCATGAAGACTCTACTTAATACTACTGTGTTGAACACTGGAAATATGCTAAGATAGTAGATTTCAGGTAAACTAATCATACAAAAAAATAAGTTTGTGAGATGATATGTTAATTAGTTGACGGTAGCAACATTTCACTATATATGTATATCAAGCCATCATGTTGTACACCTTAGGTACATATAATTTTTACTTTTAGATACTTTTCATTTATTTATTTATTTTTATTTTTTTAAAAGGTTTTATTTACTTATTTGACAGAGCACAAGCAGGGAGAGCAGGAGAGGGAGAAGCAGGCTCCCCGCTGGAGAGCCCAATGTGGGACTCAATCCCATGACCCTGGGATCATGACCCGAGCCAAAGGCAGAAGCTTAACCGACCGAGCCACCCACGTGCCCTAAATACTTTTTAAAAAGGAAAAAAATTAATGTAATAGGAATCCTAACTCAAATGAGATCTAAATTATAGGTGATAATACAATATCATAAAATCATTAAGTCTCCTCCAAATTATTCTACAAATTTAGTGAAAAATCAGTCAAAATCCAAGAAGTATTTGTTGTGGAACTTGATTCCAAAAAAGTCTACATGAAAGAGTGAAAATGTAGGACATTGGAAAACCTGTTAAAATAAAAAAGAACAAAGATATAAAGCTGTATCATAATGTTTCAAAAAAAATAATATTAATGTGTTAATGATGCTGCAAAATACCAAGAAATTAGGTAGAATTTTCTGGATTGCAAGCTGGAAACTATTAGTGGTCAGGAAGTCAAGTTAATAGTTATCACCAAATTTGTTTTTTAAAGGATTGAAAAAGAAGAAACTACCAGTGTAACACACCTGTGAGGTGTGGGTGTTGCTTAACAAACATTTGTTTAGTGTGTGTGTGTGTTTGCCCATGTGTGTGCATGGGTGGTAAATCAGGTTATAAGATAAATTTATTTCTTACTTTGCCCAACTCTATAGAATGTTTGAAAAACATTGAAACAATAAAGGAACAGAACAGCACATAGGAATTTGGAATATGATTAGGGTGATATTTCAAAGGCGTAGGAAAAAGGAGAACTATTCAGTACAGGGTGTTGAGACCTTGGCTATCTATATAAAAATAATAATATAATAAAGTTAGTGACCTTTCACACACAGTACATAAAACTGTATTTCAAAAGGATTAAAAACTGAAGGGTAAAAAACTATGAAAATACTTCTGTAAAAATGATAGGAGAAAACAAAACAATGAAACTTCTTCACAATAAAAAACACCATGTAAATGTTTAAAGACAACTGGGAGACAATATTTGCAATTTCAATAAAAAGTATAAATTAGTATTTAAAATGTATAGCTGTCTCACATCAGTTTAAAAATATATAAACACAGCAGGAAAATGGATATGGGATATTAACACCCACACACACACACATATATATAAGTATGTCCAATTCCAAAACACAAATTAAAACAACAGTGATACAGCTTTTAGCACTCATGCTGGCAAAGATGAAAGAGTTTAATAGTATCAAGTGGTGCTGGTCAGAAACTAAGGAGGATGATAGTCAAATATGAGAGTGAGGGAAAAGGTAAACTGTTACTTTGGAGGGCAACTTGCAAGTATGTATTAAGATTAAAATGCAGGTGCCTGGGTGGCTCAGTCATTAAGCGTCTGCCTTCAGCTCAGGCCATGATCCCAGGGTCCTGGGATCGAGCCCCGCATCGGGCTCCCTGCTCTGCAGGGAGCCTGCTTCTCCCTCTCCCACTCCCCCTGCTTGTGTTCCCTCTCTCGCTGTGTCTCTCTCTGTCAAATAAATAAATAAAATCTTTAAAAAAATAAAATAAATAAAATGCACATAACTTCTAATTCAGCAATTCAACCCTGTGGCATTTATCTCCTAAAGGAACACACACAGTCATTCCCAGAGAGAGATATGTAGAAAGAAGTGTTCATTATTGAATGGTTTACAATAGAAAAAAATTTAAACAAACTAGGGTCCATTTAGAGGAAAATGTCTAAGAAAACTGGTATGTTTATACTGTGCACACAAGTAAAAGAAATAAGGTATGTCCATGTAATATGGCTAGATCTCAAGAATTAACACTGATTGACAATAAAAAATATTCAAAACAATACATATGGATTTAAACCACTAATATTAAAGAATACAAAACAATGTTACATAGTACTCTATGAACAGAGGTTACCCCTGGAAAGAGTTCAGCTGAGACAGAAGTAGAGGGTGGTCAAAAGGGTTTTGACTTCCTCTGACAAGTTGAGTTTTCATCCCCAGAAATTCTATTTGGCTATTTTTCAAGCATGCTTTATCTTTTTTTTTTTTTTTGATAGCATAATATTTTTTTCTCTTTTAATATTTCTTCTTTTATAACTCCACCTACTATTTCTGTAATCTGAAGTTCTGGACAATCCAATCCTACTGTTCCTTAGTTGACTCTCAGTCTTGGGGTCTACGTCACTGTATTTTATATTTGGGAGCCAGTCCTCAGTCCAGATTCCATAGCCAGAGCAAGCAATGTGTCCTTCCATAAATGTTTTTCATTCGCTTTCCTGCAGACCCAGGGTCATGTTTGTGTTATTTCTCAGCTTGCAGCCTCCTATATAACACAGGTACTGTAAATTTGCAATCTAACTGTCACTGAGGGCAGGGCTTTGACTTTGAGTACTCAGGGGAGTCTTTGTATTTGATTCAGAGCAAGGCTAAAACCAGGAAGCCAACTTATCATGGCCTTGTGTTGATCCACTGTTGTTGCCCATCTCTCCCCTCCTCCCAGGTCGAGCCTTTTTCACTGTCTTTATAGCCTTCTGGGGGTTTTCAGTTCCAGTTTTCTGGAAAGATCAGCTTTCTGGGGATTTTCAGTTCCTGCTCCCCTCCTCGCCTAGATTCAAGGCCTTGTTCTTAGATCTGTGGCTCTTAGAACTCAAATGCCCTGTCGACAAACACAAGGAACACTAACATGACTTCAATTTGTACAGGCGTGATGCCTGGTCACCCAGTTTTGGTCAGCAGAAATTGTCTTAATTTTTTGTATTTAGCTAAATATTTAAAGGAATGTTTGCAATATTTTAAATTTTCTAGGTGTGATAGGAGGGTTTTCAGATTCTCTAACTTACTATATATTACTACAAATAAAATGTTTCAATATTTTTAAACATCAACTCACTTTTACTTATAAATTAAAAATGCTAAATACATATCGGAGAAACCAAAATAGTATTTCTCTGTATGTGCCTTATTGAAGATGAAGATTTTGACTTAATTCTTAAAGACTGAGAAGATTTTGAACATAAGCAGCAGACAAGGGAAGGAATGGGATTATAACCGATCTGGTTCCCTATCCCACAACCCACTTACACTAGGAGGTCCCATGGCCTGCTACTTAGCACCATCATCTAACTTTTTGGTGAGATTCAATGTTAACAACCACTTTTTTGAGAGAGAGAGAGAGAGAGAGAGAGAGAGCATGCATGAACAGGAGAGCAAAGGGAGAGGGAAAGAGACAATCTTAAGCAGGCTCCATACTCAGCACGGAGCTTGACTCGGAGCTTGATCTCACAAGGACAACATAGAAATATATGCAAAATCAAGTAAACAATAATAAAACAACATGAAAACATTCCACTCATAAAGGAGGTTAAAAATCCTAGCGACGGCAATAAGAAGAAAGCCTGTGGTTCCTAGTAAGCATAAATATATCTTCAGATTTAACTTCTGTATTTCAGGAAGGCAGTTCCTAAGACCAAACTTTTTGATGGTAAGGCAACCAGAACAACCCACACGGAAATGCAAACCATGTCGACCACAGCTTGGAAATCCAGTCTTTCAAAAGGAACGTCAAATCTTTTCTTTTGTAAAATAAAAACAATCCAGACTTATCTACGAAGAGATTTTATTCAAAAAGCCTATTGCAATAAGGAAGATGCTCCAAAGATATGTCTGCACGCATCTCAACATCAAACAGAAACGCTTTCCTCTTATAGGGAGGGGTAAGCAGGCTAGCAGGAACTTTTGAGAGGAAATGGGATAAACTAGTGGGGGGAAGCAGGATGCATGATCAGGTGGTGGTCAAGCATTAGCGCTTGCTCAGACTTGGGCCAAATCAAAGCTCAGGGGCCTGGGAGGAAGAAACAACGTGACTAACATTTGATCAAGCTAAGGCAGAAGGTAACCACCAGACAACTCTGAACACTCAGTCTCTTCATAACAGCAAGAATACTGGTTTTAATAGTAGTATTACAATATCACTTCTTGGCCTTTTGGCTAAGATCAAGTGTAATAGTAGTATTACAATAAAAGAGTAGTTAGGAGTTAAACCCTCCAAACAGGTTAAGTAAATAACCAACTAAAAAGTCCACCTTTTTTCTCTCTTCCTGGACACCTAACCCTTTCTTCCCCAGGGTCCTTCCTGGGGAAGTAAGGGGTATGTTGCTGCCAACATGACCCAGATAGTCAAAGGATTTGCAAACTTATGTTCTCATAGGGATCTCTCTTCAAGAAAACTTTCATCTGACAGAGGAAATCAATAACTAGAACATGAAAACATGGCTTCAAAAATTATTTGAGGGACGCCTGGGTGGCTCAGTCGGTTAAGCGTCTGCCTTCAGCTCAGGTCATGATCCCGGGGTCCTGGGATCGAGTCCCGCATCGGGCTCCCTGCTCCGCGGGGAGCCTGCTTCTCCCTCTGCCTCTGCCTCTCTCTCTCTATCTCTCATGAATAAATAAATAAAATCTTTAAAAAAAAAAAAATTATTTGAAAGGCAACACATTTACCAGTCAGTGATATGCTATGACTCCCCAAGGAAAGGTTAGAATATTTTGTCATCATTTCTTCTCGGATGGGTAGAGTCGTAGGAGGTGAAGCTGTAAGAAAAAGAAAATGTGATTGCAGGTTATTATCAAGATGAAATGACTACAAGCTAGTTTGTAGCAGCTGAAATGCTACATTGTATACAATTAATGAAAAATAAAATTAATTTTAAAAAATAACATAGGAGTGTTGTTGTAAGTGTTTTTTTAAAAAGGTCTTATTTATTTATTTATTTGACACAGAGAGAGAGAGCATGAACAGAGGGAGGGGCGGGGAGCAGAGAGCCCTACTCGGGGCTTGATCCCAGGACCCCGGGATCACAACCCGAGCTGAAGGCAGATGCTTAACCGACTGAGCCACCCAGGCGCCCTGTAATTACTTTTTACAATCAAGAATAAACTCCAAATATCGGAATAGAGACTGAGAACAAACAGGAGTTGTACAAAATCATAAAAAATTATTCTACCAAAAAAGGGCAGTGCAAACATTCCTTCGGTATCAGATGGGAGATAGGGGAAGCATACCTTTCATTCATAGGAGAAAGAGAGAAACAGTTCTTAAGACTAAAGGACAGTTAAAGACTGGACAAGTAACTGGATAAAACATGTTACTGACTCAGTAAATGCGTTTACAATACTTTAAATTCTAATTATACCTGTAACATTGTTCCTAAAATAGACAAGTACTCTTACTCATTTAAAAAATCTGAGATTGGGCGCCTGGGTGGCTCAGTTGGTTAAAAAATCTGAGATTACTTTTGAACCACTGGAATCCAAAACTGTGAAAAAGAAAGCCGAGCTGAGCTTCAGTGCAGAATGCTTTACTTATTTTTCCATAGCACTGTCATCGACTCAATTGATAGCATCTTTGATTTCCCTGCCTAAAGGTCTTCCAGTGGATACACGAATTCCCCCTTCAATGCAAAGAGATTTGAATGGATGCACCAGCAAAAACTGATGAAAACGTAAGAGTCTCTGCCAATTGAAATGAACCTTCCCTTCTTCTCAGGTGTCCTTCTTCTACAGAGTCCTTCTTAGGCTCCCACGTCTGACCAGCCGCCCCCTCCCAGCACACAGAGCACACTGCCTTCATTGCGGTAGACTCCCACATCCTATGTTCTAATTGTATGAGGTAATGGCGTGTTTCTCCCACCAGACCATGAGTAAGGATTAATAATTTATGAGGCAAAATGCAATGGCTTACTTAAAAATAAAAACTTCTGGGGGCATTGTATTATTTGAAAGGCAACAAACACATTTACCAGTCAGTGATATGTTATGACTCCCCAAGGAAAGGTTAGAATATTTTGTCATCATTTCTTCTCGGATGGGTAGAGTCGTAAGAGGTGAAGCTGTAAGAAAAAGAAAATGTGATTGCATATTATTATCAAGATGAAATGACTACAAGCTAGTTTGTAGCAGCTGAAATGCTATATTGTATACTATTCGTGAAAAGGAATGTTTTCAGGAAGCTCTGAGGAACTAGATCTCATACATTCACAGATATTCAGACATATATTGGGCTATTAAATGCGACCACATTTCCAACTTTTTCTATGTTCTTTTCTTTACTGAAAAATCCCTGATTTACATCAAGTAGCTTAAAAAAATTATTTTGTTATCCTACCATTTGTAGTTTCTTTATAAAACATAAATGAAGACACTGAAGAATTAAATAAGAGTGCCAGGAAAAAGACATGAAGAGGCAGAAAGAAGATGAGTGAACAAAGAGAGACAGAGAGACCATAATAAAGGGCATAAAACGAGGAGAGAGAAGAGAAAATGGCTGCACAGTGAGAGTTTCTGCTGTTTTCCAGCTACAGTTACAGACTGGGTTACCCTCTACCAAACTGACTTGTGGTTCTCCTCTGTCGCTTCTCTCATCTTTTCAAAACCTTTACTGAAAAAAAAAAAGTTTCCATTTCCTCCCTCCCACTCTCCTCAAAACTGCTTCTTCTTCTTCTTCTTTTTTTTTTTTTTTTGTACACTGGCTACTGTTCTTTGACTGTGAGGCACCAGAACCTACCTCCCATAAACACCACCCCAACTCTATCAAGTAAGTCAGAAAAGGGGAAAAGGCTTATGACTGTAGTCTTGGCTGCATTCTTAAAACTTCTCATTCTCATTCAGTTAAATTAAACCTGAGCCTTTTTTATTTCACTTTCTTAATACTCTGCTCAGAAACTTACTCCTAGTGCAAAATTAGATTTCCAGTTCTTTTCTTATGTGTATGAAAAATATTATCAAAGTTAGTGATCACCTTTGTTGCCTCAGCTTATGCACAGCTTTTATAATATTGCCTAATAAAAATATCTACCTAGCAGAACCTCGCTCTCCAGTAAGCTGTGTTCCAAAGGCTTGATCACTTCTAAAGCAGCTTTGGAAGGTGGAGTGCACTTTCTCATAAAGTAATCCTTTAATGAATTTAATATGTAAATCATAGCACCCTCTGACAGTGATTACACAGGAAAATATGCCCTGAGTTTCTCACCGGGCTATCAAGAATACAGAACATTTCTTCCACTCACATCTAATATTCATTCATTCATATTCTTTCTGTCTCCATCTCTCTCTGTCTCTCTCTCTGTCTCTCTCTCTCTCTCACACACACACGCATGCACACATGCACACACACATACACACACAGCCAAAAAGGTTCCTATCAACATTCTTTTTCTAATGAAAAAAATTGTTTTTCCATTCTTGGGCATAGCTCACTTAGAGGTTGTATTTAAGAGGAAATATCTCAGGAAGATGAAAGCAGATGCTATTGACTTACAGATAGGAAGCCAGGAGGGTGCGGATGGGAAGGAATGAACTGTTCTACATCATCCGTTCTGTGAAACTTGCAAAACATAAGCTTTGATATCTTTGTTTCCTTGCTAAGGAGTTCTCTTTTCTTGGCCTAGCCTCCTGCAGAGCTGAATATAATTGTAAGGGTTCTCATCACACTCTTTATGCCTAAAACAAGCCCATAATCCTTCAAGATGGTCTAATATCATTTATTCATATTATTAGTAGTATTCACACTATCAACAGCAATAAGAAAGTGACATAAGCTGAAAAAAGGTGTTTTATTCCTTCTTATTTTATTTAAATAAGTGAATATAGAGAGAGCATCTGATACATGCTTGATGCTGGTAAGGAGTATGAAGCTGAGTAAACTTGGTCCCTACAGGGCCACATGGATCATAATAATATCAATTTAGGCCCACAGTTTGTAACTGAAAGTCATTAAAATTTCAGAGTGCCACCCATTCACAGTATTGACTATAACTAGCCCATGTATTTTCCAACTTGGCAGGTGAGCAGCAGAGGATGAAGCCTGATTTACATCTTTTTTTTTTTTTAAGATTTTATTTATGTATTTGACAGAGACACAGCAAGAGAGGGAACACAAGCAGGGGGAGTGGGAGAGGGAGAAGCAGGCTACCCATGGAGCAGGGAGCCCGATGCGGGACTAGATCCCAGGACCCTGGGATCATGACCTGAGCCGAAGGCAGACGCTTAACAACTGAGCCACCCAGGCGCCCCCTGATTTACATCTTTGAGAGACTCTGAAGGTGGAACAGAGGTGGAGACAATGTCACAGAGATGAGCTCAGGGGCTGGGGTTATTTTGCCATTTCTCAATATTAGGACTGGATGGGAGAGCGTACTTGTATTAGGAGAAAAGAAGAGAGGTCCAGACGTGGCCTGGGCAAAATCTAAGCTTACAGAAGCTGACGGAATAGGAGGGAAAAGAAAAGCCAAGCTTCAGAGGAGGAAAGTTTGGGTAGCTCCAGAATATACTAGGTGTTATGACCACTTCCCACCGCCAGTCCATATATTAAAAACACAGACATCCATAAACCAGCCACGACCTGTCCCCTAACTTCATATCCCCTCTAAAGCATTTATCTTGATCAGGCTCCAGATTCCACTGAACAAGCCCCAAGTGCAGAAGAACATGTGTCACTCTTGTGATTTTTTTTGCCTTCGGGAAAAGTCCCTTCAAGAGGCAATGTATACAAACGTCTTGAGTAGAAAAAGCAGGGCCGTCTATGGAAGGTACTAGAATATAAAAGTGAGAAGTTCTTTGCTTGGCCAAGATAAAAAAAAATATATATATATATATTTTTTAATCAAAGAAGTGGGAATGTAAACTTTATTGCTTTCCGTACGAGGACAACTGGCAGGAGGCGGAGATTGGTGTTTAAAAGGAAATTGGCAGGAGAGTCAGGAAGATGTGGTTTGAATACATCCCCGAAAGGATTAGGCTGTCACGAAAAGAAACACAAAATGGAGAGGCAGGAATTTGGGATCCTAATCCAAGTTCTGCCTGTCTTGTTACTCGGGGTTTCATTTCATGGAGAAGAGAGGGAGGATCAGAAGAGTCTAATATTGAGTGATGGTGTCAAGATCATAGCATACATTCCTCAAGTTATCACACTCACCCCTCTCTTAATCATTGCAGGAAACTTTCCACCCAGCCTTCTCTTACAGTCAGTGGCAAAACTGCCACATAAAAAAGTAACATCTAATAGTTTTTCTAAAGATTAAAGATTTTCCTCCCTCTGCAGGGGCGATGGGCCATGAGGGTGTCACATCAAAGAGCTGAATAACAACCTAATTTTCACCTATTACTAGTTCATGTGAAATAGCAAAACAGTCTCTACTTAAATATCTTTCACATACTACATTTTAAAATAGACATTGCTAGATGGGTTTATAATTTATGCTATTAAAATTTTTAAAAGAAATAAACATGCTATAATTTCTACTTAAAATATTAATGTAACGGGGCACCTGGGTGGCTCAGTCGTTAAGCGTCTGCCTTCGGCTCAGGTCATGATCCCAGGGTCCTGGGATCGAGCCCCACATCGGGCTCCCTGCTCAGCGGGAAGCCTGCTTCTCCCTCTCCCACTCCCCCTGCTTGTGTTCCCTCTCTCGCTGTGTCTCTCTCTGTCAAATAAATAAAAATAAAATCTTTAAAAAAAAATATTAATGTAACATTTTTACATATTTAATTCCGGAGCTCCATTTTAATTGAAGTAAATTGGGAAGGAAAAAAAAAAGAGGATAAGTAACACTAGAACACTGCCTTGGGTCTCTAGATTTACTTTTCTCTAAATGGGAAAATAAGTTCAATCATACCTCTGTTTAAGAATAAGCATTTTCTCTAAATTCCCCCCAAACATCTTTATTATATTTTATGATTTTGGAAGGGTCTAGACTTCATTTAGAAAAAGGTGTAAGTAAAAGCTATTACTAGGATAAATATCACTCTCTTTTTCTCTCTCCCCCATATAATGCACTGATTGCTATCAATATGCAGAATTAACAATGTTTTTAATAAATCTTAATTTTAGCATTCTTATACACAGTATTATGAATGTGCAGCCCAATTACAAAAACACTATAACTTAGGAGTGGATAATATATACTATTTAGGATAATATATACTATTTAGAAAACAGAGGTTTGGAATTCAGAATATATTTCCTCATGGAAGCAATGCTATATATAACCACAAGATCCCATGCCAAATTGTAAAAGCGATTTAAGCCATGATACGGCTAAACTGTAGCATTAAAATATCCAAGTACAAATATTTCTAATAAACAGTGCTTTCAGAGTTCTACTTCTGGAATCTAGAAATATAGTATTCCTATCCTGTCTGTAATGGCAACAGTAGAAAGAAGAGAAGGGGAGAATGAGGCTATCTTGATTCCCAGACACTATAATCCACAGGGAGTTTGTCAAGAAAAGAGAAAAGAAGGTTTGGCAAGAAAATAAATTCCTGATGGGGACATTTATAAGTCAGACTTTCTAAGTCAGGGACAGATTAAAAAAACAAACAGGAAGCTCATATTTTTTCTACATAGAATTAGAACCATTGGGCAAAAAGACCATTTTTAGGGGCGCCTGGGTGGCTCAATCGGTTAAGCGTCCTACTCTTGATTTCGGCTCAGGTCATGATCTCAGGGTTGTGAGATCGAGCCCTGCGTTGGGCTCTGTGCTGGGCACGGAGCCTGCTTAAGATTCTCCCTCTCGGGCGCCTGGGTAGCTCAGTTGGTTAAGCGACTGCCTTCGGCTCAGGTCATGATCCTGGAGTCCCTGGATCGAGTCCTGCATCGGGCTCCCTGCTCGGCAGGGAGTCTGCTTCTCCCTCTGACCCTCCCCCCTCTCATGTACTCGCTCTGTCTCATTCTCTCTCTCTCAAATAAATAAATAAAATCTTTAAAAAAAAAGATTCTCCCTCTCCCTCCCCCTCTGCCCCGCCCCTCACTCCACTTGGGCACATGCACACACACACTCTCTTAAAAAAAAAAAAAAGGCCATTTTTAGACCAACAACCAAAAAACCTCAAGAACAATTAAAAAGCCTAATAACAAGAACAGTGTGCACTTTTACAAAGCCTTGTAAAACTGGTTTTAAACCTTGGTCATATTGAAATATAAACAAATTGATCTTTTCTTTGAAATAGGATTATTGCAATAAAATACATTTCGAAGGGTGGTGTAAAAACTCGTTTTAAACTACCTCTAAACAGTCATTAAGATATGTTAACAGTAAATCTTAGACCAAATAAAACTCTTTTTTTTTTTAAGATTTTATTTATTTATTTGACACAGAAAGAGAGATGGAGAGGGAGAGAGCACAAGCAGAGGGAGTGGCAGGCAGAGGGAAAAGCAGGCTCCCCACTGAGCAGGGAGCCCGATGCGGGACTCGATCCTAGTACCCTGGGATCATAACCTGAGCCAAAGTCAGCCGCTTAACCGACTGAGCCACCCAGGCACCCTGCCAAATAAAACTCTTAAAAAATAAAACCCCAAAGGTCTGACTAGGATTCCTGCTCTTTCTGAAGACTGTGGGTTTTTCAGATGTTTCACCCACTAGATTATTCTGGGATAAGACTTAGATTCTGTTTAGTGGTTCTCAACTGGGGCTGACTTTTGTCCTCCACAGGACATTTAGCAATGTCCGGAGGCATTTGAATGTCACAACTTGGAGAAGGTTACTACTTGTATCTAATAGGTTACAGTCGTTTCCTAGGGCTGCGAGAAAAAAAATTACCACAAATGTGGCAGCTTAAAACAATAGAAGTTTATTCTCTCATAGTTCTGGAGGCTAGAAGCCTGAAATCAAGGTGCAGGCCTTTGCCCCCTCTGAAGGCTCTGGGGAAGAATCCCTCCTTGCTTCTTCTAGCCTTGGTGGGTGCCAGCAACCCTCGGCATTCCGTGGCTTGTAGCTGCATGGCTCCCGTCTCTGGCTCCATCTTCCCTCTGAGTGTGTCTGTCTCTGTATCCAAATCTCCCTCGTTTCTTTCATAAAGACCACAGTCATTGGGTTAAGGGTCTATCCTAATCTAGTATGACCTCATTTTAACTTGATTACATCTGCAAAGACCCTCCTCTCAAATAATCACTTTCGTGGGTACACACAGTCAGGACTCAGACATAACTTTTTTGGAGACACAACACACCCACTACATAGGAGAGGCCAGAGATGCTGCGAAGCATTCTGCAATGACAATCCCCCACGACAGAGAATTATCCAGCCCCAGGTGTCAATAATGCCAAGGTTGAGAAACCCTGATTTCAAAGCAGGTACATCCTCAACTCTGATTCTTCAGTGGGATGATTTTTAATAATCTTCAAAAGGCCCTGTGGCCCCGAGGTCCTGTTCTATATACTTTAGGTGTAGATATTTTAAAGCAAGAACATTTCTTGTCACCCTTTTATGCCAGCCCCACCTTTGTCAGGGGCCTATTTTGAGAACCTTTTACGGAAAGGCACTAAGTGCTGGATGGAGTTTTGAAATGCAAACCAGGAAATCTGTGATAGCTATTAGCTAGCTCCAGACTCTTGGCTACAACATGAAAGCACTTTGGGCTTCAAGATCAATCAAATGAGATATCTAAATTCCCTTTCAGGATCTCAGAACTATGTCATTATAAGGCTATAAAAAAAGATTCTGTCTTGGGAGTAGAGATACATTAGTAATGATATAATCACAACTTTAAAAATTGCAGAAAAATGTTATTTTCAGTTAAAAGAATAACACCATTTTCAAAGATAACATTATTTCTACACTGACAATATGTTATTTGAGATATTTTATTATGCGTATACAGTGACTATGTTTTATTAGGAGTAGGGGGTTTTATTTTTAATAAAACGTTGTGAGGTTTTTTCTTTTTTTCTTTTCTTTTCTTTTTAAGATTTTATTTTAAGTAATCTCTATACCCAGCATGGGGCTTGAACTCACAATCTTGAGATCAAGAATCGCACGCTCCACTGACTGAGCCACCCAGGTTTTTTTCCTTCTACGTCACTGTGTGTCCTAGTTGTTTATTTCTACAGTTCACATTATATTGTGAAATATGGGAGGCCAATGATACAAAAGTAATTTCAAAAGAGTACAATCCAGGACAAATAGCCTTCACACTTATAATCTGTTTGAGGACAAATACTCCTTTGGAAAATGGTACTTAATTACATAAAACTGATGACAGTTTCTCAACTCTCATTATGGCTTAATGTCTAGGTTAAGTAAAGCTTTCTCAGAAAGAGTTGAAATTCTTTTTGCTTCTTTTCAAAAGATCTCAAACAAAAGAGTTTTGAGTACAGAATAAAGAATTCTTCCCCTGAACCATCTGAGAATAAGCTGCTGACCTGATGACTCATTCCCGTCTAAAACATGACTGTACATTCCCAGAAAGACCTACCCCCCCTCCACTTCATCTCAATATGGCCATTGAAGTTGGGAAATTGACATTTATGCATTACCATCTCATCCCACACCTCATCGAAGTTTCAACAAAAGTCCTGAAGATGTACTTTTCAGCCCAAGGTTGCAGTCCAGAATTACATGTTGCCCTCAGCTACCATGTCCCTTCTATTCTCCTTCACTCTGTCTCAGCTTTAGTCATTCTTGACTCTTATGACCAGTAGAGATCCCGTATGATTATTTTGTAATATAATTTGATTTGGAGTAGACCTTTGGCAAATATATCACAGAGGTGATATTGTGTTCTTCTCATTGCATACTATTAGATGGCCCATAATTTTTATTCCTCTCTTTGCTGATGGTTTTTACTTTGATCATTTGTTTAAAGAGGTATCTGCCAGGCTTCTCCATGATAAAGTCGTTCTTTTTCTCTTTTCATGAACACTACTTTATGAGATTTGTGGGAACTTACTTTAAAACTATGTAGTATTTTGTGCCTCATCAAACTTTCAATTGATTCATTTAATTAATTTATATCGGCATGTACTTATGAATACCTGTATTATTCAATGGGCATTATTCAGTGGATACTAATGGATACAAGTCCATTAGTATTATTATTTATGTTGATGCTCAATTTGTCCTAGATTTGTTCAGTGGGAGCCCTCTGGCTTTTGTATCCTTTTGACATGGCCCATCATTCTTTGAGCACTTCATTGCTCTCTGGCACAAGAGGTTCAGGGCTTGTCTTATACTTTCTCCTCCCTATTCATAAAATCAGCCATTTCTCCAGGAAGTCCCAGTTACCATTAGTAAAGAATGGTACGTAGATCAAGATCAAGATCTGACTCGTCACTATTGGGAAATCACTGCTCCACCTCAGTGGACAGAGCTAATATGTGCATGTATATCCATACACACACATATATGTAAATATATGTGACATGTATGCATTATACATATATTTACACATATATACATTTATATCTGTTTATATAGAGACATGAAAGACAGATGACAGATCTGTAGTCATGAATTTATGCCAGTGCTGTCAATCGCAATCCAACACCACAAGCTTCACTCTAGTTTTTCCTTTATTTCCTTCTTCTCTAGAGAAAAACCTGGATCCTATTATCCTTACTAGCTTTACTTATTTGCTCAGTCTCCCTGTATGCAACTAATATCCACTGTCACTGCCACTCTTGACCTCAAAGAAATGTCTTCCATACCCACTCAGGCTCTGACATCCTCCACTGCTTGCTCTTCTGCATGCTTAACCCACACCCTCTGATCAGGATCGGGCTGCCCCTGTGTAGAAGCCCCTGTCACTCTGCTCAGCTCAGAGGTTGAGATCTAGGGCCCCCCACCCTCTGCAGGAGGACCCACCTCACTGTGCTCAGGCTCTAAGACTCCACATGGGGCCATGCCCCTACCTGGATGCCCTTCGGACGTGGCTCAGCCTCTAATTCCCTGATCTGGGACCCTCTGGCTTCCTCCAACAAAGGAGGTTGCCTCCCTGCACTCCCCAACCTAATGACTATAAGACCCATTCCCAGAAGGAAGAGAAGGAGATGGAGACAAGAGGTGGGGACAAAAGAACAGGAAGAGCCAGTTGAACTAATTCTTAACAAATGTGTATATTATTTTAAATGTGATAATTTAGAGTCACAATTTTGATGCATCAGATATAACTCCATTAAAGATAAGGTTATAATCTGTTCCTTTAAACAATGTAAATGACTTGAAACTGCTAAAACACTGCTGAAGTTTTCTGCTTAGACACAGACTAACACAATGTTAAGAGTGTGTGGGTGCTTGAATAATATTTGTTCTCACAAATATTTATTGCTAGGCAGTGGCTGTGTATGTATGTGGGATGGGGAGTGTCTCTAGAAAGGAAGGTGGTTGATCAAGAGTGTATATAAGCAATGTCCTCCAGAAGCTTACAACGATCATTTCAAATGATTCCCCTGCAAACACATTTTTCAGAAGATAAACATGACCCCTTCCCTCAATTTGTTCTACTTAAGAGTAATAATAATGATGTTTAAATATTCCCATTTATCTAATATTTGCTTTTATAAAGTTACTTTACCTTTCTTATGTAATTGAAACAGCTTAAAAGAATTAAGGTGAGTCCCTGTGCCTAACTTTGAGAACTCCAAGTGTGTTAGTATGCCCTTCAGCTCCAACCAAGCATTTAGATCCATACAGCGTGCTCTGTCAGTGGTTCCAAACTTTCAAAGACATACCCAGTTGTCTCAGAGAGACAACTGTGTATTGTGTTTAAGGAAACAGGCATTGGAGGGGGCGCCTGGCTGTCTCAGTCCATAGAGCAAACAACCCTTGATCTCAGGGTCATGAGTTCAAGCCCCATGTTGGGCTCAGAGCTTACTTAAAAATATAAAAAAATAAAGAAAACAAGCATTGAAGTCAGACTGAACAATGCTAAGTTTCTAGCTCTACTACTTAAGTAATTATATATAATTGGGCCATTATTTAATATCTCTAAATTCCAATGTCCTCATCTGAAAGTCAGGGACAATAAAAGCTAACCCATAGGGTTATATACCGCACAGTGCAATGCCTGGCACATAGTTGTTATACAGTATATATAATATATAATTATATATATAATTATAACATTTTTATTATTAAAATTTGGCCCAAAGTCTTAGGCTTATAGAACACCTACTTGCAAGTAGTTCAAAGCACCTAGATAAAAAATACCCAGTAAACTTCATAATAGCCTTTAGCAAAGAGGAAACTGAATCTCACAGAGCTCCATACAGAGTCTATAAAATAAGTTTGCTTCACAATTTTTAATTCTGCCTTAAAATGAGATGCTAACTTCATAACTTTCATACAGCACATCATTCTACAATTTTTTTTTTTTAAGATTTTATTTATTTGACAGAGAGAGACACAGGGAGAGAGGGAACACAAGCAGGGGAGTGGGAGAGGGAGAAGCAGGCCCCCCGCGGAGCAGGGAGCCCGATGTGGGGCTTGATCCCAGGACCCTGGGATCATGACCTGAGCCGAAGGCAGATGCTTAACGACTGAGCCACCCAGGCACCCCTACAATTTTAACTTAAGTGTAGCTAAAAGGCCCGACTGACACTGTATACACACACAGACACTTGCCATACCTACATACGTCATCCCATTTATTTACAACTTTGCTAATTTATTCCACTTTCATTTCTTCCCTACTTTTTTCTTTAGACGTCTGCTGTGAATGTCAGTTTAAACCTGACTCCCAGCTACCAACAGTATAGATATTCACACAATGTGCACTCTCTGGGCCATTATAATTTGAAAGCAGTGGTATTCAACCCGCTTAGGATCACGTGACTAAAAATCACACGGGCGCTTTCAAAATACCTGATGTTCAGGCTAAATCCCTGGCCAACTGAATCAAAAATTTTGAGGGCAGGATCCAGCTGTTAAAGCTCCCAGATAATTCCAACATAGAACCAACTGGAGAAACCCAGTTCTAGAACTCACCCAGAATGCCATGGTCCTCAGAGCTGCAACAGTCTTAAGTGAAAAAGGAGTGAATCTAGAAATAGCCCCAAGTCCTTGACCATTCTTTGTAAGTAGTTTGAATGAAAAAGAGGTATGTGGCTAGGAAGTGGGACAAGGAAATTTAGAAACTGAAGTAACCCAAAATGTTTTGTCCAAGATGTTAACAACTAGGCCTTTTAAAGGACAGTTGTAAAAATGGAATAATCCTATCCTTTGGATTATCTTACCATCTTTATGTTACAAAAACTCTACATGCTATAAGTTCATAAAAGTGAATTCCTATGAAAGTTTGAAGATCTTGTGTAGAATATCTTAATTTTAGTTGCTGATAGGCACTATTTGCTAACCTGATTGGCAGTCCACTGTCCTAATTTTGTTAACACAAAAACCTGAATTAGAAAGTAGGTTGGATTGAGATACTTTCAACATAAAAGGTAATTATAAACAGGTGAAGCTAAAATGGCAAATTTGGTGTTGGTTTTGGTAATGTTTCGCACATAGATCCCTCTTTCAAAGTTTCTTAAACAATCAAAACAATAACCACAAAAAATTCGCTTTCAAAGACCATGGTGTATGTAAAAAAAAAAGACACACACGCACACCCAATATCCAATGAGTTGTGGGCCTCGGTTCGTTAGTTGGTTGTGGTTTGCTGTTATTTCAACTCAGTTGTAAAAAACATCCTCAAAGCAAAGCCAACCCACCTGCCAGGCAGGGAGGTGATATTTAAACCTACTACCAATTCAAGCGAAGGCAGCTGGCCTTGGAGAATGTGGCTCTCCGAAATCCTGCCGCTTTTGCGGAAACCCAGTCGCTACCTTGCTCCCGCCGGCACCCTCACACCCTGCCGCCCTCGCCCTCGGCACACCCAGACTGCCCTACTACCAACGCCCCCGACTCGCGGGGCGCTCTTGGTTCCAGATTCCATCCCTGGAGCGGAGAAGCCCCATCCGCTCCAGTCTCCTCGTCCAGCTGAGACAACCCAAGCCTGGCCAATGGGAGGAGGCGGCCGCCGCTGGCCACCCGCCGTCGCCAGCCTCCCCGCGCCTCTGCACACCAACCCTGCCCCGGCGCGTCGGCCAAGCCCTCAGCCTACCGGGACCCAGCCTCGCGCGTCCCCCCAACTCGGCCCTGTAGCCTTCGCACCTGTGGTATTGCCGTCCGCCCAGCCCCGGCGTACGGCCGCGAGGAGGCATAGGAGGAGCAGCGGCAGCTGCAGCGGCGGCGGCCCCCGGAGCCCCCGCAGGCCAGGCAGGGCGCGCATGGCGCCGGCGGGTCAGCCGCGCTCCTCGCGCACCGCCGTAGGTGGCCGAAGTTTCTGCGCACACTCGCGGGTGGCCCGGCGCCTGCTGCCTGTCCCGGGGGGCGGGACACGCGACAAAAGGCAGAGTGGGAGGGGCCCGGCCGCCCTGCCCTCCTCCCCTGAGACGCTCTCACGGCGCCGAAGCCGACCCAGGACTGCACCCAGTCCTCCATCAATTATGCAGCACGCTGACCGCAGCGGCCGCGCCCGGATGCGCAGTAGCCACCTCCGCGCCGCATCGTCTCCTGCCTCCGCCCTCCCGGCTCTAGCAGGTCTGGGCGGGAGCTTGCTAAGGACGCGGCAGGTGATGTCCAGCTCGTCTCCTGCAGGAGAGCTTGAAACTCCTAACGTGGGTGCATACATATGTATGTCTGCAGACTATCCTTTGCAGTTCGTCTGAAGCAGGGTTCACTTATTCACTCTGATGGGACAGATGAGAGGATGGAAAACACTTTTCCGCCCCCCCCCCCCCCCCCCCCCCCCGCCCCGGGACATCCCGGGGTTACTAAGGAGATTTATGCTTGCGCAGGTGGAAGGCGCTATCCGGCTGCCCTGAATCCTGGACGGCTCTTTCTCCGCTCTCCGTACCAAACGCACACACCTTCCCCTCCAGTCTCTGAAGGCTTAACCGGTTCTCTCTAGATTAAGGCTTCGGAGTCCCAAGGCCCCACAGTGTCTGTTTTCTTTTCCTATTGTTTGCTTAGCCTCACAGCTTTTAAGGAGCCACCTAGAGGTCAAGAAACAAAAACTACCCAAAGTAGATAACTGTGTAAACGGCACAAGCCTGTTGACCTTCAAACTCGAACACTGTTTAAAATAATGCTGTCTCCTACCACGCAAGGCTGTAGCTTGGAATTTTCAGTGCTCCCGACCAAATAAAACTAAAAGCTATCGGAGAGGGGAGGAGAAATCTATGTTCTAACATAAAAGAGCAGTAAGATCTGATGATTCTCCAGGGTGTTATAACACATTAAAAGATTTTTTTAAAGCATTTCTCCTAAGTCTTGTACTCTCTTCCTTTGTTTCTAGAATGCCAGGTTTGATATTCATAAATTCATTACATATCAGTGTCAAAAAAAAAAAAAAAAAAAAGCCTGAGTGGCTCATTTTGGTTAAGCAGCTGCTTTCTGCTCAGGTCATGATCCCGCGGTCCTTGGATCCAGCGGTCCTTGGATCCAGCCCTGCGTAGGGCTCTCTGCTTAGCAGCGGAGTCTGCTTCTCCCTCTTCCTCTGTTACCTCCCCTCGCCCCCTCCCCACCATGCCCCGCTTGTGCTCTCTCTCACTCACTCTCTTTTCAAATAAATAAAATCTTAAAAAGAAAATAAAATTGAAAGAAAATGTCAGACACAAATTTTGAAAACCGAAGTGCTAAACAAGAGCTATGCTCACTTCACAAAGGAATGGTTAATTTTTAATTGGTAGCCATTACTAAAATATGCCTGTTTCCGGTTTAATATTATATAGGGGAAATTTCAGAGGGATGTAGATTTTTAAATTGGTGTTAAGAGAATATGAGTAATACAATTCATTAAGCATAGTAATATCTAATTAATACTAAGTATCCGCCAAGTGTCAGGCACTGGGTTCAGAACAGGTTGCATGTACTGCAAGAAGTATGTACATGGACACACACACTCATCTAGAAAACTGTTTATCTATGAACTACAAATCTCAGGAAAGCCTCTTCTCAGTGAGAAAATTATGGTTATGATGATTAACCCTTTCTGAACAAAGCCTTATAAGAGACCCTGTAAGATTAACATTTTACATCATGACTCTCTTAGGACCATAACCAGACTTGCTAAACCCATATTCTCTGATCAATGGTTGCTAAATCATACCCCTGTCTTGCTGCCCTTCATCCTGTGTCAGGATTAACTACAATCATTTGTCTGTACCTTCTGAGTTTTAACAATGAGCACTTCTCCAAACAAGCTGAACACTGACTGACCTTCCCCAGTTGGTCCTATAAGCTCAGATTCACTTTACTTCAAGTAAGTTGACCTCATTTAAAGAAAAATCATCTCAGTTGAATCAACGTGTTCATGAATTAGGGAAAAGTGACTTGCCCAAGCTGAGGCTAATTCCCACTGTCGCTTTTGTTGTTGCAGCAAAATAAATTGAGAAAGAACCATAATTCTTGGTTTGCTAAGCATTTTGAACGTGTTCTCCCCATTAACTGTTTTATTTTTAGATATTTAGTATTTTTGTCCTTATCCCAACTTCACTTGATTGTTTCAAATGTTCTGTATTCTTTAAAACCAGCTTATATGATACCTTCCTTGTATGGCTTTTTCTGACCTTTCTAGTCCAAATTGACCTCTCCTTGCATGACGAGTTAAATATGGCCACAAATACATTGACACTGTCCTTATCATGAAGGGGAAAGAGGGCCCTGTGGCTCCTCTCTTCGAGCTGGGTGATCTCTGTGACCTACCTCTCTGACCTATCGAATATTGCAACAGTAACATTGTGAGTTTCCTGAACCAAACCACAAGAGCATCCACTTCCTTCCTCCTTGTTCTTACAAGACAGCTGCCAGGAAAGAAGTAGGACTACCTTGAGATCAACATGCCATGAGAAACCCAAACCACATAGAGAGACAGAAACAGTGAGATGATACGGGGAAAGGCCAAAGAGCAGCAGCCAGGTGCTAGATTTTTGAGTCTCTTCTTGGAGCCTCAGGCAAGGCCGTCCCCCACCCCAAACCCCCCCACCCCACCCCACCCCGCTGGGAGCGTCCAAGGCTAGAGAGCATGCCTGACTGCTAGCCTCAAGAGAGGCTGAGTGATTGAGTTCTGACCTCGAAGGGAAAAGGCAGGATTCGTAATGTGAAAATCTCCCCAAATATCAAAGGGTTTTCAAAATATGGCAAGAATATCCACTCCAGTCCTCCCCACTATGACAGGCAACCTTTCTTCATACTTATTCTTTAAAACAAAAGCAGATGCTCCCCAACTTAATACACCATGTACTCACTTCAAATGCAGGTACCCCATTCAACACAGAAAGAGGCCCATCTCATTAGGAGGGGAAGTTGGATCCCTGACTGGTACAGATGCACATTCTAAGGCTCTGGGACAGGAACTAGTAGTATGTTCATTTAACATATGTCTTTGTAAAATTTGCTAAAGTAAACATTTTAACTGGAATTATTTAATATGACCATTTATTTCTACTCCAACTGCTCTTGCATCTCACTTTCCCACATGTCAGATGGCATGCTGTGAACGTTTTTGGGGATCCTGCTAAGAGGAAGTGGAGTTAAGGATACATTTCATAGGGATTTATTATAATATAGTTTTGTGTTTTACAGTCCCTTTGATATAGGTATAGGGCCAAGTTATTGCTTATAGCCACCAGTCAGAAATGGCTTAAAAGGTCTACAGACTTTTTGCTGTGTGACTCAACTAGCCCTGTGACTAAATCGACTCTCTGGGCATCCTGACATAAAGGTCAAGAATCAGAGACCAAATGCTGATACCCTATGGTCACTTGGCACCAGAAATAAGTTGATAGGGAGGGAAAAGGATGCCATTGCCAGATCAAAGGTGTAATAGACTGAATTGTATCCCCCGCACCCACCCAATGCATACATTGAAGCTCTAACCCTCAGTAGCTTAGATTGTAACTGTATTTGGAGATAAGCCTGTAAAGAGGTAATTAAGGTTAAATGAGGTCATATGGGTAGGCACAGGATCTAATATGACTACTCTTGGACCTAATCCAATATGTACCCTTATAAGAAGAAGAGGGGCACCTGGGTATCTCAGTTGGTTAAGTATCCGACTCTTGAACTCAGCTCAGGTCTTGATATCAGGGTCATGAGTTCAAGCCCCGTGTTGGGCTCCACGCTGGGCATGGAGCCTACATTTAAAAAAAAAAAAAAAAAGGAGGAAGAGACCAAAGGAAGCACACGCGCACGCACACACACACAGAAAAGGCCATGTGAGGACAGAAGCCTCAGGAGAATCCAAACCTGCTTCCATCATTTGTCACTATCTATTTAGTTTTTGGTAATAACTTTTCCCAGTATGCCTTTTGTCTTGTGACATTATCACCAAAAATTATTTGTGGGAGAAGCAGGCTTCCCACCAAGCAGGGAGCCCGATGTGGGGCTCGATCCCAGGACCCTGGGATCATGACCTGAGCCAAAGGCAGACACTTAATGACTGAGCCACTCAGGCACCCCTAACCAGTCTTTTTAAAAAATGGCTTTTGTCTGTTTAAAAAGTCTTCTTAAAAAAGCCTTCATTGTTTTAAGAAAAAAAATAAAGTCATCCTATGTTTTCTTCTAGTATTTTCTGCTTTCTCTTTTTTATGTTTGAAATTTATGTTAATATAAATGTTAATCTCTACAAATGTAAAATTATTACGTAAATTTATAGTAATAATTATGATTTATCTTCCTGACATTTTCAGCCATCTTTTATTTTAGAATAAAATATGCAGAGAAGGCATACTCTATTTTAGGATCAACAACATGTTATGTGTTCTATAAATGTCTTTTTGAAGATGGGCGATATCAATAAGTAGTAACTCTGGGTTTGGGTTCTGATACAAAGCAGCTTTGTATGCATTCTGGAAGATTAATGGTTGCTCAGGAGAGTGATTAGCTAATAAACGTAGGTTTTGTTTGTTAAGGAACTTTTGACCAAAAGGGAAACGCAGAAGGTTTAGTTCTTCTCAGTGTAGAAAATTAGCAAAAATGGAGATGTATGTGAAAAAGAGAAACCTGTGTGTGTGGATGAGACAAGCTTGCTGATTCATACTGGTTAAAAGAATATTTGAAGGCCGTGGTTTTGAGTCACAGCACTACCATTTAATCTTTTTGTGAATTTAGAAATAATCGCCACTCCAAAGTTCAGTTTCCTTTCCTATAAAACAGGGAAATAGTACATATCTGCCAATGTTGTAAAGATAAAAATAAATGTCTTGGCAGTATTGCAAACCATAAAACAAAATATGTGGATTTTTGTTGTAGTGATTTTGTTGTCATTACTACTATTGTTATAGATTGCACAATAGTGGTATTTTTTTTCTTGAGGTAATTTTGTGCAAAATGCATCCAATTTGCAAGCTGTGCCTTGTGCATTGGAGCTTGGAATAAATGCTACCAAGTCACTCTAATGAATTAAGGAACAGATTTTATTGGCAAAACTTATAATGGATGTGATCACCAGAAAGAAAGGCACAAGTGTCCAATACCTCCCCTTATATACCCACAATACCATGAAGGGGCATGCTAGCACCAGAGTACTCTACTGGACACACTATGTAGTTTAGCATTCAGGGGAAGGACCCTATCTCACTGTTCATAAAGAACAGCCTTTTTGATGGATTTTGTGGCCAACACATATAGAAGTGGTAGAGAAAAATCAGCTGCCAACATACTGTGACCTTGGTGCCCATGCAAACCTAGATTTAGGCACTCTTACTTTTTGAGGGAGAGGAAGGAAGGGTGAAAAGCAGTGCTAGAATAAAGAGAATTGTGTAAAATTTAATTTAGAAACAGATCCTTGGACCCCCACCTGACTTGTACGTTGTTAGGCAAAGAATCTTTTGCCACCCTCGGAGAAAACTGAAGAGAGGAAAACTAAGGGTCTTTAGTCTTGGATCTGCAGACTTGAGGGTGTGAGTACTCAGGACTAGACACCTAATTTGTGGGGCTCAGAGCAAAACTAAAATGCAAATCCATTGTTCAAAAATTACTAATTTTAAGATGACTCCATAGAGAATTAAACCAGGTGTCCGGCCCTGATTGGGACTCCGTGCGACTGTACAAGTTCGTTCTGTCTCTGTATAGCTGGCTGCATGGGTACTTTACTGAAAATAGGAAGGTCAGTGTCCACACACACACTGAATGCTAGATGCTAAGAACGCTTTTTTTTTCTTTTCTTTTTAAATTTTTTTTTAAATTTAACTATAGCTGATACACGCTGTTACATTAGTTTCAGGTGTACAACATAGTGATTTCACAACTCTCTACATTATGCTGTGCTCACAAGAAATGTAGCTGCCATCTGTCACCATAAAGCTATTATAATACACTGACTATATTCCTTATGCTTGTAACTTTTAGTCCCATGACTTATTCAATCCATAACTGGAGCCTATATCTTTTTACTAATTGGCTGTTATCTTTACTCTCAGGTGTATGTGACCAAGCCAAGGGTCCCCAAGATTTAAGATAATCTTCAAATGAATCTGAAAATCAGAAAAGTCCCATATATTTGCTCAGAATGATGAAAATAAACTTTTAATCCCTACAGTCTTATAAATAACAAAAAATCACCAAACACCCAAGAAAAAGATTTAATATGGAAAGAGAAACCAGAACAGAAGAAACATAACTTAGTAAAAATTATACAACGATAAGAAATTTCAATAGAAAATGACCATAGAAATCCTTAGATTAAGAGATGATATTGCATCTATGAAAAAAGAACAAGCTATTATGAGAAAGAATATTTAAGGGGAAAAAAGATCAGATTTTAAAACATGATTAAAGAAATGAAAAAGTTTGGGAAAATAAAGTTGAGGAAAACCTCACAGAAAGTAAAGCAGAAGGACAGAGATGGCTGTAAGAAGAGAAAAAAGATAATATTATATGATTAGTCCAGGAGGCCTAATATCCAAATAATAGAAAGATAGAACAAAGAAAATGGAGGAAATCAACAATGAAATAATTCAAAAATTAACTAAAACTGAAGGAAATGCAAGCTGAAGGTTTCCACCAAATTCCCAGTTGGATGAAAATAGACTCATATCAAGGCACATCACTGTGGAATTTCAGAACACTGTGGATAAGGAGAAAATCCTGTAGGTTCCATAGAAGGGGATATAGAACTTGGCAAAAAATAGAATGGCTTTGACATTCTTAATGGAAGAGAAGCACTTCCAAAATTCTGCAGGGAAATGTTTCCAACCTAGAGTTGTAGGCTCTGTTGAAATGTCAACTAAATATGAGGACAGAATAAAAACATGTTAAAGTATGAACTATCTCAAAAAATTTATCTCCCATCCATACTTTTTCTCAGCAAGCTACTGAAGAAAGTCCTCCTCCAAATCAAGAGAGTAAATCAAAAAAAAAAAAGAGAGAGAGAGAGAGAGAGAAAAGGGGTGCCTGGGTGGCTCAGATAGTTAAGTGTCTGCCTTTGGCTCAGGTCATGATCCCAGGGTCCTGGGATCAAGCCCCAAATCAGGCTCCTGGCTCAGCGGGGAGCCTGCTTCTCCTTCTCCCTCTGCCTCTCTCCCTGCTCATGCTCTCTTTCTCTGTGTATCTTTGTGTCTCAAATGAATAAATAAAATCTTTAAAAAAAAAAAAAAAGAGAGTAAATCAAAGTAAAGGGGGAAATGTGGGAACAGGAAAGGAGATCCTAGGATGAGAAAAAATTACCAAAAAAATCTCATACTCATCAAAACATACTGAATAGTAGCGAGGAAAGTGTGATTTATTTTCTTTAATTAGAAATCCTACAGTATTCTGCTGTTAAATATAATTTTTGTTGGTTTCTTTTTCCATATGAAATCTTTTCCTTGGGTGTTGGGTGATCTTTAGCTGTTTATTCTTGTCCAAGATTGTGGGGATTAAAAGTTTATTTTAAGAGGCGCCTGGGTGGCTCAGTCGTTAAGCATCTGCCTTCAGCTCAGGTCATGATCCCAGGGTCCTGGGATGGAGCCCCGCATTGGGCTCCCTGCTCACCAGGAAGCCTGCTTCTCCCTCCCCCACTCCCCCTGCTTGTGTTCCCTCTCTCGCTGTCTCTCTCTCTGTGTCAAATAAATAAATAAAATCTTTTAAAAAAAAGTTTATTTTAATCACTCTGAGCAGAGATATGAGACTTTTCTGACTTTCAACTTCACTTGAGGAGTATTTATTTTTAAGATTTTATTTTTAAGCAATTTTTACAGCCAACATGGGGCTCTAACCTACAACCACAAGATTAAGAGTCACACACTCCACTGACTGAACTAGCCAGGCACCACCACTTGAAGATTATCTTAAATGTCTTGGGGGACCTTTGGGCTGGTCATATATACCTGAACATATACTTTTTGGTAGATACACATAATTATACAAAGGAAGTTTATTTTATTCCTAGTTTACTAAAAGTTTTTGTACTTAACAGATTCTTTTGAATCAACCTCTCATGATCAGTTACTTAGAAAAGTAGAATTTAAATAGAAATTGCAGTGGATTTATAGATTAATTTGGGGAGGGTTGACATCTTTGTAATGGTGAGTCCTCTCTATTTCATTATCTCCATTTTACTGAGTCTTGAGAAATTTTAACTTTTGCTTCATGTAAGTTTTACATGATTTTAGTTAAATATACTCATAAGGGGGCACCTGGGTGGCTCAGTCAGTTAAACGACCAACTTTTGATTTCAGCTCGGGTCATGATCCTGGGATAGGAGCTCCACATCGGGCAACCTGCTCAGTGGGGAGTCTGTTTGAGAATTCTCTCCCTCTGCCCCTCCCCCCACTCACACTATCTCTCTCTCTCAAATGAATAAATAAATCTTTAAAATAAATAAATATATCCGTGAGTATATAATTCATAACATTTTTTTGTTCTTGTCTTTGTTAAAGGTATTTTAAAATAAACATTTGTACTTTGTTATTTCTATAAATTTAAAATATGTTTTTATTCTATAAATTAAAAAATTTCTATAAAGTAAAAAATTTTCTATAAATTAAAAATTAAAAATTTTTTGTTTTTGTCTTGTTAAAGGTATTTTAAAATAAACGTTTGTATTTTGTTATTTCTATAAATTAAAAAAAAAATCTCTCTATCACTCAGAAGAATCTTCCCTATCCTTGTGTTCTCATTCAGTCCTCTGGGCTTCTCAGTAAGCACACAGCCCCAAGACCACCCTTGACACCTTCAGCCACTCTATGCATGCCAGAGCATCCCCCCCACCCACCCCTACTGTCCCCAGCGCTGCCTCTTGCCTCCTCCATCCTGATGCTGCTGCTGAGCAACCTGTGACTGGTGGGGACTGGCCCCAGCCTCACCCAGGCCTCAGAGCTGCCGCTGGACCCTTGACAGGCTCACTGGCTGCCAACCCATGCCCAGGGCTACATGGCCCGACCTGGCCTGCTCCTGAGCCTGATGCTCCTGCCCACACTGGGCTGGTAGCAGGAGTGCTACCTGGGCACATTGCAGTTCCTGCTTGCCTCTGCCCTGCTCCCCCTGGCTGTGGGACTCAGGGTCTCCAGTGCAGCTGGGGGCTACGGCTCCATGCCTGTCCGCCCCCGGCCATGCTGGCAGGGCGGGGTTACCAGCCTAGACCTCCGCAGGGGGTACTATCACTGTGGCTGCTACCTACCGTAGCTGCTCCTCGCCTTGACACCACTGCTCAGCTCCGAGCCACCCCTCCTGCAGCTCTTCTGCAGCCTCCTGGCTGGCCTGGCCTACACAGCTGGGGCCTTCCGGTGGCTGGAGCTCTCTGAGCTGAAGCTGTAAGCACTGATGGAGGGCATCTTGTGCAGGGCCCTGGCAGGGCACTGGCCACTCCAACTCCTTCCTACCCCAGGTGGCCTGGCTGAGTTGCCTGCCTATTCCCCATCCTGTTGGAGCGAGGCCTCTTGCCCCTGGACTTCCTTACATGGCCTCCGGTCCCACAGCGAAGGCTCAGCCCAGCTCCCTCCAGGCCTGGGGTCTGGGTAGCAGATCTGCGAGGGTTCCTCTGAGGGGAGGCTGGCTTGGGCTTAGATGAGTAGGTGCTGCAGGAGGGGATCCAGGCCTCACTCGTGAGGGGCCAGCACAGCGTCCTGAGGCCACTATGGCTGCCTAAGTCCACTGTCTCCTGTCTGCAGCTGCAGCAGCTGGAACACATGGGCTCCCCGCAGAGCAAGCTGTGGTGGTATTGGCAGCCACAGGCCGCAGGGAGGGTGCTGTGTGTCACTGCTGGCTGGGGGGGTGGGGGGGTTGGGGGGGAGGTGGGCATGGATGTGACTCAGGAGAGGGGTTGCCCCCCTACCCCCCCAAGGGCCCCAGTTCTCCGCAGCACAGGCAAACCCTCAGGTGACAAGAGGCTTGGCCTGTGGTGAGTCGTCCATCCAAGCCTCAGCTCTGTCTGCTGAGAGTCACATTGTGGTACAGGAGAGCCCCCTTCCACACCGCACCCCGCCCTTGCACTGTTTAGAATAAAAACCAGTTTGCTTTTCCAAAAAAAAAAAAAGTATTGTCATATATATTATCTTCTAACTGGTCACCTTACTAAATTATTTTGTTCCTTTTAATAATTTTTTATTGACTTTCCAGGATTTTCTATGTAGAAAAATCACACAAATTGCAACTAATGGTGATTTTTTTTTTGTTTCTCCCTTTCTAATATTTATTTCTCTTATTTAAGTTCTTGTTTTATCACATTTGGCCCCACATTTTCATGTAATAATCATGGTACTTAATTTAAAACAACAGAATAAGCCAGACTCTGGTTAATTTTGGCAAAACAAAACAATAAAAATAGCTCAAGGAAAACTGGAGAACCATATTTAGAAAAGAGTGTGATATTAGTAGAGGAAAAGACAAATAGTTTAGTGAAGAATAGAGAGACAAAAGGAGACACACCTGTGCGTGAGAATATATATACGATATTTCAGAATAGTGAAGAAGAGAAAGATAATCCAATAAATTAGAGGCTAATGTGTTATACATTTTGATAGATATATTTAGATCCCTATCACACACCTCATATTAACTGATAAATTCCAAACTCATCAGAGTTCTAAAGATAAAACTATAAAATTGTGTAAAAGCTATAGAAGGATTTACAAATTATTTTAGGGATAGAAAAGGATGTTAGAAATAGAGAAAAGACTGACACTGTTGACTACTGTATAAAATTTTAAAGAAAATTTATACATGATGAAAGACAACATAAAATAAAAACAAAATACAGATTAGGAGAAAATATGTACAGTGTATCATCTATAAAGAGTTAATATCCTTAATATTAAAAGAGCACCAATATGTTGGGAAAATTGGACAGACACATGCAGAACAATGAAACAGTACCATTTCCTTACATGATACACAAAAATAGACTCAAAATGGATGAAAGACCTAAATGTGAGACAAGAATCCATCAAAATCCTAGAGAACACAGGCAGAACCTCTGTGACCTTGGCCGTAGCAACTTCTTGCTAGACACGTCTACAAAGGCAAGGGAAACAAAGACAAAAATGAACTGTTGGGACTTCATCAAGATAAAAAGCTTTTGCACAGAAAGGAAACAGTTGACAAAACCAAAAGACAACCGACAGAATGGGAGAAGATATTTGCAAATGATCTACCAGATAAAGAGGTAGCATCCAAAATCTATAAAGAACTTATCAAACTCAACACCCAAAGAACAAATGATCCAATCAAGAAATGGGCAGAAGACACGAACAGACATTTCTCCAAAGAAGACATCCAAATGGCCAACACACACATGAAAAAGTGCTCAACATCACTTGGCATCAGGGAAATACAAATCAAAACCACAATAAGATACCACCAGTCAGAATGGCTAAAATTAACAAGTCAGGAAATGAGAGATGTTGGCGAGGATGTGGAGAAAGAGGTACCCTCTTACATTGTTAGTGGGAATGCAAGCTGGGGCAGCCACTCTGGAAAACAGTATGGCAGTTCCTCAAAAAGTTGAAAATAGAGCTACCCTACGACCCAGTAATTGGACTACCGGGTATTTACCCCACTGCTCAGCTCCGAGCCACAAATGTAGTGATCCGAAGGATATGTGCACCCCGATGTTTATAGCAGCAATGTCCACAATAGCCAAACTGTGGAAAGAGCCAAGATGTCCATTGACAGATGAATGGATAGAGAAGATGTGGTATATATATAATGGAATATTACGTAGCCATCAAAAAATTGAAATCTTGTCATTTGCAACAATGTGGGATGAACTAGAGGGTATTATGCTAAGTGAAATAAGTCAATCAGAGAAAGACAATTATCATATGATTTCACTGGTATGTGGAATTTAAGAAACAAAACAGAGGATCATAGGGGAAGAGAGGAAAAAATAAAACAAGACAAAATCAGAGAGGGAGACAAACCATAAGAGACTCTTAATCATTGGAAACAAACTGAGGTTTGCTGGAGGGGGGAGGGGTGGGGGGAGGGGGTACCTGGGTGATGGACATTAAGGAGGGCATGTGATGTAATGAGCACTGGGTGTTATATAAGACTGATGACTCACTGACCTCTACCTCTGAAACCGATAATACATTATATATTAATTAATTGAATTTAAATTTTAAAAAATATTTTTTATACTTGATTAAGCATTGAAATACTGCTTTTAGACAAATGTTAGCTTAAATAAATTATTAAAATTCAAAAAAATAGAAACAATTGAATAAAAAAATAAAAATAAAAGAGCACCAATAAATCAGTATGAAAGATAAAGACCTCACTTTAAAAAAAAGTGGCATGGGATGCTTTTGGGACAATATATAAATGGATTAGGATTAGTCTTAAAAATCTGGTTAAGAAAGTAGAGTTTACTGCATTTTCTCAGCTTTCTTTGTATGTATCCAAATAATAAAGATCTCAGTTCATAGCTTCTGCAATGAATTTCTGCATGGACCAGAAATAAAAAGGACAGATAGAGCCATCAGCAAAGTCAATGGCATAGAGACAGCCTGAAAAGCAAGTTCATTCAGATCAGGGGGCCCTTGGAGACTCAGGTGTACAACAAGTTCTTCCAGAGTCTCAGCATCTTCCAGACCTTTGAGGGGACAAATTACATTCTCCATCTGTTTGTAGCCCAGCCAGGCCCCTTAGCCAAAGGAGAAGAGCTCTACTGTCTTAGGATGCTTTGAAAAAACATTTTAGAAATGCTGGTCCCTTTGGTGTTGAAGCAAATAAACAGGGCAGGTCAGGGCAATGGTGAGTCTGAGTGAGCGTGTCCCAACACACCAGCAAAGAGAATCTGGAAAGGTTTGTCACCATAGTGGAATCACGTAGGATGGTCAAAACACTGCTGCACTTGGAAGACAGTGTCGCGATCTCTAGGCCCCGGTGATATTCTCTCCAGGGCCTCCATAAACTGGGCAGAGATAGCTCCATAATATGCAGGACCCAGTGCAGAATGTAAGTGTGAAGTCCCTGTTCAAAAAGCAGGAAGACGTTCTGTTACAAGTACTAAACTATAAAGCTTTTTACCTTTCTTCTGTAGTCTTTCTCTTGACCTCTTTTATATTTCTCTAAGTAGAGAAAAAAAAATGTTAATTATTAGAAAGAATTTTACCATTCATCTTTATATTGTTCAATACCAGATTAGATGCAAATATAAGAATATGTAATTCATATGCAGAGTCACTGAAATTACACAATTCATATGTCATCATTTATACATACATGTTTTTGGTTCTTACCAAGTAAGTGAAAATATTGCACAAAAGTAACTTTGTTGTTTTTATTTTGCTTCTTGGTACATGCACATTCCACCAACACTCTACCTTCTACTTATTGGTGAGTAAAAAAGAACTGAAAGGAAAAGGATCTAAGGGTTCCCCTTTCTTCCTTCTATGTCATTTTCAGTGTAAGTATTGATTTAAAAGGTGAAGCATTCTTTCACCCAGCTTTTATTAATGGAGATTATTTGATGGTAATCTATCACATTTAAGAGATTATAATGTACATATAATAAATACATATTATATCTCAATATTTAATTATTTTCCTGAATACATGAGTCAAGAAATCTTAAAGAAACATATTAAGTTACCCTCAAAAGTTACTCATGGGCGCCTGGGTGGCTCAGTTGGTTAAGTGACTGCCTTCGGCTCAGGTCATGATCCTGGAGTCCCTGGATCAAGTCCCGCATCGGGCTCCCTGCTCAGCAGAAGTCTGCTTCTCCCTCTGACCCTCTTCCCTCTGGTGCTATCTCTCATTCTCTCTCTCAAATAAATAAATAAAATCTTTAAAAAAAAAAAGTTACTCATGAATAGAGTTAAATATACTGATGAATGATTCATGTCACATATAGGGGAGTACTAAAAAAACAGACATTTTGGATCCAGATATAGACACGTGCATGCACATGCATGCACACACACATTCATGTACTTATTCAACTTTTTCTCTAAAACTGAAAATAAATGCATTTTGGAAGACTAAATTCCTCATAGGTTGGCAGGGCAAAAATTCATCTTCAGTTTACAATTATTATGTGTATTATCTATAAAAAATACTGTCGTTTCTTTACAAAATATTTTGTTTTCAATAAAGATTATATAACATAATAAAACTTTAGAAACTGTAAAGATAACATATTTAAAGTTAAGCAAACATTTTACTTTAGAATATTGTCAGAAATTGTCCTATGAATATATAGCAAAAAAATTTTTAATTAGCCCCTATCTCACTCCATTTATTTATTTTTCAAGATTTTATTTTTTAAGTCATCTCTCTACCCAACATGGGGCTCGAACAACCTCAAGATCCAGAGTCGCATGCTCCACCAACTGAGCCAGCCAGGCACCCCAGCCCAGCTTACTTTAAAAGCGATAATATTTGGCAATCTCTAGAGTACTTTCAAATAACTGCTTATGCCCACTGGTGACCCAACACTACCTGTGTTTCGTATTTCAACAAAGCCATTCCCTTTGAAGTGGAGGACGTGAGATCAGATATTGCTCCTCAAGGAACTGAAATTCTAGACACCTGGCCTTCAGTTTCACTGCTCTGTAATCCACTCAAGTTTATAAACAGGAAGAAAAGGTAACATCTATACACAAAGGAAGAGAAGAGTGGAAGAGAAGATAAACCCTTGCCAGTTAATTACTAAAGAATGACCTAGGTGGAATTCACTTTCTTCCATGATTTCAGCTATTCCACTAACTTTGTATACATTTCCAGTAGAATGAGTACTAGACTCACTTAGCATCTCTGCACTCAGGGGTATTGTGTACTTGACACCAAGAGCCAAATGTTTTTCTAAAATTTGAATTCCATCAACATTGTACTATATTATAGTGATTTCATACTATTAGAACACAGCTTTTAGTATTATTTCTTGTTCTCTATATAACATCTCCCATTGGTCATATAAAACACTTTAAAAGTATTTTGCCTATTTTGTTTGCGGGAAAGACTATTCAGAGATTCTCAGTTAACAAAATAGTAGTGCCCTCTTGGAATGGAAGCATATGATATGTCCTTAAAATACATAACTTCATTTTAAATCTCACACACACACACACACATACGCACACACATCTGTATAACTAGATGCAGATATCTAGATATACATACACACCTATACAGGTATGTACATAACATATATACTCAGATATATTATTTCAAACTCATATATATGACAAAATTTTTAGTTAAGTCTGTATCCCCAAAAATGTGGTTGGAAAAGTCAGAAATATTTGACTGGAAGTACAAATTCTTTATGAAAAAGCAAAATGTAATGTGTATTACTTTTTCAAATATGGAACTATACATACAACTTATAAGTTACCAGAACTTTTTGGATGTGAACTGACTAGTGTTGTTAGAATAACCACAGAATCCTGTCAAATAACAGTGACTGTTCCATTTAACTCTAATTTTCCCAGTCTAGGTTCGAACCTGAGCTTATTTCAATCCCTCTCATTCTCAAATCAAACTCTATACTAAAAAAAGACAAAAAATGCACTGTAGTTTGAAAACTGCATGTTAGTGAAGCAGTGGTTGATTTGTTAAAGTATTTTACTGGAAAATAATTTTAAACCACTGAAAATAAAGGTGTCTCAAAATATAGCCAATGCAAGAAAGTACAATTTTAACACTGCAACCAATTGTAGTTAATTTGGTTTAAAAATCAGGACTCTGGATATACAGTGTTCTCCTTTAACACTTCTATATTGTATTCAAGTCAGCATTGACTTAGAAATTTTTTATGACTTCAGATTTTATGTAGTTATTTTTCTTAGACATTTCTTATCTTTAAACTTTTGTTATGGAATAATTTGGAACAATATTCCAGGTGATTCTTGTTGTGAGAATAAGGTGAATGGACATGAGCTTCCAATTTTCAGGGTTTTGTTTTTCCCCCCTTAGGAGAGATTCTTTCTGCCATTACCGCCCATAATTTTCCAGCCTCGACAATTTGCTCTTTCTTACAAGCAACACTTGTTAATATAGTTCTTTCATGTATACCATTGAAATTATAAGCCTATAATCTAATTAATACAGAGGAGAAATTAATCAATAGAAATAGAATTTGGAAGTTCTTACTCTCAAAATTGTTCTAATTTCAAATAAAACCATTGAGGAACTCTGAAATTAAGATGTCAACATCTTTTCAAGGAAATGGTCAGTTTTTTGAACATGGGTCAACTCAGAAAATTTACTGGTGTTTGATTTACAGGTGACCCAAGGGGAGAGCAGTAAAATGTGATCCAGAGACAGAACCAGAACAGACATTTGCTGATGCAGTTCCAACGATAGGCATTACTAATATCCTAATAGTTGATCACTGGCTTACACTAGACTCACAGATGATTTTTTTGTGATTGTGTGTTCATTTGTTTGTCAACACATTACCTTATCCCTTAGATGATGGTTCTCAAACCTAGTTGCACATCACCATCAATTCTGGAAATGTCTCCAAATTCAGTTTTACAGTACCATTCAATTCAGTCCACTGAATCAGAATCTTTGAGAGGAAAACCTATAAATCTTTTCCTTCTGCCCATCCCTCTCCCCCTTTCTCCCTCCATTTTCCACTTCCCCACCCTACTTTCCTTCCTCTGTCTCTCTCCTGCCCTTCAAGCATATTACAGGAACAAAAACCATTGGTGCAAGATAGAAGAGAGAAACAAAATAAAAAAGAAGAAATAAGTGTCAAAAAATCCTTGTTTAAGTGAACAAAAGCAAATATTCAAATAGCTCTGAGTTTCTTTTTCAACTGAAAAACATGACAGTTTATCCAGCTCATTTAAAAGTTATACCAAACTATTCAGGGGCGCCTGGGTGGCTCAGTTGTTAAGCATCTGCCTTTGGCTCAGGTCATGATCCCAGGATCCTGGGATCAAGCCCCTGCATCGGGGTTCCCTGCTCAACGGGAAGCCTGCTTCTCCCTCTCCCACTCCCCCTGCTTGTGTTCCCTCTCTTGCTGTGTCTCTCTCTGTCAAATAAATAAAATCTTTAAAAAAAAAAGTTATACCAAACTATTCAAAACCAAATGTAAGACCAGAAAAGGCAACCCCCCATTTTATGCCTTTTAAATAAAGACATTTCTTTCAAGAATCAGTGGTCCCCACTTTCATTTTCCTGTTGTATGTTATTGAAACTTCTGGAGATGCTTCAGCAGAAGGCCTAGTCTGATCATTGGCTTATTTGCCTATTTATGTTTCTGTAATATAAATTCCTTACAGGAAATTTGACAGTACTAAGCTTATCCCTAATTTTGTTCAATTTACCCTGCCCCTTAATTGCTTCTACTGCTTAAAACACCTTTTCCCACCTTATTCATTTCTTGAATTCCTATTTGTCCTTCTAAATGAAATTGGAACATTCAGTAGATAATTTAATTACTGAGTGTCTATTTAGTACCAAGTATTGTGATTTGAGCAGAAAATACAAATGGAATTAGTCTTTGTCCCTTCACCAAGGATATTACTGTCTAGCTGTTGAGAGTGATAATAAACAATTATAGCCAGTATGATAAGAATGATGCTAAGAACACTTTGTTAACACAGCA
Organism: Mirounga angustirostris; assembly: GCF_029215605.1. Taxonomy (NCBI): domain Eukaryota; kingdom Metazoa; phylum Chordata; class Mammalia; order Carnivora; family Phocidae; genus Mirounga; species Mirounga angustirostris. Next base: position 118,181,750 of record NW_026991715.1, on the reverse strand, counting down.
AAGCGACATACGAATTGAGCTAGAAGACCATACTAGGGTGAAGCTAATAGTAATATGTGTCTGGACTCTGTTTTTGAAACTCTCCTAATATTTTTATAATTTGAATGGAAACATAGAAAATATTCTCAGCAAGACTTGAGGGAAAGAAACACAGCAGGTGGGAAATGTAGTATGCTAGACAGCTGAACCAAGATCCAAATGAATGTCAACAGTCTAGGTTGATGGTCTAAAATCCATGTAATCAAATTGAACAAGGGAAACATACAGTATGGGATGGAAGATGCCTATCTAGATAATATTTTTTAACAAAAGATACACAGATTTAAGAAAATAATTTTTATAAGTCATCACTGTCATATGGTGGTCTAATTTTATGCCATTTATTTAAAGTCCAAAAATGTACAAAATTAAATGATGTATACATTAGAACGTTAAGAAAAGCAAAGGAATGATAAGCATAAAATTCAGAATAATGGTTACCTAAGAGAGAGAGTGGTTACCTGAGAGAGAGAGCAATGCAAATGCAGTATTGATGGGAGCAAAAGGCCACCAGCATCAAGTGGATCAGTAATGTCTTCTTCATAAATCAGTATATCAGTGTGTGCATATGTCTGTGTGTGAATTATTTCAAAATTAAATTTGAATACAAAAAAACCTTTGGGGTGCCTGGGTGGCTCAGTTGGTTAAGCATCCAACTCTTGGTTTCAACTCAGGTCATGATCTCAGGGTTGTGAGCTCCAGCCCTGCATCCGGCCATGCACTCAGCGGGCAGTCTGCTTAAAGATTCTCCCTCTCGGGCGCCTGGGTGGCTCAGTTGGTTAAGCTACTGCCTTCGGCTCAGGTCATGATCCTGGAGTCCCGGGATCGAGTCCCGCATCGGGCTCGCTGCTTGGCAGGGAGTCTGCTTCTCCCTCTGACTCTCCTCCCTCTCATGCTCTCTGTCTCTCATTCTCTCTCTCTCTCAAATAAATAAATAAAATCTAAAAAAAGAAAAAGAAAGATTCTCCCTCTGCCCCTCCCCCCACCTCTATAAATAAGTAAGTAAACAAACAAAAAATTTTGAAAAGAAAATAATAAAAACTTAAATAGACAGTAATTGTATCCATTCAACCAGAAAAGCAGAATCACTAGGAGGCACATATATATAATTTGCTACAGAGAACTGGGCAATTGTGGGAGCCAGTTAAGCACCTTTGGCAAGGTGAGTTTGGCTGCTTCTAATGCTGGAGCATGAAGCACACTAGGCAGGCAGTCAAGAAGGGAAGATGGATGTAAAGTGGAGGAGACCAAGGGACAGCCGGAACCCATAAGCACAAGCCAGAACCCGGAGTGGACAGACTGAAACCATGTTACACTTTTTGCCTTGGATCTTGTTGACAAGGGTATCCTGCAAAAAGTCCAGGGTCCTTCGTCACAGAGCTAACAAACCTCTTTCAAGTCACTCATCACTGGCTGTTCCCCTAAGTATACAGGATGCACAGGTTAATAACTTCTGTTTTTCCCTTGTTATTCTGTCTTTTGTTAGTCTAATGTCTAGGGCCCCAGTCAATGAAACTAAGACAGGGAGGGGGAAAACAGTTTCCACCCCTATGCAGGCACACCTGGGACATATTGAGGGTTTCACGGCAGACCACCTCGATAAAGCAAGTAAATGAATTTTTTTTTGCTTTCTCAGTGCATATAAAATTATGTTTACACTATACCGTATCTATTAAGTGTGCAATAGCATTCTGTCTTAAAAAATGTATATGCCTTAATTTAAAAATACTCTATTGTTAAACAACAACAACAAAAAAGCTAACCATCCTCTGAGTTTTCAGGGAGTCATAATCAGTGATCACAGATCACCATAACAAATTTTTCAATTTGTTTTTCAAAATCTTCATTATAATAATGAAAAAGTGAAATATTATGAGAATCACCAAAATGTGACACAGAGATATGAAGTGAGCAAATGCTGTTGGATCTGTTGGATAGACTTGCTGGACACAAAGGTTTCCACAAACCTTCAGTTTATAAAAACTGCAATATCTGCAAAGCACAATGAAGCGAAGCCCAATAAAGCAAGTTTTACCTGTACTCTGCAAATTGTATGTTGGGAGCACAGGTGTCTTGAATTTAACTAAAAGATTGCATTCTGTCAGTCTGGTTGTTTTTTACTTTTTTCAGTCAACATTATTTTTAAAATCTGTCCATGTTCTTCAAATGCATCTAGCTCAATGCTTCTATCCGCGACACTAGTATTCCTAGTCTCCTGTACCATCTTTCTTATTCATCCTCTTGGCAAGAACAGCAAGGTTTAACTTATTTCTTGCTTTCGAAACAATGCAGTAATGGACACATGTCTTCATATCTGTTACCTTATGGATCTGTATAGAAGGTTCTCTGGGAAACACCCAGGCGTGGAATCACCAGGGCATAAGTTATACATGGTTTTAGGGTTTGTTTGTTAAATTTTTTTTTTAATTGAAATACAATTAACATACAAATTGTACACAGTAATTCTACTCTATAAAGTCACCTTGCTCTCTGCAGTGGTTACACATTTATACCCCCTTTCCCACTGCTTTACCAGTACTTGATGGTGTCCAGCTCTCAACACTTTGCCAAACTAATGGGAGTAAAGTCCTATCTCATGGTTAATTTCATTTGCCTGTCTTTGCTTATAAGGGAAACTGAGCAACTCTCCCCAGAGTTCTTAGCCAGGTAGTTTTCTCTGGGTGGAAATTGCCTATTATTCTTCATTGCCCCTTTTTTTAAACTGGATTTCCTATCTTTTCCATCTTGATTTTTAGGAATTCCTGGCATATTCTAGATGCCGACCCCTTGTTTATTTTACTCATTGCAAATATCTTCTCCCAGATTATCAACCATTTATTAACTTTGTCATTTTTGTCCATTAAAGTAGCTTTTTAATTTACTGTAGTTAAATCCTTATTCTCTCCCTGTTTCTCTCTCTCTCTGTCTCTCTTTTTTTTCTTTCCTTTGTGGTTTGTCCTCCTAGAGTTTTAATCAATATGATTTTCCACTACTCCAAGGTAACACATATATTCTCCTAAATTTTTTTCGTTCTGTAATTTTACTTTTTATTATCATGTTTACTGTTTCTGGAGTATCTTATTTATGATATAAGTTATGGCTCCAATGTAATTTTTTGGATTTCTATCATTTTCCCAATGCCATCTACCAGACAATCCGACTTTTCTGCACTCACCCTTACAGTTCAGCTATACCATACAACACATTTATATATGTGCTTATAATAGTGTGTGCATATATATATTCCTGAGCTCTGCTTTATGCTTTATAATTTATTTGTGATAACTACCACAATTTTTATTATTAGTAATATGGCTTTGTACTATGTCATACCTAGCAGGATGTGTTTTTATTCTTTTCTTTCTTAAAAATAAAAATGCCTGAAGCATTCATGAGCCTTTATTCTTCTGTATATGTTTTTAAATAAAATTACTAAGTTCTTCCAAAAATGTCTGATTGAATTTTGATTGAAAATAAAATAGCATCTCCTTGAAAATATTAATCATGCATATTTTAGACCCTTATTCTGTCCGGTCTATTAATCCTGCTGACTTTGATTTTCAGTTTGCTGCTTTTCTTTGATAGCAGTGAAATGACAGTCTCCTGATTTTTTCCTGGGCGCTGGTATTAGAGTATGAGCTACCTCAGCTAGTTATATGTGCCAAGGCAGGGGGCCAAATTCAGGTTCCACCTTGTGCTCAACTGGTGAATTTAGAAATGGGACGGAGTACAGAGAGCTTGTGTTTTTTTTGTTGTTGTTTGTTTGTTTTTGTTTTTTTTAGAGAGTTTGTGTCTTAACAATCAAGACTCACCCATTCTATTTTAATTTGCACCCCTCCTCCTCATGGCACAAATGTGGCTGAAGGACAAGCTGGGGCCTCTGGTCTCCTGTTGGGTTAATGCAGCTCCTCTTTCATTGTGGGCTTAACCTCCCCTTTATACTGTTAATAATGATACCATCACAGGTCCTGCTTGTTAGTTTAGATGACTCAGAAAACTTCATAGTGTTGGCATTTTGCAGCATTAATAAAACACACTTTTAGACTTTTGTTTTCCAATGTGTGTATATGAGACCACCCACAAAATTCCTAGTTTGTCAGGTAACACAGTAGAAGCAAGTTAGAACATTTATCTTGCTTTCTCTCACAGTTCAGAGGATGATTATACACACTTTTATTTTAATAGAGTATACCCAAATGAAAGAGACTGTCATCCATGGAAAGAGGTTGAGATTCCATGTAAAGACTTTGAGGTCAAATTGTCTGGATTTGAATCCAGTGCTACCTTTCACTTATTATATAACCTTGAACAAGTTATTTAACCCATTTCCCCATTTACAAAATGGAAATTTTAAAAATTGGGCAGCACATAGTAGGCACTTTATAAATATTAACTCTTGTTATTATTACAGTTGTTTTCAGAGGTTCCAAGAGCTTGAAAATTCTGACTCTAGAAACCTGCCCGCTCTTATTCTCCTTTTCCCCATTTTCTGCCCTCTAGTGGTAATTTCAAACATGACTTCTTTGTTTGATTTTAAAGGAAATTCTTGTTCCTGCATATATAAACCCACTTTGTTTCCCTAGTCTTATTAAGTCCAAATTGGTTTATTTTTATTTTTTTATTATTATTATTTTTAAAAGACACATTTATTCAGCATCATGATTAGACTATTACATTTAGCAATCAACAACATGGGTGCAAAAAAAAAAATCTACATTAAAACCCTTTGTTGGAATGCTTTACACTTTCCACAGAACAGAAACTAAAATAACCTGTTATACAATTAGTCACAAATACAGTCCTCGAGTTCTTTGCCCATACACATGAGTATTGTCTAAAACATGTCTTCTTTGTAGCAGCGAGGCCCTGCCACCACTGTGCTTGGCTGAGTTCACAAATCTGCTGTAACCTGTAGCTTCCCTGTCACTTCTCTGGCTCTCCTCTCCTGCTAAACTTTGTTTCCTGGCAGTGATTAGAACCTTCTGCCGCTGCCGTAGCTCCTGCAGCTGCTGGAACCACCACAGCCACCTTGGTTTCCTGGTTTGGCAAAGTATTGGCCTCCACCACCATAGGGGCCGGAGCTTCTGCCTCCAAAATTCCTTCTTTCGTGGGTCCAAAATTTGAGGATTGATTGTTGATAAAATCATTAGAGCTTCCGCCACCTCCAAAGTTGCTTCCATCATTACCAAATCCGTTATAGCCATCCCCACTGCCACCATAGCCACCACCACCTCGACTGCCACCAAGGCCCCCTTGACCGTGGAAGTTCCCTCCACGACCAAAGTTGTCATTCCCACCAAAACCACCTCCATGACCACCACCAAGTTTCCAGAACCACTTCGACCTCTTTGGCTGGATGAGGCACTAGCCATCTCTTGCTTAGATAGGGCTTTCCTTACTTCACAGTTGTGGCCATTCACAGTATGGGATTTTTGAAGGACAATCCTGTCTACAGAGTCATGGTCATCAAATCTTACAAAAGCAAAACCTCTGTTTTTGCAACTGCCTTGGTCAGTCATGATCTCGATCACTTCAATTTTCCCATACTGTTCAAAATAATCTGTTAGGTGATGTTCTTCAGTGTCTTCTTTAATGCCACCAACAAAAATCTTTTTCACAGTTAAGTGGGCACCAGGTCTTTGAGAATCTTCTCTTGAGACAGCCCTCTTTGGTTCCACAGCTCTTCCGTCCACCTTGTGTGGCCTTGCATTCATGGCTGCATCCACCTCCTCCACAGTGGCATACGTGACAAACCCAAAGCCTCTGTAGTGCTTGGTGTTTGGATCTCTCGTTACCACACAGTCCATAAGCGTTTCCCATTGCTCAAAATGGCTCCTCAGATTCTCATTGGTGGTTTCAAAGCTCAAACCTCCGATGAAGAGCTTCCGCAGCTATTCAGGTTCTTTGGAGATTCTGACTTAGACATGACAGCAGTGGGAGGGGAGACTTTAATGATGCTTACTCAGCGGCATCCATGGGCAGAAAGGACTGTTTCTTTGTTTTGGGGTTTTTTTTTTTTATTTTTTATTTTATTTTATTTTATTTTTTTAGATTTATTTATTTATTTATTTGAGAGAGAAAGAATGAGAGACAGAGAGCGTGAGAGGGAAGAGGATCATAGGGAGAAGAGGACTCCCTGCGCTGAGCAGGGAGCCTGATGTGGGACTCGATCCTGGGACTCCAGGATCATGACCTGAGCTGAAGGCAGTCGCTTAACCAACTGAGCCACCCAGGTGCCCCTGTTTTTTGGGTTTTTTAAAGATTTTATTTATTTATTATATATAGAGAGAGCAAGCACAAGCAGGGGGAGCAGCAGGCCTAGGGAGAAGCAGGTTCCCTGCTGAGTAAGGAGCCCAATGCGGGCCTCTCTCTCAGGACTCTGGGATCATGACCTGAGCTGAAGGCAGACGCTTAACCGACTGAGCAACCCAGGCATCCCTAAGCCCAAAACTGTTTTAAGTCCAATCTTATATATGTATGATTGCATGCAATTTGCAACCAATTTTTTAAATGAATTTGATAAGAAATAATTTGGGGATTGTTTTCCAATGCCTATTTATATTCATCTCTCTAAGAAAGCTCCCCAAAAGCAATCCCTTTCTCTAGAAACAAGAGCTCTTCCTTTACCTGACCTTACCTGTGAGATCCCACCCATTTGACGCACTGTAAATTTTTATATTAAAGGCATTACTTTCCCTGCTTCCTGAAAAGTAAGCATTTACTTCCAAAAATAACAGTGCTCCAAAAATAGAATGGTAGCATCCATAAGCTACTGAAATATTTAATCAAAGGATGATAAAAATACTTAGTTGAAGCTATTTGTTGCCTTGAAAAATCTGTCACTTTCTTCCATTCCTTTTAACACAGCCTCCTTTCCAATATCCTTACTGTCAATCTGAATTTAGAGATAAAACAGATTACTCCTTTTTCCCCAGCTTTACTGAGATAGAATCAACATATTAACTAGGTGTAAGTTTAAGATATGTACATGGTGATTTGATATACATATACATTGTGAAATGATTAGCATACTAGTGTTAGTTAACATTTTTATCGTCTCACACAATTACCATTTTTGTATGTGTGGTGAGAACATTTAAGATCTACTCTCTTAGTAATTTTCAAGTATACAATACAGTCTTGCTACTGTTGTCATTGAGCTATACATTAGGTCCCGAGAACTTATTCATCCTATAACTGCAAGTTTGTACTCATTGGCCAACATCTCCCCATTTCCTCTTTCTCCCAGTATCAGAATATAAGAAATAGCAAAAACCTAACTGGAATTCCTCTTTTTCTTTTTTTAAAGACTTTTAGGGCAGTTTGGGGTTCACAGAAAGACTGAGAGGGAGGTACAGAGATTTCTCATATATTCTTGGCCCCCACATATGCATAGACCCCCCCAACTGGCATTCTTAACAACAGACCTTTGGTGCTTTTACAACATAGCTCTTTATATTGAGTTTTAAAATATCACCTTGGACCCTACACTTTTAGCAACTAGACATATCATAAAGAGGGATATATTAAATTGAGTTATCTGAAAGACCTTGTATTTTTATTTACAGACCAAGAAATAGAGTTAGAAAGGAGAATCGAAGAACTATACTAAGTAATAAACCACATGATTTAGTAAGTGGATCAAATGTACAAAAAATGATCTTGAATTGCTTAATTTGTCCATACATTATTTTGTCCTTGATCAGGATACAACTATAAATATAAGAGAAAGAAAGAAACTCCTGGCTTAACAAGTCTGTTCAGTTTGACTGATAACATTTATTTCATGCTCCCTAAAACTTCTTTCTCTGAGCTTGGAGTGGAAAAATGCTTACCATAAAGAAAATTTTATTACCTTCATTTCTAAGTTAGTGAAATGATGAACACATGTCCTTCTGATGTCAGAAATGTAAGATGTAAGATCATAATCATTACCATAGACTTAGAAGGATAAGAGCAGAATAACGGGAGAGACTGACTGCTCACTTCAGAAGAAAGCTAGGAGACTCACTCTAGAAGTGGCCAACAATGACTTTTCAGGAATATTCATAAACTGTTCATAAGTAGCTATTGTTGGGCAGTAAATAGCATCAGTGTTAGAAATGAATGCCTTGGTGCCAATTCATATCAACATGCTCTCCGTTCCAAACTCTACATGTATAATCAGTATAAGCTAATATAGCTGTGTTAAATTTATATTATATATCAAGGTTTATTTTTTTTAAAGTTATCTCTGCCCAAGGTGGAGCTTGAACTCATGATCCTTGAGATCAAGAGTCACTCGCGCTACCGACTGAGCCAGCCAGATGCTCCAATATTATATACTGAGGCTTGGGGCGCCTGGTTGGCTCAGTTGATTAATTGGTGGACTGGTGATCTCAGCTCAGGTCATTATCTCATGGGTCGTGAGATGGAGGCCTGCATCTGGCTTCACTCTCAGCGGGAGTCGGCTTGAGCTTCTCTCCCTCTTTCCCTCCCCCCTACTTGTGCACTCTCTCTCTAAAATAAATGAACAACTCTTTAAATAAATAAATATGCCAAGGCTTATTTAATTACATCTAATTTGCTTCAATTCTATTGGATGGAGACGTTAGCAAAGGCAAAATAAAAATTAAAAAGAGATTCTAGAAGTACTCAAAGAAGTGACAAGGGTTCCCTCCTTGACCAAACTCTAGCCAGATTCCTCTGAGCCCTCTTCTTGACAAGCCTCAGCCTTGGCCTCTAAAGACTTTTTTTTCACCTTAAGTTTTAATTTTAATTCCAGTTTCGGGTGTACAATGTAGCGATTCAACACTTCCTTACAACCCTGTGCGCTCATCCCCAGTGCCCTCCTTCATCCCCAACCCCTATTTCACCCATCCCCCCACGCCCCTGCCCTTTGGTAACCACCAAGCCTAGAAAGGCTTGAACAAACATTAGCACAGTTTCTAAAAGCTCAAGGCCACATCCCTAGGATGACTCTAGCACCCCCTTAAAGCCGGACTAAGAAAACTGAAAGCGGCCCAAAGAATTTGCTGTTTGTTCCAGCCAACACCTGAAGGGGGAGCTCCTGTCTCCCCGCCTCTGTCGGAGGCTTGGCGCTTCGCCTCCGTCAGCGTGCCAGTCAGCAAACCCAGGTGGGTTTCACAAGGAATAACCCTTCCGGCGCACTCTGTAATTTTCCACTTCCCTGACTCTGCTGCGCCCATGTTCACTCTCTTCCCGATTCACTCCTTCTTCTTCCGTACAAATCCAAGTTGGGTTCGTTCACACTGGATCTCTCCTCTATGCGGTAGCGCATTGCTGATTAGAATTTTCCTTACCACTCTGCCAGTGCCCGGGTTGGTTTCTCTCCGACAGAAGAAGTGGAAGAAACAGAAAAAATAAGAAGGGGGAAAGGCCCAACCTAATCAAAATAATAAAACTAAAAGGAAATATGTGAGCTCACCAATTGTTTTATTAATGCTTATTACAGGAAGGCATAATGTTAAGTAAAAGAGACAAAAGAGTGAACAAAAGGTTTCTCCTAGTAAGAAACAGCAGCACGACGGGCCGCCCGCTTAAAAATAAAATGGTGTGTGAGTACCGCGAAGGGGTCAAGATAGGGTTCCTCAGAGAACGCGCCTTGCAGACTGCGTTAGGATTTACAAGTGGGAATAACATCTAAGATGACTTCCGAAGGGCAAGCGGGAGTTGGGCAGAGGAAGAGCGGAGAAAAGAGGGGTTTAGACGGAGCAGGAAGCATGTGCAAAGGACGGGCAGTAAGAAACGAATGCGCAAGCGCAAGAGCATGGGCAGGTTCAAGGAGCGGCAAGAACTGGATCACAGCTGGAGAGCGGCTGGTTACTGGGTCAGGGAGGAGAAGGATGGAGGAATCCAGGACGAAGGAGGAAGGCCGGAGCCAGAGTCTAAAAGGTCCTGGGTGGGCGAGCACGGGCTTGTTTGTACCTTCTCACACAGGGAGGGAGGGGAAGAGATCGGAGTTTCCAGTAAGGGTTCACGCGGCTTTTTTTGTGGCATATGGACTGGAATAAGTAAGACAAGAGATGGGAAAAAATGGATTCACTCGGGAGTTATTTAGGAGACAGAATATACAGGAACGGGGGATTACTTAGCTGTGGCGTAGAAGGGACAGAAGGGAAGAAGCTGAAGTTGAAATTCCCACGTGGGGCGGGGCAGTTCAGTGAGTGGTGCAGCCACGCTTCTAAAAATAAGAAACGCAAGGGGCAGGGGGTGGGGGGCGGCGCCTGACTGGCTCAGCTGACAAGAGTGTGAAACTCTGGACTTCCGAGTCGTGAGTTCGAGCCCCACGGCGGGCGTACAGATTACTTAAAAAAATAAGATTAGATAAAATGAGATAAAATAAGATAAGAAACTAGAAGGAGAGCTGGTTTGTTGGAATAATGCGGGCAGGTGTATTCCCTGACTAAAGATCCACTCCACCTTTACTTGCAAATGAGGAAACTGAGATCTTTGTTTTAATTGAATAAAAAAGCACCACACTAAGATCTTACTGCGTATGAGGTTTTAGTCAATTAATTTACCAGAGGATAGGAGATAAAGTATAAATCAAAATACACAATACAATTATTGCAACTACATTTCCTCTACACGAGACACAGATGATGAAAAGGAGGGAGGGACTGTACTAAAGAGGAATAAAAACAAAGAAACAAAGACAAGAGACTCACTCTATGAAGAAGGCAGATAAAGATATCCAAGAAGTTGGATAATCAAGAAGTTAAAAGATAAATAGGTAAGAAATGGACATTAGAATTTTTCTTTTTATTGTTCTTCAGGAACTATGTTTAAAAAAAGATTTAGCAAGATAACCAGTAGGAAATACCAGACCTCAAACATCTAACCACCAGACATACTCATGAAGTTTTTACTTTAATTTTTAAAAAATTTTGCACTTCTCTGTACTTTAATTGAATGTTTCAGTCATTTACACTCTTGAACATATTTTACATGGTCGATAATTCTGGAGGAGGAAAAATCTTTACTTTTTCCACCCAGGTGAAAAATGTATGTGCTGAAACCTGCAAATTTATACAAAAGATGGGCAATGAGGAACTTCTAAAATTTGTTGCTTTCTTCCTCTCTGCTCTGAAACCACACAATTTCAAAAACTTTTTTTTTGTTCTTACCACAAAAGTGCGTAAGTTCTATAAAAGACAATTGGCATTCTAGTTGTTGAAAATCCTCTTAAATTTTTGGTGTTAAGTATGACATGTTTTATATTTAAAAGTTAACAGAGGTTCTGTTCTTAAGGAAGTTCTATAATGCCAAAAAAAAAAAAAAAAAAGTTTTACTTAAGTAAGATCTCTGATCCCAATAACTGGTACTGATTTAAAAAATGTATATTGTTGGGACACCTGGGTGGCTCAGTTGGTTAAGCGGCTGCCTTCGGCCCAGGTCATGATCCCAGGGTCCTGGGATCGAGTCCCACATCGGGCTCCTTGCTCAGCGGGGAACCTGCTTCTCCCTCTCTCTCCCTCTGCTTGTGCTCTCTCTGTCAAATAAATAAAATCTTTAAAAAAAAAATGTATATTGTTTTAGATATATTTAGAAACACCTGATCCTTATCTGATTCTTAGTATTACCTGTAAGGTTTAGATAGTGTAGCAAAATTTCACAAATTAAGATTTCACTCAAGTCCTGTCTTCTAATACAAATCTGCCTGAATAGATCCTGTTGAATTTTTCTTATGCACTATTTTGTTATTTACTCATCCACAAATTTTTTATCTTTTCCCACGGGCTGGAGACTATTTTAAATGCTAAAGATATAAGGCAAGCACAACCAGAAAGAACCTTCACTTTATGGAGCTTGTGTTCAGTCCAGTGTCTGAAGGAAGAACTACAGAATGAAAGTGCAAAGGACATGGGAAGCTACGTAAGTCGAGGCCTCAGTGCCATAGTCTTCATAGAGAAGAAAGAAAATGCTAATCGTAATCATACTGTAATCTGTTGTTTCCCTCAAAAAGGGCACCTTTGCTTCAAATTTTATTACCGTCGAAGTACAAAAATGCCATTAGAAAGAAAATACCTGAGATCAAGATGGGAATCTATATTAAACTTTACAAAATAGTAGGATGGAAATGATGGTATTTTAAGATTTCTAGTGAGTGATATTTCATTTTTTAATGCACATAATCTCAAGTACCTTCCAAGAAATTTGAATAATATACTATATATATTCATACCTTCATACACTCACCATAACTAAATGTCTATTCAGTGGGTTTTGTGACTGAATGTCCTAAAATATTTTTTCTCTCGAATTCAAATGAAATAGACTATTGTGATTTGGGCTTATATCAAATTTCCTGGTAAGTTTTTTTTTTTTTTATTTATTTTAAGTTTTTTAAGTTCTCATATATTGTCCCTCCCTGGAGTATAGCTTAATTATAGGGCTTTTAACCATTAAACTTTTCTCTCATTCTTTGGTTGGTTTTGGTTTGGCTTTTGTTTGTTTGTTTTTGCACTGAGATTTAAGAGTAGATTATATTTTATTTTATTATTTTATTTAATTAATTGATTGATTAATTAATTAATTTATTTATTTATTTATTTGCCTGAGAAAGAGTCCAAGCAGGGGGAGCAGTAGAGGGAGAGTGAGAAGCAGACTCTCTGCTGAGCAGGGAGCCCAATGCAGGACTTGATCCCAGGACCCCAGAATCATGACCTGAGCTGAAGGCAGACACTTAACCGACTGAGCCACCCAGGGGCCCCAAGAGTATATTGTGTGTGTGTGTGTATATATATATATATTTTTTTTTTTTTTTTTTTGGTGAAAAAATTTATCTTTCAATTTAGCCAGCTGGACTCAGTTTAGATGATTCCGATTTTGTTGGCAACATCGAAAGCATTATAGTCAGGAGCCAATTGAACATACGCCTTCTTCTCTCCATCAGGCCTGATCAAGGTGTTGACCTTGTGTGTTGTTGTCTTCTATTTTCTTCATAGCTGACTCGGTAGTCAGGGGGAACTTGATGATGGCATAGTGATCAAGCTTGTTTCTCCTAGGGGTGCTCTTTTGAGGATATTTGGGCTACCTTCACAGATGCAGTGTCTTGGGTTGTTGCAATGTAAGTGACGTGCGGATCTTCTCTTTTTTGTGACTGTGGATGCCTTTCAGCACCGCTTTCTTGGCCTTCAAAGTCTTTGCTTTGGCTTTGGCTTTGGGAGGGGCAGGGGCTTCCTTCTTAGCCTTCAGTGTCATCTTCGTAAAAGGGGAGTAGATTGTATTTTAAAAAGATACTGACAAGAAGCATCCCAAGGGGTTTCACTGTACCAAGTGTGACTGTTTTAGTCAGTCTTCTCCAGAGAAAAAGAACCAATAGAAGATACCTACATCTATCTATAGATGTACAAATCTAGATCTATATAAATATTAGTAAATTAAATAGATAATATACATCTAGATTTGTACATCTATAGAAATAGACTTATTATAAAGAATTGGCTCATGCAATTATGGGGCTGGAAAGTCCCAAGGTCTGCAGGGTGCATAAGCAGGTTAGACACCCAGGATGGCATAGTTCCAGTCCATAGGTTGGTAGGCTGGAGACCAAGGAAGATTCAGTGTTTCAGTTTGAGTCTGAAGGTAGGAAAAACCTGATTATCTCCATCCAAAGGCACTCAGGCAGGATGAGTTCCCTCTTACTCAGCCTTTTTGGTGTATTAAGCCTTCAGCAGACTGGAGCAATCTACTTTACTCAGTCTCCTGATTCAAATGTTAATCTCATCCAAAACACCCTACAGGTACATCCAAAATAAAGTTTCACCAAATATCTGGGCACCTTGTGGCCCAATCAAGTTGACACATAAAATTAAGTTTCCTTTGGTTTCTCAAGCTAACAGATAATGCACAGCATTTAGAGGAAAGAGAAAAAGCTGTTAAAATAATTTAGTTCAGCCGCAGAGTACATGTCCTGTTTCCTAGTCACAGAAAAAATAAACAATACAACCACAAACGTATCTGTATGTAGGTTTTATTTTCTTCCTCATTGCTTTGTGCAGAGTTTAGTCACCTATGGGTCCTCTATTCCATCTAGAGCTGCAGAAACAAATTTTTTGAACTGTTTCCAATATATTTCAAAAATGGTATCTTATTTCAACTTCATATTTGATAGACCTAAGTTTATTTTTCTTAAAAATGTACCTATCAAAACGTGAAAAAGATCCCCTCCTCCCGTTGCAAACTAATTTAAAATTGCCCAGGTGGTGCTTTGATCAGCATTTCACCTGTTCTTTATGCATATGTGATAATCATCATTTTGTGTTTCTTACAATCTTTGTAATTTTTCCTAAAATACTGATTTCCTGTTGAGATGCTTCAAGAGTGGATACACTTTTTTGTGTGTGTTTTTTTAAACATCTGCTAATTATAAAAATCAAACTATAACTCATATCTAAATAATTAGAAGCACTGTCTGTACATGGTAGGAATTCAGTAACTGAAAAATGAATGAATGATCACTGAATGAAGGTTAAATGCAGCAGTGGGGTTTGGGGAAGCAAAGTATTGATCATATTTGTGGTTGATCCGAAAAAAACTCAAAAGATAAGTATCTTTGGTAAGATAAAACTTGTATCTCAGCCAGCATCAAACTAGAACTACAAATAGAGAGTAGCAATGATTTTAAATTTCTGTCACATATAAGTAATACATAAATTTATTCTCTGTGTAAAAATTTTTAAATGTTGTAGGTAAGATTAAGGTACCTTTAAACACTACCCCATGGACAATATGTACAATATTGTTTTGTGGATTTGTGGATTTTTTTCCCCAGTGAACTCTGAGTAGATGTTTTATAACAGGAATGAGGGACAAAACCAGGGCAGGCTATCTACAAAGCAATAATAGAAATAGCTAATATCTACTAAATTTCAGTCGTTTTTCTAAATACTGTGCACACATTAACACACATAAGCCTTACAAGAGCTCATGGTATCATTGTTATGTACTATCCGTTATTCCCATTGTACAGATGAGTAAACAGTCATTTTTTCCCCCAAATTTTCCATAATTTCTCCAAAGTCATGGTCTTGCCAGTGGAGGAGCTGGGACTTGAACCTAAGTAGTGTGGCTCCTGCTCTTGCTGAACGCCACCACATCATATACAAAATATGTAGGGAAAAAGGGAGCCTGTGATTGAGTACTGATGGCGCAACCATCTGTATTCGCACTGGTAGAAAACCAGCACCCATCCCCCATCCTGGTCGACTCATGTTTCTCACTTGACTACCAGATACTCTGGCAAACCCTAGGATTTATATTCCACTTTCTAATTTGCTGCTCTTCTTTTATATGGGAATCCTGCTTCCATTCTCAAATGTGGTTCTTCTTGAGAAGTAACTGAACTAACAAGTGAGGACTTAAGGAGATACCCCAAGATCCTCTCACTCCAACTCTTTGAATCAATATTAACATACTCTTCTTCAGTATAGATGATCCCACCTAAGCATCGTTTCCATTAAGCTTTGCGTGTCCATGTGTTAGGGGCCTTCACTGTGGCTGAAATGTTCTTTTGTTAATATGCATGTCAAAACCTATTAATCTTTCACACTCTTGCTAGGGTGCAGTGTCCTTGGTGAAGGCTTCCTTCGTGTATTACTTCATGTGTTACATCCAAGACATATGACTCTTGCATCTATTAGTACTGCTCCATCACTCTGGATTTTAATTCTTTTTTTAACACGCTGTTCTCACACTGGAGTAAGTAAGTAAGATGCTTGAGAATAATCATGGTGTTTGGATAACCCAGGTGTGAGCACCGTGCTTGGCACATATTAGATGCATCACAAACGTTTGTGAGGTGAAATGGAAATATGACTAATACGATAGCATCATTGCAGATTGGCAGTACTTTTTACAACTACCTTTACAACTCAGTTTTTAGCTAGGGTATGAATATAATTTCATATTTCCCCCAAATAGTCCACAAAGCTATATTCTTCCAGTATATTTTATTTCCCTCTAACCTTGACATGAAAATCTTAATAATGTTTACACTTGGAGGAAGCTTTTTATTTACTTTTTTATCGAATTTAAGAAGAAGTCTACCAATTAAAAGACTTCACAAATATTTGTAGTGGCAAATTCTATGTGGTGGCCATTTTTTAAAATATTATACTTTAACAATATGGGAAACAGTGGCTTATTTTACCAGAATGGGCTTACTAGCAATTGTTATTCCTATTAAGGGGGCAATTTCTCTTTTCAATTAGTTTTTCCTGCCCATAAAGCTAGATAAAATGCAACTCTCACCTCTCACAGGATAGCTGATAAAGATAACTAGAAACCTTACCACTACAAATACCAAGATATGGTGGATGGAACAAACCAAACTTATTTTTAAGTGCACAGCTAAGTTTTCAACAAAGGGAGGAAAATTTGTAGGTGCCATAAATAAAATAGAAACTGAAAACCAAAGGGTAAGCATGTGACTGGAACCCGAGACTGTCCTGTGATGTACTTTTCTTCCCAGTACTTTAGAGACTCAAGTCATAGTTCCCATGTGAGAAAGGGGACATGCCCGGGCATTACAGAAACTTGGGACTGAAAGATCTGAACAGAGCTGGGACCCTTCAATGTCTACACATTTGGTGGATCATTTAATTTTAAAAATTGTCTGATGTCACACAGAAAAGTGTCTGTCTCTGCTTCAGCTATGTAGGAAAAAATATAACCCCAAATAAAGTGAAGTTCTAGTCATATAGCTACTGTAGGCTTGAGGATAAATTAGCATATGGCTAATAGTAACAATACACATTATATTGTTCTTGAGACAGTGATTACCACTGGGCCACCTGGCAAAGCTAAGGCAAAGCTGTTCCATAAAGCCATGCCACAGTATTATTTGAGAAATAAAGAGAGGAAAAAAGTCTCACTAAAATAGACAATTAACAACTAACAACATGAATGGGAATCACAGAAATAAACTACCATGAATGAGACTAAGCATACAAAATAGGAGGATTAGAGACTCTTGAGAACTTGAAACTTAGAAAGTAATCTAAAAGAGAATATACGAGGGGCACCTGGTGGCTCAGTCGGCTAAGAGGCTGGCTCTTGGTTTTAGCTCAGGTCATGATCTCACGGTCCTGGGATTGAGCCCTGGGTGGTCACGCTCAGTGGGGAGTCTGCTTGAGAGTCTCTCTCTCCCTTTCCCTCTAACCCTCCACTGCACACACTTTCTCTAAAATAAATAAATAAACAAGGAGAGTGTATGATAATTCAATATAGGTGGAAAATGGCTATACTGAACAGGAATGCAAGTGATGCCTAGACCTAGTCTAAAGGCCATAGGATCAGACAATCTAGACAAGGGGAAAGGAGGATCAAAGGGAATTAAGAAAAAGAGGACATGATTCATGCGAGGGAAACAGTTTAAAGGATAAGAATTTAGTAAAAATAGCCTAATTTTGGTGCATATTATAGAACCATGAAGAATAAGGTTGACTAACTAGAATGAGTCCATTTCAGGAGGCAGTAAACAGTGTAGTTCATTTCTTACATCCATCCCATCATCTCCCTCATAAGTAGTGTGATTTGGGAATGGAACTCACCCTTTGGGTGGATCCGATTTGTCTACTGCATTCCACCCAGACCATGTCTGACCTACAGTGCAATACTTGAACTGTAAGTTTATGCCCACCTACATCACATTGCCATTCTGTGCCGCTGTAATGTCCCTTGCTCTACTTCTCCCCATTTTGTTTTCTGGAATTTACAGTGTCCAATTGGACCAAAAAGAAAGAGAGAAGAAAGAAAGAAAGAAAGAAAGAAAGAAAGAAAGAAAGAAAGAAAGAAAGAAAGAAAGAAAGAAAGAAAGAAAGAAAGAAAGAAAGAAAGAAAGAAAGAAAGAAAGAAAGAAAGAAAGAAAGAAAGAAAGAAAGAAAGAAAGAAAGAAAGAAAGAAAGAAAGAAAGAAAGAAAGAAAGAAAGAAAGAAAGAAAAGAAAAAAAGAAAGAAAGAAGGAAGGAAGGAAGGAAGGAAGGAAGGAAGGAAGGAAGGAAGGAAGAAAAAGAAAGAAAGAGAGAGAGAGAGAAAGAAAGAAAGAAAGAAAGAAAGAAAGAAAGAAAGAAAGAAAGAAAGAAAGAAAGAAAGAAAAGAGAAAGAAAAAAGCACAAATAAAGGATTTAAAAATACCCCTGTTGCCTTAAGAGTAGTATGTTAGCAGTAGAGTAACGACCTTGCTGAATTCTGGTTGGTGTGATGATGGGGAAAAGAGCAGAGCTAGGATGAGTGCCGTGCTGATAAATGTTTAACAGCCGGCTGGGGAAATGGGCTGGTTTTGTAGCCTTTGATGATTTCTACCATATAAATACTCCCACCAAGGCTGATTTCAAGCTTCAGTGGAACACCATCTTGCAAAATCCCTGATAAATGAGCACTTGTCTGTTTCAACCCACTGTGAGCTGGCTCCAACAAACTACCACTCCCAGCCTACCTTGGGAAGGTTGCACCATTTCAGGTCTCTTTCCCAGGTGGGTTGGCCACTGCAATTTTCTTCCTGGTTGTAGCAGCCTATGGATCATAAATATTCTTCGATTCTAGCAATAAGATTATTGCCATCTAGGTGTTGATGGTGGTGTGGGCTTTTTCTTTTTCTTTATACATATTTTAATGGGGAGTTGGGAAAGGATAACCCAAAAGCTATTTTAAAGTGGAATTCCAACTGTAAACTACTACTAATATTTCTAAATTTAATACTGATTTATTCAACAAGAGTGCATTAAGCACTTTCTAGGCACAGTTTGAACTAGTAAAGATAGAGCGGTGAGGAAAGAGTACAGTATTTAAAACCAAATCACTCCTTCTCATCTACTCCCCAAAAGTCCTTTGGTTTTAAGATATTCCATTGTTTTCTTTTATGCAATTAAAAACATGGCAATATCTGTACACAATAATCTTATTTTAAATGTATAAATGTTGGAAGGAAATAAATCTGCCTAAACATAAAAAAGTATGGCAAGCCCTGGTAAAACATCTACAAGTAGCATTTTTATTTTAAACAAGCCACCTAAATTTTGGTGAGTCACAGGATCAATAATCCATGTGTGATAGTGAATAAAATAACTGATGGCAGCATTTTCTGTGGGGGACAGAAAATTGAAAAAAAAATTGAAAAAAAAATCTGAAATGTCCATTAATTGGAAAATAGGTAAGTAAATGGTGACAGATCCATACAATGAAATGCTACATAGCAGAGAAGATGAATAAATCCAAGCTGTACATATCGATTAGGTGAACCTTACAAATTTAATGTTGAAAAAAATTGCTAAAAAATATATAGTATGATGCTTTTTAAATAAAAATTGCAAAATGTTTATGTACACTTATATGTATGTGTACACACATATTTATACATTTTTATGTATATTTATATATATATATATCAAATCTGCCAGGCATGGTAATAATAAACACCAAATGCATGAAAGTAGAAACCTCAGAAGTTGCAACTGAAGTAACCTTAGAAGCTCAACTGTGATGCTGTTAAAAAGAGATTCATCATCAGCTTTAACTATACCAGAATGTTTTATTTCTAAGCTGAGTAATTAATACATAGATTTTTGTTGATTTTTTTGTTCTTTTGGAATTATGAAATATTCCATAATACATCCTAACAATTAATTTGTAAAATCCATTGACTAAACTTATTTGTCACTTCACAAATACTGGTGTGATTTGAGCATGAGTCAAGAATATTATCTTGTGCATAAAAACCCTCATTAGTTTTCCTATTTTCAAGTTTGGGAATTACTTTCCTTGATAAATATTTAATTGTCAATATGTCACTGATGTTATTAAGGATTTTCTACACAACTTCAAATCATAACTTACAGAATAATATGTACAAAATATTAGAATTA
Organism: Mirounga angustirostris; assembly: GCF_029215605.1. Lineage (NCBI taxonomy): Eukaryota > Metazoa > Chordata > Mammalia > Carnivora > Phocidae > Mirounga > Mirounga angustirostris. The sequence continues at coordinate 118,161,844 of NW_026991715.1, read as the reverse complement.
ATAGTTAGGAATGAGAGACAGATATCATCTCACTTGAAATAAATATAATAATGACACAAATCTAATCTTTCTTTATTATTTATTATCCATGTTTTGTCTCAGAAAAATCTACCAGGTCTTTCACCATCAAGAAGCTTTGTGATGTTGTGTGTGTATGCTGGTGCCTGTGTGTGCACCTGCATGTATGTGCATACGTACGTGTAGCTGGTGGAAAGTGTGACACGTGCATACGTACGTGTAGCTGGTGGAAAGTGTGACGTGTGCATACATACGTGTAGCTGGTGGAAAGTGTGCATATAATTTTTAATTATAAAAATTGATCCAAAGCACAGAACACAAATTGTAGTCAAACAGGAATATTTATTATCTCTGAAACTAACTTAAATATTGATTAAAGAGACCCAAGGGGATTGAGTCTCTGATCTAGAAATCTCTGTTTTGCCAACCTCAGAACTGAAACTATGCACTGAATGTGAGTACTGTTGACACAGCTCTCAGTGAACCTAAGGAGAGTATTTCCTCTCCTTCCATTAAATTTTAGATTCAGATCCAGGGAAAAATTGCCTCGCAATAGAATGGGCTGTTGGGAGAACAGAAATGTAGTTAGCCATTGAGTTTCAAAATTCTCGATCTCTTTTGGTCACTGACCAGTTTCGCAAACTTACTTCTCTGATCTTGCTTTTCTGCACCTCTTTTTTTTTTCTCACTCGTATAAAATATCTGGCATTCTACGCATAATTATGTAATCCATACTGATTATATTCATTTGCTACAAATAGGTCCACAATATTTAGTAGAATTTGTTTTCCCAAGGCAACCCCCCAGAAATTCCCCCAGAGATAACAGAAGTTTCCTAGCACTACAAAAAATGAAACAAGATGTTTCTTCTGGTTTATTCTTGGTAGAGAAAGACAAACAAACTTAGATTACTTGGGACCCTAAAGAACCAAGAAAATACATGCAGATGCAGTTTTCCCAAAAGGAAGACAAATTTTGAGGAGAAATATTATAACGGAGAAGCCACATTCATGTTTTACTAATGCTTGAACTTTTCTCCTTAGCTTGGGCCATGCAGTTTTTCTTAGGACTGTATGAATTGGCTTTATCAAATTCTAGTGCAATTATATTTTAAGAAGGTAAAATATTTACAAGACTCTGCATGAAAAAATTTTGGTATGCAAAAGTTATAAATTAAATAGGATTTGTTTACTTTCAAATGGACTTAGTCTAATATTTAAAATGTTATTTAATCTATAAAATTAAATCTGCTTTTAAACTTTAAGGTGAACATTTATTGCTCAAGGCAATGTTCAACTTTATTTGAAATAAAATTTATATTAATTCACATCTTGCATACATAAAATGATATTATAGTGATTCTTTTTGTTTTCTTTTGTTTTCATTTTTAACTAAGGGTTGAGTTGCAAATGTGACTGAAGCAGAATCTCAATATTGATCCTTGTAGACGAATATTCTGAAGTGCATAACTCTGTAGTTTAATAAGTGTAGATGCACTTATGGCAGAAATAAAATATAGTAGGAACATTAAAAAAAATTTAAGGGTGCCTGGGTGGCTCAGTTGGTTAAGCAGCTGCCTTTGGCTCAGGTCATGATCCCAGGGTCCTGGGAACCAGTCCTTCGTCGGGCTCCCTGCTCAGCAGGAAGCCTGCTTATTCTCCCTCTCCCTCTGCTGCTCCCCCTGCTTGTACTCTCTCTGGCAAATAAATAAATAAATAAATAAATAAATAAATAAATAAATAAATAAATAAAATCTTCTTGAAAAAAAGATATTTAATATGTGCCTTCATAGGAAATGTCAATTTTTTTTTAAGATTTTATTTTTAAGTAATCTCCATGCCCAGTGTGGGGCTCCAGCTGACCCCCTGAGATCAAGAGTCACATGCTCTACAGACTGAGCCAGCCAGGTGCCTCTAGATGTCAATTCTTTTAAGGAAAAAAGCATAGTTACCAAATCTCATTATTAGTTGGGAGTAGTAAACTCCCTCCCCAAAATAGTCCAGAAGGACATTTTTTCCTATCTTTCCTTAACACCCCCACCAAATTTCCCCCAAACTTGAAAGGCAAATTATCGTGCAATTACAAATGCTCCATGGGCTTCTAGAATTTTCTGGGCCAGAGTATAGAACCCACTTCACGTGCCGTTCCAGGTTCCCACGTTCACATCGGCCCCTCTGGGCTTCAGCAGGTTGCTCGTTGGAATGTCCCACGGTCAGCACGGGTGTGTCACCTCCTGACACGCCGGTTGCCTCAGCCCCCGCAGGTGTCATCTGGGCCAGCACAGCCTACATGCCCTATCCCCAAGGGTGGCTGCTGCGGCCCACGCTCCCAGGCCAAAACGGTAGGACCCATAGTGGTTCGCGTTCTGCCCATCATGTTCAGATAAAGAAGGTGGCTCAGTTGGTTAAGCGACTGCCTTCGGCTCAGGTCATGATCCTGGAGTCCCTGGATCGAGTCCCGCATCGGGCTCCCTGCTCAGCGGGGAGTCTGCTTCTCCCTCTGACCCTCCTCCCTCTCATGCTCTCTGTCTCTCATTCTCTCTGTCTCAAATAAATAAATAAAATTAAAAAAAAATTTTTTTTAAAGAATTGGGCCATGGGAGGTGGAACAGGGCTTCCCCAGCACCTAATGATACAACACGGAAGTGCTGTATTTAATGCCCTGTGGACGCACTTAGACTAATCAGAGTCAGGAAAATGGAAAGAGCCCTCAGGTAAATTCCTCTCCTTTCCTTCTCTCTTAGACTGTTCTAAGTAGCAGGGGTTCCTTAAGACCCTCTTCAAAGACTTCCTTACTGATGTGAGAAATCCACCGTGCTTTCTTCTGAGGCTGCAGCCTGCTAAGCAACCTAACGCCTGCCTTCCTTCAACTCACTTCTTTTTCCCTCACTCCTGCTACCCTGGCATTAACTCTCCCAGTAAAGCCTTAGGACACAGGCTTTGGCTCAGGCTCTATTTTTCAGGGAACTTTAGGGGAAATTGGAGGGGGAGATGAACCATGAGAGACTATGGACTCCGAGAAACAAACTGAGGGTTCTAGAGGGGAGGGGGGTGGGGGGATGGAATAACCTTTCCAATACTTGACATTATCAGTCTAGACTGGCGATGTGTATTAAGGAGGGCATGTACTGCCTGGAGCACTGGGTGTTATACGCAAACAATGAATCATGGAACACTGCATCAAAAACTAATGATGTAATGTATGGTGATTAACATAACATAATAAAAAAAAAAAGACATCCTCTTTGGGGCATATCTAATCTTACACCTGTAAGAAACCAAAAATGAGGGCGCCTGGGTGACTTCATCAGTCGGGCGTCTGCCTTCAGCTCAGGTCATGATCCTAGCATCCTGGGATTGAATTCCACACTGGGCTCCCTGCTCAGTGAGGAGTCTGCTCCTCCCTCTGCCTCCGCCCTTCCCCGGGCTTGTGCTCTGCTCTCTTTTGTTCACTCTCTCTCTCAGATAAATAAATAATATCTTAAAAAAAGAAAGAAAGAAACCTAAATTGCTATGATAATAATTTAAAATCTTTCTGTAAAATTTCCCTTGAATATCTGTAGTTTTCACTCTTTAACAACAATGTGCCAAAGTAAAAAATAATAAGGCAAAGATCTCCTGAATGCCTGTAAATTAATGCAGTTCAGGAGATCCTATTTTTCTCATGGTTCTGTGCCACATAATGTAAAATACTAATAATTTTTTTTTTGAAAGATGGATTTATTTATTTGAGAGAGAGAGAGAGAGAGCAGGGGGGAGGAACAGAGGAGGAGAGAGAATCTCAAGCCGACTCCCCACTGAGCATGACGCAGGGCTCCATCTCATGACCCACAGATGACAACCTGAGCTGAAATCAAGAGTCCAATGCCCAACCGACTGAGCCATCCAGGCACCCCACTAATAATTAGTTTTAATTATTATTAAAATCAGTCAGGACTGATTTTTAAAGGAATACAGGAAACACGTTTAGTTTATTATGAAAAATAGATCTTATGAATAATAATAATGAACATTAACAAAAACAAATATGCTTAGTTTTTTTCTTTACAGTGAACTCTATTGAGGTATAATTTATATACAATAAGATGCACCCATTTTAAGTATACAGTTCAGTTAGTTCTGACAAATATCTGACAAATATCATATTACCATCATAACAATCAAGATTTGGAATATTTGCATCACCCCAAATAGATCCCTCATGACTCTCTGCAGAAGAAATTTCCCACTCTTGGCCCCAGGCAACCACTAGTCTCATCGGCTTTCAGTTTCTGTCACTATAGACTAATTTTATCCATTCTAGAATTTCATATACATAGAATCATGTGTGTATGTGTATGTCCAGCTTCTTTCTCTCAGCATAATGTTTTGAGGTTCATTTATATAGTTGCGTGTATAAGTAAGTTATTCCTTTTTCTTGCTGAGGAATAAGCCATTGCATCGATGTACCCCGTGTTAATGGACCTTGGCAGTGTTTCTAATTTTTGCCTATTACTAATACAGCTGCTATGAACATTTGTGTGCAAGCTTTCTTGTAGATGTGCATTTTCATGTATTTTGGGTAAATATCTAGCAATGGAATAACCTTTCCAATACTTGACATTATCAGTCTTTATCATTGTAGCCATTTGAGTGGGCAGTGTTCTCTCCTGGTCCTTTTAATTTGTACTTCCTTGCTGTGTAGAGGTGCTGAGCATCTTTTGCTGTGCTGATTAACCATGTTCTATCTTTTTGAAAAGTGTCTGTGCAAATCTTTTGGTCATCTTTCTTGGTGTTTGTCTTATTCACTTTTAAACAGTGAAAAGCCTTCAGAATCCACTCAGGGGTCTTGAGGTTGGCAAACATGCCAGAACATTTTAATTACATTCATGAAAAAAGAACAATTAATTACCTCGTTTTCTGTTTTTATCTTCCTTCCTCAGGAAGCTCCAGCTAGTCTAGCCTTCTACCTGTTCTTAGAACTGGCCCAGTTTTTATTCCACACCTCACATTGCTCTAGCAATTAGCTCTGCTCAACATTTCCCTTCCCTGTCCCCTCATGACACTCGATCCTTCTATACTTCAGCTCTCAGCTCAAATGTCATATTCTTAGCGATACCTTTCCAACCACCCAATCAAAAATAAAGCCCTTAAAATAAATAAATAAATAAATAATAATAATTTTTTAAAAAGAGGGCGTCTGGGTGGCTCAGTTGGTTAAGCGTCTGTCTTCGGCTCAGGTCATGATCCCGGGGTCCTGGGATCGAGTCCCGCATCAGGCTTCTTGCTCAGCGGAGAGCCTGCTTCTCCCTCTGCCTGCCGCTCCCCCTGCTTGGGCTCTCTCTCTTTCTCTCTCTCTCTCTGACAAATAAATAAATAAAATCTTTTAAGAAAAATAAAGAATGAAGCCCTTTGTGCCCTTTCTGATCACAGCACCCTGTTCCAGCACTTCTTATCACCTGCAGTTACATATTTTCATTTATTTGCTTACTTACTTATTATTTTGCTCCACATTGACCTGTGTTCCTTGACAGCAGAGACCATGCCCAACGGGGGCTGGCTTTCCAAGGACCCTCCAGCACATTGCACAAAGCAAAACTCACACTGGAAGTTGAATAAATATTTGCTGCTGAATAAATTAATAGCTCAGTTTTCTGTGAGTTATTAAACTGGAAGGTCAGCAGCTGCAGAGAAATCATTCCCTATTGTCCCTATTAAAGTTTTACACAGCTATCAACGATTCACAAATGAGGATGTCCCTGGAATCTCTTTCTACTTGACGCTTCATCAGGAGATTCCTAGGATGAAAGAGGCTTCATGAACTTTCCGAGATGACCATGTACAACTACAGGAATTCCAAGAACCCACAGCACAGTACTTGGCTTTTTGGGACTCCATGTCAGTGCTGAAACTTTTCAGAAGTTTACAACCCTGAGGACTATCCTAGAGGGATTCTCAAAATAAACAAGATTTTCTAGGTTTATTGGGCTATTTGGGGGTTCACTGAGAAGGTAAGCAAATCACACAATGAGTAAACCATGCCCCATAGAAACAACAGGGAATGGTGGGTAGCTTGGTGAGGATCAAGCGTTGTCAGGCTAAAATGCAGGATCGATTTTTCCCAGTCTCCTTATTTACGAATGAATACGTGAATGAAGACCTGGGTTCATATGTGGGGTCTGTCCCTTAGTAATGATATAAAGTTACTTAAGTTTCTGAACCTCTATGTATTTTCATTTCTTTATCTTTAAATGAGGATAATAGTATGTAATTTACAAACTTTTCTGGACTAAGTGGAATGCTAATAGAGTTCCTGGCATATATTAGGAATTTTATTTTGTTTTTTCTTTATTCGTTTTCCGTTTTAAATCACTTAGGCTTATATATATTAGAAAGCAGGGGCGCCTGGGTGGCTCAGTCACTGAGCATCTGCCTTCAGCTCAGGTCATGATCCCAAGGTTCTGGAATCGAGCCCCGCATCGGGCTCCCTGCTGGGCGGGAAGCCTGCTTCTCCCTCTCCCACTCCCCGTGCTGTGTTCCTTCTCTCGCTTTGTCTCTCTCTGTCAAATAAATAAATAAAATTCTTTAAAAAAAAAAAAAAAAAGAAAGCAAACATTTTCCAAAAACATATTGTATTCTGTTCTCTATTCAAATTGCTACTTAATAAGTATTCACTGATAGCATTAAAAGCTTAATGGGTCTAGGAACAAATAGATAGCAATTATATAATCTAGAGGCTGTAGCAGCAAATAAAAGAATAATCTTATTATTAAAAAACAGAGATCCTAAATGTATATTACTAAGTAAAAGAAGCCAATCTGAGAAGACTACATACTGTATGATTCTAACTACATGATGTTCTGGAAAAAGCAAAATTATGGAAATGATAAAAAAGTCAGTGGTTGCCAGGGATGGAGTGCAGGAAAGAGAGATGAACAGGCAGAGCACTGAGGATTTTCAGGGCATAAAAATACTCTGTATAGGGGCGCCTGGGTGGCTCAGTTGGTTGGGTGACTGCCTTTGGCTCAGGTCATGACCCTGGAGTCTCAGGATCGAGTCCCACATTGGGTTCCCTGCTCGGCAGGGAGTCTGCTTCTCCCTCTGACCCTCCCCTCTCTCATGCTCGCTCTCATTCCCTCTCTATCAAATAAATGAATAAAATCTTAAAAAAAATACTCTGTATGATATTATAATCATAGACATATGCCATTATACATTTGTCCAAACCCATAGAATGTACAACATCAAGAGTAAACACTTTGTGTGGTAAGCTATGGGTGTTGTGTGATTATGATCTATCAATGCTATGGACTATGTGTGATTATATTGTATCAATGGAAAGTCATCCTTGGTTTAAAAAGTATCATTCTGGGGCCCTGAGTGGCTCAGTCAGTTAAGTGTCTGATTCTTGATTTCAGCTCAGGTCATGATCTCAGCATCATGAGGATCAAGCCCCACACTGGGCCCCACCCTGGGCATGGAGCCTGCTTAAGATTCTCTCTCTCTCTCTCTCACTCTGCCACTCCCCCCTCCTCTTGCTCTCTCTCTCCCTCTCTAAAAAAAAAGAAAGAAAAAAGTATCATTCTGGTGAGTGGTGTTGACACTGGGAGAGGTTACGCATATACAGAGCAGAGGTACACAGAAAATCTCTGGACCTCTTTCTAAATGTTGTTGTAAGCCGAAAACCACTCTAAAAATTGTCTCTTAAAAAAAAAAAAGAATGAAAGGGCAACAAAAACAAAAAGTAAACAACTGGGGCTACATCAAACTAAAATGCCTTTGTACAGTGAAGGAATCCATCAATAAATGAAGAGGTGACCTACTGAATGGGAGAAGATACTTGCAAACAATATATCTGATCAGGGGCTGAAATCCAAAATATATAAAGAACTCCTACAACTCAATACCAAAAAACCCACAAAAACCCAATTTAAAAATGAGCAGAGGACCTGAAAAGATATTTTTCCAAAGAAGACATACAGATGGACAACAGGCACATGAAATGATGCTCAACATCACTAATCATCAGAGAAATGCAAATCAAAACCACAATGAGATACCAACAGTGCCAGTGAGGATGTAAAGAAAAGGGAACTTTCATGCACTATTGGTGGGAATGTAAATTAGCACAGCCACTATGAGGAACAGTAAGGAGGTTCCTCAAAAAATTAAAAATAGCCTGCTGGGAAGATGGTGGAGTAGGACATTCCTGGGCTCACCTCTTGCTGCATGGCTGCTAGAGAGCACCCACGTCGGCATAAGTAACCCAGAAAGCAGCCCAAAAACTGGCAGAACAGACTCTCCGCAGCCCGGCATAGACAAGAGGCCACAGAGAAGCAGATCCACCCCCTCCAATCACTCTTGGCAAGATCCCATCAAAGCGGTGCACAAGCCTGGCGTGTGCGCCCAGCCCAGACAAGGGTCAGCACCACTCAAAGAGAGTCCTGCCCCAGGGAGAGGGGAAGATAACCACATACCCGTCTGACTGTGACCCCAGCAGTGGGCTGGGGGCAGGCAGTGGGTCTGACTGCAGGCCCCACCCACCCACAAAAGCTTCTCAGGGGTCGACACAGGGACAGCACCTGCAGTTTGGTGCTCCTGCATCTCTGGCAAACGCCTGGTCTGACTCAACTCAAGCCCAAGGCAGCCCCGGACCAGCCCACTAACACCACGGGCACCAGACTCTGCCCACAACAGGCAGAGAGCCGTCGCAGACAACAGGACTGAAGGCAAACACATCCCAGCCACAACGGTAGGACACCCCTGCAGCAACACACGTAAGAGACAGCCCCTGAAGCACCAGGTTCTGGGGAACAGACACTGCACTGCAGGACCTCTTCTTCATAAAGCCACTACTTTCAAGTGCAGGAGATGTAGCTGACTTTGCTAACACAGAGAAACAGACAACGCAAGAGACAGAATGAGGAGACAGAGGAATATGTCCCAAATCAAAGAACAGGACAAAATCAGAGCAGGAGACCTAAGCAAAACAGAGATAAGTAATATATCTGATAGTGAATTTAAAGTAATGCTCATAAAGATACTTGCTAGAATTGAGGAAGGAGTGACAGACCTCCATGAGACCCTCCACCAAGAGATAGAAGACGTAAAAAAGAAACAATTAGAGCTATTGGACTCACTAAATGGAAATAAAAATAGACATCTGGAATAAAGAGCAAGCAAGAGGAAGTAGAAGAAAGGATCAGCCACCTGGAGGACAGAGTCATGGAAAGCAATCAAGCTGAGCAGATGAGAGGGGGAAAAATATGCAAAATGAAAATAGACCCAGGGAACTCAGCAACACTGTCAGGTGTAACAGTCACATGATAGGGACCCCAGAAGGAAAAGAGCGAGAAAAGGGGGCAGAAGATTTGTCTGAAGAAATAATAGCTGAAAACTTCCTGAATCTGGGGAAGGAAAGAGAAATCCAGATCCAGGAAGCACAGAGAGCCCCCAACACAACCAACCCAAAGAGGTCTGTGCCAAGACACAAAGTAAATAAGATGGCCAAAAGTAGTGATAAAGAATTTTAAAAGCAGCAAGAGAAAGGAAAGCAGGTACATACAAGGGAAACCCCATATGGCTATCAATGGGTTTTTCAGCAGAAACTCTGCAGGCCAGAAGAAAGTGGCATGATAAATTCCAACTGCTAAAAGGAAAAAATCTACAGCCAAGAATACTCTATCCAGCAAGGCTTTCATTTAGAATAGAGGGAGAGATCGAGTTTCCCAGAAAAACAAAAATTAAAAGCAAAACCAGCCACGTCCCTGTCACACACGATGCCATTGGCCTGTGGGTCCCAAATTCACAGTCCAGCCACCCTCCTGCCCGAGTCAGCATGGACAGCCTGCCATCTGCTCAATGCCAAGTCAACATGCCTTCACCTCAGATTGCCAAGGGCTCAAATTGACACTCTTCCCCTCAAATTCCAGCCCCTCAAGTTTGTGCACAAAAGTGGGCATAATTATAACAGCAGAATGAAGCAACCCAAACATCTAACTATTTCTGTGGAATGTGTGCTAGGCTGAGAACATCTCCAACAAGCACATCAAAGAACAATACATACAGCATGATTCTGGTTAGTAAAAAAAAAAAAAAAAAACCTAGGAAGAATAAAACAAGAGGAAACCAGAGAGGGAGACAAACCGTACGAGATTTCTTAAGCATAGGAAAGAAACTGAGGGTTGCTGGAGGGGAGGTGGGGGGGATGGGGTAACTGGGTGGTGGGCATGAAGGAGGGCACGTGATGGAATGACCACTGGGTGTTGTATGCAACTGATGAATCACTGAACTCTACCTCTGAAACTAATAATACACTATATTGTTAATTAATTGAACTTAAAAAAAAAGGAACCTCCCCCCCAAAAAAATTAAAAATAGAACTACCATAAAATCCAGTAATTCCTCTTCTGGGTATTTGTCTGAACAAAACAAAAACACTAACTCAAAAAGATATATGCACCTCCATGTTCACTGCAGCATTGTTTACAATATTCAAAATATGGAGGCAATCCAAGTGTCCATCAATAGATGGATGAATAAAGAAGATGTGGGGTGTATGTGTGTGTGTGTGTGTCTGTGTTTGTGTGTATATATATATATATATAATGAAGTATTATTAAGCTAGAGAAAAAGAATGAAACCTTGCCATTTGTGACAACATGGATGGACCTAGAGGGTAATATGCTAAGTGAAAGAAGTCAGAGAAAGACAAATACCATATGATTTCACTGATATGTGAAATCTAAAGAACCAAAACAGACTTATAGATACAGAGAATGAACTGGTGGTTGTCACAGAGCAGTCACTCTGGAGAACAGTATGGAGGTTCCTCAAAATGTTAAAAATAGAACTACCCTATGATCCAGCGATTGCACTACTAGGTATTTACCCAAAGGATAAAAAAACAGATTCGAAGGGATACATGCACCCTGATGTTTATAGCAGCATTATCAACAATAGCCAAACTATGGAGAGAGCCCAAATGTCCATCTACTGATGAATGGATAAAGAAGATGTGGTGTACACATACAATGGAATATTACTCAGCCATCAAAAAGAAAGAAATCTTGCCATTTGCAATGACGTGGATGGAGCTAGAGTATATTATGCTAAGTGAAATAAGTCCATCAGAGAAAGACAAATATCCTATGGTCTCACTCATATGTGCAATTTAAGAAACAAAACAGATAAACAAAGGTGAAAGGGGAAAAGAAAAACAGGAGAAAGGCAAGCAAGCCATGATTCTTAACGTTAGAGAACAAACCGAGGGTGGATGGAGGGAGGTCGGCGGGGGATGGGCTAGTTGGGGGATGGGTATTAAGGACGGCACTTGTTATGATGAGCACTGGGTGTTCTTTGGAAGTGATGAATCATTGAATTCTACTCCAGAAACGATGTTTCTGTGTGTTAACTACTAAAATTTAAATTAAAGTAATAGTAATAAATTTTAAAAAATAGAAGTTAATTAAATTTAAAAAATAATAATGAGGATGTAATGTACAGTATAGGGAATATAATACAATATTATAATATTGTAATAACTTTGTATAGTGACCATGGTAACTGCACCTATTGAGATGATCATTTCATAATATTTAAAAATATCAAAACAATACACTGCACACCTGAAACTAATACAATATTGTATGTCAATTATAATTCAATAAAAAAGAGTGAAAAGAAGTGAGGAAGGGAGGAAAAAATGAACAAAAAAAGAAAGAAGAAAAGGAAGGAAGGAGGGAGATACACAATAATTAAAGGAAAAAATGTTTTTCATAATCAATTTAATAGAGCAGAGATTCAAACTTGAAAAATAATTATTTCAAGATATTAAACATTCCCCAAAGAATAAGAAGATTATATAATTTGTGCTTGATTTAAAAAAAAGTGGTACACCATTTATTTGGCAATATCGTTCAATTAGGTATTATATTCTGCACATATTTTCCAGACATTCAAATCTTTCTCCATGAAATTTCCTTCAAAAATAACTTTGTCCAACTATAAAATTAGAAATACTGATGCAGGTATTATTACATAGAAACTGGTATCAGAGACTAAATTGTCCAAAGTTAAGCAAATAAGTTCCTATTCCTTCCCAAGTCTTTTAGGAGAAGAAAGAAAAGAAATTTGACTAAATAAAGTAACTTCAAAAATCACATCTATCTTGAGTTCTCCTGATCATATACTCCATCTTCATGCTGACCATATACGAGTGTATATCCTGTTGTACCTCAGCTTTTTTTTTTTTTTTTTTTTTTTAGAGAGGTAGAGAGGGGCAGAGAGAATCCCAAGCAGGCTCCACACACAGCACAGAGCCCCACGCGGGGCTTGATCTCACAACCCTGAGATCATGACCTGAGCTAAAATCAAGAGTCAGACGCTTAACTGATAGAGCCACCCAGAAGCCCCTCCTGTTGTACCTTAAACTCAGCAAGCCTGGAAGAAATGTTTTTATCTCTGCAAAATAGTTTCATTTTCTCAATCAAAATCCATTTTGTTTTCACAATCATCAAGACAATCATTTATCTTTCATTCCTTATTTGATTTCAAACCTCATGTCTAACCAGTTACCAAGTTCTGAAATTTTTCGAGGAAGATAGGAAAGATTGGTGGTTTTTCCTTTCTTAAGCCTCAAACCAGAAAGAGGAAAGGAAATTCTAAATGTAACAACCACAGTTCAATCATTTGCTTATCAATGGAAGAAGGAACCTCTGAATTCTAAAATAGCCCTTGCCTGGAGTCCAGTGATCAAAATATCTATTCTTGTCTCAGCTACTAACTAGCCTGCTGACATCAACTAACACACTTCCCCTCTCTGCTTCAGTTACCTGATCTTTGAAATGGTGGAGAAGTGGGTGGTATTCAAAAATACCTTTCCCTTCTAAAATCCTGTGTGGTTCTCAATTTGTCCCTTTCTTTTCATTCCCACTGTAGCCAATCCAAATATAGGCACTTATTACTTTGTAGATGTTTACATTACTTCAAAAATCACTGCCGCTTTTTGCCTAAAGTCCACCTTTGACCTTACCAACAGATTTAACTTCCTAAAACACAGTTTTCTTTATTTCCTTACCTGAGATGGCTAGCAGTGTTAATTAAAGTTATTTGCCAGATCTTTCCAAATCACCTGCCTCTGAAATTTCTTGCTCCACAAACCTCCTACATAATCAACCTTTCTGCCCCAAGTCAACCAGGATCACTCATTAATATAAAAACATGCACTGGACTTTCTCATTTCTACTCTTTTGTCCATTTTTTGTATACCAGTGTTCTCTAGCTGAAATGGTCTCTTCATTTCTTGCCACTCACTGCAAGTTTGCCCTGCTTATATTTCACATTCTCTAAAAAGTCTACTCTGATTAACCCCAAACCAATTTGTCTTGCATCGTGAACTCTCAGGTCAAACGAGAAGAGTGTTAATAGGTTAATAGGTTGGAGAGGGGAGCTCTCAGGTCCTCGGGGATAGAGAGGCTTCCCGAGGTAGGTGCTGAGTAGTGGGGGCATCACCACTGGAATTCTCCCTCCACCGTCCTGCTGAAGCCTTTCAACAACAACAACAACAACGTTGACAAAGAACAGGTACTATAGCAAAGGCTGTGGGTGCCCTGCCAGTAACTCCTCCATACTGTGCATGCCTGCAGCTGCTTGCTGGAAGCGCCTGGAATTTTCTAGCTGAGGACTGCCTTTGGCTCCCATGCAGAGCAGGCCACAAATTCCAGCACCTCTAGGAGAAAACCTCAACAAATGAAAGATAAGAGTTTGTGGATACGTATCTTAGTTTCCCAGCTCCTCAAGTAGGGTAATTCTGGGGAGTATTTCACACAGATTTCCAGAGGTCTCCAGTGGGACTGAGCTCCACTCATCGCCATTGGTAACCTACACAAGAATGTTCTCATACTGCCTTCACTTTCTTCCTACGCACTTCACCACTTCCCTTTAAGTGCTTTGGGAGATCAACTCCAATGTAAACTACTTGCACCCAAATACTTGCCTTGAGGTCTGCTTCTGAGAGAAATTTGTAGGTTTTCTATGTATTTTGTCTATCTTTTTTCTTTTGCCTTGGTTTGATTTACATCATTGAAAAAATTACAATTTCTTTTTTTTTTTTTTAAGATTTTATTTATTTGCGAGAGAGAGAATGAGAGACAGAGAGCATGAGAGGGAGGAGGGTCAGAGGGAGAAGCAGACTCCCCGCTGAGCAGGGAGCCCGATGTGGGACTCGATCCCGGGACTCTAGGATCATGACCTGAGCCGAAGGCAGCCGCTTAACCAACTGAGCCACCCAGGCGCCCGAAAAAATTACAATTTCATTTAGGCTTTCAAATTTGTTAATATATGTGTATTCATTATGTTCTCTTAGAAGTTAAAAAAACATTTCTAATGTAGGTTCAGTTTATGTCTTTCTCGTTCTTAATACTGTTTTTGTTTTTATTCTCTAGTTTAATTTATCATACTTATAAGATTATCTATTTTATTTGTCTTTTCAGTGAATTATTTCTTAGTTCTATTGATCATCATTCTGATTTGTGGTTATTATTGCTTCTGTTACTCTTGTCATTTTCTATTTTATTAACTTTTACTTTTACCTGTAGTATTTCTTCCTCCACATTCTCTTGGCTAACTACAATTGTAACTCTTGGAGACAATTGCTAAATTTATTTATTCTCAATTTGTCTTCTCTTTTAATTAAGGGACATGAAACTATACGTCTCCATCCAAAAATTTATTTTGGACGACCAGTTGGGACATAAAGTATCTTTTCTGTTTGTTTTAAATATTTTAAAATCTTCATTGTTATTTATTTAGCAATGTGATATTTTATTTCCAAAATTATTGTTTTATTACATGTGTTTGGTTGTTAATTTTAAATTTCATTTGTTATTTTGACTAAAGAGTTGTGGGTTGTTTAATGTTAACTTTTTGAATTTCTTAAAACTTTTGTCTAAAGTAATCATTCATTTTAGAAATGTCCAGAATATGTGCTTAAAAATATGCATTCTCTACTGGGTGACTAGTTCTCTAAAGTATCTATTGGCTAAAAATTCTTAATCAAGTTTGGGTATTTCAAGACCTACTTTTTGTCTGCTTAATCTATCAATTTCTTACTTAGTTGGTTAAAATGTCCCACCAGAATTGTAGATTTGGGATTTTTCCTCTTTAATTCTGTCAGTCTTGCTTTATATCCTACAAAGTTCTGTCTCAGGGCACACAAGTTTTAATTGTCATATTTTGGTGGATTGTTCATTTTATCATTATGAAATATGTCCCTTTGTCACTTTTAACGCATTCCATCTTCTGGCTGTACAGATGCTTCCAAGTTCTGATTCCCCACTGTAGGTAGGGCCTAGAAACGTGGCTTCTTTTTCTATGCAGGTGCTGAGGCCTTAGCCATTATGGATTTTCTAGGTGACAGTCACTCTCTGCATGGACCTAAAGGCTTCAAATCCAACTCATTGCTGTATGATTCTTCTCTGTGTCTGGCAGCGAGACATCTAGACACTTCACTTTTTTTATTCTGACACTGGAGATTCTCTACCTGTATCTATACCATTATCTATCTTCCTGTTATATATATACATATATATACATACATATACATGTATATGTAGCAGGAAGAGATGCATATATGTATGTAATATACTCAGAAAGAGGAAGAGAGAATGCACACAAGAAGGGATTTTTTTTTTTTTTTAAAGATTTTATTTATTTATTTGCGAGAGAGAGAATGAGAGACAGAGAGCATGAGAGGGAGGAGGGTCAGAGGGAGAAGCAGACTCCCTGCCGAGCAGGGAGCCCGATGCGGGACTCGATCCCGGGACTCCAGGATCATGACCTGAGCCGAAGGCAGTCGCTTAACCAACTGAGCCACCCAGGCGCCCCAAGAAGGGATGTTTTAACATGTGTTTCTTCGGCCGTCTTGAAGTATATCTATCCTTCCTTAAATAGAAAATGTGATTAACTGGCATGACCATTCAATTTCTTGAATTGCAAATGCATTTCTTTCATTTGGAATTAACTTCCCTGAGCAGTTTAGTGAATATTCTCATTGTTTTCCTGTGAAAGTTGTCCAAATATTTCTGTAAAAGTTGCTAATAGCTACGAGTCCTTGCATAGCTCCCCTCAAACAGTACTTGTGAGGTATTTCTATACAGCGCCTTGTGAAGTGCTTACTGCTTTTAGAAATGGCACCTGGGGGCGCCTGGGTGGCTCAGATGGTTAAGCGTCTGCCTTCGGCTCAGGTCATGATCCCAGGGTCCTGGGATCGAGTCCCGCATCGGGCTCTCTGCTTCTTGGGAGCCTGCTTCTCCCTCTGCCTCTCTCTCTCTGTCTCTCATGAATAAATAAATAAAAATCTTTAAAAAAAAATTAAAAAATAAAAAAAAAAAAGAAATGGCACCTGGGCTGATGCCCAAGCTTACATTAAGGGAATGGTATTAATGTGCCCTTAAAAAAGCATCTTCTATAGCCTAGCAGGAAGAGAAATCACTTTACTCTCATAATTTGTTTTATGTATTGCTGTTCTCATCGCTAATTACAGTATCCCAATAAAGCATTTATTTATTAAGTCTCTTTAGTTTAGTTTCCTCTATTAGCAAAATTTGTGTTCCTCTCTTAGGAAAATGTCTTTCTTCCTATTAAAATTTTATATCATTTGATTGGATAAAGGATATGGATGATGCTCAAAATAACTAATGGCAGAGAGACTGGTTAAGTTAATGCTTTGTTTTCTTTTATCATTCTATTTAGACTTCAAAACGCAAGCTCCTTTTTCTTTCTAAAATCAAGCGAGGCTTAAAGAGTTCTAAATCTCATTTAGCCAGACACATCCACTTATATCTTTAACAATTTTGAATGTGTTTTGACAGATTTTCTTTCTTTTTTTGCCACGTACATTATAAGTTATGGTTTCATTTCACAGCAGTTAAATATTATAGTCATTTTGAGGAAGAGAAAAAAAAGTTACCATAATCTAGCTACCTTTCTACTGTCATACATGAATCATTTAGAAAATTTTAGGAACCTTTCCAACTGCACTTCTCATAAAACACTCTCATGTCTGTATACTGTGCAATGCCAAGACTTACATCTGTGTAGCTTAGAAAATGGCGATAACTAAGTAAAACAAAAGAAAAGTAATTAAATAAAGCACATTTTACAGTACCATTGTGACCATGCAAATTGAACAAAGCCTACTAAAGCAAATTTTGTTCAAATGCATTTTCTTACGTAACTTTCTAGCATCTTACCTAATGGAGTCTGAATTAAAGATAAAATAGATCTTTTAGACTTTTCACAAATAAGCATCAAAAAAAGCTTCTATTAACTGATTGTCAATGACTACAAATTATAAAAAAGATATGTTTCAATTTCTTGTCAAGATTAGAATGGTTATCCCAAATATGGCTGAAGTTAAGATTTTTGCAGAGGGAAAATGAAATAAATAGTTTATTTAAAGTTCCACTAGAGAGAGTTATTGAAATAGCATAGCATGTTTTTATTGTATTTTCAAATAAGATTTATGCAAGTCTAAAAAGAGGTTTTGTGATTTAAGGTACTAGACAAATTTGGGTTATAGACCAGAAAAATCTTCCCTTTAGTAGATATCCTTTCTGACACCTGATGTTGAAGTCTATCTAATCTTTTTTTCAGCAGAACAATGTGATTAATTGGCATTAGCACTAAATTACCTGATGAAATGGGGGCTCCTGTGTGGTTTAGTTGGTTAAGCGGCCTACTCTTGATTTCTGCTCAGGTCATGATCTCAGGGTGGTGAGATAGAGTCTGGAGTCAGGCTGTGCGAGCTCACTGGGGAGTAGGAGCCTGCTTGAATTCTCTCCCTCTCCTTTTGCTCCTCCCCCTATTTGTGTGCTCTCTCTAAAATAAATAAATCTCTTAAAAAATTACTTGATGAAATGGTTATTAATCTATATACATTTTCTAATTTTTGTTTGTTCATTATTTTAATTTTTTTTGCTTCAGCTTGATTATCTTCATTTATTCTTTTGAGAAAATTGCTACTTCATGTATATTTTCAAATTTCCTGGCATGTATTTACTCATTATGTTGTCTTACAATTTTTTAAATTCCTAATATAGCTTTAGTTTATGTCTGTTTTCATTTGCAGTGAAAATGGTTATTATCATTTGCAATGTGCAATAAAAATAATTACTTTGGTCATGTCTTAGAACATATTAGTCTCTTCCAATTGTATCATTGACTCTCTTTGATCTTAAAATGTTAACGGTTGCCACCATTTTTTTTACGATAAAATGTATTTATTGAAATTACTATCTTTTTTATTAAATGCTTTAAGAGCTTCAAATGAAAAGATATGACACTAAAGCAGTTTCACTTTTGGTTCATCAAAAGTATGTATTTCCTCCCGTATTAGTACAATTGCTGAATGTATTTCTTGTTTTTTATCAGGAATTTTTTTTTCTACCAATATATTCATAATTGCTTGAAAATATCATGGTGCTATTTTCTTAACTAGAGTTCCAAACTTCCGAATGGTTTTCTCTTGACAACCAGGAGAGCAATGATTCATGAAGCACTGTCTGTAGCAGGACATAGTTGTCCAGTGGGTAACAAGACCCAAAGTGAGACCGTGGGTCAAAGCTGAAGAGGAGAAAACGAGCACACAGATATCTTTAAACACAGAGCTCCACTGAAGACTTCCGAAGGTCTAGCTGTATCTACTCTTCGTGGCTCAATGGGAAAATTACACAAGGAAAGTGCCTAGAGTATGAAGGAGGAAATAGAGGAGAAGAAGAAGAAGAAAGGGAAAGGGACACCTGGGTGGCTCAGAGGGTTAAGCATCTGCCTTCAGCTCAGTTCATGATCCCAGGGTCCTGGGATCGAGTCCTGCATCGGGCTCCCTGCTCAGCGGGGAGCCTGCTTCTCCCTCTGCCTGCAGCTTCCCCCTGTTGTGCTCTCTCTCTCTCTCTCTCTGATAAATAAATAAATAAAATCTTAAAAGAAAAGAAGAAGAAAGGAAAATTAGAAAGGTAACTAGTAATTCCATATTAATTTTTAAAATTATATTACAGAATTTCCTTCAGTTGCTCAGGCTCTGCCGCAGAATGAAGGTAGTCATAACTTTCACAAAATGGTAGCTTTGTAATTCATAAGTAAAAGGAAAGACGTCATACCTCATCTATTCTAAATTGTTTTCAACATTAAGAACAGGCGGCACAGAGACTGTGACAAATATGGAAACCATTGTGCACCAAATACAACTTGGTTGTTGGGCTTTTACTTTGCTTTATTTTTTGTTAATAGAGAAGCTGTTGGCTAGCGCGCTCTCGGTATATACCTGAATGTCAATGAGGATGCCTTTGAATTCAAAACAGAGAATAGTCCTGACACTGTGACAGGCTACTCGTGTTATGTTTTTATAACTACTCTCCAGGAAACATTTGAAACACTTTGCAATCTCAACATATTATTAGTCAGGTCGATGCAAGATACTTTAAAATAGTTTCACAGTTTTAATGATTTGGACTGAGTTTTAGGCTTTAGCACAAATTATTTGGAAATTGATATAATCTATGTGTGTTTTCCAATAGTTTCTAGATTGTTTAAAAACACAAATCTTATTTTACCTCCCAACTTAAATCCTCTAATGGTTTCCCAAGGTCAAATTCCTTAACAAAATCTTACTGGAGCCTGAAAGAAAGGTTTAACACGCGGGTCTCCTTTGTTTCTGCATGCCAGCCACCGTGAGCATCTTCTAGTTCTTTCAAAGTTCCACAGTCCCCAGGTACCCACCTTTGTGTTGCTTCTTTTGGCTGAAATGTGTCCACCACCCTTTTAGCTGTACCCTGATTCATGTGTGAATAACTTTACTCCTTGGACTCTCAGATTAGATCAGTTCCCTCTGTCACATGCACATCTAGGTCTCAATACTTCCTTTCATACCATTTGTCACAGTCTGACATTGAGTGAGGACAAATTTATAACCACTGTTACAGATTGCACTATAAGGTCTACGGGTAAAAATGGACCTTATCAATTTTACTCACCATTTTATCCTCACAACCTAGCACTGTACTTAGGATCTAGTAGGTGTGCAAGAAATATTTTTGACTGAATGACTGTATATACCACATGGTAGTTATAACTTCTTTTATGTTGATGAAAAAGAACAAATAGAATTTTCATTGTTTTGTAATTTATATAGGTGAATTCAGATAGTCCAAGAGTGCTATTATGTTCACAGTGGACATAAGATTAATTTTCCTAAAAATACAGTAGTCCCGCTTTATCCCCATTTTCACTATCTGCAGTTTCAGTTACCTGCAGTCAACCATGGCTCAGAAAAAAAGGATCCTCCTTCTGAAGAGTCCTCAGGTTAATAGCAGCCTAACGCTATATCACCATGCCTACGTCATTCACCTCACATCATCTCATCACATAGGCATTTTATCATTTCACATCTTCACAGTAAGAAGGGTGAGTACAGGGGAGTCTGGATGATTCAGTCAGTTGAGCATCCAACTCTTAGTTTCGGCTCAGGTCATGATCTCAGGGTTGTGGGATCGAGACTCTTTGGGCTCTGCACTCAGCGGGGTGTCAGCTTAGATTCTCTCTCTCTCTACCCCTCTCCCAGCCCCTGCTTGCATGTGTTCTCTATCTCTCAAATAAATAAATAAATCTTAGGGGCGCCTGGGTGGCTCAGTTGTTAAGTGTCTGCCTTCGGCTCAGGTCATGATCTCAGGGTCCAGGGATCAAGCCCCACGTCAGGCTCCCTGTTCCACGGGAAGCCTGCTTCTCCCTCTCCCACTTCCCCTGCTTGTGTTCCCTCTCTCACTGTCTCTCTCTCTCTGTCAAATAAATAAATAAAAAATAAGTAAAAAAATATAAAATAAATAAATAAATCTTAAAAAAAAAAGAAGGGTGAATACAGTACAATAAAATATGTTGAGAGAGAAAGACCACATTCACATAACTTTATTCACATAACTTTTAGCATATTGTTACTATTGTTCAACTTAATTATTAGTTATTGTTAATCTTTTACTCTGCCTAGTTTATAAACTTTATCATAGGTACATATAGATAGATAGATAGATAGATAAATAGATAGATAGATAGATAGATAGATAGATAGATAGATAGATAGATAGATAGATAGATATGAAAAAACATAATATATTTAGGGTTCTGTACAATCTGTAGTTTCAGGTATCCACTGGGGGTCTTGGAACATATCCCCCATGTAAGAGGAGGACCACTGTGGTGGCAGTAAGTGCCCTTTCTGTTATCTTTTCACTCCACCATATTTAGAATTTTTAAGTTATATTAGAAAATACATATGAGAACATGTGATTGTATCTGAGTTTGAGTTTCCCCACAAGTAACCCTAAAAAAGGGATTCAACTATAAATACTTTAGATGGGAGGTGACCTCAGGAAACACTGGTAGCAGAGTGAGGAAGTGAAACAGGGAATGGAGACAAATTTAATAGCATAATGACATAATAACACAATAACAAGGTGCTTTATTAGTCAAGTTACCATTGTAAGCTTTGGGAGCCAATGTAGAACATGTACCTTATTCAAACTGAAGGGCAAGGGAGCTGGGGTATTTAAACACTGTCTTTGAGCAGTTGTGGCTGCTCAGAGGGGTGTAATTTCCTAGGACTTTCACACAGCCACTGTGCACCAGCAGAACAGCCTCAGATTGCCAGAGAAAACCTTCAGACCAAGAGATGTTCATGCTGTCTTTGGAAGTCTACCAGTATGCCTGACAAAGCTAAGAACCTAGAGGATATGGCAAGGCAGAGAGTTTGCTTACAATAGGCTTCATAAATATTTCTCACTATATATTTTTTTCAAATTTTAGTAGTATTTGTTCCAGTTCTGTGAAAAATGCTGTTGGTATTTCGACAGGGACTGCATTAAATCTGTAGATTGCTCTGGGTGGTATGGACATTTTAACAATAGTGGTTCTCCCAGTCCATGAGCATGGAATCTTTCCAGTTCTTTGTGTCATCTTCAATTTCTTTCATCAACATTTTATAGTTTTTGGAGTCTTTCACCTCCTTGGTTAAGTCTGTTCCTAGGTATTTTATTCTTGTTGATATAATTGTAAATGGGATTGTTTTCTTAATTTTTCTTTCTGCAACTTCATTACTAGTGTGTAGAAATGCGGCAGATTTCTGTATATTAATTTTGTATCCTGCAGCTTTACTGAATTCGTTTATCAGTTCTAGGAGTTTTTTGATGGAGTCTTTAGGTTTTCTATATATGGTGTTCACGTATTTTGCAAATATTCATGGTTTTACTTTTTCCATACTGATTCAAATTATTTCATTGCTTTTTCTTGTCCAATTGCTATGACTAGGACTATGTTGAATAAAAGTGGGAAAAGTGGACATCTTTGTCTTATTCCTGATCTTAGAGGAAAAGCTTTTCGCTTTTTACCATTGAGTATGATGTTAGCTGTGGGTTTTTTACATACGGCCTTCATTATGTTGAGGTATGTTCCCTCTAAACCTACTTTGTTGAGAATTCTTATCATGAAGAACTATTACAGTTTGTCAAAACCTGTTCAGCTGATCATATGGTTTTTATTCTGTCTCTTCTTAATGCGATATATCACATTGATTTACAAATATTGAGCCAAACTTGCATCCCTAAAATAAATCCCATTTGATCTTGGTGAATGATTTTTTTGAATGTATTATTGAATTTGGTTTGCTAATATTTTGTTGAGGATTTTTGCATCTGTATTCATCAGAGATATTGGCGTGTAGTTTATTTGTAGTGTCTTGGTCTGGTTTGAGTATAAGGGTAATGCTATCCTTATAAAATGAACTTATAAGTTTTCCCTCCTATTTTTTGAAATAGTTTGAGAAGAATAGGTATTACTCTTAGACACTTTACATAATACCATTGACTTTCCATCCAAAAAATAAAGTACCATAAGAGATTGATTTAATGCCTACTGAACAAATATTAAACTCACTACATATAAGTAAAATAAAATATTGAATTTATGTTGTGATTTTTAGGGGCACCTGGGTGGCTCAGTCGTTAAGCGTCTGCCTTCGGCTCGGGTCATGATCCCGGGGTCCTGGGATAGAGCCCCACATCGGGCTCCCTGCTCTGTGGGAAGCCTGCTTCTCCCTCTCACACTCCCCATGCTTGTGTTCCCTCTCTCGCTGTGTCTCTCTCTGTCAAGTGGATAGAATCTTTAAAAAAAAAAATTATGTTGTGATTTTTAATAAAATAAAATATTTTATACAGATTTTTTTTTTACTCTCACAATATTTTGAGATAATAAATACTGTTATTTATCTGATAAAGGATTTGGAAACAATACCACAAAGTAAAAAGACCTCACTGATTGTTTTTTTTGTTTTTTTTTTTTAATAGAATGAGATGTGTGTCTTTCCTTGCTGTTCATAACCTTAGCAGTCTTTTTTTTTTTTTTTAAGAGTTTATTTATTTGAGAGAGAGAGAAAGAGCACCCAAGCAGGGGGAGAGGGAGAAGGAGTCTCCCCACAGAGCAGGGAGCCCAACATGGGGCTCGAACCCAGGACCCTGAGATCATGACCTGAGCCAAAAGCAGCTGCTTAACCGACCGAGCCACCCAGGCGCCTGCCCCCGACCTCACTGATTGTTAAAAAATATGTAAGAGTATCCAAATTTATGGTGGTATTTCTGTAATGAAAATAATTAGTGTAAACAACACTTTTGGTTTGTCGTAATGCTTTCATATTCATTAATCCAACAAATCCTCAAAGCATTCCATTTTAAGGTAGGAAACTCAGTCTAACGCTAAACATGTAGTTGTGATCTTTTCTCCTTCCTTCGCCAAAAAAAAACCCCACAAAAAACAAAAAACAAAAAACCATTGGATTAAACCTACTTCAATTTCCCCCAAATAAATCCAACAATCTTGTCTCCTTCTACTTCATCTTCTTTCCTTTCAGAGTAAAGGAACTGAGCCCAGTCTCTTCACTGGCTCTGAATCAACTCTTCTTTTGCCTTCTTGGGAAACTGACATTACCAATTATCTTTCCTCCTTGCCTCAACCACATCAGCTTTAAATATCTTCATGTTCTTACTATACTTAAAACCAATCAAAACAAACAAACACAAACAAAACAGATAAACCTCACTTTTTTTTTTTTTAAGATTTTATTTATTCATTTGAGACACAGAGATAGAAGGAACAGAGGCGGAGGGAGAGGGAGAAGCAGGCTCCCCGCTGAGCCAGGAGCCCGATGTGGGGCTCAATCCCAGGACCCTGGGACCATGACCCTAGCAGAAGGCAGACGCTTAACCATCTGAGCCACCGAGGTGCCTGATAAACCTCACTCTTAAGTCCCTCTCCATCAAGCTCTTCACAGCCTAACTCCTTGACTAAGTTATCCATATTTGCAGTCTTCTTTTCCTTCCCACATGTTCACTCCTCAGTCTCCATCCTCTGTCCCTTTAAATTATTAATACAAAAGCTTCTCAACTTCATTTTATTTAATCCACTTGTAACATTTATACCTGTTGACCACTTCTGTCTTCCCTTGGCTTCATGGGTACTATTTATTACTAGATTTCTTCTTATATTCTGGCTGCAACTACTCAAATTCTTTGTCA
This sequence comes from Mirounga angustirostris, assembly GCF_029215605.1. NCBI lineage: Eukaryota > Metazoa > Chordata > Mammalia > Carnivora > Phocidae > Mirounga > Mirounga angustirostris. The sequence continues at coordinate 118,137,237 of NW_026991715.1, read as the reverse complement.
AGTTTATCCTCCCTTACCCACACATTAAATATTTCAAAGCTGGAACGTTCTTTCTCCTCTATATGCTTTCTCTCAGGAATTTCATTCCTACCAAAGATTTCAATTACTATCTCCACGAATTGACTCCCAAATTTACACCATTAGCATAGACATCTCTTTTTGCTTTAGATCAATATATTTTTTTTTTCCTTCTAGTTATCTTCACTCACCTGCCTCGAAGTCATCCAACAAACAAAAAACTAAGGCTAAACTCATGAGCTCATCCTCTTTCAGGACTCCTTAGCTCGATTGATGACATCACCATCTACCCAATTTCACAAGCCAGAATCTTTTCATCCTTATCTCCTCTCCTTCAGCCCTCATACCCAAAACATCCTCAAATCCTAACTATACATCTTAAATGTATTTCAAATCCATCCCCTTCTGTCTATTTCCGATGTCATCATCCTAGTCAAAGCTACTGTTTTCCACCCTGACAGCTGTAATTGCTTCCTAACTGGTCACTTCACACTTTCCCTTTCCTCTCTGTTCTGCACACAACACCCAAAGTGCGTCCTGATGACATCTGATCATGCCCCTCTCCTGCTTAATACACTTTAATGTTTCCCCACTTGTCTTAGGAGAAAATCCAAACCCTCGATTTGGGCTACAAGGCCCTGCAAGTTCTTCTCCTTGCCTAGCTCTTCAGCTGAATCTGATTTCGCTTTCTCCCTCACTCGGAGCTCCAGCCACTCTAGTCTTTTAGGTTTTTGAATCTCTTGTACTAGCATTTACTTCATCTCAGAACACCTCTTGCCTATGTCCTCCTACTCGTTCTTCAGATTAGTGCAAATGATTAATTCCCAGAAAACTCTCACCTGACCAACCAATTTTACTTCTACATTCTTAAAACAATATTCAGCTTTCTCTTGTGGCTCTTAGCAAGATTATTAATTAGATGTCATTTTTAAAATTATTTTCATTAATGTTTGTCTTCCCCCATTAGACTATAATAAAAACAGGAAAACATTACTAATTTTGTTCACCATGGTCCCTGGAATGTAGTCAAATTACAATAGTTACTCTGTTAAATATATGAATAATCATATCTGAGTCTTGATTTTAGTGTGAAATTCAGTCCTCTCTACCACATATAGGAATTTTGCCATTGTGGACAAACCCACTGTGTTTAAAAATTTTATCTGCATTTCTGTAAACCATATACTGTGTATTAACAGTCACATATTACAATAAAAATAGGGACTCCACCCTCTTTGAAAACTTAATTTCATTTATTTATAAGTTTTATTTATTTAAGTAAACTCTACACCAACGTGGGGCTCGAATTCACAACCCCAAGATCAAGAGTCACATGCTCTTCCGACTGAACCAGACAGACACCCCTGAAAACTTAATTTTAAATCATCAGCTCTTTATAAAGGTCTACCATACCAAGAAAAAAAAAAAAAAAAGCTATGCTCTTTACTACACACATCTTATTTGGACCATTTTCTTTCACTTTCAAAATAAATATATACACGGAAAACATCTATTTTATCAAAGCAAAGTGGAAGATTGTCTGGGGAAGTTGTAACTAAGGATGGATGTTTAAGTAATTCAGAAAATAGTGATTCTTCAGTTGCAAAGACGTTAATTATGTGAAACATTAGAAGGGCTTCCAATGTGCCCAAGCTTTATAGACAACAAGTTCATTGGAAGAAATAAAAAAAATGGCCACCATGTGTTTTTTAAACTGGAAACCATTCAGATATATCAATAGCTACATATAGGACAGAACCTTAGATTTAAGGAAACTTTAGTTTGTGGGAAGAAATATTACCTTTCTCTCTTTCTTCAAGGAATTGGCCATATTCGATGCACCCTGACATCTTGTGTTTCCCGAACGACTACCTTTGCAGGGTAAAGCCTGCAGCAGCGACACAGACTAGCTGCACGCCCCGCCACGCGTAGAAGAACAATCTTGAGCCTCACTTTATTTCATCACTAACTACTCTGGAGATGTTCCACAATAGCTCAAATCCCTATTATTCTTTACCCTGTGCCCTTGAATTCCAAAGTGTAAATCAAACTCATGTATATTACCTGTCTCGCCTCCCACATACTGTCACTCTGCAAGCCCAGCATGGACTACTTGCACAGTATGAATTACAGGTACAAAGACAACTGAAATCAGGATCAATTATTTTTCTGAGAGTACTAAGAACACTGAATAGGTGAATTGCTGCTATGGGTATTTTTCTAGGCTAAAATGTATCCAAATATTACTGTTATCTTTCCTATTGTTTTATTCCATACCAAAAGACTTGAAATGCAGGGTTTGTTTGTTTTTTTTTTAATTTACATTTTTGGACCAAGAAGTGAAGGTTTTATGACATTAAAGCAATGGTTTCTAGAAACCATAGCCTGACATATATTTTCTAAATTTGCCTTAAAAAATATTTCGGATTTTTGAATTTTTTTACCTAAAAAATAGTCCATAATTGAGACGTGAATTTATTTTAAGTTGTAGGATGCAGGCTCATTCTCTAAAGTTTTATTGTAATATTAAATATTTATAAAACTTGAGGAATAGTATTATATTAAGACATTTCTTCACAAGATTTGCTGATGCTAAATTTGAAAAAAAACTGATATGTTGCATGATCTGAAGAATTTGCTAAACTTTAACAATATTATTATTACACAGAAAACAAGGCTCAGAGATGTAAATTTTATGTTGTTTGCTTTACTTAGTAATTAATATAATGAACGGGGACAATATTTAACAAACATTAATACTTACCAGGTTAGAAATGAAAAGTTTTAGCATGCAAAATTTTCACAAAAGCTTTCATAATTCTTGTCAAGAAAGAGTGATGATAAATTTTCACAAATGTAATCATTTAAGCTAGACATTCGTGATCTATTCCACTGCCTTACTCTTGCTAACAGTATTATTTCTTCTTATTTGGTTATTTTGTTTGCACATTATTAGTAAAGTATAGAGTCAGCTAAAAATGATAACTGATTTTTTCAAAACTGTAGAGCTTAGATTTACAAATTCCATTAATCTCAATGTCAGCAATCCATAACATTCCAGTGTTTTAGTCTGTTTCCTAGTTAAATGTTTATGCATATATCTAAACTTTTGCCATGCTGCTACACAGTCTTAATAATTAGGAATTTAACTGCCCTGACTACTGTCATTCTGAATAATAATATTATAAATATTATTATATATTCTAATAAAATTAGAAATTTAACTGCCCTGAATAATGTTATTCAGCACTGAGATACCTTAATTTGACTCTGTCATTGCCTCACGGCTAGTTATATAGTTTGTTTCAATGTCTTTGTTTTACTGTATTAAGGAACACTAAAATGAATATTTTCCAGCAAAGAACTGTTTAGAAGATTTATTTGAATTTGCAAGTACATTTTCCTTTTTAAAAATCAATTTTATTGAGATATAGTTTATATATAATAAAATGCACAGATTTAATTATAAATATCAATGAGTTCTGACAAACGTACACTTCCTTATAACCATCAATACAGATATAGAATATTTTCATCATCTCTTAGAAAATCATTCAAATTAGGGGGAAAAAAGTAAGAGCTCTAGAGCCCCTTGCAGTCAATTCCATCCTCCCCCCAATTCCCGATCCCAAGGCCATTTACCAACTTTCTATCACCACACTTTAGTTTGGCCTATTCTAGGATGAGATATAAATAATCATACAATATTTATTTGAGTGTCTGGCTCTTTCAGTTCAACATAATAATTTTGAAGTTCATCCATGTGGTCATCTGTACCAGTAGCTTGTTTCTCTATATCACAGAATACTATTCCATTGTATGAATTTATTCATTCCTTCATGTGTTGGGGACATTTGGGTTGCCTTCAATTTAGGAGATTATGAATAAACCTTTGTCAACATTCTTATACAAGTCTTTTTGTGGACATAGTGTTTCATTTCTCTTGGATAAATACCTAAGAGTAGAATTTCTGAGTCATAAGGTAGATGCATGTTTATAAGAACGTACATCTTCCAAAGTAAGCGTACCATTTCACATTCCAACCGGCATTATATAGGTGTTCCTGTTGTTCCCCATTCCTGCCAACATTTATCACTCTTCCCAGTCACGTAAGACGATAGGACAGTGAGACCACACGACTTCGTGTCTGAAGACTGCAGGATTTCTGAGATCAGGAAACAATGAAAAGAAGAGGCTTTTAAACTGAGATTGCAAGATAATGCAATCTTTCAATTTCCTGGTCCAAGATTTGATTACTCAGTGATATACTCAGGTAAGAGAATTAACTAGGGAAGAACATTTTCTTTGCCTTTGAGACTTCCTCAGCCTCAAAGCCCTCACATCAGCTCAAAGGTTTAAAAAGTTTGGCAAGTTTCTCTTACTGCAAGCCAAGATTGTTCTTGAGGTGGAGGCTTGTTCCTCCACCTGTCTTGACCCCAACCTCAGCAACTGCACCAAGTCAAAGTGTTCTCCATCTTTTGTTCACCAGTAGTTTGTCTCTCTGGAAAGTTTAGTTCTTTTAGATTTATTTGTGCCTGTGAAACAGGATTGTCACAAAATGGTGGTTTTGAACAAAAGTATCAATGTTTGGTGTCTTGGGAAACTTGTATCATTGGGGGTGAAGGTCTTTCATGTTTTTTTACATCCTCACCATAAGCAGAGCTCTTACTTTTTCCCCCTAATTTAAATGATTTTCTAAGGCTATACTCCCAGAAGAACATTATTAAGTCAAGAATAATAAATGTTTTTGTGATGATTGCCAAAAATAATAGGATGAGTGTTATTCTTCAAAAGAAAATTGTGCTCTTTTTCACAGTTACTCTTTTTCACATTACCCTACAGATTTGAAACAGGACTCATTGAATTTTATTGCATTCATTTTGTTAAAATATTTTTATCTTGTTCTCATGCTTATTTGCATTATATACTCTCCCCTCATCTACTGCTCATTTATTTGAAACTCATTTATTCAAGAGCAGTCTTAGTTAGAGAATGACCTTTCCTTCACTTTTACGGACAAAATGAAATAAATGAGAGCAACTGCTAATGGGTATGGGGTTTCTTTTTGGAGTGATTAAAGTTTTCTAAAATTGATTGTGGTATGGTTGCACAACTCTGAATATAATAAAAATCACTGAATTGTACACTTTAAATGGGTGAGTTATATGGTATGTGAATGTTATCACAATAAAGCTGTTATTTAAAAATGAAATAAGGGAATGAAATATGAATGTCAATGAAGCTTCTATGATATGTTTCCAACAACTAAATTCTTACCCAACTGAAAACCAAAATCAGCTTTATGGGACAACTTCCAAGCACACTGAAAAAAGAAAGAAAATGATCTGATCTACCAGAACATTATCATAATAATTATAATAAGAATGAATTACATTTTGTTTGATATCAGGCACTGAGCTACACATTTTAAATGAATTATCTCATTTAATCTTTGTATCAACTCTGGAGAGTTACTATTATTTATTATGTATCTTTGTAGGTGAAAAAAACTGAGATTTAATTCAAAGCAAGTAAGTGAAAGATTCAGGGCTAACTCTCAGGTTTGTCTGACATAATTGTTTTGGATCTATTGCTTCCTAATATTAGAGCATAACATTCAAGAAGATTCCATTGGTGTTGATTGTGGCTAAAAAATCCACACATGCAGATGCACACACTCAGAGTCATGCGAAGTATAACAAACATTTCTCAGGCCAAGAAAAATCAGCCTGCTCTGATGAAAACCTAGATCCAGAAATTCTAAAAGCCTGAATCAAGAAATCCTAAATTCTTTGGAGGTTAACTGGAAGCAGGGGATGCCAATACATCTTCCAGCTTGAGCTGGCTAAAAGTTTATAGTTGTGCTCATGTTCAATACCAATTAAAAACCTCATTGATCCTGTGTCCAACCACAATAATAATACTTTAAGTTCTATGACACCTTGTAGTTAATGAAGATATTTTAATGGTTAAGACAAGCTATGGCCAGCTTTTTGAGAATTATCAAATATTAGTTTTGCAAGAAATCTTTGAAATTTTATTTTATTAATAAGGACACATTTCTTAAAGAAGTGAAGGCAATTTTCCAAGGTAAAGAATCTTCAGAAAGAAAGGGAACTATCTCAGGTGTGTTGAACCAGGGTCCAGGAATCCTTTTACCACATTGCACTGATTATTACTGATAAATAAATGTTCTTACACGTTCTTCTCTCCAGTCCGTGGTAAATGCCCAACAATGGCCCAATAATCACTCACGATACTGCCTCCATGGTTTCTAGTACAGTCTGCTCTCTGATTGCAGACTCTGGGAATAAACTTGGTATTATTCCAGACTCTGTTCCTGCCAAGTCCAATTTCATTAGGGAGTAATAAAGAACAACAATACACATTTTTACTTTAATGTTCAAAGAACATTTCTGGATCATTGAGTTTTGGACAGCATTTCATCTGTGGGATGCAAATTATTCTAATTACAACAAGTTTACCTTATAAGAAAATAACACCTGCTTTTTCAAAGCAATATCCCCTGAACACTACTGAATTAAATAAGATTAATTTTTTTTTGCATTTAATAGTAGTTAGGAAAGAATGAAAAAGAAACAAGGACTTGTGTTTGCCACTAGGGAAAGCATTGGATAATGAACTTTATGGAAGGAACACTTTGAATTTTATATTGTGTACATTTCTACTATGTGCACTCAATAAAGTATATACAAAGAAATAATAGCATATAAACCTTGTTAACAATTCTTTAGTGTTGACATTCCAAAAGTAAACTACTCCTAGAAATAAATTAAACATCAGGAACTGAAATTTGCATTATACATAAGCAAATTTTCCAGGTAACTAAGGCTTGTATCTCCAAGATGCATCACTGTGTTTATTTCATTATTCATTCTGTAAGTGTAAATTCTATATAATCCTATTGTGTTCGCCAGGCACTGGGCTAACCCTGTGGCACAGCAGAGAACATGGTCCCCACCCTTACGGAGTTTTCGTAATGTTAGATGGGATCACTATTGAAGACATCTCATTTTTACCTTTTAAACCAAGGGTAATCTATGTATGTTCATACAGTCTCAATGGCTTTTGATGAACATCCATTATTGAAGTAAAGTACTAGGACTATATTTTAGACTTTGTGTGTCTTCCTCTTAAATAAAAGTCGACCAACCTCTATGGTTGCATGCCCAAATTTACCACATTTGTAGTATTTTTCATTCTTTCATTTTCTGATCATCCATGAGAGGTGAAACCAAGTAAGTAAACTTGTTAAAAATTATATGTTTGGTGAGATTCTGAAATACATTCTTATAAAGTACCTGGTCACTTGCAGGGACTCTGGGAAACTTCAGTGATTTGAACAGAACTTTGGGTTCACATATTTGCTAAAAGTTAGAGCTCCCCATCAATGAAATTACCTATACTTAACTCTGTTCTCTGTATGATGTTGGCAGAAGGGGAAATTGGTAACTGGGCTGCTTGGGCTACCATAACAAAATACCATAAACTAGGCAGCTTACACAACAGAAATTTCTCACTGTTCTGGAGGCTAGAAGTCCAAGATCTAAGTCCAACAGGGTCAGTTTCTGGGGAAAACTCTCTCCCTGGTTTGCAGGTGGCCACCTTCTTATGGTGTCCTCACCTGGCAGAGAGAGAGAGAATAAGCTCTCTGGTGTCTCTTTCTTTTAAAAAAAAAAAATTTATTTATTTGAGAGAGAGATAGAAAGAGAGACAGAGAGTGGAGGGAGGGTCAGAGGGAGAGAATCTCAAGCAGACTCCCCACCCAGCACAGAGCCCAACATGGGGCTCAATCTCACAACCCTGAGATCATGACCTTAGCCAAAATCAGGAGTCAGATGCTTAACCAGCTGAGCTATCCACACGTCCCTCTAGTGTCTCTTCTTATAAAAACACTAATTTTATCATATAAAGGCCCCACTTTTACGACCTCATTATCTAAATTACTTCCTTAGGAGTTACAGCATTACCATTTGAGTTTGGGAGGACACCAATATTCATCCATAACAGGTGGTTAAACTAAATAATATAATAATTATTATATTATTATTACTATCATTTTAGATAGAGATGTGTGTGGAAATTCTGAGATATTTATTTTGGTGATCTTTGGTTGAGTGCCAATTTGTAGTCAAACTAAAAAATGGCGTCTATTCTTTGGCTCTCTTAAAAAGAATGTGAAAGTACTATGGCCTGCAGTTAATTTATACAATCAAAGATTTTGGTTTCCATTGTATTTTTTAAAATGCGGTAGACAAAAATAAATAAGTAAATAAAATGCTGTAGACATCAATGAGTGCAGAAATACGTGTACTATTATCAAGCACATATATCTCTCAAGGTCAGATTAAAGCTGTATTTAGCATTTTCGTTAAGAGATTGATATTGCTGCTTGATGAGGTGAATGAAAGAGCAAAATTCACTGATCAAATTTGTTTTTCAGTACAGCTTCCAAATAGGAATGAGGCTTGGTTGTTATCAAGTTTCCAGTGACTGTCCTTAATGTAGTAGTTGTAAAACTAATCAAGTGTAGTGATCCTTCATCTGGAAATTCCTTCATCTAATGGATCTTTAAGTTGTTTGTCCAGACAGGGGTCATTGAATTAAGCTAGTCGTTTTATTGTTGGTGGTATTGTCTAATGGGATGATACAATAGACAAAAAACACTGTAGTTTACCTTCATAGTAAATATACATTATGAATATTTTTTACTTACATACTGCAGTGGGACCACGAGTCCCTCGTTTCCAGCATGAATATTACTTGTCTTCAATCAACAGACTGCAGAGCATACAGTGTTTGCTGAACTAGCTGAGCGCTTAAACTTGCAGTATTTCTTAAACTGTAACGTGTAAGTGAACAACCAAAGATATTGTTAAACTGCCCTTTCTAATTTTCAGACCCAGTAGGTGGGGGTGGAGTCCAGAGTAATACTGATGCTGCTGGGCCAGACCACCCTTTGAGGAACAAGTCTTCAAAAGGCCGAAGGCACAATTCTTTTTTTTTTTTTTAAGGTTTTTTTATTTATTGGAGAGAGAGAGAGATGAGCAGAGGGAGGAGCAGATGGAGAGGGAGAGGGACAAGCAGATTCCCTGTTCAGCATGAAACCCTACACGGGGCTCAATCCCAGGACCCCAAGATCATGACCTGAGCCAAAGTCAGACTCTTAACCCACTGAGCCACCCAGGTGCCCCACAGTTATTTTTCCTAAAAATCTGCAAAACGGATATCACTAAAATAACATTGCTATCCTACTCTTTATGGTTGCTTGGGGAATTGATGAGATTACATATATAAAGCAACTGGCACAAAAAGAGTGTAAAAACTGTGAAAACTATTAATTGGATAAACAAAGACATTGTCTATTATGATGAATTTTATGTAGCTGAATTTACCTAGGGCAGAGAATTTGTAGGGTTTGTTATGGTAGCATGGGCACGTCAGTAAGAGTTTATTGAAAATATTAAATTCTAGAGATATGAGATTTTTATTTCAAAAGCAGGAGTAAATTCATCATTGGCTTTCACTCATGGTGAGGACAAGGTAAAAGCAGTAATTTCATCCGGCAAAATTAAAGTTTTGGAAACCAGTGTGGACATTTGTGCAGTAATATGGATTTGACTTGATGAGGCATGCAGGTAATGGTGGAAATAATGAAAAGGTGGAAAGAGGCCAACAGATACTGAGTGCCTCCTCTCGGCCAGGCAACATGCTCTACAGGACACTGGCTGCATGGAAAACCATCTGGGAGACTTTCAGAATGTGTGCACACATATTCAGACTTCACTCTCATTTCTCACCAGAATCTCTGCAGGAAGGTCCATGCAAATCTTTTTAAAAGCTCTTTACAGCATCTTTTTCTTATGACAGGTATACCAATTCCCCTGGAGGACTTCTCCCCAGCACTCCTACAAGGAGACAATCACTCTTTTCCTTCTCCACATCTCCTCAAGACTGGCCACCTTCTTGTCATATCTCCCACAGAAGAGAAAAATGGTTACAGCAGATAATCCTGCACTCTGATAACCTGACAGCCTTCTCTTTTTATTCTCAAAAGTCTAGATTGAAAGGAAAAGATATTTTTAAATTAGCCGTGTTTTCTCCTTACCTCTCTGCTCAACCTAATTCCTCTAAGGCAATTAGAATTCTCAGGAGGTGTAGACAAGAAAGAGATGCACACAGTTCAATATTTCAAGATCCTTTCTCACTATAATAAATGGCCTGAGTCAGAGTGTGATTTTAGGACTAACTGAGTCCCAAGTACATATTTATTATTCCTACTATGCCCAGCTGCCAAGTATCGCAAGTTATCTAGGAAAAAGCAATTAAATTAATAATGACTTTTGCTTTTCCTTTTTTAAGACAGAAAAGAAATAAGAGTCAGTATTTCATCTCTCAAGAAATATACCCTGAAATATGGGGGGGAAATATGGTACCATAATCAGAGTGACATCTCTGTCTTGAGCTACGAGGCTCTTGTCACAGATTCCATTTTATCAACATCTCCAACTTCCAAATATTTTTGGTACAATTCAGATTTTAGAAACTGAACGTCACCCTTTCCAATAGATCTTTCTCTCCCACTTCTGCCATTTCAAAGTTTCTCTTATGTCTCTTACCTGACTTGATTGGATCAGATCTCCCTTCTATCAGAGCATAGTTTGTAAAGTTTGCTTCCTTTTAGTTTTCTTGAACAGGAAGGTTGAGTCTACCCAGTTAAAAACCTGTATGCATTTATAGTCCCATCACAACCCTGAATCCTTTTTCAAAACTGGCATTTCCTCAGTATGTATGTTCTCTTAATATACGTTTTTTTATTTTATTTTAATTATTTTTTAAAGATTTTATTTATTTATTTTAGAATGAGAGAAAGAGCTCGTGTGAACAGGGGGAGGGGCAGAGAAAGAGGGAGAGAGGGAATCTCAAGCAAATTCCTCACTGAGCACAGAGCCTGACGTGGGGTTCAATCTCACAACCCTGAGATCATGACCTGAGCTGAAACCGAGAGTCAGATACTTAACCAACTGAGCCACCCAGGTGCCCCATTAATATGTGTTCCTTTAAAGTTTTAAATTTAAATTTAGTATTGCATTGCCCTCTGATCTTTTCTTTAAAGCTTCTCTAAAACATGTCTACGATGTTTTCCTGGGAACAGTGATTCTCAGCTCCAGCTACACATTAAAATCTTTTTTTTTTTTTTAAGATTTTATTTATTTATTTGACAGAGAGAGACACAGTGAGAAAGGGAACACAAGCAGGGGGAGTGGAAGAGGGAGAAGCAGGTTCCCACGGAGCAGGGAGCCCGATGAGGGTCTCCATCCCAGGACCCCGGGATCATGACTTGAGCCAAAGGCAGACGCTTAACGACTGAGCCACCCAGGCGCCCTACACGTTAAAGTCTTTTGAAGCCTGCTGATGTTAAAATCTTTTGAAGGCTGCTGACAGCCCTGCTGGCCTGGATCCGGGAGCCCTGGGAGGAGTTGTTTTCCATCGGACTCTGGACTGTGATCCAAGAGACCCTGGATCTCGATGGGTGAGGCCTCCCTGCCCAGCCCGCCTGGCCTCAGGAGCCATGGCTGCGGAAGCTCTCTCTCCGGACTCTGGCTGTGGACTTCTCCGGCCTGTGGGAGCTCCTCAGCGAGGCCTCAGATGAAAAAAAAAATTGTTGCTTGGGCCCAATTCAATTAGAATCTCTGGGGTGACACCACATGTGGGTTGATTTTTTGAACGTCAGGATTGAGAATTGCTACTTTAGATCACACGTTGTTCAAAAATGTCCCTTCTCTTTACCCTAAAAAACAAAAACAGAAACAAAAATAGCTGCAGGACATAGGTTTAGCTAAAGGGAGCCCCGGAAGGGCTTGGCGGCTTGGATGCTGGGGATCCCAAGAGAGAAATGTGAAAGTCACAGAAGTGGAGGACATAATTCAACCAAGGTTATTCACTCAGCTACTAGATACTGTATTTATATTCCTCATTTCAGCTAAATCTCGTGAGACTATAGAAAGTACCTTTTGCTCAAAATCAATCTTTTAGTGGATTGACGATCAATGACTTGTGTTTCTCTGGTCTGCAAGAAGGCTGTGGGGAGAAGAGCCAGAGTCAACCATGCCTCAATTGTAGCTTCTCATCCTGTCATTCTCATGGCCCCTGAACTTGCCAGGTAAAGAGGTTCTTTTCAGATTTATTAATGAAGGGCCCAGAATTTCTAGCTAAACTCCTACCACAAGGGCCCCAAGCACAGGAGCATCATGGGGTAGCCTGTGGTTCAGAATTTGAGACTAGGCACCATAAAAACTACTCATCATGACATTGCTCTCCATTTTGAGCTCGTCACTAACCAATACGTGCCTCGGTTTCCTCACAGGTCAAAAGGATGTGGGATCAAGTGCCATACACACCTCAAAGGATTTTGTGAAATGAGACAATCATACAGCTAAGTGTTGGAAAAACTCCCAAGTACAATTCAAATAAAAAATGAATTTTATCACTGTGATTATTTGTGAATGATAAATTTGGCCCACTTTCTTCTATTTATTGCCAACTTTTGAGACAGAATGGAATTTGGAAAGTAAAAATGAAGGAAAAAGAGTCACATTGCAGTATATTTAATGATATGAAGCCAGTGAAAACAGAGAAAATAAACTATTTTATAGGAAAAGAAAAGAAAGACATCCCAGGTATTTGTGATGACAATGAAAATTTGGGGGGAGGGAAAATAGGTGTTTTTTTTTTTAAATTTTGCCTTATTTACAAATGTCTTCTTCCTGCTGAAACATACTTACATTCCCCTTAGCAACCTAAGCATTGGTTAGGGCAGAAATGGCTGACTTTTAATGTAAGTTGAATTCTTAAAACTCCAGAAGGAACTTTTGTCACTTCCTATGCCAAAATAAAAATTCAGTCTTTATCCTTATTATGTTCTCCAGGGAAATTTCAGCTCCTCAGTATAGCCCCTGGGACATGCTGCTGAAAAGCTGTTTGGCTGCTCTGGAGAAAAAGATCTCAAACTTCCCCTGAGATGCCATTATAACTGTTCATTTCAGATATTTATACACAAAATGACTTTATTCTCAAAATAATTTTTCAGAAATGTGTTTTCCATGTGATCAACAGTATTAAAATTCCATATCAGAAATTACTTACTGGTAAAGAAGTTAACCTCATAAGAGACCAGGAAAAATTGTAAAATGTTCTATAAATATCCAAGGGTTTCATCATTATTTGTGAAAATAGTACACGAGGGAAAACGTGTTCCAAAGCCATCATGAAAAATTGTGTTCCATTTAGTTCCTACCATGGTTACTCCTCTATTCTGTTTGCCCTCAACATTTGTGAAATTAGTCAATGCTATATTACTTTACTTTTATGATTAACTTTGGGTGAGTGTTTATAAAGATCAGTGGAAACTTTCCTCCTTAAAGGCAAAATTGCATATTATTCTATATGCACTCAATAAATACTTATAAATCACCTGCTAATTTGAATCACATGAAATTGATTTTCATGAGTCAAATGTGATTCAATACCAGCAAATTTATATGCCTAATCTCCTACAGACTAACTCTTGTCAATCACTTTTTCAAATATCAGGTTGTTTGTATTTAATTTTTAAATATCTAAAAAATGTTTTCTCATATATGTCAAAAGTTTAAGTGTTTTTTCTCTCTGCTTAGGGTAGACATTTGTACTTTATGGCAAATAAGTAACATTTCTTCATGACTATTTTGATGACTATTTCAAGTATTTTTTTAAAAATTTTCTTTTATGGGACGCCTGGGTGGCTCAGTCGGTTAAGCGTCTGCCTTCAGCTCAGGTCATGATCCCAGGGTCCTAGGATCGAGTCCCACATCGGGCTCCCTGCTCCGCGGGGAACCTGCTTCTCCCTTTGCCTCTGCCTCTCTCTCTCTATCTCTCATGAATAAATAAATAAAATCTTTAAAAAAAAATTTTATAAATCTTAACATTTTTCTCTATAATTCACGGATTTTAGTTACATACTTTTGATGTTAAAGAAAAATATCTTGAAGATAGGTAAATTGAACTAGAATGTTTCAGCTATACTTTCTTCTTGTATTCCATATTTTATCTATACACACATAAGTCACAAATTAGCTAACAACATTCTTCTTTCTTTTTTTTTTAAAGATTTTATTTATTTGAGAGAGAGAGAATGAGAGAGAGCGAGCACATGATGGGGGGAGGGTCAGAGGGAGAAGCAGACTCCCTGCCGAGTAGGGAGCCCGATGCGGGACTCGATCCAGGGACCCCAGGATCATGACCTGAGCCGAAGGCAGTCGCTTAACCAACTGAGCCACCCAGGCGCCCCATTCTTATTTCTTTAACATCATTTTCCAACTCTGTTCATGCAAACTTGAAAAAGCAAATTCTCTAAATTCGTGCTGCAACAGGTGCTGAGGCAAGTATTTTTACCATTCAGTTAGTCAGTCCTAGTTTTTTCTTTCCCCTTCCCCTGACAGAAAAAAATGTTGAAAAATGTTTATTTGCAAAGTATGGATTTCCCTTTCAGTTACAACCAGAAATCACAAATGTTTATAATGTCTAACAAAGACATGTTCACATCTCTCATCACTGATTTAATTCAACTTTCATTTTTCTCCTCACCATCAAGCCACCAGAAACTCCACAAATACTAAAAAACAAAACATTATGAGGACTATACACTCAGATTGTGATTGTTTTCCCTCCCCTGCCTCTTCCATTCTGTTTTCTGTTGTGTAGATCACATTCTAAGATCATTTGTCTATCGAGCTACGCTTTCAAAATGCTGATCTCCCAGAGAGCCTGTATTTCCTAGAGGGTAATTCTAGTTCTTTCCCTTTTCGTTTACTAAGATTCCTTGTCAATAGAATGAGTCCATTCTTCCCCATCCCAATTTTCTGCCCCTTAGTTTCAGTTTAGGCATATTTAGAAATTGTTTCACTCATTCTCCATACTCCTCTCCTGGGCAAATGCCTTTCCCTCCCTAGGAGTTTTGTTTTTTTTTTTTTATGTTATGTTAATCACCATACATTACATCATTAGTTTTTGATGTAGTGTTCCATGATTAATTGTTTGCATATAACACCCAGTGTTCCATGCAGTACGTGCCCTCTTTAATACCATCACCAGGCTAACCCATCCTCTCACCCCCTTCCCTCTAGAACCCTCAGTTAGTTTCTCAGAGTCCATAGTCTTTCATGGTTTGTCTCCCCCTCCGATTTCCCCCCCTTCATTTTTCCCTTCCTGCTATCTTCTTTTTTTTTTTTAACATATAATGTATTATTTGTTTCAGAGGTACAGGTCTATGATTTAACAGTCTTACACAATTCACAGCGCTCACCATAGCACACCTCCCTAGGAGTTTTATGTGAACTTTATCTAACCTCTTTGCCCACACTTGAAACATGCAATTCTCCATTGCCCGAGTTCTCATTTCAGCAGCTGCCATCAGATGCTTGTCCACTGACTTAAAATCACCTTGATATTTCTTTGCATGTATTTATTTTCCACTCTTTCCCCGTGGGAAGGGGGACAGGGGAGAGTAAGTAGGAATGTAGCTTGGAGCAGGAAAGAGGGAGGGGTGGAGGGCTGGGAGTGGGGAGGCCAAAGTGGAAGGATGGGAGAGAGGAAGGCAGGACAAAACTAGAGAATGACTTGCTTCCTCTGAGCCTGTTACTTACTAGGAGTGCCCCGTTTCCAGAGGTCCTTAAGGCTAAGGGAAGGAAAACCAGTAGGAAGCATTGCGACAGTGCTGATAGAAAAATCAGTGTTACTCCAACAAGCAGCTGTGTAAATGAGGTAGTGCAAGAAGGACATGATATTAAGTGCTCAGTTCTTCACCTTTTTGGGGGTTCCTCCTCTCCCACTCCTACCCGTGGCCCAGCTCCAACTCCTGCAAATACTGGCTGCATATTGGATCTACTGTTAGAATTCGCCTCCATTGTTTCATGTTCTCTTTATATTGAAACTCATCTCCTTTATATTGAAAAATCAAATCCAAATCTAAAACATTCTTACACTGAATTTTCTTGTCATCAATCCATGTCTTTATAGCATAATTTTGAATAACAACTGCATAAATTCACACTAGTTTTCTGTTCCATTGTCTAACCGAAGTTGGTTATCAACAGATATAGCTACCTTTAGGAGCTATATAACAAACAGGAGAATTAAATTAGAATTGGGTCTGTAGATGTGAAGGAGTAAAATCTGTCTGGAACTGAAAGACGAAAAATCAGCTTGGATTGAAACATAAAAAAGCACTGTTGCTGTGAATCAGGCTGGGAGGACAGACACAGATAAAGCCAACTGCAAAGAACAGGAAACGTTCTTTCCAAGGTCATGCAGCCCCTATAAACTGCTATCATGACCTCCTCTTTGTGCAACCAGTGCTTGGTTACCAATGAGGCCCTAGGCCCTGCTTTGCTATCCCCACCCATCTATTACTGGGGATACCCTGTTGCTGTACCACCCTCACCTCATGACAGTACCCAGTCCCTAGTAATCCCTGCTTCTCCTAATCCTGCTGCAAAAACAGCATCCAACCCAGCACTGGTTTCCTTTCCCTTAGAGCTTCCTCAGAATCCTTCAGCAGGAAACCAAGCCTTTCAAAGGACAGGGCCATCCCCATCACCCACCCACCTCGCTCTGAAGACTGCCATCCACAGTTCTTCTGGAAAGTGCTTTCTTGCTTGCAAGTCAATAAACATGATTTTGTGAAAGTACAGGTTTGAGCTTGGTAGACTTTGGCTGGTTGAGCTTTAACAGAAATCAAGTAGAATTTGGAAATTTTTAATGATTTTTCTTGGAGACTTGGCTTACAGTTTGGAAGTAAGATTTCCCAAAAGCTAGGATTTTTTTTTTTTTTTGGTGGTATGCAATTTGTTAGAAAAAATGTCTTTTAAAAAGATCAAAATCCTTTGAGACATGATTAAATAAATATCTGAGGTTTCATGACTTCATCCCAAACTGACAACTTTCAATAATAAATAATAAAATTTTTCATTAATGCAGACATAACTTTTCTAACAGTCTTGACAGTTTGGCTAAGAAGGAATAAATTTCCATCTAGTGTTTGATTTAATTTTTTAACAAGTTGAATTAACTCTGGGGTTTCTCTTCTCTAGAAAGCCTTGGATCTCCTCGGCAAACACCCAGTATGAACATTATTTGCCTTCACTCTTCAAACAGGCCCCATGCTGTATATATTTGATTTAGATGTGTGTTCCAGGTATGGCCTATTTCTGACATATCTATATTATTCCATAATTTGTTTGTATACACTTATATTTCAGCTTTATGCACTATAACTTCAAAATACACTTTATATCCGGTGGGAAAATCCGTCCCCATGTTCTATTGCTTTTTCAAAACAGTCTAAATTATTCTACCAAGTACATTTTGTTAAAAATTGGTTCAATTCCAAAAGAAAATTATGTTAGAAACGTTCCCCATTTTAACTATCAAAAAATGACATTAAATTTCTAAATTAATTCTGAGATCTTTGAATTTGCTTTCTCAAGACTTAGTATGTATCTTCTCTTTTCCAAATATTATGTTGTTTCTCAGCAAAGTTCTTTTTTTAAAGATATGTATATAATATTTTTACTATTTTAAATGCAAAATGTATTATTTTTCTTTAATGAAGAAAATACACAGGATAGAAAATTTGGAAAGTACAAAAAATACATTATCATAGTCCTCATGCTCCTATTAGGCCATAATATCAACAATGTTCAGTGTTTTACAATCATATAGTTTTTCTTTTTTTTTTAATTTTATTTATTTATTTGAGATCTAGAGAGAGCGTGAGAGAGAGTGAGCATGATCTAGGGGAGGGGCAGGGGAAGCGGGAGAAGCAGACTGCCTGCTGAGCAGAGAAACCTACTCAGTGCTGGATCCCAGAGACCCCAGGATCATGACTGGATCCTAGCTGAAGGCAGATGTTTAACTGACTGAGCTACCCAGGTGCCCCAAATTCATATATATTTTCGCATTTGCATTAAGTTAGTGTTTGACCGCATTATTCAATTATTAATTTCATTAGTATTTACAAACGTCCTTAGATTTTCTAGATGATCATATTATTACCTAAAAAGATTAATAATTCTATCCCAGCTTCTTAAGAAGTTCTACTTTCTATTCCTATTTCATGTGTGGTGGGCAGAAAATGGCCTCTCAAAGATGTCTATGTCCTAATCACTGGAACCGGGGAATATGTTATGTACATGGCAAAAGGAAATTAAGGTTGCAGATGGAATCAAGGTGCTAATCAGCTCACCTTAAAAGAAGGAAATTATCCTGATGGCCCTGATCTAATCACATGAGTCCTTAAGGCAAAAAATCTTTCTCAGCTTCAGTCTGAAAAGGATGTGGTGACAAAAGGTCAGAGAGATGAGCCATTCGAAGGATTCCATCCTTCGCTGGCTGTGGAGACTGAGGAAGGGAGCTGTGAGCCCAAGTGCGGGGGTGGCCTCTAAAAGCTGGAAACGCTTCCTCCCCTGGAGCCTCCAGAAAAGAATGCAGCCTTGACTACACCTTGATCTCACCCAGAGAGATTCCTGTCAGACTTCTGATTTACAGAACTGTAGGATAACGCATCTATGTTTTATGCTACTAAGTTTGTGACATTCTGCTGCTAAAGCAATAGAAAGCTAATGCATATGTCTTCTAACATTGATCTGAACAATATTAAATAATAATGTTTCAGATTTGGGGTAGAGAAAGAGATATTTGAGTTGAAAAAAACAAACGAGGCTGTCCTCTCTCAGCAACAAATGATGTAGGAATTCTCTTCTACTTCATTATATTTAATTAAATTTCTAACCTAGTTTTATTGATCTGGTTTCTAATGATACATTTTAATGCTTCATATTTCATCTCTCTGGTTTACTTCATTTATTTTTATGTATTAATTTCTTGAAGTACTGTTTTCAAAGGATTATACAAGATTTTTCTTCATTCATTTTTTTTAAAGATTTTATTTATTTATTTGAGAGAGAGAATGAGAGACAGAGAGCACGAGAGGGAAGAGGGTCAGAGGGAGAAGCAGACCCCCCGCCGAGCAGGGAGCCCGACGCGGGACTCGATCCCGGGATTCCAGGATCATGACCTGAGCCAGAGGCAGTCGCTTAACCGACTGAGCCACCCAGGCGCCCTTCATTCATTTTTAAAGAAACTTTTGGTTGGCATCTTTTCTAAGTGGGTTCTTATTTGAAATATGTGATCCCCTAAATTACTGGCCCCTTCTGGTACTTCTGCTATCATGTCTCTCTGTATTTACTATGACAAGAGTCAGGTCTTATGTACGTATTTTCATCTCTTAACTTTTGTCACCCTTAAGTTGTATTTCTAAAATTACAATTTAGTCATGGGTAGAGTGAGTAGGCTCTTGTCTACTTAGTAGCCCTTCCTCATCCTTTTTGGAATAGCACACTGCCCCAAGACTGTAAATTACCATGGCCCACCCCTTCCTAACTAACAGGGAGTAAATAAACTAAGATTCTCTCTCTCCTTGGAATCTGAATCTTGAACAGAATGGCATGGTGTTCTTGAAGTTGAGTTACTGGCACTCAAAAGTCACTGAATTTCTGGCTGAGATGCCAAAAGCTGTTGTAGTTCTATTGTTTTCTGAGGCTTGGCTATCCTGTTTTTCCTTCTGTTGTGTAAGCTAAGCAATATCCTTTTAAATACTTTTATTTACTTTTATTTTTTTTTAAAGATTTTATTTATTTATTCATGAGAGACAGAGAGAGAGAGAGAGAGAGAGGCAGAGGGAGAAGCAGGCTCCCAAGGAGCAGGGAGCCCTATGTGGGACTCGATTCCAGGACCCTGGGATCATGACCTGAGCCGAAGGCAGACGCTTAACCATCTGAGCCACCCAGGTGCCCACTTTTATTTACTTTTACCAGAGGCATTTTCTAATTTTTTCAACCAAAGGCCTCCGACTGATAACACAGGCGACTTTGGGCAAGATGATATATAACTTTGACACCTATTTCTGGATGTAATGGATTAGTGCAAAAAATGTTTCCTTGAATGCTATCTTAGTTAAGAATCTTTTGGTTCTAGTGTAAGACTGGAAACAATAAGAAGAAGGAAAATATGCCAAATTAGTATAAAAAGGTATTAGAGTAAGAACAAATTCTAGTGGGATCTCCCCAGTGATTCTAGTGTTGTCAAATGTGCCTTCCAATTAACTCCTGTATTCTCGCAGAGTAAGACTGCTCAATGGAGGTTGGAGTGAGATTAATGGAATGGTCTACCTTTTGTTTCCTATTTTACAGTAAGGACATCAGCAAACCCTTCCCAAGTCAGTCCTATGCGACTCTCAAATTAAATAAGAGGCTCTAGCAGCCATGTCTGTGTCAACTCACTCCAGAACCTCGATTGCTGAATGGGGACATATGATTGAGGGTGACTTCCACATAACATAGTTTAATCGTCCATATGGCAAATAAGGGCAAGACATCCAATGGCAAGGAAATGAGTGACAATGAGGGCAGCCCTAGGGGGAAAAGCCAGAATGGCATATTGGCATCGGACATGCTAAGTAATAGACATTAGGAAATAAATGAGATTTATAGTGGGTTTGTTACATTGAGTTCTTTTAGACAAAAGAACCTCTCTCTCAACCATTAGAATGCCCGCAATCTTGCCCCCTACCTTGAACACTTATAAACCTGAGTTGTAAATCCCTTTTACTGAGATTAATCTATGGGAGAAAAGTTTCAGAGATAAGAAACCAATGGATATACAACTTCATTTATCATGAAGGGAGAATAAAAGAAATTACTCAGGTATCTCTGCAAATCTAAGGAAAGATCAGAATACCTAGTTGTAAGATTAACATAACATAATAAAATAAAATTAAAAAAGAACGTCTGAAACCAGCATAGCTTAGAGAAAGTGAGCAACAGGAGTTCATGTACCTCTCTTCCGTAGTTCTACCGCAAATTCAATTTAATTCACAAAGCTAGAGTTAAATATGTGAGAAATGAATGTGAAAGGGCTTTGAAACAATCCTACCACAGGACTTTTATAGCTGTAACACTTTCTAGTTTCAATGTTTCCTCTTTCCTTCCTTGTATTTCCTTTTTTCCCATGTAAACTCCATTACTCTTTGATTTTCATTCTGTCTTTTGTTTTTCTTTAAGACTTAGGTCATTCAATTGTATTCTGTAATTTTGAAAATTAAATCTTGCACTTAATTTTTTCTCTTGGAATTTTTATACTTTAAATTATTTTATTATTCTCCAAAATTTTAAAGATAACAAATATAGTTTCCTCTCTGGTGTTATCTTTCCTTTCTATACATGATAGATGAAGTGTAAAAGTAAGTTACAAAAACTAGGGTGAGGATCTCTTATTTTTATAAAAATAATGTGTATATATAATAAAATTATACACCAAGGTCTACATCTAAGTACCACTTTCCAAAAAAATGTAAATGTAAGAGGAACTGAGTAAGTAAAGTGACCCCACAAGGAAGCAGTCAACCAAATTCAGAATGTGGGAAATTGTTCGGAAGAATGGACTTAATTTCTTCAATAATAAATGCCATAAAACTTGGTGGAGGGAGAAGCAATTGATTATAAAATTAAAAATTTGGTTTGTCACAGAATCCTCATAGGTATCCCCATTTGGAAAAAAGCAACAACTATTAAAACACACTTTCGAGAAAATCAAGGAAATTATATTAAGAAATAAGTGTTAACTTCGTTATGTGTGATAACAGCATTGTGGTTGTATTTTTTTATTTATTTTATTAATTTTTTATTTTAAGTTTTTATTTTAGTTCCAGTATAGTTAACATATAGTGTTATATTAGTTTCAGGTGTACAATATAGTGATTCAACACTTCCATACATCACCCGGTGCTCATCACAACAAGTGCCCTCCCTCATCCCCATCCCTATTTTATCCAGCCCCCCACACACCTCCCCTCTGGTAACTATTAGTTTGTTCTCTTCAATTAGAGTCTGTTTCTTGGTTTGTCTCTCTCTCTCTCTTTTTTCCCTCAGCTCATTTGTTTTGTTTCTTAAATTCCACATGAGTGAAATCATGTAGTATTTGTCTTTCTCTGACTTATTTCACTTAGCATTATACTCTCTAGCTCCATCCATGTCATTGCAAATGGCAAGATTTCATTCTTTTATATGGCTGAATAATATTCCATCTCATATCTATCTATCTATCTATCTATCTATCTATCTATCTATCTATCTATCTCATTTTTTTATCCACTCATCAATCAGTGGTCACTTGGGCGGCTTCCATAATTTGGCTGTTGTAAATAATGCTGCAATAAACATAATGGGTGTGTGTATCCCTTTGAAATCATTTTTTTTGTATTCCCTGGGTAAATATCCTAGAGTGTGATTGCTGCATCCTAGGGTACTTTTGTTTTAACTTTTTGGGGAACCTCCACACTGTTTTCCAGGGTGGCTACACCAGTTTGCATTCCCACCAACAGTGCATGAATGTTCCTTTTCTCTACATCCTCGCCAACACCTGGGCATTTCTTGTATTTTGGATTTTAGCCATTCTGACAGGTGTGAGGTGATATCTTATTGTATTTTTTTAAAGCCTATCTTTTAGGGCTGCACACTGAAGTATTTTCTGGTAAAATGTTATGATGGGTGGAATTTGATTTAAAATATCCCAGTACCACTTGTCAAAACTGTGTATTGGGATGGGGAGGGGCCCTAGAGGCAAGACTGAGAGAATGTTGATGATTGCTGCCCATGGATGATGGGGACAAGGAGATACATTAATGCTCTCTCTGTACTTTTATAAATGTTGAAAATTTCCATAGTAAAGGTGGTGAGGTTATAGGTAATTTATCTTTCCTTTTCAGTATTTTCTGGGTTTTTTTTTTACTGTAATTTTAAGTGTTAGTTGTACAAGAAAATTTTATATTTTAAAATATGTCTTATATTTTATATGTATTCCTATTTCTAATGCAATTCGTTCATCCTTTATGTGCTGCTGCCAATTTTTTGAGTTTTGAGAAATGAATTTTTGACATTTTCAGGAAAAGTGTCATCTTCCACCGCAAAGGCAGTTTTGAAGTTCAATTGAGATCACATTTCTGAAAATACAGTATAGCCATCACAGTATTATCCAAATGTACTTTAAATTGTTATCAACTTGCTTCTTGCTTTCCTTTTTTGTTATTATAATCCAGACCGTTAACACACATATACAATCACATGGACTTTCATCTTATATTCCAGCAGATTGTTTACTATTATTTGGCTTCAGTAGTTGCTTTACTTACTTCTGGTTCTATTCTCTTTTCCCAAGATGCAAATTAAATCTTTTTTTTTTTTTTTTTTTAGTTTCAAAGGTAAAGTTTAGTGATTCATCAGTTGGATATAACACCCAGCGCTCATTCCTTCACGTGCCCTCCTTAATGTCCATCACCCAGTTACCCCATCCCCCCATCCACCTCCCCTCCAGCAACCCTCAGTTTATTTCCTATGATTAAGAGTCTCTTATGGTTTGTCTCCCTCTCTGATTTTGTCTTGTTTTATTTTTTCCTCTCTTCCCTTATGATCCTCTGTTTTGTTTCTTAAATTCCACATATGAGTGAAATCATAGGATAATTGTCCTCTGATTGACTTATTTTGCTTAACATAGTACCCTCTAGTTAAATCTCCTTTGAATAACTGCTATGTGCAGGGTAATTATCCTCAGGTAACTCTTCATATTCCTCTTACGAGTATGCCCATTAAAGGGGCGCCTGGGTGGCTCAGTCCGTTAGGCTTCTGACTTTGGTTTCGGCTTGGGTTGTGATCTGAGGATGGAGGGAATCACGAGCCCTATGTCAGGCTCGACGCTCAGTGTGGAGTCTGCTTGGGATTCTCTCTCTCTCTCTCTCCCTCTGCCCCCCCACTTCGCTCGCCCACAGGCACTCTCTATCTCTACAGTAAAAAAAAAAAAAATGAAATCTTTAAATTAAAAAAAAAGAGTATGCCCATTAGAAATTCTCATGTTCTCCTCTCAAAATAAACTACCACATTCTCAGGAGGTAAATGTAGAATATCTTGGAGCATGGAAATCCTGAAATAATGCTAATAATAAAAGCCACAGTAGTAATTCCCTTTCCCCTCCACTCTGTTCAATTTCTCTCCTGCTTCTTCCACTTGGGTGGGGCCCTATTGTTATTGCCCAGCTCCCATGCTCCTGGTTTTTCTCGGCCTCATGGTCCATTTCATTGGGACTGTTCATCTTACTTCTTTGATTCTTTCCTCTACTGATTTATCCATACACTTTTTTCCTCTCTCTGCCTTTCTATTATTGGTATTAGACAAAACTTCTTTGCTAAAAAAGGACTGTCATTTAGCTGCTCTTTGCTTTACGCACACCCTTTCATAGCAGTCATGCTGTCTTCCTTCAAGCCAGCTCTATCCCCAGAAATCCATTGTCTTTGTTTTCTGGCTCCTTTCTGAGCCTTGGCTCACTCTGCTACACACTCTCCTGTGGCCGTCTTTGTTTGTTTTTTTTTAAACAGTCATTGGAGCAGAAGTAGTCAATTTATTTCTTTAGATTCCCATTTTATTTATCGGCTTGAGATTGGCCTGATTGTGTCCCTCTCAATTTTGTTAGGACCAGTTACTTAGAACCCATAGAGCCCACAAGGGGACTCTTGGGGATTGTGAGTCCAACTCCTTCATTGTAATGATGAGAAACCACAAGCCCATGCTTCCTGATTTCTGGTCCAGGACCGGAGCTCTTTTCCTGACACTTCAATTCATCATTCACTTTAATAGTCATATTTTATATTTGCATAATACTATTGTCCTCACAATGGGCTGTCCCATCTATCCTTTCATTGGCTTACACTTTAAAAGCCATTCTTGACCACTAACTCCTCACTCATCACAGTAGCCACAATCTTGGGGTATTCCTGCCCTGTGTCTCTACTTTCCTGTTCTGGGCCCTTGGATAATCGCACAGAATCTTGCACTGTGAGTTCTCTAATACTTTCTCACTCTCTGGAGAACAAACTTTGTTAAAAGCTCTATTATCGTGGTAATACTTGCCTTCAGTCCCATCTGGAACCATTAAAAATGTGCATAATATATATCTTGTAAATATTATCTTAATAAACATCACTTGTGGGGAGGGGAAGTAAATGAATAAAAGAAGGGTGTACTTCTTCCCAAACAAACCCTCCAAGAACCTCCTGGAAAGAATAAAATGAAGGAGGTTCACTTCAACACCAAAAGCAAAACCGCCAAGGTACTCCTAGTTAGAACCTTTCTGTAGCACTAGCGTTTTCTAAACCTTTTGACAGGTTTTTCTCTTTTGTTTCTTTTTTATCTCTTTTTTCCTTCTCTGGGATGCCCCATTCTAGCCTACACAATTCTTTTTTTATTGTTATGTTAATCACCATACATTACATCATTAGTTTTTGATGTAGTGTTCCATGATTCATTGTTTGTGTATAACACCCAGTGCTCCATGCAGAACATGCCCTCTTTAATACCCATCACCAGGCTAACCCATCCTCCTACCCCCTTCCCTCTAAAACCCTCACTTTGTTTTTCAGAGTCCATCGTCTCTCATGGTTTGTCTCCCCCTCCGATTTTCCCCCCCTTCATTCTTCCCCTCCTGCTATCTTCTTTTTTTTTTTTTTAACATATATTGTATTATTTGTTTCAGAGGCACAGATCTATGATTCAACAGTCTTGCACACTTCACAGTGCTCACCATAGCACATACCCTCCCCAGTGCCTATCACCCAGCCACCCCATCCCTCTCACCCCCCAACCACTCCAGCAACCCTCACTTTGTTTCCTGAGATTAAGAATTCCTCATATCAATGAGGTCGTATGATACATGTCTTTCTCTGATTGACTTATTTCGCTCAGCATAACACTCTCCAGTTCCATCCACGTCGTTGCAAATGGCAAGATCTCATTCCTTTTGATGGCTGCATAATATTCCATTGTTTTTATATATATATATATATATACACCACGTCTTCTTTATCCATTCATCTGTTGATGGACATCTTGGCTCTTTCCACAGTTTCGCTATTGTGGACATTGCTACTATAAACATCAGGGTGCATGTACCCCTTCAGATCCCTACATTTGTATCTTTGGGGTAAATACCCAGTAGTGCAATTGCTGGGTCATATGGTAGCTCTATTTTCAATTTTTTTGAGGAACCTCCATACTGTTTCCCAGAGTGGCTTGCATTTCCACCAACAGTGTAGGAGGGTTCCCCTTTCTCCACATCCCCACCAACATCTGTCGTTTCCTGACTTGTTAATTTTAGCCATTCTGACTGGTGTGAGGTGGTATCTCATTGAGGTTTGGATTTGGATTTCCCTGATGCCGAGCGATATTGAGCACTTTTTCATGTGTCTGTTGGTCATTTGGATGTCTTCTTTGGAAAAATGTCTGTTCATGTCTTCTGCCCATTTCTTGATTGGATCATTTGTTCTTTGGGTGTTGAGTTTAAGAAGTTCTTTATAGATTTTGGATACTAGCCCTTTATCTGATATACACATAATTCTTTTTTTTTTTTCTAGAAATTAGTCATGTCCGTTTCTTCCAAACATGCAAGCCTTTTTGTTTTTGTTCTTTGCCTGACAGCATGTGTCGAAAGGGATGAGAGGAAAATAAACCTCTTCCATTCTGTTCCCCAGCCTGCAAAGTCCACCCAGGCAGTGTTTTTCACTGGGGCATCCTGAACACCTTGTACAGGCCCTGCCACGCATGGGCGCTTAACGTGTGCAGATCAATGAAGAGATGCAAGATCTTGATGGGATTTCCGTGGCAAACCCACTTCACACAATTTTTCACGCAGCCCAGCTATCTCTAGAATTTGTTCTACCTGTTTAAGAAATTTACTAGTTGCTGTTAAACACGTTTACCATTTAGATCATGATGCCTTTATCTCACCGTGCATTGATCCTCAATACAGCCCCTTCAGGAAAGCGGGGAACTTTAACAAAGAGAGTGGTTAAGAAAGAGAGAAATCAAGCCACTTGTTCAAAAAAGCTAGCAAGCTGGTGACAAACCCCGAATGAGCTCGGACTCAAGTCTCTGGCTGAGAGTTCGGTGCTCTTTCCATGAAACCACACGGTTTCTTGCAAGTCGATCCACTGGAATAATAAAAATTTGCATAGTGCAGTGTGACCGATCAGAGAGTATGGAGAGGGATATCGGGCATGGGGGGCATTTGGCCGTGGGTCCTCCTGGTCCCCCTCCTCCCTTCTGTTTGCGAACTGACTTGACTTGGCAGCCGGCAGCTGTCAGAATGAATTGAGGCCATCGTTTTATGTTGCTGAATGTGTTGGGTCATTTCCCTTAGTTCACACTTCTGCCTCACTCTGTCTTCTAAGTCATTATCATGACTTTAATCTCTCCTTTATTTTGACAGTTGGGATTCTTTTTGAGACATTATCCAAATGAAATATTGATTCTCACTTATGAGTCCTTAAGCCTTCCCCAGTGGAGGTGGCTATTTCTTTGATACAATAGTTAAAGCAGTAGGATTAAAAATGTTTTCAGGAAGACATTAAAAAGTTTACAAAAAGAAGGGTCAATTTAAAGAAAATAGAAATTGAAGCTAGAAATGACTGCCATCAGCTTTCTCTAATCTTTCCCCCTGCGATGTAAATTGAAAACCTTTTTCTAAGAAACCATTTCATTCAGGTGAGAAAAAACAAACAAACAAACAAACAGCCAAAACACTGAATTAGTTGGTAGACTTATGATTCCTAGTCACTAGCTATTTTTATATTCTTTTGTTATATAGTTGGTATTTCTTCAACCCTCTCTAATACTGTATTTAACTCATCTCCAGGTAGGGAAACTCTCATTTCTCTATCATTTATCATTCCCTGATTTTAATCTTTTATTCAATAAAAACTCAGCTTCTTTCTATATATAAATACTATTAGTAATCCAAAAATGCCATTTCTCAATAAATGGGATAAATCAATGTGGGAAAGAGAGAATTAGCTGGAGGGAAGTTGGCCAGGGCTGTGGCCTGAAAATATTGGAGACGCTTGTTGGAAGGGCAAGACCTAGAAATACTGGAGAAGCTTGTTGGAAGGGCAAGACCTAATATAGTTTATCTTTATACTTTTAAAAGATTTTGCTTCTTGGGGCGCCTGGGTGGCTCAGTTGGTTAAGCGACTGCCTTCAGCTCAGGTCATGATCCCAGGGTCCTGGGATCGAGTCCCACATCGGGCTCCCTGCTCTGCAGGGAGCCTGCTTCTCCCTCTCCCACTCCCCCTACTTGTGTTCCCTCTCTCGCTGTGTCTCTCTCTGTCAAATAAATAAATAAAATCTTTCAAAAAAAAAAAAAAAAAAAAAAAAAAGATTTTGCTTCTTGCCTCTACTTGAATGCCCATGTCATTTATTATAACTGGATTTATTGTTTCAATAGTGTTGTACCTAGAGTCTTGACCACAGTCAAAACAAACAAATCACTGGATCTAGCTGAAGCCACAGATGAATGACATGGTAGGGATTCATGCGCAGATTTGCTCTACCGCCTTCTCACATTCTCTTACCATTAATCCATCTAGCTCGTGTTCTCTGAAGGTCATCAAAGGTCAATATAATTTCAATAAGGGTTTTTTTTTTTAATATCAATAAGGTTTTAACTGAAGGATGGCCTTAACGTTGAGTGAACGTCATGCATGTTTATCACCAAAAAGCCACTCCCCCTGTTGAATGATCATCTTCTCTCCCCCAACTTGTGTCACCTTTCCCAACAGTGTTCGTGCTCTGATACATTGGCTGTTGATTCCCCTAAGCTCAGCTGCCCCCAACATTGATGATCCAAATAATCTCGGTTATTTGCTGGGCCTTGTCAAAGCCATCTCATTTGCTGTCTTTATGCTTTTGCTCACACTGTTTGCACCTACTTCATTTTCTACTTCATCATTCCATCATCCATATGCTCTAGAGACTATCCATCATCAGAACTGCTCTTAGTTGACTCTTCATCAAAAAGCTTCCCCTGAACACATCCTGAGATAACATTTTTCTCTGCTAAATTACCATTTGTCATATATTAGTGCATGGCTTTTCTAACTATCATGAAATGAAATAGATAAGAGAAGATGGAACTTGAAAGGAAATCTGCTCTTTGAAGGTAAGCCCTGGGGAAATAAGGCCTGGCTGGAGGTGATGTACAGTCTAAAGGATGTTTTCAGGATCTGAAGATGGTAACAAGCCAAAACCAGTGCGAGCCCAGACAAGCTTTCAGTGCTCATCCTAAAACTAGGTATTTGAATGAATGGATGAATCAAGTTGGGGAATTGTGTCAGTAAACGGAGGAAGGACAGGAAAGGGTGCAGTGCAAAACTGTTAAGGAAAAATGGCTAAGAGATAGCAAGACTAATACATGGCCTAAATTGTTAAGAACGTAAGGCTATTACTAAGTCACTGAATCATTTATAGGGGCATAAGACAACACAAGATCATAGGTTAAATCAAGATTAGCACTAAGGTGAAATAATATTGAGCCCTGCAACCCTGAGCTAGAAATATTTAAATCCTTCTTGCCAAAGGTAAATATAAAGGACATTTATTGGTTCAGGGTGAATTTCAGGTCTTTTGTAAAGAAGGCTAGAACAAAAATATTCTTCCACTGAAAGGGAACAGTGAAGCATAAAACCCCAAATTTAGCTGCAGGTTCCATCACCTGCTGATTTGTGTGTATGGAGCATGAAAGGAAGCCTCAGAAACAAAAGCATATAGAAAAAAATAGAAGGCAGTATTTACTTGCAAAGAAATGTGAGGAAGTCAGACTTCAGAAGAACGGGCCCAACAAATTAAAAAATAAGACAAATACTTTTAAACAAACAAACAATATTATGAAGCCTCAAACTCACACCAGTCCATTCATGGTGGAAAGCAGCAGTTCTATGGTGGTTACCATATTCACAAAGTTCACAACTACTTTCAGACAACAGCATTGCAAAAGTCAAGGACAAAGTCATTTCCATTTAGGAGTTAGCAACTTGCAGGGAATACTCCAGGTTTTTTTTGGAGGACAGAACTAGACAGAGAGATCTTTTTTTTTTTTTTTTTTTTAATTTATATCACAGTGGAATGTGAGGGTTTTTTTCTTTCTTCCCTGGTGAGGTATGATGCACACACTTAAAATAGTGGTGGTGGCAGGTGTCACTTTTAGTTTTTACAGTCCTTCTTGTGGTCATGATTCCCTGCCCCCCATAGGACACATTTGTCCACCTCCATTTGCTTAACAATTTTCTCAGTCAATATTATTGATTTTATATTTTACTTTGACTCATTTTCTAGATCATCTGTATAAGAAATTGCAGCAAAAGACAGAAAAACCCTTTTATCCATAAACTCATTAATATTGAAGCAACTTAGTAGGAAAATTGTAAATATTTGATTGCTCATTTAAACTCATTTTTTTGCAATTATTATAAACTACAGTGAATAAAGTTTATTTCCCTCAGATATTCTATAATTATTATACTCCCTCAACTTGGTATTCTAAAGTCTAATCGCATATTCTGGCACAACCATAGCAATTTTGTTTTTAGAAAAAATTACTCCCATTTTGCCCTGATAAACAAAAACACATTAATATCTTGCATGCATTTTTCCTTCCATTCACACTGACTTAAATTCTTAAAGAAGTAAAAATGAACATGCGCACTAATCGGTGCTAAATGTGTTTGTACATATTGTTCATTCTCGTATCTGACAGTCATTCTGTAATGTATAGAAATAAGGGAAATGGTTTTTCTTGAGTAGGCAGAGATTATTTACTAATTACCTCAGTATAATATTAGTCCAAGTTCTCAAAGTCGACTAGTATATTAAAATTCCATTTAAGCTGATACATGACATAGAAACAAAAATTTATATTAAAGTTTTGTCACATACGAAATTTGAAAAGTTTTTCCCAAACAAGGTAAATGTGATTTTACCTAGGCAGTATAATGATTTGTAGTCCTATCTGAAGTTACAGGGAAAAAACCTCTTAAAAGACAGTAGTTATTATAATTCAATTTAATTGAACCATAAAGCCAGCATGGGACATTTTGAGAGTTCTGATTAATTAGGGTATTTTATAAATTAGAAAAAAAAATATGCTTACATTAATTCCAACATTGTAATAAAGTTAGGAAGAAAACTTATAATTCATTTAAACCAAAATTATCAAACTATATGCATTTATACAAGGATTTCCGATTATTAGAAACATTACTAAACTTTATTTTAATGAAATAGAAAAACCTTTCAACTTTCGTTGTAAAGTAACAAGTCCTTAGTACTTTTTTTTAAAGGTTTTATTTATTTATTTGTGTGAGAGAGAGAGAGCACAAGCAGGGGGAAGTGGCAGGAAGAGGGAGAAGCAGGCTTCCTGCTGAGCAAGGAGCCCAATGCGGGACTCGATCCCAGGACTCTGGGATCATGACCTGAGCTGAAGGCAGATGCTTAACTGTCTGAGCCACCCAGGTGCCCCAAAGTCCTTAGTATTTTGTGGTTCTTCTTATGCACCTGCCTTCCTTTGCTTCTTATCCTCTCACAAACAACTAAGTTCATTACTTCAACTCAGAACTAAACCTTAAAAATTTTTGTTCCTCCCAACTACAGTTCAGCAAATCACGTGTGTTTATGTAAGTAAGCAAATGAAAACAACTCCATTACATTTAAGACTTGTTTAACCTAATTCACTCATTTTCTCCAGGGATAGCAAATATATAAGACTTTGTTCAAAAGATACTTACATCATACAACAGTAGGTCATTATTAAATTCTGGGCCAGGCATGATTTTCCCCCTATTTTATTATATGCTTTTATGTGCTGTTTATTTATAGTCCTCATCCAGCTGTATTGTGGGTCAATTTAGGGGCATAATTATTGAGGTTAAGTAATACCTTTTAGTGGGTATACAGAACCTAACATTTCTTGCATCTTCTTGTGACTCATTTTTTATATATCTGTGAGATTTTCCTGGTTTTGTTTTTTTGGTTTTGGGGCTTTGTTTGTTTTGGAGAGAAAGGAGAGGGGATTTTATACATTTGAAACTCTTTAGAGTTTCCAGAAGGGCATGCAACCCCAGACAAGTCAAAAGCAACAATTTCCACTACACAACGTATTCAAGCTCACTAATGTTTGGTTTAGGCAAAGCAAGCAAAACCCCCTTAAAAGTTATTCTCTATTTCACAAGCCATGTGAAATTGCCTTCCTTAGTTATTGCTACAGCCGTGATTGAACTTGCACGAGCATTAGAATTACCTAGCTTATTAAAATAGACATTCTTGGCCCTCACTGGGCAGTATGTGCTTCAGTGGGTAAGGTCCAAGAATTTGCATTTCTAACAAGTTCCCAGGTAATGCTGGTAACACTGGACTGGGGACCATTTTGAGAACTAGTGTCCTAGAATGTTCTCTAACTGACCAATTTCTGTGTCCAATTAATCTGCCAAAATTTCCTGAAAGACAGAAAAAAAAAAAAGAAACAGTAATATCACTTAACACTTAAAGGCTAATTAACCTTTCTTCATAAGAATGGGGGGGACTTATTTCATTTCATACCCACAAAAAGCTTTAAAATCTAATTCATATGTCAGAAGGAAGCATAGAATACAAAAATTTACTGACTCAGATCTCAAACGGAGAGCAGAGTCTCAGAGGCTGTCCATTCAAATGAGCACAACATTTTTGAGTTCCGATTATTGTTGAAAAATTAAAAACAGAGGGTGCTAGAAGGTATCAAGTTCTTCAGTACAAACAGACCAAAAAAAGGAAAAAAAGGTATAAAAAATGTAGATTCCCTAGCACTTTTACCAAAGAGAGAATGGCTCTCTAATATTACCCAACAAAATCAAAGAATACATTAATACAGTAAAATTTGTTATTCCTGCTTCCTTGAAATTTTATTAAGAATTCCAGAGTAGAACAAACAGAGGGTTACTGGAGGGGAGGTGGCCGGGGGGTGGGGGGTGGGGAGGGGAGACAAGACCAGTTAAATGGGTGATGGGCATTAAGGAGGGCACTTGTGATGAGCACTGGGTGTTGTATGGAAGTGATGAATCACTAGATTCTACACCTGAAACTAATATTACACTGTACGTTAACTAACTGGTATTTAAATAAAAACTTAAAGAAAAAAAAAAAAAGAATTCCAGACTAAAAGAATCCATCACTTTCAACCTTTTTTTCCTAGTGGTACAAAAATAAGGATGAATGGTCATGAGTTCTTCAATTGCCTCAACATAGGTTGACCCTTTTAGTGATATAATGGAGGATAAGTTGGAACCAATGTCCCCAGGGTCACAAAAATAGGCTGTGCAAAGTGCTTCACCAGGCTTTCTTAACAATTTTCAAGGAATTTATATTTAAATGTTTGCCCTTCATAAAAACTATAATAAATTTTATAAATGTAATTTGACTTTGCCATTTCAACTCATATAAACAAAGTGCTTTACTTGCTTATTATACCATGAGAAAGTTCCCCCGGGGTCAATAAACAAAAATTAAAATTGTTGCATAACTGTATGATTTTTCCGTATAGAAATAAATAATATATATGTGGGTATATGTGTATATATGTATATGTGTGACTGCATATATGTGCATATAACTAAATTTTACAAGTCATTTCATCATTCTCCTACTGATGGAGACTTACCAGGGTCCCATATCTTCTGCTACTATAAACAAAGCAGCAATAAACATTCTTACTTTCTGGAATATGTATTCTTTCGCTCTGGTGCTTTAATTTCCATGGGCTCAAGTCCCAAAAATGGAACTGCGAAGTCGAAAGGTTTTTTTGTCTTTAAAAATAATAACAATAATTACTGACAGATTACTTTACAAAAAAGTTCCAATTTACATTTCCACCAACAATGTATAATGTCGGTATCCCTGAATCCTCACCAGCACTGAATTTTTAAAATATAATCTAGTGGGATAAAAAATATTAGTTTCCTTTTCAACTTAAAATTCCCTGAGACTACTGAAATTAAGCATCAACATTATTCCTTTAAGACACAGATGCTGAAAATATGTCTAACTATAATAAATGTCAAGAGTCTAATAGCCAAGAGTCCTGGTAAATTAAATACCGGAATTCCCAAGCAAACACAACACTAGCTGTGGAGCTGGAAAATTCCTATATAAATCCTGGCTCTTCCACCTACTAGTTTGTAAATGTGGGCCAATTGCTTAAATTTTCTAAGTTTTAGTTTCTGTAGTATCTAAATTGGACGAAATCATCATCCCTATTTCTTGAGGCGTTCTGATCATGTTAAGGAATAACACCTGTTAAAGGGCTTAGCACAGTTCCTGGCACACAGGAAGTGACAAGAAACATTGGCTAGGATTACAAGGATGCTTACCATCTTCTGATATGCTTTCACTTATTTTCTCTCTAGGATCTTGAGTGAAACCTGGTTACAGAACAAAGCAGTTTGATGTCAACTTGATGACCTCAATGTATTCACGTTTGAAATATCTTAAAATATTTTGCTGGTGAAACAAAAGTCACCTTCTATATTCAGTAGGCACTGACCCTTTCTTTAAACTCCCTAGGCAAACAATATTATAAAATGAGATCAGCAGCACCAAAAAAACAAAAACAAAACAAAATGAAGCCAAACGCGAGGAAACACATACATATAAACCTTAATAGTGAGTTCATGAAAATCTTAATGGTGAGATGGTAATGTTTTGAGGATTACAATTTCTTCAGAAATGACTAGGTAGCCCCTCTGAAACCACATTATCAGTTCACCCACTCACCTCATTCACTGTTCCTCTTTCCAGTATTTTTATCTTTGTTCTTTGTAAATTCACTAATTCCTTCCAAGATTATATTCTTACACTTTGAGCCATCTTTATCAAATTTTTTTAAGATTTATTAATTTGGTGGGGGGCAGAGGGAGGGAGAAACTTAAACAGACTCTGCACTGAGTGTGGACCCAACACGGGGCTCCATCTCCCCACCCTGAGATCAGAACCTGAGCTGAAACCAAGAGTCAGAGGCTTAACCCACTGCACCACCCAGGCGCCCCTATATTTATCAGTTAACAATAAACTTTATCAAATGGTAGTTTGTATTTGTTTATCCTTGGCTGATTCAAAGCCCTTGGTATAATTTCCTTTAAATCGTCTCCTCCCATTTCACAACACTACATTATTTTCAATTAATTCCCAATAAACTCTTAATTGTCCATGCTCTGTTAGAGCTAACAGTTCATCCCTGTTGAAGCTAATGGGTTCAACTTCTTCAACAAACAAATCTTTAATGAAAGCTGCAGACAACCCAGATAGTTTCATTATTTCTCACTTTCCTTGATCTTTCTTTCTCTTATTCTTTGGGAAATCGTCATAGCATTCTGGTGCTCCTATATAACATGATAAAAACTAGAAAACCCAGTCAAATTAATCTCCTTAAAGCTGATGGGATCCTTCTTGTATACTGAGCTTCAGATGACAAGCCCGTAAGTTGGGTAGTAGTCCTCTCCAAGCTCATCCTCAACCATAGGCAGAAAACAAACACTTCTGGGCGCCTGGGTGGCTCAGTTGGTTAAGCGACTGCCTTCGGCTCAGGTCATGATCCTGGAGTCCCGGGATCGAGTCCCGCATTGGGCTCCCTGCTCAGCGGGGGGTCTGCTTCTCCCTCTGACCCTCTTCCCTCTCGTGCTCTCTGTCTCTCATTCTCTCTCTCAAATAAAGAAATAAAATCTTAAAATAATAATAATAATAATAAATTAAAAAAAAAAAGAAAACAAACACTTCTGACAGTATGTGATTTCCCCTGTATCTTTCCACAAGCACCAAGAATAAGAAATCATTGTTGTATCAGATACAATGATACAACATTTTTCAATTGGAATTAATTTTTCAAAGTGGAAAAACTTCACTGTTATTTTTATTATAAAAGTACATGTACTTATCATTTTTAAAAAGTACAAAAATGTCTAAAAGGAAAAGGGAAAAAATTACCAGGGGTCCTACATCCCAGAGACAATCACTGTTAACACTTAGATGTAAAATATCCAAACATTTGAATAAAATGGATAAAATTATTTCCCCCCAAAATACTAGACGCTTTATTTGAATAATCTGTGTTTTTCTAATCATATGTAGCATGAAATAAATGTCATCTCTTGATAATATAACCAATCCATTCTTCTAAACAGCAAGGTAAATCTCATTGTATAATATACATTATATACCATGAAGTATTTACTGAGGCCTCTGGATGGGAATTTAAGTTGCTCATAATTTTCCTATTATAATTATAAACATTATAAAATAATCTTTTGCAAAAATATTTTTTCTGTGTTATTTGTGTAGGAAAATTACTAGAAAGAGAATTGCTAGATCAAAGATGTATAACCATTTAAATTTCAAGATATTGGGACTAATTGTCCTTCAAAATACTGTACAGAATTGTATTTGAGTTTCTTTTTCTCTATTTTCAATACAGCCAATCATTTTATTTTTTTATTTTTATTTTTTTAGAGACCAAGTTTCATAAAATTTTTGCTTGAAAAAAAAATGTTTTACAAAATACCATTCTTCTAATCAAAGAAACTTTCCCAGAGGGTACATGTAGCTTTCTGCCTCAGAGATGATTAAAATGACCGTCAAAGGAGAGAA
The DNA here is from genome assembly GCF_029215605.1 of Mirounga angustirostris. Classification (NCBI taxonomy): domain Eukaryota; kingdom Metazoa; phylum Chordata; class Mammalia; order Carnivora; family Phocidae; genus Mirounga; species Mirounga angustirostris. Next base: position 118,100,560 of record NW_026991715.1, on the reverse strand, counting down.
TTTTTTTAAATAGCCACCTAGCTGCAAAACCTACAAGAAGTAGATTTCTTTAAAGTGCCTTTAAAATGCTAAAGCAAGTAATATAATTGTTGAATCTATTTGACATTTTTTAAGTTTCCTTAAAATGGTCCATATGGCATGCACAACTTCACAGCTGGTACAAAACTGCCTGTATTTAGTTCAAAACACAAAAACAATGCAGATGAACAGTATTCTTTGAAAAATAATTCCAAATACTGCCAGTGCATCATAAGAAAACTTAAGACAACAGTATTGACAGTATTCAGAGAATTAACAAAACAAGCTGAATATTAAAGCATTCAAACATTTACTTTGATTTTTAATACCACTGATAACAGTAAGAGATCTTGCTGCCAAATGAATTCTGGATGCCTTGTTTCAAACTATGCGTAACATATTTTGCGATACAGATTCTAAAGAAATGCAAAACTAGGTTCCAGGATGTAAACGCCCATTGCCTAGGCAGGCCCTAGCTTTTCTGCTGCAATCTGGCAGCTTTGAACTTTGAAACCCTCTTTGTAGTTTTTTCTGATACCTCTGACAGAACTTCTTTTTGTTCTGGAATGGTCGGTAGCACAGGATGAACCAGGGTTGGGTGTGGTGTTAAGGAGGGCGATAGAAATTGTTTTTCTACTACGGTTCCAGAAAAAGCCTCAGGCGTTCCTGATAAGGACAAAAGTTTCTTGTGATGGTTTTCTTCTTGTTCCTCTTCCAAAATACTCTCACTAGTGTCACTGCAAGTGGCCTCCTCGCAGCTGACACTCCTCAGGACTCACCGTCGGTCGTCACTGGTATCACTGCAAACACTGTTCTCTCTGCTGCGAGACTTCAGGATCAACTTACGAGGGACATACTCTCCGTTCACAACATCAACAAAGACTCTATAAATGTTAGGAGGAGTCCTGATAGTAGGCAGCTCTTGGGCAGAATGACCACCACCAGAGCTATTCTTTGGTTTACGTTTGGCTTTTTCTTTCTTTTCACTGATTTTTTTTTTTTTTTAAGATTTTATTTATTTATTTGACAGAAAGACACAGCGAGAGAGGGAACACAAGCAGGGGGAGTGGGAGAGAGAGAAGCAGGCTTCCCGCAGAGCAGGGAGCCAGACGTGGGGCTTGATCCCAGGACCCTGGGATCATGACCTGAGCCGAAGGCAGACGCTTAACGACTGAGCCACCCAGACGCCCCTCTTTTCACTGATTTTTAAAGTGGTATTTTTTCAAGTATTTATTCGGACCCTCTTAAGTTCGACAGTATGAGAAAAATATATTGTTGCTATAGAATGATCTCCAACCCCTAAAGCATCATGGTCATTTTCATTTTCATTATCACCACCACCACCATCATCATCATCCTCATTACTGTGGTAAGAATTTGAACCGTTCATTGAATGCCTGCCGTCGTTTGACCACCGAACAGTTCTGAATGTGTAACATCCTTACAACAGCCGCTGGACGTAACAGAGTCTGTTACTTGATGCATCACATGCACATTTATATTCTGATCTTCTTTTCTTCAGAAGCCGTTGTATCCTCTCCATTTACATAGTATCAGGCTTACTATCAAGTTCACCCAGCAATTCTTCTTGTCTCTAGTTCTTCAAGTGGAGCCCACAGTTCCTTATCAGCAAGCAAATCCTTGGATTTTACATCATTTGCAAAATCTGCTTCAAAAATATCTGAAGTTTTGGTCTGGAGTGAGGTTTATGAGCAATTCGGTGTTTTGCTTTAAATTCAAAGTCACTTTTAATTTCTTCTCTTATGTCAACAATATCGCCTGCAGCATCACTCATTTTCTGCAAATCTTCTGTGAATTCAACTCTGGATTCAAAAATTTTCATCACTTTTTTTAAATCATCTATTGTTTTTCTTACGTGTTCTTTCCGATGCTCAACTAAGCCCACAGCCTGCTTTGCTGAGCACTTTGCAAACCAACTGTCCCCGAGTAAAACAGTGACTTCATTGGTATGGACAAGCTTTCCTGGCATGAAGGCCAAGGGGCCAAATGGTACCATGATATTAAAATACAACTTATCAGGCAAGGTACTGAGTCTTTCTTGCAGGGCATTATAGTCAGTATCTACCTTCTTCCAATGCTGGATTTTTCTCTTGGCAGTTAGTGACCACCTTTTCCTGCTCCTCGCGGAGCCGCGCCCCCTCCGGGGCGCGCAGCGGCCAAGGCTGAGTCCGAGGCCAAGGCGTGCGGCCCAGGCTCGGGCGGGCCCTCCATGGCGGGGGCGCCGGGACCTCAGAGGGGCGAACGAGTCCTAAACCAATGTTTATGGAGGCGGCAGCCAATCATTTTCATTTTTGCCAATCTGACACACAAAAGGAAAAAAAATCCAATACAATAATATACAGGGAGATGAATAGGTAGAAAAAGAAACACACAAACGGCCAAGAGAAATGAGATGGTCAATGTCCGTCCAATCAGATTAGTGAAATTTTAAAAAATGCAATAATATTCAGTGTTAGCAAGTGTGTATTAGACATTCTCACATGATGTTAGTAGGAATATAAACTAGGGCCTTGTTTTGGAAGCAACAAAAACTTATATTCCACAGCAGTTTCACTGAGGAATTTATCACAGAGGTAATCTTAAAAAAATACATAAACCAAGATATATTATTAACGTTATCTGTAGCAGATGATTTAAACAAAGTATGACATATCCATACGATGCAGTTGTTAAAGATAGTAATATCTTGGAGATCAATTATTTAAAGCTTTCATGATATATACACCTGTCAAATTATTATGTATGTATTATTATGTAATGTTATTTGTCAATTATATCTCAATAAAGCTGGGGAAAAATATAAAGCCTAGGTTCTGAACACCCTTTTGTATAATTCTAAAAGATAAAGCCATATTTTCTACAAACTTGTTTAAGATACAGATTCTATATTAGGGATATATCTTAAAGTCATTTTTAGAAAGACATTCAAGAAGTCGCAACTGTCAATGAGGGAGCCAATGATGTGGTTTCACAGGGGACACCAATTCACCTAGAACCTTCAGGGGATGTTCTGATGGTACAAGACCATAGGAGGAGAATTTTAATTTTATTTTTACCTTCATTTAATTCTTGGATTTTCTTACCAGGTGCATGAATTCTGTTTTCATGTCAGCAGGAGCTATCAGCTAAATAAAATTATGACCATTTCTGTTGTCTCTCATTTATTTCTGTGTCTAAATGAAGAAAACTGAGGCTTGTCTTTTTTAAATTTGATAATTCTAAGGCCATGACTTTTGAGAAGTCCCCTGCTATCTTCATACCTCTTCACAAAGACCATTTATGTCATACAATAACTCTTTTCTCAAGACAAACCTTATAAGGGAGATACAAAAAGTGGCTTACATCCTCTGGGTCAAACTAATTTCATGTAACAAACAAAACTGTGTAATATCATTTTTTAAGACCTTTTTGTGATCTATCAATCCACCGAGTAAAATAGCTGAAATCACTCCCAAAACAAATCCTTTTGCAGTCAGCAAAATGAAGCAATTACATGAATAAGTTTTTCCACTTGGCCTATTTTTCTGCCCATGGTTATTAATCAGTCTCACAGACTACATTTTCCACTTTCCATCCACTTTGAGGCATTAGTCCAGGTGGCCAAACATTTCACTTTATGTAAATAAAATAAAACAAAACCTTTGTCCATTGAGCAAATGGATGTATTTCATATCTACCTCTTCGAGCCTCTCTCAAATTATTCAGAAAACACAATGTGGTTTTTATAAAAGGATACTCAATATTTTCATTTTATTTGGCTAGCTGGAATTCATTTAAGTGAAATTTTACTTCAGCCAGTCTTCCCCAGATAGCTGAATTAATTTGAGTTGATGCCCTGTGTTATCTAATGGCTCTTTGAGACCTTTGGGTTGAGTGTTTGTTGCTTTGCCTCTTCCAAATTCAAAGTCTGGAGAATGCCCCTTCTGAAACTGCTGTTTTGCATAATGTGACTTTCAGATGCTACACATCATAACCACTGTTTCTTTATACTAATACTCTAGACACAATTGCGTAGAGATTCAAATTTAACTGGGACAAAGTGGGGCCAGGGTCATTTTTTTAAAGCTCCAAATGTGATTCTGTTTGGCCCATACATCCTGGCCCTCAAGCAGGGCCAAATATTACCCAATGTTAATGATATTTCTCTTAAATTTAATCCAGGTCCTTACAGCTGATAGATTTCTGTAGGCTGATCTGCTCTGAATGATGACATGGCTAAAACAAATCTACTCACAACATTTATGTTCTTCATGGGAATTCCAGGAATTATAAAGATTAATGGTTCTTAGGGCTGAGAGCTTTAAATAATAGTAATGCTTATACCACTCCCAACATCTGACATGTGAACTGGGCATTGAAATACTTTAAATTTTTCCCAAGTGATGCTAAAGTGCAGCCAAGGTTGAGAACCACCATATAGGGCCAAGATGCTTAAGAAAATCCAGTTCCTGCCTTGTTAAATGCAGTATCCCTCTTTCCCAAAGAGATCCCCAAGGGACACTCAACCAAGGGATAATGACCACAGGAAATAATCCATGACTGCTATATGTACACATAACTCTTCTATTTGTTGAACTTTGTCTTGAAAATATCTGTTAGAGTTCATTTCTAGAACCCTATGTAGGGGCAGTCCTAGGAAAAATAATGAGGCTACAAAATATTTTCCATGGCTTCGTTTATCAATTTTCCTCATTTCTCTACCTGGGAACCTCTCTTATGTCACAATCTCTGAGGGTTTTGCTCTCAGCTAATTAGCTAAGACATTAGCTTTCAAAAGCATGAGATGTAGAGTATCTATATTTAATAGGACAGGCTATGGAAAGATTTTAATTCTTTCCAGGAACACTGCATCTTCTCACCCAATTCATCAGAATAATCGGGTTTCTAGACCAAGACTGAAATTCACAGTTAAAAAGTGAATTCTTGTATGACTTTTCTACAATCCTAGCATGCCCAGGATTGTCTTGATTTTAGCAACAAAAATTCCTGAGTAAATGGGAATATTGATCACCTTTCCTCCTGTGTGTCTCTCTTTTTCATGACTGGCTCGTAATCATGGCTGCTATGGTCTGAATGTTTGTATGGCCCCAAATTTATATGTTGAAATACTAACCCCCAAGGAGATGGTATAAGGAGGCAGGGCACTGGGAGGGGATTAGGTCATGAGGACCAAGCCCTGACGAATGGAATCAGTGTCCTAATGAAAGAGACCCCAGAGATTCCTCACCTTTTCTGCCATGTAAGGACACAGGAAAAAGGCACAGTCTGTGAACCAGGAAGTAGGCTCTCTCCAGACACTGCATCTACCAGCACCTTGATTTTGGACTTCCTAGCCTCCAGAACTGTGAGAGATAAATTTCTTTCTTTCTTTTTTTTTTTTTTAAAGACTTTATTTATTTATTTGACAGAGAGACACAGCGAGAGAGGGAACACAAGCAGGGGGAGTGGGAGAGGGAGAAACAGGCTTCCCGAGGAGCAGGGAGCCCGATGCAGGGCTCGATCCCAGAACCCTGGGATCATGACCTGAGCCGAAGGCAGATGCTTAATGACTGAGCCACCCAGGCACCCCGAGATAAATTTCTGTTGTTGATAAACCACAGTCTGTAGTGATTTGTTAGAGCAGCCTGAGCAGCCTAAGACAATGGTGAAGGTCACAGTGTTGTTGTTGTTTTTAATATTATTTTAGTGCATTACTCATTGCTGTTTCTGCATTTTAAAAATAATATGCACTTATTAAGAAACACTGGAAATAGAGAGAAAATAGTAAAGAATAAAATAAAAATCCTTGATAGAAATAGTAACTATTAAATTCTTAACACACTCCCTTTCAATTTTTTTCTCTGATGGATATTGGTACCTATTAATGTCAAAAACAAAAATCAGAGATTCACTCCTGTGAACTGGCTGTCAGTTGCCTATAGAAAATGTCGGACAAACATGAAGCTCAATTCTAGCCAGACTTCATGCAGATTAACCCTTTTCCATTAAGACATCATTTTGTGAGGTAGAATAAATATAGTTACTAACATACAAGCTTTCTCAGTTAAATTATAATTCAGTTATGTTTCCCTAACTTTGTAGCAGTTGGATTTCAAATGATCACAGAACATTTCTTGAATAATTTCTAAAGATGGTTGATTATTTCTTTTGCAATTTGCTTCTTTTTTAAATTCAATTCTTGGAACATAACTATAATTTGGGGGTACTTTTTTGCTTCAGATTCATATTCTCTCTCTCCCAAAGTTCATGTATCTTTCCATATTTATGTATTTGAATACTGTATGTAAAAATGTATAGAGCAATAATGAGGTTATACAATATATGCAAATTTGTATACTGCTGTTTTGAAAAGTAAATACTGGATATAGATATAATATTTATAAAATATGTATACAATATGCACGTTGGTAATAAAACAGTAATATATCCACCTTTACATTTAAAACTAGGATATTGAAATACCTTTGACATCTGATTTGACTAGCCCCTCTGTTCCCTGCTCTTCTCAGTCATTTATTAGGTCCCAAACTAGTTTGTTCTCAGACTACTTCCAATCTATCTCCTTGTCTATTCTGCATTTCAGGAAAACACATTTGCAGGTATGTTTAACCTCCAATTTTTCATTAGGTTAGCCGGTGGGAGGCACTGGGGAAAGACAAGTTATCATCTCCCTGTCTCTTCAGCAAAACTTGTCCTTTTTCTGAGGGTCTAATTCCCAGCAGGGAACCCCTCCTTCCATGAAGCCTGCTCTCCTAGACAATGATGATCTTAGCTCTAGCAGTTGCCGGAGAATCCAGTCTCTTGACTCTGATAACACCTCGTCCCACTATCCTTCTACCCCCTCGGGGCATGACTGGCTTCCTGCTCTCAAGTAGCTGACTCAAAATGCTTGCTTTGGCTTTCATAATCTGAGTAATCAATTACCTGTATTAAATTACCTCTGCTTGAAAGACCAAGAAGTTTCTGATTTAGTGAACACTAAAAGCTCTTCTATTTCTAGTTTGCTAGAAAAAAAATTTTATTAAGCTTAATTATTTAATTTTATTGAATTCACTTTCTGCATCTCCTGAGATGATAATTTGCTTTTCCTCCTTTAACTTGTTAATATGATAAATTACATTTATAGATTTTTTCTATTATTAAAAATCCTGCCTAAACCCAGTTTTCATACTTTATTATCTTTTTTATAGATCACTATATAAAAGATAATTTCCTAATTTCTAATTTAGAATTTTTGCCATTAGGTTCATGAAGGAGATTGGTAATAATTTTTCTTTATTGTACATTTCTTATATAATGTTGGTATCAAGATTGTAGTAACCTCATAAAATGAACTAAAAAGTGTTCCTTCTTTTCCCGTTCAAGAATGGTTTTTGTATGACAAAAATAATACATTCCTTGAAAACATTTGTAGAACTCATTGGTAAAATTGTCTGGGTCTGATGGTTCTTTTTTTGTGAGGAGAATTTTTAACTTCTAATTAAGTATCTTTACTGGTAAGAAAAATTTGCAAGTGCTTTATTTCATCTTGAACATTAATAAATTTGAACTATGGAAAGTCCTCAGATATTATTTCCATGACTACAACCTTTCTTAATTCTTTTTATTTTTCTTTTGTACATCTTATCAGATAGTGTCTCTGTTTCTCAATCCTACTTTATGTATCCATCTTCCTGTCCTCCCTGTGCTGTAGTCAGAATAATTTCTTCATATCTAACTTCCAATTCCTTATTTTATCTTTGGCTCTATCTAATCTAGTACTTAACCTGTCCATTGAGTTTTTAGTGTTCATTATATTTTTTATTTCTAAAAGTTCTCTAAAATTCAGTCCCAAATCTGTTGAATACATGATATATAGACTGTTGCTAACTTATGTTACTGGCAGTTTCCTGATTTCTTTAAGCATATTAAACATAGTTTTTATGGTTACATAGTAATTCTAATATCTGAAATCTTCATGAGTAGAGTTCTATTTTTTTTTAAGATTTTATTTATTTATTTGACAGAAAGGGGGAGAGCACAAGCAGAGAGAGTGGCAGACAGAGGGAGAGGGAGAGGCAGACTCCCCGGTGAGCAGGGACCCCCCCACCAACATGGGACTCGATCCCAGGACCCTGAGATCATGACCTGAGCTGAAGGCAGATGCTTAACCGACTGAGCCCCCTAGGCGCCCCAGTAGAGTTCTATTTTTATGTTTCTGCTCATGATGCCTATCTCCTCATGAGTTTTGTGATAGTTTATGTTTAATCCCACATTTAATGGAATTTTGTCTGTGGTAATTCTCTGAGACCTGGAATACATAGATGTCTCCAAAGATGCTTTGCTTTTGTTTTGGCTAGTTCTTAGAGAGAGCACCAAACTGGGACAATATAAAATAAATTTTAGTTGAGTTTTTTTTTTAGTTATAGAGACCATGAGAAGTTAAACTACAAATTCATGTGAAGATGCACTTACGATTTTTTTTCCTCCTCAACCTAGTACCAAGGTTTGGGGCAGAAAAATTTCCTAATTGCTCCTCTGAGGGGATGTTATTTTTCCTACTTTATCCTTTCACTGAAATTATAGTCCCTTAGAATTCTGGCTTAAATGGGTTTCTCTATAAGACTGCTATGCTGAGCAGGCTCTAGGCTCTGTCTCCCACTGTCCCATATCTTGGATAGTCATAAAAATTGCAAGTCAGGGTTTCAGGGACAGCCCTGTGCTATGGAAATCTCTGGTTATGGTGCTTTCATACCACTCTGGATTCATGTATTTTCTTCATGGTCTTCCTATGGGTATGCCTTAATTCCTTGGTGAGTCAGCAATACACTTTAAAAAATGACATGTATATTTTATCTAGGTATTTGTAGATGTTATATAGCATGATGGTGGTCCAGCAAATTAGTCTGCCATATTGCTGGTAGGAAAAGAATCCCCAGCTTTTGGAAAACATTATACCAGATCATTTTTATTGCCATTAATACTTTTTTAGAACTATGCTTTTAAATATCTGCACTGCATTTTGTTACATCTTTTGGTATCATATATTTAACTAATCTGCTCCCCTTCCCTTCATTTTTTGGAAGTGAAGATTGTACTCAACTCTTCATTTTAAGTAACATTGCAATAAATATCACTCTATATATATGCATTCGTGATTATTTCCTAGGGAGTAATTAGTAAATCATGGTACACTAACAGTCTTGATGCTTGAAATACATATTTTCAAATTGCATCCCAGAAATAATGGTACCAGTTTATACTCTGATCAAGCTTCATATGAAAGTGTCCATTTCACTGCACTCCTACCAAGAAAAACTATCACTGTTTTTATACATATAAATCTGACAGACTTTAGAAGGCATCTTATTATTTCAATTTGTATTTATTTGATTATTAAATTACTCAACACTTTATCGTCTATTTTCAGGAACAACATAAACATTTTTCTTATTGTTTTATTATCAATGCAAACCCTATATCACTGTTTTCTTAGTCCAAAATTGTTTCCTAAGCAAAATTATATATGCCTTATTCATGTTTTATACTAGATTATCTTCTTATATTTATATCCTGCAAAATCTGTTAAAATATATATTAATTATGAATGATTGATCATATGTAATATCTTTTTTAAGAAATTTTCTCTGTAAATCTAAATTTCATAAATCTTCCTTTAAATAGCTCTATAAAATTTCCCCTAGTTTTAGTAATTGCAGATAAACCTTTCTCCCATTTCCTATTGCTTATGGTCTGTTGCTCTCTCCTTGTTCTTCCGTAAGATACCAGATTCTATGATTTATTATTATTTTTTTTTTTTAGATTTTATTTATTTATTTGAGAGAGCGAGACAGAGAGAGAGCACATGAGAGGGGGGAGGGTTGGGAGGGTCAGAGGGAGAAGCAGACTCCCTGCTGAGCAGGGAGCCCGATGCGGGACTCGATCCCAGGACTCCAGGATCATGACCTGAGCTGAAGGCAGTCGCTTAACCGACTGAGCCACCCAGGCGCCCTATGATTTATTATTTCTTACTCACAACCTCCCACAACATTTTAAGGATTCACATTTTCTCCCATTCTTCTTATTTAGAGTTACCAGTATGTCAATACATTTGAAATCTCATCAAGGGTTTAACAGTCCATACCCTACTGACTCATTCTTTATTTCAGTTTGATCTTCCTTATTCTCATTCAATTCAATTTTTTTTCAGTAATATAACTTCTTCAAGCATTTTACCCTCTAATGCATTTCTCCAAATAGCAGCTGCAACCCTTACTTGCCCTCATTCAGCAAAAAAATAAATTGCACTAATCTTCTTGGAAAAAATGATTATATCAATTTGAGAACACCAAAATTGATGTCCTATGAGGACCTTACAGTCATGTTCCTTACCAGTGGAGCAAAGTTGGGAATCCCTGGGACCCTCCTGGGCTTTATTCTGAATAAGCTAAACATATTCTTTTTTCTAATATTAAGGATTTCCCCCCCACACTCAGTTCTCTACTTTTTGCTTCGATTTGTCCATGTGTACATTTTTCCAATTTTTAGGTCTCTAGGCTTTGCTGCTCAAAAAGGGGTAGCATCAACTTCACTTGGAGGCTTGTGGCAAAGGCAGGATTATAGGCTCCCTCCCAGAGCCATTAAATCAGAATCCACCATTCGTCAGGATCCCGGGGGTTTGAGTATGTGCAATCCAAGCGCTGCTCTGAAAAAGAGAAGACTCTTCTATCTCCCTCATATAAGTTGTATGTGACAAAATTAGTTAATCGGGCAAAAAGGTCACATTTCTTAATGAGAAGTAGACACTGGCTATTATTGTCAGTGGCAAAACAGGTTATTCAGTCCCAATTAAAAATAGAGATGGCAGAGCCTGAGACCAGATTTTTAATTTAAGGTGTGCCGGTGATGCAATTACATTTGCTGAATAACACTGCTTGAACAATCAGATGTAGTTTTCTTCTTTCTTCTCTTTGATGAGAAGGGAGGAAACAGTAGGCTTAACAGAACTCAAAAAGGTGCTATCTAACTCCTTCACCCCACCGTGTTGCTTTCTTGTAAACATTGTACAGAGTCCGTTAGCATTCAAAAAGTCAGGTCTCCCAGTTCTAAACAAATGTAAATGATCCGCTGTGATTTTATTCCGGAAGTTTTTATCGAATACTATTTACAAGTCTTTGCTTTTTGCCTCATTAAAATCTGATTAGAAATATGTAAAAACTCCCACGTTATTACCACTTGGTAGCCTCTTTTCTTCTGATCAGCATTATTATTATTTTTTTTTTTCTATTAACTTTAGAACCTGAGATTCTGGGAAGTCTACTTAAACTCTGTGATCCTGAGATCTTATATTTTCAAAGTCAAGTGACTCTCCTCTTGCACCATAAAAAGTGCTTAAGACGGTTTAGATTACATTTAAATGTTCCTAGATGAAATGTGCTTAGTGCCTGAAACCAATTGTTATACAAACCATGTGTTTTTCCAGACCAAATTAAAAGAAATGAAAGAAGATGACAGTTCTAACTAGTATTCCTGCTTCAATATTGCACAAATTAGGAACATCCCTATTCTATTATATTTACAAGTTCTTGGGCTTCTCTTTAATTAGAAATAAAATTATTGATAAGTAAATAAATGGTGTGTGGGTGTATGATAACGAAAGAATGGATAGATCTAGAAACCTAAATTGCCTGATAGCTAACTAAGGACTTCAAGCAATGCACATTTTTATTTCGACAACTTTGTATTCAACTTCAGTGATAAATAAGTAGAGTAAATAGAACATAATGAATACTTGCTGAGTTAGGGTTGTCACTACACATTAACAGTATGATAGAGAATTTATAGTTAAAAAGTGACTGCTCCTAAGGCCTATGAGGTAACTGGAGGATGTAAATAACATATGAATAGAACAACATACCAGTAGAATTTAGTCTGCTACCTACAGCAACAGTATCTGAATTGTTAGGATTCCCTTAGCTTTGAACAACTTCGGCTTGTGTTTGGATATACCCTATAATCCTGGGGCTCGCCAGGCTCTACCTTTCTGTTTCACATTGCTGAATGAACACCTATACTTGGGTCTGGTTTTTCCTAATCTGACCCATTTTGATTTCTTTAACCCTGAAGCTTATTTTTATTTTACGATAAACATACATTAACACATAGGCCAACAAATAGAATGGAGAATGCCAAAGAACTGTTTCTTTGTTCTTTTCACAAACCAGACACCACAACACAGAAAACAAATTTAAGAATGTGTGTATGTTCAGTGCAATTACACTGATTATTCCAAAGTTTGTAGGAATCAATATTTTTTTTTTAAAGATTTTATTTATTTATTTGAGAGAGAGAGAATGAGAGACAGAGAGCATGAGAGGGAAGAGGGCAGAGGGAGAAGCAGACCCCTGCTGAGCAGGGAGCCCGATGCGGGACTCGATCCCGGAACTCCAGGATCATGACCTGAGCCGAAGGCAGTCGCTTAACCAACTGAGCCACCCAGGCGCCCGGAATCAATATTTTTTGAAGGTGTACCAGGTCTGTGATAGTTAATTTTTTTTTTAAAGATTTTATTTATTTATTTGAGAGAGAGAGACTGAGCGAGAGAGCACATGAGAGGGGGGAGGGTCAGGAGGGTCAGAGCGAGAAGCAGACTCCCTGCGGAGCAGGGAGCCCGACCTGGGACTCGATCCCGGGACTCCAGGATCATGACCTGAGCCGAAGGCAGTCGCTTAACCAACTGAGCCACCCAGGCGCCCTGTGATAGTTAATTTTATGTGTCAACTTGATGGGACTACAGGGTGCCCATATATTTGGTCAGACATTGCTCTGGGTGTTTCTATGAGGGTGTTTTTAGATGAGATTAGGTTTATTTATTTATTTATTTAATTTATTTTTTTTAGGTTGAACTGTTAAGGTTTTTTTTTATTATGTTATGTTAATCACCATACATTACATCATTAGTTTTTGATGTAGTGTTCCATGATTCATTGTTTGTTTAAATCAGTAGACCAGGTAAAGCAAATTGTCTTCCCTAACGTGAGTAAGCCTCATCTAATCGGTTAAAGGCCTGAATGGAACAAAAAAACTGACCCTCCTCCAAGTAAGAGAGGTTTAGTTTTTTTCTGCCTTCAAACTTGAACTGAAACATCAGCTCTTCATTCTTGAGCCTGCCGGCCTTCTAACTGAAACTATACCATTGAGTCTCCCGGGCTCCGGTTTATGGACTCACCCTGTAGATTTTGGGACTTGCCAGCTTTCATAATCTTGCGAGCCAAGATACATGTGTATCTTTTTTTTTTTTTAAGATTTTATTTATTTATTTGTCAGAGACAGAGAGAGTACAAGCAGGGGGAGTGGCAGGCAGAGGGAGAAGAAGCAGGCTTCCCGCTGAGCAGGGAGCCTGATGCAGGACTAGATCCCAGGACCCTGGGATCATGACCTAAGCCGAACGCAGACGCTTAACTGACTGAGCCACCCAGGCATCCTGATATATGTGTATCTTATATATCTGATTGGTTCTATTTCTCTAGAGAACCTTGGCTAATACAAGGTCACTCACATAATTTTAGAATTTTGACTCAGAAATAACAATGAAAATGTATTTCTCACAGTGTTCTATAATCTCCTACTATTTCCCCTTCATGTGGTGTTCTGGTTTGTGTGTGTGGTTATTGTTATAAGATCAGAAATGAGTAAAGGTATTTGTCATGACCTTTTAGCTTTTTCTTGTATACTCAACTTCCTGACTGGTTCATGCTTTCTTCCTGCCCCCATCTCTGCAAGATTTGGGGGCAAGAAATAGACTAGCTCATGGTACCTATATTAAAGATGAATTTATCTTCAATCAGTCCAGTTTTTTAAAAAGACACTAGTGAAATTATTTCATATTGTAACATCAAAATCATTAAACAGATTACAGAGCTAGAAGACAGAGTTGACCCTCTCCATTCTCAGATGGTTATAAAGAAAGCTGTATCCACAAAAAATGTAATTAAGTCAAAATCTCTTGCTGCATATCCAACAGCCATTTCTCTTTTGTCTTTGATAACAGATCTTGGTCTCAAATGATAAATCATGAAGGATTTTGAGTCAGTATGTAATATCATTTCTCCTTTGCTTGTGATTGTCTTAGAGGCAGGTCTGTGATCTATTTCTGATCTCTGGTATTTGAGAGGAAATATTTTGAGGATTCTTGGACAGATTTCACCCCTAATGAAAAAAAGAAGAAGGTCTTTTTTTCCCCTTTCTCTATTTTCCTACTTTGGAAACTTTCAAATAAATATGGGCTATCTAGAGCTGTAGCCACTATTTACAACTATGAGGTAACAAACCTGATGATGAAATTCAATACTTTGAAGAAGGCAGAGTTAAAGAATGGAAAGAAACTAGTTTGTTAAGATCCTACTGAGCCACAAAACCAACCCTGGGGACAGCCACCTTAAGACTTCTTGTTAAGTGGGCGCCTGGGTGGCTCAGTTGGTTAAGCGACTGCCTTCGGCTCAGGTCATGATCCTGGAGTCCCGGAATCGAGTCCCACATCGGGCTCCCTGCTCAGCAGGGAGTCTGCTTCTCCCTCTGACCCTCCTCCCTCTCATGCTCTCTGTCTCTCATTCTCTCTCTCGCAAATAAATAAAAAAAAAAATCTTAAAAAAAAAAAGACTTCTTGTTAAGTCAAAATCAAATGTTGCTATGTTATTAACATTTTCTACGGGTTTCAACCAGGCACGATCTAACTGGCACAATCTAACAAAGTTAGTTATGTGTGGTAATGTATGGATTTGTCGTTATTTTTCAACAGTTCTTTCTTTTTATGTTAGCTTCATACTGAGTAGCCTATCTTTTTTGCATTATGATTGCATTATGTTAATTTCTATTATGATATTTTTATTGACAATCCCATTGACTTAATACCCCATGGTTGCCTTTGCTTGCATAGTCAAATCTTCTAACATACTTTTTTTTTTAAAAAAGATTTTATTTATTTAAGTTCACAAGAGTTTATAGCAAAATGCTTCTTTTTTTGGCAAAATAACATTTTTTTTTTTGAGACAGCTCTTGATTTGATCCTGGGCCACTGTGGAGACTAAAGTCCTATCAATGGAACAAAACATGACAAGATGAACTATTAGTCATGAAATTAGTACTACCCAATTAACTAGTATACCCCATCAGCAGGCGGGAATAATATATATGGACTTGAGCCAAAGCAGATCCTGAAGACACAGAAAGCTGCACGAGGTTCCTCTCTGTGCTGCGGCCCCTCCTTAAGCCTCGTCTATGTCTTCACGGGAAATTCCCTATGGCCAGCTGATTAATGAGGGAAAAATTGAGCCTGTTTTATAGAAGTCACTGCACAATATATCAGTGCCAGCCAAAAGTAGATTGCTTAGGCATCATAGCCCACTTGAGTGTAATCTTAAGAGATATTTCAAGCTATGTATTTGGTTGTCCACTATTCCAGCAAGATGAGGCATTATTGAGTTATGCGTGGTAGCTAATAATTTAGTTAAATGATTAGGGACTCGGAAGGAACAGGATTGGAGGATTGGTGGGACACCTGGGTGGCTCTGTTGGTTAAGTGTGTGCCTTCGGCTCAGGTCATGATCCCAGAGTCCTGGGATTGAGTCCTGCATGGGGCTCTTTGCTCAGTGGGGAGCCTGCTTTTCCCTCTGTCTGCCGCTCCCTCTCCTTGTGCACACACGCTCTCTCTCTCTGACAAATAAATAAATAAAATCTTAAAAAAAAAAGATTGGAGGAATGGTAATAATGAGTTTTGGGGAAGAAATATGTGGGTGAACCACTGAGAATGAGCTAGAGTATGAAAACATTTATGCTTAATATGAATGCTTACCAAACTACTGTCAAGAAGATTATCAATCAGATATGTAGGTATGCAACAACCTCTTTCAGCAGGCACTACATTGCTTGTTCAGAAGGCTAACGAACAAAACAACCTTAGTGGTGGCAGGAGAGAACATGCATAGGCTCAACTACATACCTTGTTCCTCACCGAAGCCAATTTATCTGCCAAGCCTATTAGTTGTCCAACATGCAAGCAACAGAGACCAAGGCTAAGCACTCAATAATATATCTCAGGTGAACAAACTACTTACCTTTTGGCAGGCTCGTTGATAATATTCTAATTCCTCTGTCACTGGGGCAACAAAGAGTTTCATAACTGGAATAGATACCTATTCTGAGATTACATTGTCTTTATCTGCACACTATGCTTCTCTGATAACCACTCTCCAGGGCATATAGAACACTTTATATGGTGCCATAGTACCCGATTCTACACTGCTTGTATGCAAGGAGCTCTCTTTATAACAAAATAATATATATGCATTGACCTTGCCTGTCTTACCATCTGCCCTATAACCCAAAAATAACTCTTATCACGGAATGGTGAGAAATAATGGCTTGGGAGGGTGAGCTGATGTTAGAGGATGTGGTGTGTGTTCTGAACTAGTAATCAAGTAGGAGCTTGTGCGGGTCTCCCATAGAGCAAATACAAGAATCTTTGATCTGTGTTACAGATGTCGGAGTCACACCTTTCACCATTACAATTACTGATCCTTTTCAAATTTTTGGCTCTTATTCCTAAGATTCTAGGCTTTACTGAATTAGTACCCAAGGGAAGATATTCCCACAACAATATTCCTTTGAATTTGAGGATGAAAGACTGCTATGTTGGCTTTTAGGGCTCTTCATGCTTCTGGACAAACATAAAAAATTGAAGAGATGGTTACATTGTTGGCTGGGGAATAAAATTTGGCTCTGGAGGGGAATTAAAATCTCAATTTCTCAGAAAAATAAAAAAGAACACAGAGGATCCCCTTGGAGGGCTCCTAATTCTGCCAAGTCTTGTGGTAAAAATTAATGAAGAATAATGGCCAAAACTTGGAAGCAACCAAGATATCCTTTAACAAGTTAGTGGATAGATAAACAGTGGTACATCCACACAATGGAATATTATTCAGTGATTTTTGTAAAAAGATATCAAGCCACAAAAAAGTCATGGAGGAAACAAATGCATTTTACTAAATGAAAGCAGCCAGGCTGAAAAGCCTATGTATTGTAATATTCCGACTATACGACGTTCTGGAAACTATAGAGATGGTAAAAGTATTAGTGGTTGCCAGGAATTGAGGGAAGAGGGATAAGTAAGTGGAATAGAGTAGATTTTAGGGCACTAAAACTATTCTTGAATGATGCTGTAACGGTAGATATGTGACATTATACATTTGGCAAAACACAGATCTATACAACACAAAGAGTGAAACAGTGTAAAGGAGGAACTTTAGCTAATAATAATGTATCAATATTAGTTCACCAATTTTAACAAATGTACCATACCAGCACAAGATACTAAAAATAACAGAAAGTGGGGCTGGGGGGGAGATGAATAGGAATGGCATACATAGAAACTCTATACTTTCTTGTCAACTTTTCTGTAAACCTAAAACTGCTCTAAAGAATAAAGGCTATTAATTTTGTTAAAATAAAATAAATGACCACAGCAAGCTCATATAAGTTGATTATGAAGGACATTTCTGTCAAGAATGAAGATTCGGTCACCCTACAAAGGAAAGCTCTGACTAGCAGAGATGTTCCAGAAGGTACCAGAGCTGGCAATAATGACCGGCTGATCATTCACAGAAATAAAGCCCTTAACCTCCACCCACATTTTTTTTCTTGCATTGTCTGGTATATTTATATTTTATGTGTATTTTTTTGTATTTTTATATTTTTGTATTATATATCTTTGTATTATATATTATTTTTGTATTATATATTTTGTATTTTTTATTTTTATGTGTATTATTTTGTATTTTTATATGTCTTAAATTTTCCTTCTTCTTTCCTCTTTATTTCTCCCTATTTTTTGTATAGGATATATTGGGCGTGGTTAGCTTAATTTTAAAACCATACATGACAAATTATCAAGATAGCACAGTGATGAACTTAGAAGAGGAATGGACAACACCCAGAATTTTTGGACTTGGAGTAGTTGCTGTGACTGATGAGATTTTGGTTTGTTCCTTTGTGGAAGAGAGCGTAGGTAAGTGTTCAGCCATCGGAAAAATAGTTCCATCTCTTACAAGGGAGCATGAGTCTTTTGTGTTTAAGAAAGAGAAAAGTTGGGCGCCTGGGTGGCTCAGATGGTTAAGCGTCTGCCTTCGGCTCAGGTCATGATCCCAGCGTCCTGGGATCGAGTCCCGCATCGGGCTCCCTGCTCCTTGGGAGCCTGCTTCTCCCTCTGCCTCTCTCTCTCTGTCTCTCATGAATAAATAAATAAAAAATCTTTAAAAAAAAAAAAAAAAAGAAAGAGAAAAGTTTATGCTCATAATGAACAAATCAAACATGGATTTTATTATTATTATCATTACTGAAGTATAACTGACATACGATGTTATATTAGTTTTAGGTGTACGACATTTTAATTCAACAATTCTACACATTATTCAGTGTTTACCATATTAGGTATGGTCACCATCTGTCACCATACAATGTTATTAAAATATTATTGACTATATTCCCTGTACTGTACTTCTCATCTCTGTGACTTATTTATTTTATAACTGGAATTTTGTACCTCTTAATCCCCTTTATCTATTTCATCCATCCCCTGACACCCACTTCTCTGGCAACCACCAGTTTGTTCTTTGTATTTAAGAGTCTGGTTTTTTTGTTCGTCCACTTTTATTGTTGTTTTTTAGAATCCACATATAAGTGAAATTATATAGTATTTGTCTTTGTCTGACTTCACTTAGGATAATACCCCGTAGGTCCATCAATATTATCTGTCACAAATGACAAGATCTCATTTTTTTAATGGCTGAGTAATATTCCATTGACTATACCACATCTTCTTTATCCATTCATCTAGCAATGGACGCTTAGGTTGAAAGCATTGATTATTGGGTTGAAAGATATTGATTATTATTTGAAGTCTGTTGCTGTTGGAGAAACTCCTTAGCCTATCAGCCTTGATGGGAGCAAGAGACCACCTCTTGTTTGAGAAGCTAACATGCCAAATACTTGCTTTCTCAGCCTCCTTTGCAGCTAGGGTCCCAGCGTATGATTTAAGTTCTGCCAATCTGTTTGCCTGTGCTGAGTTTTGACTCAGGAATTCATAAAAAAGAACCAGCTTTCGTTAAGCACTCTCTGTTTCTAGTGGAGGCCATGCAGCAGCTGCTACAGCATCTGTTATACGGCACACAATGGGAGCGGTAAGGGGGGGTTAAACAGGTGGCCTGGGATTGTACCATTGCAGATGGTACAATTGTGGCATCTGCAAACGGCAACATTAGTCCTTAAAGACGGTGCCAGTAGAACTCTGGACAAGTTCTATAGCATCGTTTGGAGCATGTTTCATAGCTGTTTAACTTTGAGTCTGGTTGTCCAGCCTTTCCATTGTACCACAAACTCCCTGATATTTCTGATAAACGTAATTACTGTTGAATTCAGAAATGTTAGGCTACTGTGGTTTATGTTTTTAAAAGTCCAAGTTATACAAATGTAACAGATGCTCTGCAAACACTTGTCTTTTTAAGTTAAAATACAATCTATGCCACAGAAGGTAGAATGAGCAAAAGTCAACAAGTTGAACTGAGAAAAAAACCAAAGCTATCGTAAGCCTGGTTGGTCTTAAAAATGTAACTGGAGGGTGCCTGGGTGGCTCAGTCGTTAAGTGTCTGCCTTCGGCTCAGGTCATGATGCCAGGGTCCTGGGATAGAGTCCCACATCGGGCTCCCTGCTCTGCGGGAAGCCTGCTTCTCCCTCTCCCACTCCCCCTGCTTGTGTTCCTCCTCTTGCTATGTCTCTCTCTGTCAAAAAAATAAATAAAATCTTAAAAAAAAAAAAAAGAGTTGCATGTTCTATAAAAAAAAAATGTAACTGGGTCGAACTTAGGTTTTTAAGTAAGTAGAAAATACTTTAGGTAAAATACAAATGATGCATTAACATTCTAATCATGGATTTTTATTCTAGAATCTTATTCTAGAATTTTGACTCTAGACTTTTTTTGTTTGTTAAAATGTTTACTACGTTGCAATCTTTGAAAGTGTGAAATATAATCCTCAGTATTTTCCAAATGTATTTGAACATGGACTATTTTATTTCCTAAGTTAGCAAGCAAGTTCTCTGCTAAACGCTGGCAAAAACTAGCATAGATTGATTATGATCTAACATTTTAGTGCTAATGTATTCTGATAATTTTGGTCGCAAGTAACAAAAGCATAATTCAAACTGGCTCATATAATAAAGAGAATTTGGATAATAAGTAAGACTCAGGGATAGTTTAATGCAGAGTTTTAGTGATGACACAAAATAAATGCTTCTTGTCCTCTCTGTATCTCCACTCTACCTTATTAGGTCTCTGTTTTATTGATTGAAATTCCACATCATCACCAGACAACTACCTCACACTTCATCTACTATGTTTGAAGAGAAGCTATTTCCCCCTTAACCACTGAATGAAAAAAACTGTGCTCCCTTCTGATTTGATTAGCTAAAGACACAGGCCCCTTCCTGCCCCAGTAGTCATGACCAAGAATTCAACGTGGGTGTCATCCCGCTCAAACATTGCCGTGGCTGAGCAATTAATTTTTTGGCAAGGAGTGTGTGTGTGTGTGTGTGTGTGTGTGTGGTGGGGGGGATGTTGAATGCACAGGAGGCCACTGCATATATTCCCAACAATGTCCACCACACGTATTTCCATTTCAGTAAACTTTGCCATTAAGATATTGCTTTAACAGAAACCAGAGGAGCAGAGCTGAGAGGAGCCCAATTTTTGTTGATCTGACAAAATGAGGTTGCTTCCAACTGGATCATTTTGAATCTCACATGTGCCTTTATGTCTCAGTCCAAATTTACATTAAATAATTTTCAGACCCCTATCTTTAGCATATTCCATTTGTCTATACATGCGTATATTGTGTATTATATATAAGATATATATATTTAACATATGCGCCCAACGCACACACATACACACACATATACATTCTACATATAGTTTAGAGGACTTCACATTAAACTGTTATCCCTAAAGAGTGAAGAGAAACAATGGGTACAGGAGTTGAAAAGAAACACTTTTACTTTATTTACACTTGTAGTATATGCATCTAAATATTTTACATTATAGATGTATTAATATTTTCATAAGTTTATTCATTTTTTATAATTTTATGTATTTATTTATGTATGGCTTAAAGCGATAGAAATTTATTTTCTCATAGTTCTGGAGGATAGGAGTCTGAAATCAAGGTGTCGGCAGGGCCATGCTCCCTCTGATACCTGTGGGGAGAATCCTTGTTTCTTCTAGCTTCTGGTGTTTGCTGGCAATTCTTTAAGTTCCTTAACTTAAGGATACACTCGTCTCATCTCTGTTCCCGCATCACATGGCCTCCTTCTCCCTTTGTGCGTCTGTGTCTTCATATGGTCATCTTCCATAATTCTAAACACTACTTTAAGACAAGCAGACGATTTCCCTTAAATCTGGTCAACTACAAGATATCAGGGTATATTCTAGATGTAATTTGTTTCTCAGGATCCTGTATAGAAATTTGAAAGACCCCTATATTTCAGAAGGTACCTAACATGGGTAATTCCACACATGCACAATGGTCTCCAGTTGTCAACCAAATACTGATAGAGAGAGCAACAGGATGCTTCCAAGAGATGGTAGCACCTGTGTTTGCATTCGCTTCTACTCCTTCTTTCTTCTGTATCTGACATGTCTCATGTCACTGCTATTTAACCACTGAGCTAATGTGCTTATATCTATAAGGGGTCTCATGTGAACCTGTAAATAATTAAAGACACATTAGCTCCCTAGAGGGCCAACATGACTCCCTGAAGAAGCCAAGATACCTAGGGACCTAATCATGCAATTTTCCTAAACCACCTAGCTTTGAGGAAGAAATCACATCACTCAGCAGTGAGTATTATAATTATTCACAGCAGTTTGCTTGGTGCAATATAACATTCAATTTATAGAATTAAAGGTAATGCAATTCAAAAGAAAAAGAGCTGGTTTTAAGAAATGAATGGTCATATTAACTACTAGAAGTGTCTTCAGGTTAGAGCCTCTATGTTAAGGTTTCAGGAGGCTTATATTTTTAACTATAACATCCTATTCAGCTTGGTAAAACTTTCATTGAGCTTCCCGAAAACAAAACAAATCAGAAATTGATCTTTGATTATGGGCCAAAAAACAAAGAGTCAAAGAATTGAGACAAATTTTGGGCGCCTGGGTGGCTCAGTTGGTTAAGCGACTGCCTTCAGCTCAGGTCATGATCCTGGAGTCCTGGGATCAAGTCCCGCATCGGGACCCTGCTCAGCAGGGAGTCTGCTTCTCCCTCTGACCCTCCCCCCTCTCATGTTCTCTCTATTTCATTCTCTCTCTCAAATAAACAAATAAAATCTTAACAAAAAAAAGACTATCGTTTAAAAAAAAAGAATTGAGACACATTTTGAAGGAAGAGGTCTATCGGGACTAATCATCTCAAAAGGATAAAGACTACTCAGACAAAAAAGAACCAAATATAGTACAAAAACCCTATGAAATACACTGAGAAAAAATAATTTAACTTTTTTAAGAAAGAAGGTTTAACCTTCCAGAGAAGAGTTAGTAGTTTTGGCAGTAAAAGAACCAAATAAAATACCAAAGAATTACTGAGGTCTAGAAGATGAAGCTCTAAATGTTCTCAAAAAGAATTGGGATGCTAACAGATATGGTTTAGTTAATAAGAACAGGCAATAGAGGAATAATATCTTCCAAGTTGCGAGGGAAAATAACTATCAACCTAGAGTTTTACAACCAAGTAAACCATCGTTGGATGGACGAAGATTAGAGATATTACCAGATGTATATGGAGAGATGTAACTCACAGATGTCACTGTAATTTGATTGTTGAGATGTGCTAAATGGACACCTGATAAGCTTATTGGGAATTAGTTAAAAGCTCTTCAAAGCTTAGGTCATGTGTCCTCATTGAACACATGGAGCTTTGCATTTGATGTATGAAGAGATTCTGCTTACTCTCCAAGGAAATTTCTGCAACTTCACTCCCCCCAAGTGGAAGAAGAAGAAGTAAAAGGTTCTATTCTTGGTCTCTATTCCCTGCTTATGTGTATGCATGTTTTATTTACTTAATTGCAGAGACCATCTCATTCAAAAATCATTGTATTCTCACCACCCATGTAGAGTCGTGCTAAGTTAACCTGGTTTAACCGTATTGACTGTGTGGCAGTTATCTGGTTGGTACATTTCTTTATAAAATATTTTATTCTCAGGTGGAGAGCACTGGATATATTCAAACTAAGAGAATATTTTCTTTGGCAGTTTCTGGACACTTAGACACAATGACTGTTAACCCCTCCTTCTGCAAACAAACAAGCCAAAAAAAAGTATTCATAAATATAACTATTTTGATCATGCTTTCAGGTGGCATATGAGGTAGCCCGTAAAAAACAAATAATATTCAGGGGAAAAAAATAATTACTTTTTAAATATTAGGGCTGAGATAGAGAAGTGTGTGGTGTGAGGAACATGAGAAAAGCTTGAGTGCAGATAAATCTTACATTTTTGTTAAAATCTGTCTGCTAAGAATTCCTGGTTGTGTAATGAGTAGGACATCGTAAGATGTTCTTTTTCCTCAGTGTTTGGCACACTGCAATACCTTCTTACAAAAAGGAAAAGTTACATTATAAGAAAAAACAGAATGAGTCGAAAAAAGCTGGATTTTCTAGATGAACATGGTTCATTGTGGATCTGAAAGGGGCAGGGAAAGGAAAAGGATTTGGGCCTGGAATGTGGGGAAATTCGAGGTGCTACAGAAGCCTCATGGTATCTTTCCAGGAAAGCTGGATTTGAGTGAAGACAAGGAAGAAGAAGGGACTTTGAGGGGAAAACAAAATGAGCAGGATTTCTTCATCATAGACGGGGTAGAGGGGCCACTGAGAAAAAAGGAGAGCTGCTGTGGGAGGAAGGATGTGGGAAGAAAACTGGTGAGTCAGGAAGAAAGGATTGTACACAGGAGGGTGGAGGCTTTGATCAGTTAAGTCTGCCGTGAAAGGCAAGGGTGTGAAGCTTGATGGAATTTGTTGGCTGCATGTTTTCCAAAATAGTTAATTCCGGCAGTCCCTTGGTCCTTGCCAGCTGAGGAAATAGCAGACTAGTGGATGGAGGACCTTTCTAGAAGAAAAAAGCTAAATGCTGTCTTTTAACAACGAGTACAGAAAAATAGTAATTATGCAGTGATGACATGGCCATTAATTTATTCAACATATATCTCTATCTATCTACTTCTCTATCTCTATCACCATTATTTCATTTTACTTTTTTCTCTCGTTTTCCCACCCAACCCTTTCAAGGACTTTCTAGACCACTGTGTGCTCGTTGCCTCTGGGGAGGGATGTGAAAAGATAAAGCAGAGAAAAATGTTTTCCTGGCTTTGGTTTCTAAAGTTAGAAGCTCTTTGTAATAGAGCTTGAAGTCCAGAATTGTGATGCTGCCAGCTTTGCTTTTCTTTTTCAACACTCCTCTGGCTATTTGGGGTCTTTTCTGGTTCCATCCAAATTTGAGGATTATTTGTTCCATTTCTTTGAAAAAAGTTGATGGTATTTTGATAGGGATTGCATTGAATGTGTAGATTGCTCTAGGTAGCATTGACATCTTCACAATATTTGTTCTTCCAATCCATGAGCATGGAACGTTTTTCCATTTCTTTGTGTCTTCCTCAATTTCTTCATCAAGACAGTATGGTACTGGCACAAAAACAGACACATAGATCAATGGAACAGAATAGACGTCCAGAAATGGACTCCTAACTCTATGGTCAACTAATCTTTGACAAAGCAGGAAAGACTGTCCAATGGAAAAAAGACAGTCTCTTCAACAAATGGTGTTGGGAAAATTGGACAGCCACATACACAAGAATGAAACTGGACCATTTCCTCACACCACACACAAAAATAGACTCAAAATGGTTGAAAGACCTCAATGTGAGACAGGAGTCCATCAAAATCCTAAAGGAGAACACAGGCAGCAACCTCTTCGACCTCAGCCACAGCAACTTCTTCCTGGAAACATCGCCAAAGGCAAGGGAAGCAAGGGCAAAAATGAACTATTGGGACTTCATCAAGATAAAAAGCTTTTGCACAGCAAAAGAAACAGTCAACAAAACCAAAAGACAACCGACAGAATGGGAGAAGATATTTGCAAATGACATAGCAGATAAAGGACTAGTATCCAAAATCTATAAAGAACTTCTTAAACTCAACACCTAAAGAACAAATGATCCAATCAAGAAATGGGCAGAAGACACGAACAGATATTTTTCCAAAGAAGACACCCAAATGGCCAACAGACCCATGAAAAAGTGCTCAACATAGCTCGGCATCAGGGAAATCCAAATCCAAACCTCAATGAGATACCACCTCACACCAGTCCAAATAGCTAAAATTAACAAGTCAGGAAACGACAGATGTTGGCAGAGATATGGAGAAAGGGGAACCCTCCTACACTGTTGGTGGGAATGCAAGTTGGTGCAGCCACTCTGGAAAACAGTATGGAGGTTCTTCAAAGAGTTGAAAATAGAGCTACCATACAATCCAGCAATTGCACTACTGGGTATTTACCCCAAAGATACAAATGTAGTGATCCGAAGGGGTATGTGCACCCCGATGTTTATAGCAGCAATGTCCACAACAGCCAAACTGTGGAAAGAGCCAAGATGTCCATCGACAGATGAATGGATAAAGAAGATGTGGTATATATATACAATGGAATATTATGCAGCCATCAAAAGGAATGAGATCTTGCCATTTGCAACGACGTGGATGGAACTGGAGAGTGTTACGCTGAGCGAAATAAGTCAATCAGAGAAAGACATGTATCATACGACCTCACTGATATGAGGAATTCTTAATCTCAGGAAACAAAGTAAGGGTTGCTGGAGTGGTGGGGGGTGGGAGGGCTGGGGTGGCTGGGTGATAGACATTGGGGAGGGTATGTGCCATGGTGAGCGCTGTGAATTGTGCAAGACTGTTGAATCACAGATCTGTACCTCTGAAACAAACAATACATTATATGTTAAAAAAAAAAAGAAGATAGCAGGAAGGGAAGAATGAAGGGGGGGGGAAATCGGAGTGGGAGACGAGCCATGAGAGACTATGGACTCTGAGAAACAAACTGAGGGTTCTAGAGGGGAGGGAGGTGGGGGGATGTGTTAGCCTGGTGATGGGTATTAAAGAGGGCACGTTCTGCATGGAGCACTGAGTGTTATATGCAAACAATGAATCATGGAACACTACATCAAAAACTAATGATGTAATGTATGGTGATTAACATAATATAATAATAATAAATAAATAAATAAATAAATAAATAAATAAGCTCTTGGGATAGCTTTCTAGTAGAGCAGGATTCTGGATAGAGAGGATTCTAGACTTAATGAGGTAATTAGAGACAGAGCAGAACTTCCCCCAACTTCTCATTAAAACAAAAACAAAAACAAAATCCAAAATACTTTGGGTTCATATTGTAAGAAAGATAAAGGAAGATAATGAAAGTGGGAAGAAATGTTATGACCTAAAAAGAGGGAGCCACTCCTAAAAAGTCACCCTGATAGGAAAGAGGAATGTTGCAGCAAAACCCTGCAGCTGGGTGTTGGTGGGGCGGACGGGAGAGAAGGGAAGGTAGTGTTGTTGGGGGCCCAGGAAGCTGACACCACTTGCATAAGCAGACTAGTTGCCCAACCACAGGGGTGATGATGCTCCCTGAACTCACCCTTCTGTGACCTGTGGTGCAGATTCTGGCTTGGTAGTATTATGCTTGAGATCACAGGTGATCCCTATCAGTGCCCATGGGGTGGATACCCTACAATGCCACTGGATGGAAGGGTGTGGAAGGTTTATGTGGAAGAGAAAGTCCCGTTCCTGAACCCTGATAAGATACACATCTATTACAGAGCCTTCTACTGAAATCAGATAAACAATATCTAAATGCATCCCTAGAAATTGGGTTTTACTGAAGAAGTTTATTTTAAGAAGAAATATTTTCTTTTAGGGGCTTCTGGCTGGCTTAGTCAGTGGAGTATGTGACTTTTGATCTCAGGGTTGTGGGCTCAAGCCCCACATTGGGTGTAGAGGTGGCTTAAAACTAAAATCTTTTTCTTTTTTTTTTAAATAAAATCTTAAATTTTTTTTCTTTTACAGTTGAGAAAAGTAGAATAAAAGTAAAATAAATACCTCACTTAATTGAAGTGTAGCAATGGTAGCTTTCCATCTTTTTTGTTGTTAGTTCTGAAACTCCCACTGAGAAACAAGTGATTATTTCAAAATCTATAATTTGAAAACCAGGGTACATTTTTTCCTTTAAAAATAAAACAAAATGTTTTGAAATTATCCCAATAACCTATGTTATTAAAAATATTTAAATAAGGAAAAAATATTCATAATACCACCATTCAGAAATAATCACTCTTAACATTTTGCTATGATTTCTAGGTACACCATGAAACATAACCACTCAGATTTAAAGAATTTGACTTCTCAAAAGTTTGATTTCAAGCTGTCCCCTCAGCTTATAAGGCATGATCTGAGCATGACAATATGGGAGCCACCAGGAAGACATCTTTGTAGGTTTAAAATTGGTGATTGTTGTACTAGGTTTTCTTTTCAAGAAACCTGCGATTGTTTAGGTTATCTTAGCAATGGTCTATTAGACTGCTTCCCTCATTTTAATTGATTTATTTTGCCTTTACTGTTTGTATCAGTCAATAATTAACACAATAATGCCGAGGAACAAATGCATTCCAAACTCTGTGGTTTAAAGCAACAATCATTTGTTCTCATTCATGTGTCTGTGCCTGATCTAGGCTGGGGTAGAGTGGGCTTGGCTCCAAATTGCAAGATGAATCCAGGTCTACCCTACATGTCTCTCATCCTTCTGGGAACCAGCAGATCACCTAGGTTTTTATCTTCTCATGGTGATGGCAGAAATGCAAGAAAGCAAGTCCAAACACACTAGCACATTTCTAGCTTCTGCTGATTTCATACCTGTGAACAACCTATTGACCAAAACATGTCAATGGACAAGCCCAAAGGCAAGGGCAGCCATATAGACTCTACTTGGCGGGAGGCCAAAGAAAGTCACACAACCAACAGCAGTAAGAAGGAGACTTCTCCCATGTAAGTTAGAGGGTAGGAGGATTTTTGAGTAAGAATGGAATCTAGTCCATTAAACTTCAATACAAACATTGGAAATCATAAGTTTGCTTTGTTAATTCTTGAGGTCATTGTATACTGTTAACATGAATGACACATTTTGGTTTACAAAAATTTGCCCTATGACAACTTTTTCATGGATGATTCATTTTCATAAGATGGGAGAAGAAAAATACATTTTTAGAAATCATCCTCACTAGGTTCTTCTGTAACCACTTTTCCATGACAGTAACTAGTGATAGAGATATTAATTCTAACTCCTGGTTCTATTATAAATTTTCTGTGTAAACTATAAGAAGTTTAAACAGGTAGAACCATAGTTTTCAACACACACCATTTCCTACACAGGGCAGTAAGAAGGCCAAAGCCCCCAAGGGAAGAGAGGATCAGATTCAGGGAGCAAAGACTCTAGGGAGTGATTTCAGGGATCAGAAGCTAGGGGAAAAAGAAGAAGGCGTTTTGCTGTGATGTCAGGAAAGAAGTTTGTAAGAATCTGTCCAATGAGAACGCTTCATGCTTTCATGAAAACAAATTTTTAAACGGAAAGCTACAAAGTCACTTTGGAAAGAGTGCTCCAATGTTGTTGCTCATTTCATCCCGCTTGGACGCTGCTGCTTTTTTATAAGTGTCCATCTCAGCCACCCCAAAAGAACACCTTTTCCTTCCAATCTCTGTATGTGTCTTTCTTAAATAAACTTGTCTCTCTCTCTATATTCCTAGATTTCAAAGAACTGTGAAAACCCACTTAGATCATGTCTCTACCATTAGACAGGCCCACACCTAAAATAGCCTAGACAAAAAAGAAAAATATGGCTAGAGTTGGCAACCATTTTTTGTTGGAAGCTTGCTAATGTCAGCATTTTAGGAGGCTGGTGTTGCCAGGTGGTCGGAGGAAACACTTGTATTCTATGGGACATACGAATAACTGGGATAGATTTAAAGTGGTGCAGCTCTGGGGGCCACACCTGGTCTGGATGGATTCAAGCTTAGGTTGGGCCTGGCATAGGTCTAGGCTAAGCAGTTGGCTAAGAATGATTTGATAGGACAGTCAGTAACTTCCCTAGAACTGCAGGCATTTAATACAGGGTGGCTATTTATGTCACCCTCTGCCAAGTTTGCCATGCAAAACCACTGTTGAAGAACTCTAGCCAGCAGATATTGAGCAAGTCATGTCACGTGCTTTCTCTTTCAAAATCTTTCACTGTCTAAGATCGCTGATTTCTGTGGTAAATATGCCCACTATAGCTTGTTTCAAGCTACCAGTATAAAATCACTGCCTATGGAGTGAGGAAAAGATGTGTACAATTGAGCTTGCAAGCTTATGTGAACCAGCTCAGTACATCACAGATTCCAGGGGGGCTTCCTGCTGCCTAGAATGTCCTTTTTCACTTTCTTTACTCCTGTTTTATTCAATATTCAGCATCTACCTACAAACCTTTTTTCCCAGTTCAGTCTGAGGTATGTGCCCTCTCTCTGTGTTTCCATTTTGCACCATGGAAGGATACTGTTCGGCTTCCTTTTAATGAGAATTTATTGAATATTTTCTGTGTTTCACACATTAGCTTAAATATAAAAGAAATACTGTTGAACAGAGCAAATGACCAAGGTTCGGCACACGTTTGCTTAGCCTCTTAAAAAAGGAAGACAGTAAGTGTGCTAAGTACTATTACTGGGATAAGCACTGAGGAGGGGCACTGATAGCGAGCATAGCCCCTGACTCCAATGATTGCACTGTGAGAATAAAATGAGAAGAAATCCAAGCTGTAAGGAATAAAATAATCCATTTCTTGATATAATTCACCCCAAAAAGATGAACGAACACCACAGATCCAGTCCAGAGAAATGAAGTGAACTGAGGCAGGAAATGATTTTTTTTATGAGACTAGCAAGAGACCTGTAAGAGACACTGCCTTCATTCATTCCTAAGTACTGCCCCTGAACATGGAGTCGGTACTTGACCTGGCCTAACACATCATAGTACTTCATCCACTTGGCAAAGTGGTTGTACAAAAGATAGACCCTTGATCCAAGCTGGGAAGATAATTATATTATTTTTATTATGGGGTTGATATACAGGTCCTGGAGGAAGAAGTTATCCTTCTCCCACTGGGTTTACTAAGCTGGCATGTTATAGATTTGCGAATACCACAGGACCATTTTCCTTGTTATTTCAAAGTGAGAAAATACCAAGCAGAAATGGAAATGGAAAGAGAGAGAGAATACAGGTTGAGTTGAGTCCCCAGTTTGACTCCCCAAGTCCCTAGTTCTTCCAGTTCTTGCTTTGGTTTGGTAAGCCAACCACGTACCTTTTCCAGTTACTTGAGCCAACAAACCAAATCTTGCCTTTGCTAGTGTGAGTTAGAGTTCTGTTTTACCACCAAATATAGTGACCTTGGATGTGACCTCAAAGAGGCAAGACTGCATTATAGTAATGGAAGTGCTGGAAATGTACTTCCACAAAAGTTCAAGCATTTAAAGAGAACTTAAAAGATTGGAGCATAAATAAAATGTTTGAGCGGTGCCTGGGTGGCTCAGTCGGGTAAGCATCTGCCTTCAGCTCAGGTCATGATCCCAGGGTCCTGGGATCGAGCCCCACATCGGGCTCCCTGCTCAGCGGGGAGCCTGCTTCTCCCTCTGCCTCTGCCCACCCCGCAACTCATGCTCTCTCTCCCTTGCTCTCTCTCTCAAATAAATAAATAAAATCTTAATAAAATAAAATAAAATAAAATAAAATGTTTGAGAATAACAAGAGAACGGGGCTTCCCCTATACTGTCCCACCCAATATTAGTGGCATGTTCTCTTCAGTGGAGAGAAGGGCAAAAGAAATGGAGGAAGTCTGCTTGGGACTTAGCTCCAAAGTGGGGCTCAGAAGCAAGAGAGAGCCATGTGGTTCCTAACACAGCAATTAAGCAGTGTTCTCTCAGTTGGGAGAGCCTCAGTGGGCGGAGACAAGGGCCTTCAGCAATGACTTGGGTGGTCCCCTGACCAAGGAGCAGATTGGCCTCCCACGAATACCTTCATGCAATGTAAGCTCTCTGAAATTTCAGTACAATGCAGGAGAACTGGAGTAGAATTCACAAAAACTAAAGATAAATTTTCTGTCTGCTAGACATGATAGGATTAGAAATAAAAATCTATTTAAGCAATCAAAAGTAAAATACAGCCCTACCTCCTCCTCCTCCTCTTCCTCCTCCTCCTTCTCCTCCTTCTCCTTCTTCGCCTCCTCCTCCTTTCCTCTTTCACTAGAATCTCTGTCTCTATGGTCACATTGCTTCCTCCTCTTGTGTCTGCGCTTCTCTTGCCTCTCTCATCTTCCCTGCTTCTTGCTTGTAAGGACATTTGTGAAGGCATTTGGAGCCCAATCATCTAGGATAATCTCTTCATCTCAAAATCCTTACCTTAATCACATATATAAAGAGCCTTTTTCCTTAGAAGCTATTATTTACAGGTTCTAGAGATTGGGACTTGATACCTTGAAGGCCATTTGCTGAATTGCCTATCACACCCACTAAAGTATTTGGGGGTAATGGAGCATCAGGTTGGCAAATTTCTCTTAAATATTTCTGATGAAAAAAAGTTATTTGTTCTATACTTCCAACTTTTTTTATGAATTTGTTTCAAAACAAATACATACAGTTATCTTGAACAGCTCGAAAAGAAAGAAAAGAAATGTACCTCCAGGGAAGCACTTGTTCTAGAATTCTGTCAGCTCCTTCTACCTCGAATCTGTGTAGGTTGGCACCAAGTGCACAGGACTTACAAATATGAGTAAGAGAAGGCCCTGCACAGGGACTTATAACTTACTTGTAACAAATATGCATCTCAACAATACGATAGAAAATTACCAGATAAATTGGGGAAACAGAGGAGGAATCAGTCAATTATATATAGAAGTGAGGGAGAAAGTTTTTTAAAAAGTGGCTCCTTAAGAATAATGAATTCTTACTAAGCAAATTCTTTATTTCTCTTTTCATGTGCTTATCTCATTTAATCCTTTTCTTCAACCATTAAGGGACAGGAGCCATTGTTCTCCCCATTTTTCAGATGAGAAAACTGGATTTTGGGTAATAACAAATTGTGATTGTGTACCTTGCTCAAATTTACATCGTTGGTAAGTTGTAGAGTCAGAATCTGATTCTGTTTTACTTCAGAACTCAATCATCACAAGCCTTTCCTGGGATGAGTGTTAAAAATGCTTCACAACTGATATCACAAAGAAGAAAATGAATATATATTGGAAATTTTTTACCTGAATTAAAACATATATGCTATTAAAATTACATGAAACATAATTCACTGCCAAAAAAACCAACCAACCAACAAAAACCCCACGTGTTTAGTCACCTAAAACTTTTTGGAAATTCCTCATATCCCTCTTAGTTAAGCACAGTACAGCCTCAAATTAATTAAAGGGAAACCTATTAAACTTTATTTAATCCACTTTCCTCAAATTTACTTGAATCTGGAACAATTTTGGAGGGAAATATCATTATATAACATGAAATTAATATCCAATGGAACACTCTTAGGGAAATGCTTCTCTTTTGTGATGACAGCCCGAAATGTTGAAGATCATAACAAAATGAAATCAATTAATCAATGTGTATGTACTGAGTACCACCTGTATTCTCAGCACTGTGCCAAAGGATATTTAGGAGCAGTGGAAACAAAGAACAACAGGGGCACTCAAAATTTCAAGGAATTTAAAACAACAGCAATAAAAGAGAGTAATTAAGATTTCTTGTCAAGCCAACAATTATTCACTAAACTACTTACTGGGTATCATGTTTAAATAGTTTCTATTGTGTTTACTAAGATGAGTAAAACCAGCTCCTGCCCACAAGGAACTTACA
This sequence comes from Mirounga angustirostris, assembly GCF_029215605.1. NCBI lineage: Eukaryota > Metazoa > Chordata > Mammalia > Carnivora > Phocidae > Mirounga > Mirounga angustirostris. Next base: position 118,067,452 of record NW_026991715.1, on the reverse strand, counting down.
GTGTAGGAATGGAGAAGTCAGGGAAGAAGAAATATTAGTGAACTGGACAAATCAGGGAAGATTTTTTTGAGGAAGGTAGTATTCGATCTGAAGGAGTTAATTTTAAATTGTTTATTTTTATTTTATTTAATAAATGAAAATTTAAAACTTTTGTCTAATGAGTATCCATAGCAGAAAATGCATTGCTATCTAGAATATATAAAGGTCTCCTATGAAGCAATAATAAAAAGCCATAAAACCCAATAAGAGTATAGAGAAAGGATATGACAGGCAATCATACTCAATTATATGTGTATACTCAATTGCCAATAAACACTTGAAAAAATGCCCACTCTCACTAATAATCAGGGAAATACAAATAAAAGCAAGATGAATATTTTTCATTCAACCAATAAAGAAGATTTAAAGATATATAGTACATATTATTGGGAATGATGCAGAGAATTAGATACTCTCAAAAACAGTTGGTGGAGTATAAGGTAATTTTGAGAGCAATTTGCTTGTTCCTATCAAATTTTTAAATTGTCAGTTCCCTGTGATCCAGTCAGTCCACTTTTACTGATCTATCCAAAGAAACTGCTGAAATTGTGCATAAAGATATGCATTTATTGCAAATTGTTTTAATCACAAAACATTTGGAAAAACCTATCATGACTGCAGAGGCATGGTTAAAATGTATGATGGTGTATCCATTCAATAAAATTATCTGCAGTAGCTAAAAGGAATGCGGTAGATCTCTTTGTATTGACATAGAAAGTTCTCCAAGACAGTGGAGAAATCGAGTTGCAAAATAACATATATTATGTGGTTCCTTTTAAATTAAGATGTATATGTATAAATCCATGAACATACATATGTGGATATAGAAATGCCAGAATGGAAGGATTCTCTTGTAACTATTAATACTAATTATCTTTGGGGTCAGGAGTGGATTTAGGGGTTAAGATGGGTGGGAATTTTCAGATTTTACTCTCTGTATTAATATACGCTTTAAATAGTTTGCATTGGGAATATATTCATGCAGTATTTATGCATTTTTAAAAACAAACAAAAGGAGAGGTATTCCAGACGAAGTAGAATTAATAAGTGAGTACAAGCTGAGAAGTATGAGTTTGTTTGCATTGGATGGTGAGGCATCTAACGAGGGTCAAGGATGCTTTTTCTTTCTTTCTTTCTTTCTTCTTTCTTTCTTTCTTTCTTTCTTTCTTTCTTTCTTTCTTTCTTTCTTTTTTTCTTTTTTCTTTCTTTCTTTCTTTCTTTCTTTCTTTCTTTCTTTCTTTCTTTCTTTCTTTCTTTCTTTCTCTCTCTTTCTTTCAGAGAGAGGGATTGAAAGAATGAGTGGGAGGAGGGGCAGAGGGAGAAACAGACTCCCCGCTGAATAGGGAGCCCCATGTGGGGCTGGATCCCAGGACCCTGAGATCATGACCTGAGCCAACAGCAGACGCTTAACCGACTGAGCCACCCAGGTGCCCCCAAGGATGCTTCTTGGTAGAAATGGGAATTAAAGCTTATTGAGAGACAAATGCGACTAAGTTAAAGAGAAGCTTGGAGCTAGAAAGAGTAGTTCAGGTTTCATGTTATAGCTTTGGTATTTTAAGTGTCTTAAGGTTGCTAGAAAGGGCATAAAACCTCAGTATGACCGATGTGCTGCTCAATTTGACTTTAGTTAGGGGATATACTAAGGACAAAATTGGGACGAATTTCACACCAAACCACCTAAAATTGTCTTCCATTTTGTCAAGTTTATTCAAGGGTGACTTTGCTTTGCTCATACTTTGATGGCTAGACCTACCGAATGAAGTCAGGATAACAGGATTAGTTTCTCCCAAAACAATACTACCAGGAGAAAGAATTGTCCAAATCCACTTTTTTTTAGGGGGGGCCAGTTGGGCCTATGAGGCATTTTGAACTTTATGGATTTCTTTCCATTACAGAGCCACTGCAAAAAGTTCTTATAAATCTAATTGTTGAAAAGAGTTTTGAGATCACCCTCCTTTGAGTGGCTTCCCTTTTCTCCCAGCTAAAATCCCACATCCTCACCCTAGCTGAAAGTCTCTTGGTGATCTCTTCCCATAGTAATCCCTCATGCTCACCCTCTCCCTCTTTCACTCTGATTCTACCTCAAGAGCAAATTGTCACAGTGCTGTTTCCACAGCTGACCAAGGCTGCTGGGCATTCCCACGGGGATTTGCTACCGAGGACAGCATCATGCATTTGGGAGAGGGGGGTGTTTTCTTTGCAAATCCTGCCTCCTGTCCTTTTAATTCCCAAGAAATAAGAGAGGTCAGGCTTTTCCCTTTCTTAAGACTTTACAGAGGATTGAGATTCATTTGGGAAAGGAAGTTCAATGCAAGAAAGGGAAAGATCGCTGCCACCAGGAGAGGCTATTTTGAGAGCCCTTAGGCTCCAGGCCTGCTTCAGAATCCATTATAGGGCTTCTTGTTGGCTTAACTCCTGGCCTGCTGCCATTGGTGAGGCCAGTTTGCTCTGAAGTGAGACTTCTGAACATTTATTTTCCACAAAGTTCAGTTCAACTGCTGAAAGTTTTGGAGACAGGACAAAGTTCATTGCAGTCTATGTCCCACCTTAGGTAAGTTAATTATTCCCCTTGTGCCTCAGTTTCTTCTTTTGTAAAATGTGAAGAATTATAGTAACAGCTACTGTAGAGGATTATTATGAATATGAAATGAGTTAATATATGTAAAGCATTTAGAGCAATACCAGGCTGTTCTAATAAGCTCTGGACACGTGTGAGTTATTAATAACTACAGCATACCCACTGAACTTATTGCCACATTTCCATTGCCTTATACTTCTACAGCTGGGGCTTTCAGCAGAGGTGAAGAATTTACATTTTTCCTCTAATAAATTTTATTTGTTGGCTCGGGATCATTTTTTCTAAACTGGTGGGACTTTTTTTTGACTAGACCCAATCATCCAATGTATCGATTACTTACTATCTTGAATTTCCTATAGCATACTGCCAGAGTTGTCCCTCATCATGAATGATTTTTGTTTCGTTAACAAACTGATAAAAGGCCTACTATGTGCTGTGTTCCTGAATGCATGTGAGTGTGTGTGTGCACAGGAGTGGTTAAGGCACGGATAAGACTTCCTCATTTCAAAAGTGCATATAGTTTTTTTTTTTTTTAAAGATTTTATTTATTTATTTGACAGAGAGAGACACAGCGAGAGAGGGAACACAAGCAGGGGGAGTGGGAGAGGGAGAAGCAGGCTCCCTGCAGAGCAGGTAGCCCGATGCGGCACTTGATCCCAGGACCCTGGGATCATGACCTGAGCTGAAGGCAGTCGCTTAACCAACTGAGCCACCCAGGCGCCCACAAAAGTGCATATAGTTTTTAATCACCGCAAAATAATGTAAATGTTTAAATAAGAGGTAAGGTAAATGGGATACTGGCTGTGGGCTGACTTTGAAAGCATCATGCCATAAGGATCTAGCATGGAACACTGATGCCTTGGTATAGTTTCTATTAGAGAAACTTATCTTGCAAAAATGCATACTAGAGAGAAAGGTTTTTTTTTCTTTTTTAAAAATCTTATCCCTTAACATTTAAAAATATTTAAATATATCACACCTTAAGGGCATGAACGGAGTGAGGTCAATTTTGTTTAACAAAAACAGGGCAGCCTGTGAAGCTTGAAAGAAAAAAATCAAATATAGGACAAATCACAAGAAAGCCTATTTTATGAAGGGAGTAGTAAACCAAGAGGTGTTCCAGACGAAAAACATCAGGTAGGTTTAAAACTATTTGAAATTTATTTGTAGTACGGGTTCTACTTTGAGAATGCGAGGTTCCTGGATAGAGAGACAACCATCAAATAAGTTTGGGGGAGCTGTTAGATTTTTTTTTTTTTTTAAAGATTTTATTTATTTTTTTTGACAGAGAGAGACATAGCTAGAGCAGGAACACAAGCAGGGGGAGTGGGAGAGGGAGAAGCAGGCCTCCCGCAGAGCAGGGAGCCCGATGCGGGGCTCAATCCCAGGACCTGGGATCATGACCTGAGCCGAAGGCAGACGCTTAACGACTGAGCCACCCAGGCGCCCGGAGCTGTTAGATTTTAAGCATTTTAGAGAAATTGGAGCACAGAAGGATGGAGGGACATACACATGATACTCTGTGCTCGGTGGAACAGAAGGACGTGCTTTTGGTTGCCAACGGGCTGCACACCTTGGCCCTACCCCTAAAGATGTTTCAGAAGAGGTCTGAGCAGAAAATGTACTGTATTGTAACTTTGACATCAGAGACGGCAGTGGTCTTAAGGCGGAGTGTTTCCTCTTACAATTCACAACGAATGTGCTGTGTTCAAGGCTGTACGACAAATCATTTCATGTTTTCTTTCCTGCAAGATAAAGGGGTTGGAACATATGATTTCTCATTGCATTTATCTCTATGGAATCTTATGACTCTGTCAGGGATGACAATCATTTCTAATTCTCCTACACATCATGTTGCCCATATCAGAATCCAGACTGGACCGATTCAGGGTCTGAGCCAGTTTGACAACTCTTGGGTACTTCTGCTGATAAGGAAGTTGACTGAGACTGTGGTAGGCATACAGAAATGAAGCTGCAAGGCACCACCATTCGTGCATTCAGCCAACATTCAGACCTGCCTGCTATTTTTCAGGCACTGCACCAGGCACTGGGAACTCAGAACCAGATGAGCCATGGTCTGCTCAGGGATGCCTCCTCAGTGGAGGAAAAAACAACAAGAGAAGTGCCATTGGAGGCCTGTCCTCGGGCATATGGCAATATAGAGGCAGGACGGGTACCTCAGCCCTGAGGTGTCCTTAGGCAGAACAGGAAGTGAGGATCAGAGCGCTACCTCACTTCTAGACAGCAGGATCGTCGGAGCTTCCCCTTGACTGACTGGCAAAGGAGCGGCTTTTTAAAACAAGCCAAACAGATCTCCATCTTCTAGGGAGACCCTGGCACGGGCTCCTTGATTCTGCCAATTTTTTATGGACGGAAATACCTAGGAGGGAAGAACTGGTGAGTCTTTGGAAGTAAGAGGAGGTCCCTGGAAAGGGGCTGCATTTCCTACCAGGTGTCCCGAAGGGACTAAACTACTTCCACCTGGGAGAAAAAGACTGTGGCAGTTGAGGGCACGGGAGGATGTCTGTCTGGAGTCATTTCAAGGCTTTTTCCACCTTGCCTGATGTGGCAACAAGGAAAGATTTATTCGTTTTATTTATTTTCAATTTTTAAAGATTTTTCTTTTCCCTTCCCCCGCTCCCAGCCACTCTGGTTTGGGTTTTCCATATGACTCATAATCCCTTCCGAAAGTGGAGTCGAATTCATAAAAGTGGTGGAAGCGGGGGGCAGGCTGGGAGCCCCGGGGAGTCTTCACTACCTACATTCCCACTCAGCCCCTGGCGCGAGCGGCGGCCGGGGCGGGGACGCCCAGCCTGCGCCCGGGATGGCGGATACTATTCACACCCCGGCGGCCGGGACCCGGTGACTGGGCGCGGGAGGGTCTGCAGCGGGCGGCGCTGCAGCAGCCTCCGCACGGCCGCCGCCGCCCGCGGGCGCGAGTGTGCGCGGGTGTGGAAGGCCGGCGTGCGGGCCGCGAGGGGTGTGCGCGCGTGAGGCGGAGCGGGGCTCGCCCCTCGCCGGCGCCCGCCGCCCCGCCGGTGATCGCTCTCCGGCCGTCTCCAGCACCCTTGGCCCCCCACGGCCGTTGGTCGGGGCGGGGGAGGGAGAAAGTGAGACTCGGTGTCATCACCATCCATTGTCAGGAGGGGAGGAAACTGGAATCCAGCAGTGGCGAGCAGCAGCTGGGCGGTCACATCTGGGAATGCAAAGCCGACCTCCCCCCCCTCCTCCTCCTCCACCACCTCCTCCTCTTTCACCCAGGATCACTTCCGAAACCACTTCGCCTTCAGCCCCTGCCTCGGCCAGAGGTTTCATTTTTAACTGAATATTTACGAAAGCTGGAAGCGTGCGAGGGGGGTGGGGTGGGGTGGAAATAGCGGCTGCTTCTTTTCCAGGGATTTATTTAATGGGGATGTGTTCAAGGCAAGAGCGAATTCAGAAGGATATCGACGTCGTGATCCAGAAGTCCAGAGCCGAGAAGGACTGCCTGTTTGCAGGTGAGTTCTCGCCTTTCCGGAGCCTCGCACCCAGCGCCAGCTTCCCCTGACCGCCCGCCGCCCCCCTTCCCAGGTCTCTGACCGCGACGTGTGTGGCTCGGGCTGGGGGTGGGTTGCACGTCCCCATTCCGGGGTTCATTTGGCAACAGCTGCTGCAGCGGGAGCGGGAGCCAAAAGGGGGAGGGGGCGCCAGCCTCTCCCCTACTCCCCTCCCCCCCCCACCAGTCTGGGGCGGCCACCAGCTCTGGGGGCCGAACCACGGTGGCCCGGGCAGGGGTCTAGGCGGAGGTGCCGTGCGTGCTCTTTTTATCCCCCTGTGGATGCCCCGAGCGTCCCAGCCCGCCTCCGGGCTTTCAGCAGCTGCGGCCGAGCCGGGCGGGGAGGACCTGCGGGTTTGCGCAATGGGCTGAGCGGCGGCGGCCGGCAATGGAGCCCGCTGCGCTGCGCTACGCTGCGCTGGCCGGCTGCGCCCGGCGCCGATGCCCCCGGGGGCCGGGGCGGGGGGCAGCGCTGGCCGGATCTCCGCGCCTTCAGCTCGCGTTAGTCCCCTCCGACTGGCAGTGCGTTGCCCCGGAAAGACCAGGGATTCCCGGGGTTCCCGAGGCGCCCTGCTCCCATGCCTGGGGGTCGCCTTTCGTCCATTTTGCTCCCCGGGGAGAAGGATCGGATTTTGCTTTCTCAGCCGCGAGCTCGGCGGGGGCCGCTTCCGGCCACCCCGACCGGGAAATTCCCGCCGTTGCCTTGGCACCCGGCACTTGTTGCGGGGGGCGGCCTCCCGCGGCACCCGGCCCGGGGTGCGCAGCATCCCCTCCTGCGTGGCGCGGAGAGGGGACCTCGCGGTTCTCCAGCCCGCCAGGCCTTCCCTTGGTTCCACTAAGTAGGGGGCCCAAGTCATGACCAAGGTGAAAAACCCACTCGAGGGGTAGCTTTTAACAGGACTTTTCCGTTTCAGATTTCAGATACTCAGATTCCACCTTTACTTTCACCTACGTTGGCGGCCCCAAAAGGTATTTGTGTGTATAGAGTTGCTTCATTTCCTGTTCACAGGCTTGTGTTTCCTTTGTTCTTAGCATGTTCCGTGTTTGGGTATTTTTTTTTCTCTTGTTGCTGTGCTTTCGCCACATCCCAGGCTCGAGGTCCCCCCGTTTTAAATAAGAGGGGACATAAATATGTTTGCTTCAAGTGTTTCTGAGATCACGCCACAGGCCATGAGCAGAACTCTTGCACGGTTCCTGTTAAAGCTGTTACACTGTGGTAGCTTGCTCTTGAGACGTTTGGGGGTTGATAGATTCAAGCGGGTGCAGAACTGGGTATGAAGTGAAATGCATAAAAGATAGAAGATGTCACAAACTAGTTTGAACACAAGTAATAATTTTCCTGGTGAGTTGGGGCTGCGTGTTTCCATGTTTTCTGAAGGTTGATATAAATATGCAGTCTGCCAATTCTCCATACCTTTTTTTTTTTTTTTTAAGGAGCGGTATTTTGGTTTTCGCATTTAGTTTTGGAAAGGATTTGGAAGTTATATGTAGCTGGAGTGTGTAACTTCTCTCTTGAGGGGGAGGTATGACAGATGCATATATTAATACCAAATTGTTAACAGTGTGAAAGAAGTCCAAATCCAATTTTGTATTTAGGAAGTAGAGAGAAAATGAAAGGTAGCTTTTAAAATATGCCTTGCCGTCTTCACTTGTTAAGTTAGGATTTTCTCCCTTTTAGCCCTTTGGGGACACTGGTTTAAAAGAGCGGTGGCCGCATACGAGAACTGTTAGAGATTTATCCTTGCTGTTAGGACTTGACATTTAATATCATTTGACCACATTCCAAAATATCGCTTAGCTTAATGGAAACATTTATGAACATATAAATTGCAAAAGAAGCTTTCCTCTGTAAATACATTTTTTAAGAGATTGGAATTAATGTGAATCTTTAAAATGCTTGGGATCTGTGCTGCAATCTATATCTCAAAAAAGCTTTAATTAAAACAGTTCTCACATTTCCCATATGTACAGCCTAAGCCTCAGGATTGGTATATTGATTTGATTTACTAGTTGAGAACATAGCACATATAACATATACTTATTGGGAAAGAATAAAATTACAGTACTTCGTAATTTACTGTGGTACTATCATCCTTGTAGTTATGAATAAAAAGAGTAACTTAGAGGAGATTCAGCTAAATTAATGCTGCTCCTACACTTACTATCCAAAGGAGGTTGGTGTATGACTAATATCCTTTTGGATTATTTTAACAGTTAAAATATGCCATGCGGCCCATTGAAAACATTCTCCATGCAATCAGGTAGATAGCTGCTTGAGTAGTCGGCTTAACAGTTACTGTGGTAGCTGCTTGAGTAGTCGGCTTAACAGTTACTGTGGTTTACCCAGTGAGAGGTGTGGCCTGGAGAACGCTCTGGGTAGGTTTTTCAACTAACTAGCTTATTTTCAATAAGATACTTGAGTTCTTTTGGGCTCAGTTTACTTATCTGTACAATGAGGGAGTGAGCCACACACTTAATCTCTAAGATCTGTTAGATGCGGCAGTAAGATTCTTTATCAGCAAATTATTGAACTGGTGTTAACACAGCAAGAGGTGGAGAAGGTATGAATGCCTCAGGAGTAAGGCCGGGGGGTTGGGATGAATAATTAACTGATTCAGATAACATCGGTTTTCACTGTAGGAACAAGCACCGTGGTTGCTCTTAAAGTAAGAGATGTTTCATTTTCTATGTAATCCTATTAAGGGATAGTATTTTCTTTTGTCTCTGATTTAAATACCTGGGACTTGTATATCTACTAAAGAAGACTTTAACGGACTGTTCTGTGATTGCTTTGTCTCCCTAAAAGCTTGTTCTACAAAATGATATATAGGTTGTTTTAGTATAATAATGATAATAATCCCTTTAATGATAATCCCTTTATGCATTTATAGCTAATGGCAGAGAAGACTTTTTTTCCTGAAGATAAAAATGCATTGTTTTCATTAACTATATTAGAATCTGATATTTATTATATATTTCTCATTGTGGCATTTAAAATTGGGCATTTAAAATTTTAAAAAATCCTGCTGTTTTTATTGAAAGTGCTTATTAACTTATAATAGTCCATTAATAGTGTCATTTCCGGTAAACTAGACTTACTTCACCATTAAAGGAGGTGGGAATCTTAAAGAGAGATAGTACGGGATTATCTTGAATTATATTTAACTATCGTTTCATATAAACCACTGAGAACATATTTAAGGATAATTTTCAATTCAGGTTGTAGATAAAACTTAGTAAACCATTTTTTCTTTCTCACACTCTCTCAGAACAAGTTACACTTTGTTCTAAAGGCAAAGGTTGACCTTACGTGTTACTATTCAAAAAAAGAAATAACTTGGTGAATTTTTTTTACACATACATTTTTTTATGTTTCTGTGCATAAGAGGAAATGCCAAGAGGCGATTGTGTCAGGGCTGGCCAGTGGCCTGGTAAATTGACCTTTCATTTGGAGGTTGAAGGGCTTGTTAACATTTGCTGTTCTGCTGTCTTGGTGGACCTTAGGTGAGGAATAAGGGGGGAGCGGATGGTCAGCTGGGAGACTGAGTTCAGTTAGTTTTCCCTAAAGAGAAGTTTCATGTAGTCATTATATCCTCACTTTTGGACGTACAAACTGAGCTCAGAGAGCTTAAGAACGATGCTGAAATTTACTCAGTTCATTGAAGAAGCTACCGTGTACACCCTGTCCTGTCACCCTCTCGAGACCTGTGCTCATTCCTCTACACTAGTGTTCTCAGCCTCTTTGAACATGGAGACACTTGAACATTAAAGCATCATGCAGATACTGATAGGAGAGTGATAGTTTTAGTGTCTTTCGACTGAGAAATAATGAGAAAGAGGTGTTAAATGTTATGAATCTGATTATTAATCCATCTGCAATGCTTAAAAATTTGTGGTATATATACAGCTAGATTAATTTATTCTAGCAATGGTCTTTGTAACACACCTCTGATTCCTGGACTTCTTTTTTTTTTTTTTTTAAGATTTTATTTTTTTATTTATTTGAGAGAGCGAGAATGAGAGAGAGAGAGAGAGAGAGAGCACATGAGAGGGGGAAGGGTCAGAGGGTGAAGCAGACTCCCTGCTGAGCAGGGAGCCCAATGCGGGACTCGATCCTGGGTTGTCAGGATCATGATCTGAGCTGCCGGCAGTCGCATAACCAACTGAGCCACCCAGGCGCCCTGATTCCTGGACTTCTTGGAATAACTTCAAAACCATCAGTGGTTCAGGGCCTGCCATGGGCACCAACCCAGTGCTGTTTCCAATTTCAGGGGTGTGCTGATGTCTGGCCTCGACTGTAGACAATTTGGAAGTTTATGCAAAAGTCATTCCTTCCCTGTACTTGTCATGCTTGTGATCTTCTGCCTCCTTTCTCCCTTATTGATTGATAGTAAAATCCCTAAGACCACAAAGGTTTGGGATTCTGGTTCTTCATCTCATTTGCAGTCAGTCTTGCAGTTAGTGGTGGAAGAAACAGAAGGGAGGAAGTGAGTAGTGACAGTGACTAGGGCTGGGAGAGCAGGTTGAGTCTCTGGTGCCAGTGGTCCGCAAAGACAAGGACTGAGCGAGGTGAGCCCGTTGGGCCTGGCCATAGACCCCTGCTGGATTCCCTGATTGTGAGCTTCCAGTAAGGAAAGTGTATTGTGAGGATATAACAGAGGTTTTAAAAATACACAAATAAAAAGTGTTTATTGTAAAAAAATTTTTTGTTAAAGAGATAAGCCAAAAAAATAAGAACACATGATTTTTTCATTTCTATTAATGTGTTAGAATTTATTCTTTCAGAATTTTTATGTGTCTATATGCATATAAAATATATGCATCCAGGGATTGTATTATACTCTTTTGAGACCTCAGTGTTTTTTCACCCAAGAATATAACAATGTCTTCCCTTTAGGAAGGATATGAGAATAAAGAAATGTTTATTAAATTGAGAGTTTTCCAATCAAGGAGTGTGACTGCATGATAAGAAATCTAACTTTTATATTAGAAATTATTAATACATTAGAAACTTAATATCTGGCAGAATGTTCAGAATTCCCTATAGGTGTACGCCTTTTATTGTAGGAATAGGACACTTTTTCACGTGGTCACGGGTAGAGTGGCATCTTTTGAAGTATGTGCCCCGCCCCCCCCCCCCAGGATATTCTGTTCACATAACTGTTCTGGAGCATCACATGTAACACTAACAATAGCGTCCACAGTCCCTCAAGTCACATGCTATCTCTTCTTTTTCCTCGGCCTTTGCACATGCTGCAGAACACCCATCTACACCCTGTCCTCCCCACCCTCCCCCATTTCAACCCTGGGAAGCCTTCATTGTTGGATCTTTGCTAAGGCCAATTCCCCTTGGAGGAGCCTTTCTTGGCATCCCCTTCCCTGTATTATCCTTTTAGGTATTTCTAAAACCATGTTGTCACATTGTATTGTTAGCACCTGTTTACTTGATCATCTCTCTGACCTTGAGCTTCTTGGAGGCAGGGTCTGTCCTGTTCATTGCAGTTTCCCTAGCCCCTAGCTCCCTGCCTAGTACAATGTGTTTTTTGGATAAGTAGGTGTTGATTCAATTATTAAACGAATGCTAAAAGGTCTTCTGGCAGGTGAGAAGCAATTTCCTAACTAAATGGTCAGGTATAGAGATAGTCAAATACTTCAAAAAGCCCCAAATCTGGTAATGTCACTTGCAATAGAATTTCTTCAGAATCCAGAAGTTGCCCAGCCAAGTTATAAGCCCTGTGGTGTGCTCAAATGCTTTTAGAAGACAGAAAGATAATGCAGTTGCTCAACATTATGAGGGAGTTAATGGGGACTGTGACACCCTAGAGAGTTTGGACTCTAAAAGTATTTAATTCAGTTTAAAAAATCAGTAGCACTCTGGTGAACAAATTTTCTGAGGGCCCTAATCCACCTGGGCTCCCAGTGTTTAATTCCTTGCTCATGGGATGCCATGGAGAGAGGCAATCTACTTGATTACTAAAGTGCATTTGTTTTGACTTTCTTTGAAAGGAGAAGTGTATGTGGGTGCAGGAATGGGGGCATTGAGAGAGTGGTGAAGTAGAAAAAGAGCATCTCAAAAAGATTAATCAGTTTTCATTGTGAAAGAATTACATACTCATTCTAGAAATCTTGAAATATGCAATTTTGAAACCATCAAGTGCTTCTTAAGATGTCATAATGAAAAGAATGATCATTTTTTAAAATCAGAAATTAGCATGTTCCTCTTGGCAATGGGGACTTGCTTCTCAATTTTATACTGTATCAATTATTATCCAAAATAATGATTTTTTTTTAAAAAAAGTCTTTTCCTTGGAGCCTTGGGAACCTACGTTGGAAGCTGGGGTGCCTGGTGGAAGGGAGTTTGAAGGAAGCTGAATGAGTGAGTGAGATCTGAGCTTTCGTATCCCTTTGTAAATTATAGCTGCTCTGGCTCTTTTCTGTACAAATTTTTTTGAAGAAGATTTCATTGTTAAATGAATTTAAAAACCACTGACCTAAAATAACCACCAATTTAACATAACTATAACTTTATTGAGACTTATATAGTAAAATATTTAAAGTCCATTTATTTCATGGATTAAGATAATACTCTTACTTGTAATTATTGGGCATGGTCTCTGCATGCCTTTTGCCTGCCTCACATCCTATGTGGCAAAGACAAGTAGGTATTTTGTTAACTATTTTACATTTTATAGTTAAAGAAACTGAGGCTTGGGTGATTTAAATAGCTTACAGTTATTAAGCAGAGTAGGGATATGTTGCAGTGTGAGTCGATGTTTATGTAAGGCTTAAGGGACATTGGTTGAACTGGCATGACTAGGATGGCTGGGAATGTTTGAGGTTGGGGAGGGATTGCTTGGTAGGATGCCCGCCAGGGGCCGTACTGAAAATTCTGCTGGCTGGCAAGGGAAATGCCTGAGCCCAGGGCTGAGCATTAATAGTGAGAAAATTATGTACGTTGGCTGTGGAATCCTTACACAAATATTGGGCCGACCCATTTAAATTCCCCATCATTTCTCTCGGCAGCAGTTTGAAAAATACATGCAAGAGAGCATTTATCAGCCCTAAAAATATTTTGTAATTCTCTGTACAGATTTGCTTTTGGATAGATTGTGCTATAGTAGATAAATCTTGCTTTAAGACAGATGCCACTGACTCAGTATGGAATGGTTAAGTTACTGGCATGTCATCTTTCTCTTTTCACTCGCTACATTTTTGAAATTCCATTTTCCATGTACCCCCAGGGAAGACTAATAAGAAATATGCTTTTATTAATAAGGCTTGTCACTCCTATTTCATTGGGACATAATTTAGGTTTTCTGTCCAGGTGCCTCACTTAAATGCTGGACACTTCAACCCAGCATATCTGAACAACCCATCACTTCCTCGTTAAACGAAGCTTCCCTTCCCAGCCTTTCCCTGGTGTCACATCATCTGAGCCACTCAGGAGGAATCTGTCTCAGGTTTCGTGTATCCCACCTTCTTCATTTCTTTCGAGGCTTCAGTGGCTCTTTCTTTGAAATCACTGTGGGCATCTTCATCCCTCACAGTGTCAACATTTGGCCCAGGTCCTGATCACCTTGACTTAGGTCAGTCACTTTAACCCAGTGTTTTAAAATTCTTGCCTAACAGCTCCTCACCCATCCAGTTCATTGATACCCGAACTCTTTTTTTTTTTTAAGATTTTATTTATTTATTTGACAGAGAGACACAGCAAGAGAGGAACACAAGCAGGGGGAGTGGGAGAGGGAGAAGCAGGCTTCTGAGCAGGGAGCTCGACGCGGGGCTTGATCCCAGGAACCTGGAATCACGACCTGAGCTGAACTAAAGCAGATGCTTAACGACTGAGCCACCCAGGCACCCCGATACCTGAACTCTTTTAATTATGAATTTCACCATAGCATTTTTCTGCTCAGAAGCCTTCAAATGCGACCACGGTTTCTTCCCTATCAAATTGAAACCCCCATCCTTGGCTTTCTAGAGCCACCTTGCCCATCCAGTCGTATGTACTTCTGAGGCTTCCACTGTCCGTTTATTGACCTGGGTCTCTCCATTCAACGGCGGTTTGTATTTAGTGCATTAAGCATCCACAGCTGTGCAAGGTTTATTGACTGGTAGTTTCTGTGTCACATAATGACACAGGTTTGGATATCGAGATTATGATTTTTATCATCACAGATACCAGTTCATTTAATCTTTTCTTTAATCACTAGTGGCATTTCTGTGAACATTTATGACGTATTTATGCTCAAGAAGAGGATAGAGTAAGCTCATGAGTAGAACAGACTGAGAATGAGAAGACAGTGAAATCTGAGGAGGATGGAATAAGAATATAAATAGATTGTTCCCAATCCATTACAGAATAATGACAACAAGTTTTGGGTGTAGTTCTTTTGCATATTGGTGACATCCCAGTTTATGGCTGATACCTTGTTGGTATTAATGGAGGATGCCAAAGCACAACATTAAATTTAAAAGGGAATACCTTTGTGCAGTCAGATCAATTTTCCCTGTACAGAAATGAGCAGAAAGCTAGCTGCTAACTGACTTTCCCCAAGATGGTTTTTTTCTGAACATTCTGAAATATAGATTGAAAAGATCATACTGATGGCCTGAAAGTGTTCTTAGGATTTCTCAACCAACTCAGAAGTGTTGTAGTTATTTGGATTTTCATCATGGTTTTGTCCAAAAAACATGTATAGGTTGTTATCTAAGAATCACTTATAGAATATTTACTCTATAGAATGGAGCCAGAGACTAATATAACTATATTTGTTAGGCTTTCACACCTATGAAGAATAAAGTTCAGACAAAATTGGAAAACAAGCAAAAATGCTATTAAGGACAGAGCTGTGTAAAAGAGAAAATGTAAGTCAAATAAAAAGAAGTCACAAAAAAATCAGTACTCTGTTTAAAGACTAGAATTCTGTTTCCTAGCAGAGTGCCTAGAATATGATAAGAATTTCCTACTATTTCTTAAATGAGAGTAATATTTTTTTTACATTGTGGGATAGCATTTCCCAAACTATTTAATTAGGTGTTAGGTATGTGGCCAAATATGTCTGGGAAATGCTTAGTTAAATATTAAACATTTCTAATGGTTGGCGTTTTGGAGCTTTTTACATACTAGTGTACATTATGCGTATCCAAGAGGTGAATCAAGTATTCAGGGTTTCTCAGACTTACTTGATTACAGATCTGGAACATCTTGAGAAAGTTGTTTTGTGGAAAACACTTTGGCAAACTCTGAGTCTTACTCATTAAAAATAGTTTTTGAGTAAACAGCAGTATAGTAGAAATAGAAATTGCCGATTCACAATTGAGCCCTGAAGAATTCACTTTCAGTAATTTTTATAGAACGTGCTTTATGACCAGGAAAGCTTTGGTTAAAGGCATTTGACATTTCATGCGACTGACTTTTCTACATGAGGATTTATTTCTCTGGGTCTCTCACTTTGTCATCATTTGTGTTGAATCCATTTATGATAAGAGCTTTCAACCATTCTTCATCAAAGCCTTGAAGTTAGCAGGGCCCACTTTGCTACAGGATTAGAAGTCGGCCTCATAAGGAAGGGTTAGAGATAATGATTTTGTGTAGCAGAAGTACTCATTATGTCCTCTTAAATTCTGTCACTTTGACTGCAGTAGGGCTTCTTAGTGAGCAATCTGATGGAGTATATACTTTTGGAAAAATTTGTGTGAGGGAAATATGGAATTTATCTACATGTTTCTTTTTTAATAAATTACATCTAGAAATCAGTGAGGGCATTTATTTTATGTATTTTCCTGCTAGTCACCAACTGAGAAATTAACTGAAGGAGTTTTAAAATATTTCTCAGAATTTTTTCAACATGAGTCAGGAAGCAAACTCTTTTTTTTTTTTTTTTTAGGCAGTGTCAGTCGTTACACTTTAGGAAGCCACATGCTACTTTTGGTAACACGTGAATGGAGAATGAAACTGGTGCTTCCAGGCGCAGTGCTGTGGACACAGTGTCATGTATATATTGAAAATGATTCATGTTAACAGCAGACCTGTTCCTACCTATATGAACACTCCATAGCTTTTGTGATTTAGGGAAACCACTGGAACCCCACACATACTGAAAATCTAGTAAATTCTAGGTTTTTCATTTTGAAATCAGTGTGCAAAATCTTAAGTGAGTGAATTCATGATTGTGATGATACGTTTGTCAGTCTGTCTGTATCTGTGTCAGTGATCTTAAGAACAAAGTCTTAGCTACTGGAATGTGGAAGACCTGAGCAGAATGTAAAGATCTGCTTTATGGGTAAAAGCTGATGCAGTCATCATTTCTTATTAAAATGCACCACAGCTCGATATGCAAAAAAAAAAAAAAAAAAAAAGGCCCTCTAGCTGCAAAGCAGTCATTACTTTATTATCACCACAGAATTTGATATGATTTCTCTAGTGAATGGCCAGATTCATTCTTAGTTAACTAAGAAAAAGTTTGAATAATTCACTGTGAGCCAAATTCTCTCCTGTTTCTTTTTGGAGCAGTCCATCCTTATGGGAAAACCAGCTTAGAATGGTGATTTAAGTGAGTTTCAATTAATATGAGAATTGCATATTCTTGGCTGCACTTGATGCCCAGATGATAAAATTTGGAGCAAGAAAGATTTTAAACTTAGTTTTTTAAAAATCATACTAGTTTGGGGGTTAGTTGGTTAACAGTCTGACTCTTGGTTTTGGCTCAGGTCGTGATCTCATGGGTCGATTGATCGAGCCCTGCGTGGGGCTCCGCGCTCAGCAGGGTGTCTGCTTGAAGAGTCTCTCCCTCTGGCCCTCCCCCCACTTGTATGTGTGTATGCACGTGCTCTCTCTCTTTCTCAAATAAATAAACAAATCTTTAAAAAAAATGAAATCATACTAGTTTGATCTTCTTTTCTAAATGAGGTGAAATTGACATGTAACATTTGTTTCAGATGTACAGTATAATGATTTGATATTTGTATATATCGTGAAATGATCACAATAAGTCTAATTAAGATCTGTCACCACACATAGTCACAAACATTTTTTTTCTTGTGATGAGGACTTTGAAGATCCACTCTCTTCTCAACTTTCAAATACGTAGTACGGTATTATTAACTATAATCACCGTGTTGTACATTATATCCCCATGACTTAATTGTAACTGGAAGTTTGTGCCTTTTGATCCCCTTCACCCATTTCTCTTACCCCCACCCTCAGTTTGATTTAATGTGAGCTTTCTGTGTTGACTTCCTATGTCATTAATGTAAAATTCCCAGTGTCCTCAATTCTCGGTGTCCAACATACACAAAATCTTTGCCAGCTGTAGGTAATTGGCAGGGAAAAATCCACTTAGGGCAGTAGTTTCACAAAAGGTTTTTAAAAACAGAAGCGTGACGTTTCTAGTCTTTTGGGGGTACATTCTGTGAAATGTTACATTTCAGATGCACTTTTAAATGAAAATACAGGTGCTTACCACTACGTACCTGTTGGAGTGGCCAAAATCCAGAACATTGAGGACACCAGGTGTTGGTGAATATGTGGAGCAACAGGAGCTCTGCTTCTTTGCAGGTGGGAGTGCAAACTGGTACAGCCACTCAGAAGACAAAGTTTGGCAGTTTCTTACAAAAACTAAACATACTCTTGCCATACTGTACAGCAGTCACACTCCTCTGTATCCACCCAAAGGAGTTGAAAACTTAGGTTTACACAAAACCTGCACATGGATGTTTATAGCAACTTTATTCAAAGCTGCCAAAACCTGGAAGCAACCAAGATGTCTTTTAGTTGGTGAATGGATAAGTCACCTGTGATACATACAGACAATGGAATATTATTCAAGCACTAAAAGGGAATGAGCTATCAAGCCTTGAAAAGACATGGGGGAAAGAATTCCTTTTTTTTTAAAGATTTTATTTATTTATTTGACAGAGAGAGACACAGCGAGAGCAGGAACACAAGCAGGGAGAGTGGGAGAGGGAGAAGCGGGTTTCCTGCCGAGCAGGGAGCCCGATGTGGGACTCAATCCCAGGACCCTGGGATCATGACCTGAGCCGAAGGCAGACGCTTAACGACTGAGCGACCCAGGCGCCCCCATGAATTTCTATGACTACATGAACGAGTCCAGTCTCAAAGGCTACAGACTGAATGATTCCAACTATATGATACTCTGGAAAAGGCACAAGTACGGAGACAGTGACAAGATCGGCTGTTGCCAGGGGTTACAGGAGAGGAAGGAACAAAGAGGTGGAACAGAGGATTTTCAGGACAGTGAAGCTGTTCTGTACTATATACTATTCTATTCTATATGCTATATAGTATGGTCCTATAATGGTGCATAAGTGTCATACAGTTTTACAAATTCATAGAATGTATAACACCAAGAGTGAACCCTAGGGTAAACTATGGACTCTTGGTGATAATGATGTGTCTCTGTGGGTCCATCATTAATAACAAAGTACCACTCTGATGGGGGATGTTGATCACGGGGCAGGCTCTGCACATGTGGAATAGAGGGTAGATGGAAAATCCCTGTACATTCTGCTCAGTTTTGCTGTGATCTCCAAACTACTCTAAAAATTCAAGTCTATTAAAAAAATAGACAAGAAAGGCAGGTGCTTGCCAAGACTTTTTCAACTTCTAAATAAGGACTCTGATCTAGAGAAGTTTAAGAATTTCTTTTTTACTTAACACAGGCATATAAATTTGAATTAGGAAAATATAAAACTAGCTATTTATTTTTATTAAAAATGTGCCTTGGCACAAAACTAAAATGAATAGCCTATATTACAGATTTAGTATGTAGCTAATTCCATAGAGAAAAAAAATCACCATTTTAAATTAGATTTTCTATCAGTGTTTTCCAAATATAGATTATAAAATATACTAAACAAGAATATTTCAAGAAATATTAATAATTATTACAGAAATTCCATGCCTGCTGGTTTTTTAGTCCCCACAATAATACATAATGCCAGTACACTTCTCAAATAAAATCAAGTAGGAGTTGGTGCTCTCAGATACTTCTGTGGCTGAATGCTGAGCATAAACACAAAGTATATTTGAAATGTGTATGCTGTTGTGTGTCTTTCATACATGACACATGCCTGCACACACACGCATTGATATGCACATACCTGCAAACATCGAAATTGCAATGCAAAGATAGCCTAAACTACATTTGCAGACATGAAGAAAATAATAATATACCTATTTCTTTCTCCCTAACCACCCTACCCCCCAACTCCCAACACGCACAGACCATGCACAGACACGCAGTGCTCAAAAGACCGGAGGTATTGAGAATTGAATTACACTGGAAAATTTTTGTGGGCTGGAGGAGTAAGCAGACGAGGGACACCTTATAGGTGAAACAACATCTGATTATGGCTTTTAGAACCACCCCAGACATCCATAATTCTTATACATAAAATTCTTATAAGTCCAACTTTAATTTGGATTGTGTTTACTTATTAATTGTAGTCTAAGTATTTTTCAGGGTTTATGAAATTGCATTTTATATTTTCCAAAGGAAATTTGTCCATTGTTAGTTGAGTTACAAGATTATTTTAAAAAATTCTTTGTGACCCATAACGTTACAGTGCAGTATAACAGAATGGACAGATTGATTCGGTTTCTTTTTAAACAACCAAATGGCTTAACCTCTTTGAAAAATCTTGACTTTATCATCTCTGAAATGGTAGTAATTTTGCAAGGTTTTTAGGATTGAACTTGATAATGCACTTGGAAGGGGTTCCTGAAGACTACTCTCAGGCTCAGTGGTTTGCTAGAAGGAGTCACAGGACTCAGAAAGCTGTTACACTCTGAAGTCCTGTGATAGTTTATAGTTATAGTTTATTATAGCAAAAGGGTACAGAATAAAATCAACAAAGGGCACAGGCTCATTGGGCAAAGTCCAGGAGAAATCAGGCACAAGTTTGCAAGTGTCTTATCAGTAGAGTCATGTGGACACACTTAATTTTCCCAGCAATGATGTGTGACAACACAGGCAAAGCGTTGCCAATCAGGGAAGCCCACCTGAGCCTTGGTGTCCAGGGTTTTTATTAGGGATCGGTCACAAAGGCATGCTGCACCTTTACAACTGACCTCGGCTGTTCAGACCCCAGCTTCCCAGAGCAAAAACATGTGTTCACCATACATCACGCTTGTTAGTATAAACTGTCCGAGCACACTGGTATTGCATGACCTAAGGCTTAGGGCATACAAAAACACTTTTATCAGGCAGAATATTCCAAGGGCTCAGAGCTCATTTCCTGGGAACTGGCCCAGGGCCAGTCTTGAGGACAGGCCTTTCTTGGGAATGTGCAGGGTTTGAGCAACCAAGGCCTACATTAACCCTTCCCTGCACATACGGTGTCCAGCTCAGGCCTGACAGAGAAGGCAGCATCTGATGTCATTATTTATAGCACTAGCCCAATCCCAGTTCCTGCAGTCGGGACCTCATAAGCAGGCAGAATAAGGAAAACAAAAAAATTGTTCCCCTTTTTTGGTAGGACAACTGCCCTGTCTGGTCCGGAAATAATAAAATTTCCTCCATTTCTCCACTATCATTGAATAATAATTTCTAATAAAAACTACATTAAATGTACATGAAAGTTAAAAAAAATGGCAGTAGCATGTGTTTATTCAAGTAATTGCATGCTCTCCCCCCCCCCCCAAAATAGCATAGCATGTGTTCATTCATGTAACTGCCTGTGGGTTTTTTGTTTTTTTTTTTTTCCCAGTGTCACAAAGTCCAAGTCTAAACTTTTATCAGTTTTAGAATCTAAAGATTCTCCAGACTCACTTTTGGCTATCATCAGGTCAGCACAGCATTCAGTAATAATGCTTTTCCTCTCCACAGGTCTGAGGTCCTGATCTTCACCTATAATTTTAGAATAATTAGGATTTTTTATTTAATTTGAAATAGTTTAGGTTATTGTTTAGATTCCTTATTTGCTTGCCCTTGTATTTTTCCCCCTTTCTTTAACTGAGTTGTGTAATATTAAATTAAGTGGTTTCTTTGGAAAGGCAGTGTAAATGTGTTGTGGGGCCCCCACAAGAGCCCTTCTCTTGCAGCTCTTTCCCCTGGCCCCAGCCTCCCTGATCCCAGGGAAGTCCAGCTGGGTATATTCTGATAACACGTGGAAGTACCTGCTGACTTCTGTTGCGTGGTCCGACGTGTCAAAACCTACTCTGTAGGGAGAAAACTTTTTCTGTTGTTGTTGTTGTTGTTATAGGGGAAAAAAAATTAACTTCAGGGCTGCATCATAGCTTTACTGGAGAGGCAAATGGTGGCCCCAGGGCAGGTGGCCCAGGGTGACCATGAAATGAACTCGTCTGTCGAGGGCCGAGCTCGCACTTTGAAAACTTCCGCTGACGCTGGCCAATAAATGTCACAACTTCTTCCTGCCCAGCAGTTAGGTAACAGGTTTCTTTTGATATGTCTGTGTTTGTGTACATAAGGAAAAAAACATGAATTTTGTAATCATGAAATAAAGGAACAAAGCCTCACTGAACAACTAATATGAGATGGGTAAATCCCAGTTCTTGCTTCTAAATTACCCTCACGTTTTTGTCCCAAGCAAATTTCTCATTTACTTCGTGGACAAGATAGAGGAGAAGCTATTGGAAGGAAAAGGTGGCTGGAACAACTTTATGCACACTGATAGCCTGGATTGCCTCAACATCTACATTTCTAATTAAAGTATCTGGTTGATAATTTAAATTAATTTTAAGCAGTGTTGTAGAGGGAAAACTCTCCAGATTCTGTGGGAGAAGGTATTTTGGGACTGGGTATTTACATAGGCTTGCCACTTCTGCCTTCTTCCTTGCCCTGGATCCCTGCCCTTTACTCTTACTTTAATAGCTGCCTACCCTCCACTTCTCACACCCTACCTGGTCTCTGTAAGCTTCTGGTGTTTTATCTTGTTTCCCAGCAACTTTCAGGGCTGTTGGAGTTGCTACAACAAGCAAGGTGGAAAACACAAGGGTGGATGAGCGTAGAGATTAGTAAGCCACCTGTGTTCATATTGTTCCTCCATTCCCTCTATATCTGCATGTCTGTCTGTATGCAAGTCTGTTTATGATTTTTGTGAAGCAACGATTATTACAATTAAAATCTGGGGGAAATCTATTATTTTTAAGGAAATACTACCTGACAGATAAATGAATTGATTTCCCCCATGTTCCCCCCCCAACCAAATTTGCTTAAGTGCACTGATTCCATACACTCAGTAAAGAAAAACATCACTGTCTCATAAAGTATGCTTCAGTTGGGGGCACCTGGGTGGCGCAGTCGGTTAAGCGTCTGACTCTTGGTTTCTGCTCAGGTCGTGATCCCCTGCACAGGCTCGCGGGAGTGTATACCCTCTCTCTTAAATAAATAAATCTTTAAAGAAAAAGAAGTATGCTTCACTTTCCTGTGCCTTCCCTGTGCCAGAAACTCAGGCTGCCCTGCTTTAAGGGTTAGCCTCTCAGTAATGTTGGAAGCCATGAGGTTAGAGGACAGAATTATAAAATCAGATTTAAATAAAAAAATAAAATCTTGATAATATTTGGCACAGGTCCATTAGCTCTGTATATGTTGTTACAACCTAAGGGCAGGCCTGGGTTTTCATAAAAACAGTCTATTGCTATTCAAACAAGCAAGCAGAAATTATTTTTTACCCTACTTGAAAAGGTCTGTGGATAACTTAAGTGTATTAAAAATCTTGCAGGTGGTTGAAATTTTATAAAATGCTGAATTTTATCTTTTTTCATGAATTCAAAAGATAGACCTTGTGTTCTTAATAGTTAATTTTTGTAGATAATTTCCCTAAGAATAGGACATAAGTGAGGTTTAGTTCCAACTAAAAAGAATGTTACCATAGGTAAAATAGAAGACTCATAAACATTTCTGAGCCCTTTAGAAAATTACTTTTTCTTAAAATCTTAGAAGACAAGAATGCCTCTTAACTATTTCTTGTTTTATTAAAAAAAATGTTTCAGTAAAATACAATTGAGCAATTGAAATTTGTTTTCCCAATATCTACAGGCTTTTTTTTTTTTTTGGTTTAAAATTAAGTGTGTTTGGCTCTGAATCCAGTTCTTCCATTCTTGAAGGTCTGTTGGGTCACTGATCAATGAGGCAAAAGACATTTAATCATCCTGGATGTGGATAGTGATTCTTAAGCTTCTTTTATTTCTTGTCTACTTAAAATGAGAGGGATTAGCTTTGGGAAGCTGGAAAAAAGTGATAGTGAACATTCCTTTTGATAATCTACAGTAAAAAGTTTACAGATGCATCATTCTTAACAGCTTTACATTGTTTAAGAACTTCGTATAAAATTTAATTCCAGTGTCAACTAGTTGGGAAGCATTTAACCCAAAATAAAAGTCTTGGATTTTAAGTTCTAGAGGAGCCTCAAGAATAGAACAACAGTTTCTTTCAATCTGAAGTTCTTTGGCGTCTGTGAGAAGGTCTGAGTGGACAAGCAAACTATTTAGTTTGGTCATTAAAGGGGAACTAATTAACTAATTCAGTGGTCACTATTAAGGACCTGGTTAAGGAACCTTTCAATTTTGAATCCCTCACTCTGTCCTGTCTCTCCACATCCTATTCTTCTTTCCACTTTGCTTGTAATATGATGTGATTGGAAACCAAATAACCAAGCTTGTTAGAATCATGTCTCAAATGGGACAGACTTTGTCCAGGGACTCCAGAGGGAATGTAAGGACATGGCCTTGTGACATATTTTGGTGGTTTAAAACCTTTTTGTATGTTTTGTTTTCTTCTCTGCTTAATTTTATGGTTATTTTTATTTCTCATCCTCTGATTTAGTGCTTTGGCTTACAAAGCAGTATAAATGTTGCTCGTAGTACCATTTGTCATAGTGGCAAATGGCAACATATTGACGGTGGGATACTGCTGTATGGTCAAGGCTATGCCATTAGAAACTTGTTTTCCCAAATATCCACTTTGGCTGAGTGGAGAAACCTAGATCTGAGGTGAGCCTAATTGAATACACACTGGGGTGGGGCTCACATTTGATGTCACTTCCTTTGCTTATAAATTGTTCCTTGCTTTTGAATACGAATAGAAAGGGTTACCACCAAGAATATGAAAGTAACATTTGCTAAGCTAAATTTTAATGAAATCATTTTGGCTTATTTATAGTCACTTAACATTTTCAGTTCAGGTGTTAATATTAATTCTACTTACTGGAGAGAAAGTACAGAAAATGTTATTCAATGTGATAACCACCTTGTTACTGCAGAAATGTAGAAGTTTGACATTTTAAATATCACATGTTCTAAGTTAGAAAAAATTGCCAGTGTCCCATAGCACAGAGAGATAAATCTGTGCTTGCTTGTGTCTCTTTAATCTTCCCCTTATAAAATTAAGCCTAGAGGCCTTATACTGTTTTAAATATTCAAAATTAGGTCACATAAATGTTGTGTCAGACTTCCAATTCATAAGTAGTATCCTCATGAATAGGAAGATAGGATATATTTATATCCTAATTGCTTAACTGTGGACCAGAGGTGAACATAAAATAATAATGGTGTTTTCAAATGTTAGTAAATGGTTTTTCTGTGACCTCATATACAAGTGTGATGGCTTCGCCGCCCCCCCCCCCCCGCCACCCCGAGCTCATATTAGAACATATGGTCTGATAAGTGTGAGTACATTTGGGGAAGGCAGGATAGAAATCAGGATTGACCTGGAAAAGACTTGGTCCCATTATTTGTGGATTAGGAGGGGGAGGGACTGAAGAGGAACTGGAAAAGCAGTGACCAGTAGGGGGAACAGGTAAGCAGCAGAACTCTGGGGTTCCAGGGATTTTTCCTGAAGAGGTTGAGGAGAGTTCTTGTGGTCGCTACAGTGGGGGCTCAGATTGAAAGCCATCCCCGTAGGAAATGATTTAAATACCCTGTTCCTAGCTGGAGGGTGAATGCTTTATTTACTTTGAGGAAGATTTTTGACCCCTCTGTAGATTCCATCAATTTCAGATGTAATGTAAATACATTTTCCCTTTGGCTATTTTACAAGGACATTAAGGATTAATTGTATTTAAAAGAAAGTAGCTCTTGAACTCCGCATTGAACTCCCAGGAGAGGAGGAGCTGTTTATCATTTTCTCATCATTCATTCTTTATTCATTCATTTACCAAATATTTGCTGAATACCAATTATACTGAAGACACTATACCAGGTGCTCTAAATGGGAGTACAAAGATGAATGATTAATGATTAGGGTGACTTCTGCCCTCATTATATTGTGTGTTCGTATTTTATTTTTAAAAATGCCCATTATAATGTGAGTAACTGTGTAGGGATATAATATTGCCAATCTCAGCATTAGCTGATCTTTGACTAACATCACTGACACATATTTTTACTTTGTAAATTCATTTTTCCTCTCTAATTTTAGAACTACTCTTAACTTCTACTGTAAAAATGCACAGCATAACTTCGTGTTTTTTCCTAAACTATAATCAATGTTATATGAACTACTTTTTCTTATTAAAAAAATAAACACAAGTAATAATAGCAAACCAAAATAAACTCCCTACACATTCCCTCTTCCATTTAAGACACAATGGTCTTATTTTAGATGGCACATCGAGAGTCATTTTAACCCCATATTATTACTTGTGAAAATATTACTCAGTAGAAGTTTTAAAAAAGAGAGCTTCTAATATTTATATTCTTTAATTAGCATTAAAGAAGCATATATTAATCCACAGTTTGAATTAAAATATTTTAATTATCAGGGACATGAACTTAAGACCTTTCCGATGACCACTGATAGGATGTTCTAGTACAAGAATGCATGCTGTTTTCCGAAGGGGCTGGTGAAGGTTTCCTAGTTTAGGTGACTTTTTAGCTGGTTGGTTCTTGAAGTTCACTGAATAATGAGTGAGGAGTTTTGACTACCAGCCTGAAATGTTCATCTTTAATTTTAATCAGAGCAGGTGAAAGTAGATGAATTAATAATGTGTGCCTGATTCTCTCCTTTGGATTTGAAAAGAAATAAAGACTTTACCTCCTAAATTAGGCTAGAAAGGAGGAACATTTCTCTCTGTGATTATGTCTCAATTTGGGTTTGTGTTTTTGGAAAAGGAAAATAAAAGTGCTGGTATCAGTAGCCTTTGTCACTGCCAAATAACGTAGATATTTTGATGTTTTGGACTGGTTATATAAAATGATAGCTAGGCACGTAGTCTCAGATGACAATCTGTAAAGAATGCTGAGCATGAAAATTATGCATTAAAAAAATGCTGGGTTGAAAATAATAACAAGTGATAACTAAAGTTATATATAGATTCATATATTCAATTTACATAATGTCATAAAAATGATAAAGTGCTTGAGTGTAGTCTTGACAGAGAACCAGCATCCAACTTCCACTTAGATCGCATGAGCCTGTCAGAAGCCTTATGACGATATTTAAAGATGACCTAATGTTATTTGTGAATCGGTGTCAGGAGTGACTTCTAGGAGTCATTTTACTTCATCTTTATAGCATGGACTTTTAAAAATGATTGTATCAGTATGGCTCCTCTGAAAGCCAGGAGTTCAGTAAGTGTCACAAATGGCAGATAATTCTTTTCCTGCCTCCTCTTCCTTCCTCAGAAGCAGGGTGTGGGATGAGGTCTCCCTGTAGGTGGTGTGCTTGCTGGTTAGTCGGGGTACTAGTGGTTTTGTTGTACTTGCATCCAGTGAAGATCAAATCTTAGCATTTCTGTTGCTTCAGCTGTTCCATTTATGGCAATTGCTCTAGACTAGTCATCTATGTGCTCCTTTTTCAGAAATGCAGATTTTATGGTATTCTTAATCATTCTCTTTGCATTTAGTTTAAACATGTTTTTAGTTGATTAGAGAATGGGGATAAGCAAGCCAGGATTTCTGGAATGCACAGCACTCTTTCAGAGCGTGGAGAACTGCAGAAGAGCTCTGTGTCTCGAAATCTGTGTACCGTGAGGCTGCCTTTATTTGCTGATGACAGAATACTCATATTGGCTTAAATAAAAGATTTTCTTGTTTATTGAGCCCTAGATGGGGTGGTAAATTGGGTTTCTGGATTGATTGGTTTAGGGCTTAACAATGTCTTCAACAACTTGGTTTCTTTCCAAAGGTCAACTCTTGCCTTCCATGTCGGCAAGTATCCCTTTCTCATGGGATTGCAAGACAGCTGCAGACAACTCTGGTGCTTTTTCCTCTTCCATATCCAGAGAGGGGAAATGCTTTCAAAAGCTGATTATTTTAGGCCTAAATTCCATTGCCATTGCTACAGTTAGGGGTAAAATTAGCTGTCCCCAAATTAGCTACCCTGAGGAAGATATGATATAGTGATGAATAATAGGAACATTTCTAAGAAAAGGGAATAGATGTTGATGTGACAAACCCAAAGTCTATGAGAGAGAGAGAGAGAGAGAGAGAGCGCTTTTCCACTTTCATTTCACAGCTTATTATTCTGTTTGGCCTTGGAAAATCTAGGGAACAGTTGGACTTACCTTAAGCAAATAAGTGGTACTGTGCTATGTGAGAATAGGTTAGTCTGACACACCCAGCATCTGCAACACAAAATATACTCCTGGATTTGACTTCAGTAACCAATATCAGTATTTTTGCCATCAACTTCAAAAATCCCTGGTGAGCGTGCATTATATAAGAAGAGGTTTCACAGGAGATAGAGATTTCCCGGGAAATAGACCAGAATATGTCATAATGAACCACCACATTTCCGTGCAGATGGTAGAGATGATGCATAAATATTTTATTCTTTTGGATAATGTTCTACAGTTCATTTAAACTTACTGATGTGATTTCAAACACACACATATGACATAAAGTATGTTTTAATACTTTCAACCAATAATGATAGGAATAAAAATCAGATAATTCTCGCCTCTATATAAAATGTAATTATGAGAGTTCTCACTTATTATTTATATAAAGCCTAGAAGTTAATTCTAGCTTTACTCTTCAAGTTCTTAACAAGTAGCATTTAAATTCTTTACTGAAAGAAAACCACTTATATATGAGTGACTAGATATGTTTTCTTTTTTTTTTTAAAGATTTTATTTATTTATTTAACAGAGAGAGACACAGCGAGAGAGGGAACACAAGCAGGGGGAGTGGGAGAGGGAGAAGCAGGCTCCCTGCCGAGCATGGAGCCCTATGCGGGGCTTGATCCCAGGACCCTGGGATCATGACCTGAGCCGAAGGCAGACACTTAATGACTGAGCCACCGAGGCGCCCCTGTTTTATTCCTTTTGTTATAGCCTTGTCAGTTAAGAAAATTAAGGACATTATAATACTGTGGTCCAAGGCACTTGAACAAGAAAGTGATTGCTTTGGTGCACTTGATCTTGGACAAATATCATCATTCAGAACTGCTTCCTTGTTTGGGCCAAAGGAAAGGAGTAGGGTTTGGGAAGATGTTTAGTTATGAATATTTTTTCTTGATGAGTTCTTCAGGGGATGCTACATTGTTCCTTTGGGCTTAGCTGCTGTTTGAACCCTCTGGCCTTCTAGGGAAGAGGTTCTTTAGTCCACTAGTTATTGGAGATAAGATTTTCTAGGAGCCTGAGTTGCTTGAAACTTTAAGCTGGTTACTCTGTCCTTTTTTCTACCCTATCCACTCCTGTCAGCCATCACAACATTGGGTATTCTTGGTCAATATGGAAGTTTTCTACTTTTGATGAGTATAGCCTTCTTATGTTGCAATAACCAAATAATTATGAAATATGAGCCAATTTTAAGGTTTATTTCTCTCTTACTCTCTATATTCATTTTTGGCTGGTGGGGGCTCCATATCATCACTTGTGGAGTCAGACTGAAGAGCTTCCATCTTGTATGTGCATTATCTGGAAACACACACTGCTTATTCTCCATATCAGGTAAAGAAAGAACCTGGAGCATTCTACATGGGCCTTTCATTACCTCTGCCCAGAAGTGATACACATCACTTCCTATTGCATATCACAGCTCACATTAGTCAAGTAGACCTGCCCAACTATAAGGGTTATAGTGAAGGGGGGGAGCAAAAGGAATTTTGGTGAGCTTTACTGTTTCTGCTGTATTTTTTGGTGACCCGGGAAATGTTATATTTCTGAATACTTGGTGAGGTTCCCAGGGACTAATTCATCCCTTCACCTCCTACCTCACTTGGTAGAAAGGTCTCTTGGAATCCATAGACTTAGATAAGTCTTACATGAGGTCTCTGTCCCACCATGTACCTGGATTGCAGGTGTTTTCTCTTGGAAGATTTTTTTGAAACATGATCATTCTAGCCATTGGTTGCTGGTGCAGACACAGTAAGTCTCATCAGTCTCTAACCTTGGGTGGGGATTGATTGGGCCTTCCCTGAGGTCATCTCTTCGTAGGCTCACACCCTTTTGCTTTACATTTGGGAGCCGTGACCAGCTAATTATGTATGATGGCAAGAAGATAAAAGGATTCTCACTTGATGGCTTCCATTCTTTCTTAAAGAAGGTAGAGGAAGAGAAATTAAGAAGGTTGGAATTAGCCACTGTGAAGAGGTGTGGAGAAGGAAGAGATGCCCAGTGCTTTCTTTTCCATCCTGTGTGAAATCTTTGGCTCTTGTAAAGCTGACTGTTTTGCTGTACCACCTTTTCCCTCTTGCTGGTTTGTACCAAATACTTGGTCATTCGCCCTCCTTTCCTGAGGACTTTGACACATGGTTTGCGGTTTTCCAGTCAGCCCCCAATTCAGCACACAAGTGACTCCCAAGGATCCACATCTGTGACCTACCTGATATCCACAGGACTCTTGATTCTTTGACTGTCTCAACACTAGTATTTTCACACCTTCACCGTGTTAACCTTCATAGTCACACTCTGAATTTGCTGTCTCCTGGAACTGCTTAAACTCTTGATGTATTTAACACACATACCTCATTCTCTGACAGTGTGGGTGTTCCGTCTTTTCCGCTGTCATGTTATTGCTACTGCTTAATTGAGACCTCTGATCTCATGGTCCATTTAATTTTTCTATTAACTTCCTCCTACTAATTTTCCCCCTTCCCTTTTAAGCCATGTTTCATAATTTCCAAAGACCCATTTGGCATATCCTCTCAACTTCCTTTTAATTTTTCTATGGGACCCATCTAGCTAAGCTACATCTAAAGACCCATCTGCCTGCTTACTCCACTCCTATGCCTGGGCTGATAAACATTTCTTTAGGTAGAGACTCAGGAGTGATGATCAGTGTATGATCTCCAGCCTCACCGAGCCTCTCACATGTCAAGTACTGCATAAATCGTTGAAAGAATGTTGAATAGTGAGAACCAAGTGTGGTCTGTTTCCTTGTTTAGCTTTCCTGTTTTCCATACTCTTCCTCTTTTCTCCACTCTTCTCAAAGCTCTTATTCCTCCACGTTCTTCCAGAACACATTCCATCAAACTTCACATGAAAATCAGTAACCAAGAGGTAGCAACTCTTTTTACTTCCTGCCAGGTGTATACAACCTGACTGTGTTCTAGAGCATCCTTTCCTCTATCACTCGTTCTCATGGGAAGAAGCCTGTAGCTAATGTGCTAACACCCCCCGTTGGGCTCTGGAACACATCTGTTCCTTGATTTATCCCTCTTTCATTCACCTTCTCACTGGCTCATTTCTGTATTTAAAAAAAAAAAAATGTTGGGCGCCTGGGTGGCTCAGACGGTTAAGCGTCTGCCTTCGGCTCAGGTCATGATCCCAGGGTGCTGGGATCGAGTCCCGCATCGGGCTCCCTGCTCCTTGGGAGCCTGCTTCTCCCTCTGCTTCTCTCTCTCTCTCTCTCTGTCTCTCATGAATAAATAAATAAAATCTTTAAAAAAAAAATGTTTACGAATAAAAACTCTCTTCTTATTCTCTTTTTGTTCCTGCCCTCCTCCCCTCCAAAGGCAAATTTCTGACAAATGTTTGTGTTCTTTTCTTTACATCCCCACTCAGCTTCTCTCCTCAGCCTGACAGCATTCTATATCGATGGCAGCTGTTACTTGACTTGTGCAACTGTGGCCGCAGTTTCCATTTGGAAATGCTCTCCTGTCCAGGCCTCTGTGATGGACTCCTGGTTTTGCCCCGTATCTCTGACCGCTGCATCCTTCTAGGGATGCTTCTTCCTGTTTCACTTCCTTAAATGTCAGTGTAACTTAATGTTTCCCTCTTGTTCTCCCACCTTTACCCACTGCAGACATTCTGGGAAATCTCTTCAACCCCCTGTGTTAATATCTATATTTATATGTCCCAGATCTCCCAAATCCTTGACCCTTCTTTTTTCATGTTCTTACACTATGATCTCTTTTTCAGCCCAGATCTATCTTCTGTATATCCCCCTGTCTAAATGACATCACAACTTGGACATTTTAAGAATCTCCAAACTAAGTATGCAAAAAATGAGTCTCATTCCCCACTCCCTGTGCCATTGAACGACTCCTCTACTCACCCATATTTTCCCATATGAAACACTTGAGAGATATCCAAGATGCCTTTGTCTTCCATACACCCTACATATATAATTAATCACCATGTTTACATTGATTATTTTTAACTCCTTAATATCTGTCAAATGGCTGATACTGAAATGGTGGCTACTTTCCATCACAACTTCTTCTTAGTTGTGACCACCACCACCAGTCCTTACTTTTATTATTCCAAAAGTCTTTTCCAAATTAATCTTTCTTCATCCAGTCTTGCTCTATTCCATTCCATTACACCCATAGTAAAGTAATCTTTCTTAGGTATAAATAATGATCACATGACTTCCTTCTCTTAAAGCCCTTTCTAGTTTCTCTGCTGACCACAGAGTGAAATCTAAACTCTTCATCCTGGTATTAAAAGCCCCTTTGTGCTTAGGCATCTCTTGACCTTCCTAGCCATAACTCACTAATCCCCACCACTTTACTTTTGATATTTATTTTTATTTTGCATTTTTAAATTTTATTTTTGTTTGCTTTGATTTCAATTTAGATGTCATTTCCTCTAAGAAGTTTTCCCTGAGACACTCAAAATTAGATTATATGTCTCTTCCTAGATGTTAACTGTAGCTTTGAATACTCAGCCACATGGGGATAGTGATCACATAATTAAAATTCTCTGTTTATGACTCTATCTTTATATTCCTTAAGGGCAGGAACAGTTTCTTTTTCACTTAGCACAGTGCCTGAGTTAAAGTACATAATCAAAACTTTTCAATGAAGGACTGAATGCTATTGGGACATAATTAGACAGGCCTACTGATGAGAAATGCCCTTTGTCCCCATGATTACTTTCTCTTATTTCCGTAGGATGGTAAAAATTAATACTCTTTACTCTCTAATCATTTGACTAAATCTTACTGTCTTTCAAGATTTAGCTTATCTAGTCACACCTGGTCGGTCATTACCCTGTCTTAGAGACACTTAACTCTGCACTCCCAAGCCACCCTATGCTTGTTTGTTTTAACACTTAAAACAATGATGTATAATTCCTGGTTTTCCTGCCTATTGTTCTTATCTGTGTCTCTAAATGATGGGCCCAGGAAAAGAACAGCTCTTAAAATGTTTATTGTAGGGATATTGGAGACTGCTCTTAGGAATTTTGTGTTTAAATTAAACCTAGGAGTTCTCAAGATGATTACCAAACTAAAATGCCATTGGTGGATTTTAAACCAAATTATCAGTTGATAATAAATGAAAGAAGTATTTAAAATTGTTTTCCCTAGCCTTTAATTATTTATTACAACTGACCATAGATTCCACTACCAGCGGCCTATCTCAAATAAAACGTGAATAAGCACAGGTAGTAGCTAGTAGCTGTTATGGCCCCAGTGTTCTCTCATCTTTTATTAATTCAGCACTATATATATAGTTGAAAGTATCCTCAGGCATAGAATGGATTACATGTAGCCAGCATTTTGAATCTAAGCCTTGTTCTGAAGCCATTAGGAAATTAAGTCTGTCCAGGTGTTCTGATTGTTTTGGCTGTCTTGGGAGGTCAGAACTGATCTCAGGATAGAACATAACTACATTTATAGAAGAACATGTTCAGAGTCTGAGGTAATATTATAGAATTCTAAGCTTGTTTGGTTTGTTATGTTCATATCTATATTGCCCATGATTTTAGAGTTATGCTTATTTACTCTAAAAACCTTG
Source organism: Mirounga angustirostris (assembly GCF_029215605.1). Taxonomy (NCBI): domain Eukaryota; kingdom Metazoa; phylum Chordata; class Mammalia; order Carnivora; family Phocidae; genus Mirounga; species Mirounga angustirostris. The sequence goes on along the minus strand of NW_026991715.1, from coordinate 118,034,190 downwards.
ACAATGCAGAAAGGTGTGAAAAAGAAAGTAAAATTGCTTATAATTGCAGCACTCAAAAGATAATGTGTTAACAGTTTGATATACCTTCTTTCAACGCTTTTTTCTGTACACACACCATGCAGACACACACGTGGGTACACACTTGTTCCTCTCATTCTCATTTTTAATTTATTCTGTACAAAGAAGGATTATCCTGAATTCCTAAGTGGCATTTTGCAAGTAGCCTTTTTTCCACAGTAACCTAAATCATTGTTTATAACCACTTATGTACCATACTTTATGTTTGAGGCAGTATTTTTATTGCTCTCACTGTCCTGCAGTGAACAAGGATCCTTGGACTTGTATTTTCTTGCACTTGTCTGTTTATTCCTACAGTGAAAATTCTGAGTCTTCTGATACATGTTGTGAGATTGCTCTCGTCAAAGTGACACCAATTTACACATCCGGCAACACTCTCGTGACTTAGCTCATGCAAGGATGTTCGAATTCTTTTTTGTTTTTGCCCATTACACACACGCAAAGTTGAATCTCATTATAATTTTAATTTGCATTTATTTAATTGATAGTGAATATGTTTTCATGGTTGGTTGATTCTCCTGGTTTTCATCAAAATCCCCTCAGAGGGTCTTGGAATGACATTTCCTGTGGAGGGGTTTCACCGCTGCTTATCTAAGTTTGGTGTCCTTGAGGCATTTCCTTAGGGTGGCTTTGGGAACCTTGCTTTTAACTATGAGTATGACAGTACAGCTTGAGATCTCCTCCTTCCAGAAATTGGGACCACGTGTAGAGACTCCTTATATAGACTCTACAGAGTAATCAGCAACCCAGGATACAAACGTAGTGTCTTGACAATACTGAATTGGCATTGCTCAGATAGGCCTGAGCTTTGGGTGTGACCATGCAGCCCCCACAATGCTTAGAAAATGAAAAAAGTAACAACCAATCCAGATTCACGCTCAGTCATTCAGACCTCCTGAAGTATTGAACTAGGTTGAAATGACTGTTGGAGTCTGAGTAGTTTAGCTAATTGAATGTTTATTAGACACACTTCATAAAAGCAATGGATAGATTCTATAATCTGTACTAATAATGTGCACTAATTAATTAGTGATTATTATTGTTAATAAAAAAGCAAAATATTTTAATAAGCCTTTCTTTTATGGCTCTTTTAAAAAATAAATGTAGTTACTGTTTTCCTTTGGTTAGGGTTCAGTTTTGTTCTTTTTGATATTTGCATCCTTGCTTCACTGTATAGTTCGGTAATGGATTATTTCTAAACTCTTTTCCTAATAATAAATTATTTTGATTTAAAAATTACTCAGCAGATATGGGCTCATTATTCCCAGAAGCACTGCAAGTTGATTTACTTTTGAATATGCAAAATTCAGGGTTTAGTGTACTTGAGCAATGTTTTTTGTGATTTACAGTTGCTGTGAGAAATATAAATTTCAGGAATTTTCACTTGGGTGAATTCTAAATTATTCCCTACCATGGCATTATTTTGATATATTTCAGTTGAATATACTGTTTATTTTTGAACAGAGGCGTGATTTAGGTGAAAAAAAATGCATGCTGTTTGTTGTTAGGAATTATGTAAATCTTATAAATTAAGTCTGTACATCAGTACTCAGGATGTAATTTGATGCTTATACAGGGGAGATGAAAGATTTTGTTTTAAATGAGGATAAGAAAAAGTTACTTTGAATTAATTTCAAATAGATAATGTAGCAAAGGAATGGGTAGAACCATACCATAGCTCCTTCTGTGGGTTAATCTCTTATTACTTTATAGTCACTCTTTGAGCTGCCTTATCGAAATAATAATAGAAAAAATTAGATCAGAATTCTTTTAAATTTTACTGGGGTGAAAGCTTAAAAGTTTTATTTTAAGATTAGCTTAAACTTGTGTAACTGAAAAATTGTCACAAATTTTAAATTAAATTTGGGTATCCGAGGTACCATATTTTAATGTATATGGAACACATCCATTACATTTCTTTTTTTTTTTTTAAAGATTTTATTTGTTTATTTGAGAGAGAGAGAATGAGAGACAGATGGCAAGAGAGGGAAGAGGGTCAGAGGGAGAAGCAGACCCCCCGCTAAGCAGGGAGCCGGATGCGGGACTCGATCCCGGGACTCCAGGATCATGACCTGAGCCGAAGGCAGTCGCTTAACCAACTGAGCCACCCAGGCGCCCTCCATTACATTTCTTGAATGATTAGCCCATAATCTTCAATTTGAAAGGATGAAAACTGGAAGGCAGCCATGATTCTATTATCGGAAAACAAAGTAGCAGTCCTTTCTGCCCATTAGATATTTCCTTTTCTCTTTCCCCTTGAAATAATGTTATATGCTTCTTATTTTCTATTTATCCGTTAACCCATTGTTATTTGCCCTCTGCCCTCACTCATCTGCCTCCTTCTCCTTTGTGTCTTCTTTTTTTTTTTTAAAGATTTATTTATTTGTCAGAGAGAGAGAGCACAAGCAGGGGGAGCAGCAGAGGGAGAGGGAGAAGCAGACTCCCCGCTGAGCAGGGGCCCAACGTGGGACTCAATCCCACGACCCTGAGGTCATGACCCGAGCGGAAGGCAGACGCTTAGGCAGACGCTTAACCGACTGAGCCACCCAGGCGTCCCTGTGTCTTCTTTTTGTAAAGTCTTTCATCTTGATTTTACCACATTAGTCCTAGTTTTTTTTTTTTTTTTTTTCTTTAATCACTTCTCTGGCTTCAACATTTCTACATTTATACTTCATCTGCTTGCCCCTTTCTTAATTGACTCTGTAGCTGTTGGAATTTCTTATGCTTTTGCAAACTTAGTTGGCAATCAGCCACTGAGGACGCAACCTTCTTATCTCTGTGCTCTTGGATTTACTGCTCTGGCCTTCGGTGTTCTTATTCTCACTTATGATATTGACACCCAGCTTGCCACCACAGCTGTCACTCAGATAGGACATCAGAAAGTCATATCCTTCTGAGTCAAATGCTCAAGGGTTTTTGGAAAGTTATTAAACCAAATGCGAAAATCTTATCTGGAAATCCTCTTTTATTTGAAATCCTGGCCAACAGTATTTGAAAGAAGAAAATCAGTACTTAAATCGAGACATTAGGAAATTAAAAAGGCTTATTCCAGGAAAAAAAAAACACCAAAATTTTCGTATCATTTTCTTGATAAATGTGTTGGTGGTGATCGATGTTGGTGGATACTCAGAGCTATATCTTTGTATCTTTTAAATAATATTCTGGGCGCCTGGGTGGCGCAATTGCCCTCGGCTCAGGTCATGATCCTGGAGTCCCAGGATTGAGTCCCGCATCAGGCTCCCTGCTCAGCAGGAAGTCTCCTTCTCTTTCTGACGTTCCCCTCTCTCCTGCTCTCTCTCTCAAATAAAAAAGTAAAAAAAAAAAAAAAAAAATTCTCATTTGTCATCCATAATGTAACTTAGCATATGGCTTATTAACTATAATTTTACTAAAAATGATAATAATCGCTGTGTTGGATCAGTGGCACTGCCTTTCTTTTTTAATTTCCTTTGTATGCTTCTGGTCACTGCTTTAAGTATCATATAGGAAAACCCTTTGTCTCTCTCTCTCTCCTTAAGTTAAATTCTACAAGAGATTTCTCATTGCATTGCAAGGCAGTTTTACACATTTGTATGTGATTATATGAGCAAAGTTTAATTTCTTTCTCTGGACCATGAACTCTGCAAGGGCTTATGGTGTCATGTCTGTGGCTCACCATTCCTAGGGCCCAGTGCAATGCCTGGTACACGTAGGTGCTCAGCAGTTGTTTCTCAATTAAGTGCATGGATAAATAAATGAAGGAATTAGTGTTTCATGGTTAAATTGGAGATTTAGATAAGAAAACCTCCAAGAACAAAATATGTAAGATATTTACTCATTGATTTCCTCATCCACCATTCCAGCAGACATAGGCACCAGGGAAACAAAGATGAATTCAACATGATTCTTGCACTTTAGGTGTTCATACTAATCTAAAGTTTCCTGTATTTTCAGGGCTTTCTGGGAATCTTAGAACATCTGTGAGTATTATAATTGAAATATAATTCAAATGAATTACCTTCTAGCAGGTTCTTCATATCCCCTTCTTATTCCTTAGCATCTTTTCACTACTTATTACTGTGATAAAATGACCCTTTGCCTTAGATAAAGCCAAAAATTATACCTGAGGATATTTTATATGCAGCAGAATCTCAATAGAAATGGGATTCTTCCCCCTACAGCACAATGGAGAGCAAGAAGGAAGCCAGAGACCGTTCCTCAAAAAATAATCAGTCTCTAATTCTGATGAGATTTTCACTTTACCCCCTCTCTCTGAACATAAGGAAAAGACACTAGACGAAATAAAAAGAAGACATAAAACTTTGAAAAGAAGCCTGGGTCAGGGGTTCCTTGAAAGGATTGAGGGGAAGGAAAAAGAATAGAAGACTAGGTGTTATTTATGTAAGATGTGATAGCTCAGATGATCTTTAGCTTCTATCTAGTAAGTTAAAAGCGTACCAAGTAAATCTATTGAAGACGTGTCCTGTTAGGAAGACTTAGAACAGGATTTTACTTAGTTTCACAGGAAAAAAAGAAGTTTCTTTGAAGAAAAATTCTCCCTACTTTGCCTCCTTGGAACTATAGTGGAAAGATTTTTCTACATCCCTGTGTTCAAGAAATGAGGACACCGTGGTGTCATTGGATCTCGTGTGTGTTGCTGGAAGAGGGTGATAACCTGTTTTCAGAACCATACAGACAGAGTCAGGTCTGTTTTTTCTCTGCTGCCTGTATTATCCATAACATGGCAGGACATGGGTAGTGTTAAATAAGCCTGGGTCACATGGCTGACCAAGTGAATGAAAGATTGAGGAGGGCCTACAATGCTGGAACGTGGGAAGGATCATTGTTGATCCTTTGGATTCCTCCCTTGCCAAGCCCATTACCTAAAGCACATAGATCTTAGCAGAATGGGAATCTTTAGAAGAAATCACCATACCAATAGTAATTTAAAACTTTACCAATTTCAAAGTGTCTGTATGTATATACATTTTTTGTTTAAAGATTTTATTTATTTATTTGACAGAGAGAGACACAGCGAGAGAGGGAACACAAGCAGGGGGAGTAGGAGAGGGAGAAGCAGGGTTCCCGTGGAGCAGGGAGCCAGATGTGGGGCTCGATCCCAGGACTCTGGGACCATGACCTGAGCCAAAGGCAGATGCTTAATGACTGAGCCATCCAGGTGCCCCTGTGTATATACATTTTCAATGGAATCATTTCCATAGCTGCCTCCCAGTTTCCCAGTGGACTTGAGAGCCTAAGTGTAAAGAGGTGTTCAGATCAGAGGAAGCATATGTTTACTTAGCCGTCTTCATTAAGACACATCACCTGCTTAGTATTCCTCCTAACTTTGGTTCTAGAGAGACCTTTGTAGATCAGCCAAATTACTTACAGTTCTATCTTCATTATCAAAATGATGAAAAAAACCAAATATGTTCTGCACTAAATCTTAAACTGGAGTGTCGTAGGAACTACATGAGCATCTGTTGAATGTAGATTCAGATTCAGTAGGTCTGAGGCAGGCCAAGATGTGATATTCTTAATAGTCTCCTAGATGAACAGATGCTGCTGGACAGTGTATGGACCAAATTCTGAGTAGTAGCAAGTTGCTAGGGCACTGGAGGTCTTCTGATGCAGCTGAGGGCCCTCATTGTCTTTCTCTGGCCGATACATTCTTGATAGGTTAACATCACCCATTGGATAAGTAAAAGTTCCGTAAATAGGCATCAATGGCTTATGGAACCTATCTTCATTGAAAATTAGTGAATTAAACCAGACTAAATACAATACCCGTTTCTGAAAGTCCAGCTGTAGACATTCTGGTGAGAAAAACGAGGCTTTCAGATGTGGTTACTGGTTTAAGGTCAAGAGATGGACGAAGTCTTAAATCATCAGCATGTGTTCTATACCAACGGCCAGATGTGCCAGAGTTAGCTTCCAGAAAAAAAGAATTACACTGGTTTAGGAGTGAAAAAAGCTGGTATTTTTATCTTTTGCCACTATGCTGGAAAAATAACTTATCTTTATATGATTTTCCTCCTTAACGTTCTCTGAGAAGAGGATAAACCTTCTTTGCAGGGAAAACCAAGTTCCATTTAACTATTGATTATTCTGTAGATTGCTTCATTCACAGTTGGTAGATGAAATAAGTTTACACATAAAAACTTTTTTCCTTGAGAGGTGTGTGGTTTCCAAACATAAAGTTTTGTTTTGCATTTCTGTAATGCAGTGAAATTAGAGACTTAATTTAATCAACTGCAAGGAAATAAAATATAACATGACCTAAATTTACTAAATAATGCTTCAAGGCAAATATTTAAATTAGTAAGAGTTAGAATATATGTTTGTTTTTCTCTTTAAGAGCGTTTGTAGTTTCTTGACTGTTGCTCATACTTAATAACTGAATGTGTTGGGCATCATTTCTCAAAATTATATTTTCCCCTGATGGATATGATATTAAATTAATGCAGTGATGTTAATTCAGCTACTGTTTCATAAACTTCCATGACTTTTTTTTAATTTAGCAAAAGCCTTCTCTCAGGATAATCATTACACTTAGCAATCCTCCCTCTCATACTTGAAGTAGTTACTAGACAACACTCCAAGTAGTACTCCAGATCTATCTTAAGTATTCATTAAAATACTTTCTGATGATATTGGAGTTCCTGAATTTTTGTATCTATGAGACAATGGAAATTCCCCAGATGATGCCATGGAGAATTTTTTTATATTATAATTGATAGCTAAGTCTTATATTGTTTGAATACCCTCATTCTCATTTTAAATGTGATTTATTTTTACTGATTGACATGAATTCAAGTTATAGATTATAACTTTTGGAGTTCAGTTAACTCTAGGTTGTCTGGGCCTTTTCTCACCCATTTTTTTTTTTTTCTCAATAGAATGGTAAGATGGAAAGTGTTTTATATAATTATATTTGATAACGGATGCTGTTAAGAGTAGTGGCTATAAGAATGGGGACAAGTGGATGAACTGAAGAGAAACTCAGTAGCAGCATAGTAGGATTGATGTTGATTGGATTTGTTGGGTGGGGTGTGTTGACTAGATGTGACAGCTGTGGATTGAGGGAAGTCATTAAAACAAACTTCTAAGCACAGGGATTTGCTTATTTGGGGATAAAACCTTTAATTTTTCTAACAAAAAGAATATGCTTCTTTATCTCAGTCCTTTTTATAAATATTAATTTGCTTTCCTTGGCATAGTTTCCACAAATGGCAAATAATATGTATGACACTCTGATTATGTAATTACATTTACAATTTGAATAATCAGATTTGAAGTGACTTTGGCTAATACAAACGGGTCTTTTGAAGTCTGGAAAATTTATAAGGTTGCTAAAGAGACAAAGTTTGCTTGGAAAGACCATTTAAAGCACGTACTGATTAGTGACTGCAAAATAAACTGTTTACTGTTCTGCATAGATAGGGATACATAGTCCCATCTGGGAAGACCTTGCTTGCTCAAAAGGCTATAGATAGGGTACATATTGAATTTTTGTTTTTGTTTTTGTTCAGTAACACAGTTATACACAGCATTTAGAACTTCTTCCTTTCTTGTTTAGAAACTTGGAACTTTTTTATGTCCTAATTTTATTATTAAAAAATTACAGAATTTGACCTTGTTTTTACAGCTCTGACTCATGAAAATAATGGGTGCAATTGTGGAGTTGTGATTGTTTTAGCTTGTAAACAGAAACTAATACTTTTTTTCTTGTTTTGACAACTGACATTTTAAATAAAACAGCATTCAGTTTCCCTGAATTCGGGGACTAATTCGCAGAATATACGATTTGAAACCTGATGAAAATATATTCATCTTTAGTCGTACAATTTATGTAATTGTTCTTAAATTTGGCCCTTTTGGAAGTAAAAGCATCTTCTTTTAATTTTTAATTAAATCATACTTAATTTCTCTAAGAAAGGACATTAACGTTTTTGAAAAGTACATATTATACATAATCATACAACTGCCATAATTAGACCGAGTCTTTTGTGACAATAAATAACTTGATCTGTGATCACTGATAAAACATGAAAGTAAAATAATCATTTAACTAGATAAATTCCTGCTTTATTGGTAGCGTCTGGGACAATACTACATTTAAAATTCACACCTGCCTGTTGAAGTGACAGTTGTCAAGACTTCTCATTTTGTTATTTCATTCTCTAACACATTTTTATTTTCTAAAACGTATTTTAAATTCTAAGTCAGAAAGCCCTGGTTCATTCCAAACTAAAAATCTAGTAAATGACACCTTTGTTTCTGACTTCTCTTACCTGTGGTTAAAAAAAAAAAAAGTATAGTATCTCAAATATCATTGCTACAGCACTGCTCTACCCCTCCACCCAGTTTCTCTCTCTACTTTATTTAACAAGAGTTGGTTAGAAATTTTGTTGTTTGTTAGTATAGTATCAGACGGCTTTAAGCCTCCTGTAGAAGTAATTGAAGCATCAAATAATGCATTTCAGGCTGTGTTCTCAGCCGTGGAGAGCAAAACTGTCAAATGCCCTGATCTGAGTGAGCTCGCTGTTTGTTCTCCTGTCCTTTGATACATCCCACCTTGGCCGCACACCTGCCTCTCAGAAGAAAGCCTCACAGGGGAGATGCCCTCGGGTGTGACGTTAGGGCAGCTATGACATTTGTATACTTCGTTAGGATTGGGAAAGTAAAACAAAGACATGGTCAGAGAGTAAGATTTTGGAATTACTCATGCCTGGCTTCAGAATTTCAAAATCTTTCTTCCTATTTTTCTACGTTTCGGACCTTTGCCTGTTATTTAATCTTTCCTTTCCTCAGTCTCATATCTAAACTATGAAATAATCACAGTAGTGACTTTCTTCACTAGGTTGTGGGGAGGAATAAATGACTATATTGTAGTGAACTTATCAATATGGCAAATGAGTGCCTACTCAATTATTCATAGGAATTATTGTTCCTATGTTGATCTTAATTGGATCGAAGGGAAAGGAGGAGAGGTTGAAAAACTAGGTATCTGACACACCATTTATCATGGGGTCATAGAGTTTCCTTGTCTTAAGAACAGAACCTGTCTTATCTATTTCATTTTTGTGGTGGTTTGCATAGCACCTCACATGGTGCTCTTCACACGTGAGACGCTGGTGAATCTTCATGAATGACTTACCTGCATGTTCAGCCCATTGCTCTAGCAGTTTCGGTGTTGCAAGCCTTTGAGAGGCTTTGTCTTTGTGCCAGACATTAGTGTTTGAATAATAGGCCTTTTCAAGATTGCAGTACTGTCTCGTTAAAAAGGTATTCATCTGGAGACCTTATGAGATTTTCTTTTGAAGATTTTATGTCAAAAATGGGAGGCCATTAATAAAGTTTTGTTTTTACATTTGCCGAGTTTATATTTGCCGTAAGACTTTTTTCTTAGTAAAAATTTATTTTTATTTTTATTTTTTTGCCTTAGGATTTTGAACTTTCAAAATATTCTTAATGTAGGGATGGAAGTTTGTTTTTAATTTACTTCTTAAGGAAAAATACTGTCATTTGGGGAAGGCTTACAGAAAAGAAGAATGGACTGCATCTCTAATTTATTGATTCTGTAAGTTTTTATTAGCATCTACTATGTGGCAGGCACTTTGCTGGCTGCTGGGAATGTAACAGCTACAGTGAATGTGCTAGATTTCATTATGCAATCAGGCAAAAGATAGCCAATGAAATATATCTAGTGCTCTTGTGAAAAATGTTAAGGAGATCCCTGTTTTCCAGAAAACTGTATTGGGGCAGAGTTGATAAAACTTAGTTTAATGAAGAAATTTGATGTAAGTAAGGTGAGTGTTGTGTGATATTGACTTACATGTACAGTAATATTTCAAAGGAAGGAGAAGCTGCATTGCCTTTAGTGATACCTTGGATTTTTAAAGTTGACAATAATTCAGAAAAGTATCAAGAAAGAGAACGGTGACATTAAAAATGGTTAACATTTATTGGGCATTTACATGTTGCAGACAGTTAACACACACACAGACCTCACACACTTTGAGTTAACATTTTCAGTTTTTGAGCTTTCATTCTTTTAACAATTCTGTTATTGTTGGGACCCCTGGGTGGCTCAGTTGGTGAAGTGCCAACTCTTGATTTTGGCTCAGGTCATGACCTCAGGGTCCTGGGATCAAGCCCTGCTCGGGCTCCACACTGGGAGTGGAAACTGCTTGGGCTCCACTCCCATTCTGTCTCTCCCTCTCCCTCTGTCCCACCCCCACTTGCTCACGTGCTCTCTCTCTCTCTAAAAACAAAAAAACAAAAAACAAAAACCTGTTATTGTTTAACTACTCAAACTTCGTAAGGAATATTTTCCTCCTTTATCTTACCACCTCAATTACACCATAAATGTAATGAAAATGAGAGACTAGGAAACTATATGACATAAACACGACGAAGTGTTGTAGGAACTTTTTGTGTAATTAATGTGATATAAGGAAATCCTAATTTCATAGCATTTAGTGAAGAGAGAATGAATTTAACAGAATGAACTTTTAAAAAGCTTTGGTATTAAATACAGAAGACAAACAGGTGGTTGCAGAGGGGAGGTATGGAGGGAAGGGTGAAACTGTGCAGGGGATTAAGAGTACACCAATGATGATGAGCACTGAGCAATGTATTGAATCACTATATTGTACATCTGAAACTAATGTAACACTGAAACTAATATAATACTGGAATTTAAAAAAAAAAGAGAGAGAAAGAAAGGAGCTTTTGGTAGATATTTTCGTACTGTTGGCCTAGATAACCCCTAGATCCCTCATTGTTCCAAGTGCTGCTCCAGCTTTTCATTTCTCTCATTTCTCTTTGAAAGCTTGCAGTGCTGGCATGCCTGGGTGGCTCAGTTGGTTAAGCCTCCAACTCTTGGTTTCGGCTCAGGTCATGATCTCAGGGTCGTGGGATCGAGCCCCACGTTGCGCTCTGCACTCAGCGCAAGCACAGAGTCTGCTTGGGATTTCGTCTCCCCCTCTGTGCGCCGCGGCCCCCCGCCCCGTGCACCTGCACACACTCTCCCTCTCTCTCTCTCTCTCTCTCAAGTAAAATAAATAAAATCTTAAAAAAAAGTTTGCAGTGCTCAGGAGGTAAGGTGTTTGTTGCCTTTTCTATTCCAGTTTTGTTCTTAGGGAGAAGCCAGAAATGTCCCAGATTCAGTGTCCAAGCTTGAACAATCTCCGGTGTCACATCGGTGGGGAACCTGAGATTGAGAGAAAGAACTGATCCCACCTCACACAGCCTGTGCCCATGCAGGGGCCTCACTTGGTGTGCAAGACACACTTTCTTGCTCACTTCAGGACTTTTTCCACAGCACATGATTTTTCTTGGCGGGGAAAACAAATCTAAAAGACAAGCCCTTTTCGCCCCCCTTTTAATTTTTAGAAACCGATCTTTTTGCTTATTTGTAAAAAACAAGTCTGAATAAATGGACTCAGATTTCTTTTTTTTAAAGATTTTACTTATTTATTTGACACAGACACAGTGAGAGAAGGAACACAAGCGGGGGAGTGGGAGAGGGAGAAGCAGGCTCTCCGCTGAGCAGGGAGCCCGATGTGGGGTTCGATCCCAGGACCCTGGGATCATGACCTGAGCCGAAGGCAGACGCTTAACGACTGAGCCACCCAGGCGCCCATGGACTCAGATTTCTTAATCCTTCATCTTGGAAACCATTAAAGGATGGGAGTAAATTAAAATCGTAGTCTGCTTGTTTATACTCATGGGCTTGGTGAATGTAAAACTATGGTTGTGGCAAGCTATGCAGAGAGCTTAGACTTTATTGCCAGAAGACGAGTGTGAAAAAACTAGTAGAAGAGTAAAATAAGAAAAAGCTTATTTGGTTTTGCATTTCAAGCTCAGGAAATTTCTTTCCAGGTAATACTGTACCATTTTCAGCTTCCCCAGATTTTATTCTGAAGGTCAAAGCCTACTAACTGCCTAAGCCTTATATTTTATAGCACCTCAATCATGGCCTTCCAAGTCAAACACACTGTTGCCTTGGACAGCATCTTTGGAATTCTGTGGTTTTCAGCATCACTTGACTATTTAGACAGTATGACCTTGTTGATGGCATTGTCTTCATTCTGCTTGTGTGCGTGCTGTCCAATTTTTTTTTTTTAATTAATTTGGTTGTTTCATTACAATTCTTTTTTCCACACCTTACTTGGGCCTATGAAAATACTGAAATCTGAGAAAAGAAACCTAGATCAAGCCATTTACATTAGTTTGGTTTCTGAGTAAAGTGGGAGTAATGAAGTAGAGGAAGGAAGGTAGAACATCCACTGGTACTTAGACAGAAAGGGTCAGATTTAAAGGATGCTCTCCAGCCGTGGCTGTGTTAACTTTTAGGTATGCAGCCCATTGGTTGTGTGGATATCACTAGGTACAATACAGTGCTTGCTAAGATGGTATATACCAAAAGTCGGTATGATTAAAACACTTAGGCACTGTATGTTAATTAGTTGAATTTAAATAAAAAATATATTTTACTAAAAAAAAAAAAACCCAAACGAAAACACTTAGGGTTTTCAGCCCCTATCACTGATGTAGCTCAGTGAGAAACAACAATGTAGTCACGATAAGAGTAAATTTAAATACACTCACAATACGTTTTCAATAACAAATAACAGATTCTCAGTAAGCTTGTTGATGTCCATGGATTGATACCTCAGTATCTTGCAACTTCTGCTTTTCTTGTATGAAAGGTTCTATGTTAGATCCTTAAAGTTCCCCCAGGCCCCTCATTTTATAACACCCTGAACATTTATTCTTTGCCTTTTTTTTTTTTTTAAGTAAACTCTACGCCCAATATGGGGCTCGAACTCAATAACCCCAAGGTCAAGAGGCCCACGCTCTGCCGACTGAGGCAGCCAGGTGCCCCTGAACATTCATTTTTTTGAACGTTAATTTTCCATATTTAGACATGATTTATAGGAGAAAGTACCACTCCATAAGGCAAAATTTAAGATTTAATTGATTACGTATTGAAACGATTGATTTTGTTGTTATTTTGAACTTCGCTTAACATTTATTTAACTTGCCCTCTTTACTCGCATTAAATCTTTCCTGTAGCTAGAAGTCTTATAGGTAGGTGCCTTCCACAGACAGTGTGTCAAATCTGCCTTAGGCTGAGGAGGATGGCTTACTTCAGCCTTTGAGACTCAAGGTACCTCAAAGTTCTTCTCATTCTAGAAGGGAGATCTGATATTTATTGACTCCTGTGGCTAGCTCTTACGTCTATATATCCCAGTAATTCTCTTGGCATATGTAGATTTTGATCATGAACTGAATATCCAAAGAAGGCCATTTTAACTGTCTTTTTTCAGATCATAATCAGAAAATACTGTTTGTTTTTCTACCATCTTTGAAAAGCTACCCTGACTGAGGTATTAATACCTAAGTGAGCACATGGTCATTTACTTTATCTTAATTGTTATTCCCTAAATGCTCACCTCTAAAGATAGGGTAGCTACAAGCCAGAAGTAGCTTTTGAGCACTGGAATTGTAGCTGAATTGAGATGTGCTCTAAGTATAAACTATGCACCAGATTTCAAAGATTTAGTATAATAAAAAGAATGTAAAATGTCCCATTAATAATCTTCATATTGATCACGTACTGGAATGATACTATTTTGGATATATGGGGCTAAATAGAATATATTATTAAAATTGATCATTTATTTAATTTTTTTATTTTTTAAAGATTTTATTTATTTATTTGAGAGAAAGATATTGAGAGAGTGATTGAGAGAACGAGTGGGGGCAGGAGCAGAGGGAGAAGCGGACTCCCCGCTGAGCAGGGAGCCCAACTTTGGACTGGATCCGAGGACATGATCCTGGGATCATGACCTGAGCCAAAGGCAGACGCTTAACTGACTGAGCCACCCAGGCGCCCCAAAATTGATTTTTATCTTCCTTTTTATCTTTTTAACGTGACAATTTAAAATTACATATGTGGCTTGTTATATATTATTTTTGGACAGTGCTGCTTTAAAATAAACATGAAGAATGGTTTTTTAAAATGTTTTTGGAAGTCTGGATTTGCTGATCTATGTGTACAGTTGCAAGATTACTTTCGAGCAGTGTAATTTTTAAATTGAGGATTACTTAATGATTAATAATTTGCTTCCTTAGAAAGCGAGTGGAAGCCTGAATACTGCACGGGGGGTGGGTATGACATTTGCAAACGGACAGACTCCAAACTGCCAGAACCAGTGCCTTTATTGCTATTCTGATTATCTCCTCAAGGCGGATTGACACTGATACACACGGTGGAAAATGTTTTGGTGGACATTTTTGTTTTAAACGTTGAAGAGTGTATACTTTAAAATTGTAATTATTGTCATGATTAGTGCTGTAGAGGAGCTTCGCTTTGGGTTTGTGTTATGCTTTGATGAGTTTCCAGACTCCAGAGTAAATCAAGGGTTTTTCTACATGTGAGTGAGATGTAGTTTTTCTGCATCTACGTGCCTCACTTGATTATAGGAAAGCAGCCACGGTAGCTAATTAGCTTGCTTCTCTTTTAATTGCCATTTCTTAATGTGTCACACAAGTGAGAAAAGAAAAATACTAATTTGATAAAAGATGACTGACTTATTTTTAGTTAACTGGGCTCATTTTCTTTTTAAAATCGGAGAGCTGCAATAAAGCATATAAAAATTGGAAACGTAATTACATAGAGATAAATTGTTGAAAATGAAGTTTTTAAAGCAAGTACTTTTATTACTTTCAGAAATAGTTCACTGATTAAGACAGTTAGTTCATCTCTGTCAGCATGGCTCAGGAGAATGTGTGATTTTAGAAGTAAAAGATGAAAAGAACATTGGTGATACCTTTTGGCCGAACATCTAGGGACTATTTTCTGTAATATCTGGCTCAGCTGTGAAGGGTAGCGGGGAGTCAGGTTACTGACAGAAATTGATGGACTAAGAAATGATCTAGGTGTATTATTTCAAGGCACCAAAGTGCAAACCAATTGAAAAATAAAAATAAAAGGGTTTCTGCAGATACAATGTAAACAATGTGTAGGTGATAAAATAAGATCTAAGTGATACGGAGATAACTAGCAGAGGAACTGAAAATGCATATGTTTATAAAGAGTCCGCAGGACTGGGCTAGGACTTGAGTGTCATCATAAGGTACCTTGTAATGTGTTGCCAGGTGTCTGTGATTTCCTTCATGTATATTTTAATCTGGTCTCAGGCAGTGGGTCTTAAAATGTGGTTTAGGGTTTGGTTGCATCAGAATTACTGAAGTGCATGCAAAATGTGGATTTCTGAGTCCCACTTCAGAACAGTTGAATCCCGTTTGCTGGGTGTGATGCCTGGAAACCTGTATTTTAACTTGAATCCCGGGGGAATACTGGGAGGATTAAAGTGTGAGAACCTCTCTAAGGTGTCAGAGTATACTTGGTCACCATTTTCGTGACATGTTAAGTATTACACGGCAATAACTAAAACGAACGTGCACTATACATTTGTTGGGATTGGTGTAATAAACAACTCTAGCCAGCCCTGAGCAGCATAATATTAGGATTTACAAAGTACTTTTTGATAGTGGTGGCTGGGGATCAGCAGTTTCTCTATCAATGGTGAGATGTCAGTGAACTATTTCCTAATTCTTGGGGCTAAGAATACTCTGGTTTCTCTTCAGATTGTATACATCTTTCACCTTTTACCAATTCTTGGGGCTAAGCAAGTCTTTGGTTGATACAGTATTTTATAATTGCAACACCGTGGGCAGCATATGGGGATTTAACCCTAAACAAAGTATGTTCTTTACTGGAGTGGTAGTCTGTTGTGATCACGTCAGGGATGATATCCTTGTCTCAGCCAGGTTACCTTTGTTACAAAGAAACGCCAGACACACTGCTTCTGCTTCATTTATGATATTTTGACAGCAAATAACAAAATGCTGGGACTCAAACTGACTTAAAAATGAAGGAAATTTATTATGCAAGACAGGAACTGCAGGAAGCTGCCGGCAGGGGCTAAGTGATGTCATCAAGGAACTGGTTATATAGGCTTCATCCTAAGGTAGGTTTTCCTCCGGCTTTCAGGATGGCTGCCAATAACAACTGGTATTTTGCTTACTTGCTTGTTCAGATTCAATGGAAAGAGTGAGGGGAAGTCCGTCATGTAAGTCAGGAATTCAGATCCTTTCTTTCATTCTTATTGGGCCAATTTGGAGCTAAGGATGGGGCCATCTTACTCTAAGTCTTGGAAGCAAGAGAAGTGGATACTTGAAAGAAATCAGGACTTTTTTTTTTCAGGAAGGAAGAAAGGACACTATAGGCAACTGACATTGCCTGTTATATAGACATTTTAGTATATTTCATGACAAGTATTACTGGTAATTTGTAAAATACGTGATTCAAACTTTACAGGTGGACAGTATAAATGTGATGATATATAATGGTTGATGAACACCTACTGTATGTTGGGCACCATTCTAAATATTTTTTATGTAATAATTCATGTAATACTTAATACAGTCTGTTAAATGAGGCATCACTGTTATATCTATTTTATGGATTAGGAAACTGGGACATAGAAAGATTAAGTCACTTGTCCTAGGTAACATGAGTAGGAAGTGGCAGATGGGGATTTGAACTTTGAGACTGGCTGCAGAGCTAACGCTCCTCCCTGCTACAATATGATTGTCACAGTAAGAGCTGGATGATGTTGGTCAGCTTGAATTGAATAGGATCTTTGAGAGGTGAAGGGTCATAGTGTTCATGAATCAAAGTTATTGTTATAACTCTTTAGATTGCTGATGGTCAGAACAGCTTGCTCATGTAGGTGTTACAATAATTTCAGATTGAAATAGAGTGATTATTCAAACCAGAGGTAATAATGGTAACAACAGAAATGATAATGATGATGATAATAGTAATAATAAATTAACTCACATCCCAATTATAAACCCCTGTGGGTAAACTTATATTTATGATTTCACCATTATCTAGGAAGGTGACTATTTTTAAATTTCCTAAAACCACACATTTATTCCTGCCCCTTTGCATTCACTAAGCATGATACTCATTTATTTAGCCAACACGTATGTATCTGCTAAGTCCAATTCTCTAGGTAATGGTGATTTCAAGGATAAATAGACACAGCGTCTTTGCTTTTGAGTAACGGATGGTCCAGTTAAAGAAAACCAACAGGTAAACACATAGCTATAAGATAGAGTAGTAATTACTGAAATAGAAGAATGGAGAAGCTAGCATCCAGACAGGAAGTCTCAGAAGTTTGGGAAAGTTCTTGAAGGAAGAAGATTCTGGAAGATGAAGTGGGTGGACCCAATCAGGAGGATTAGATAAAAACATTTTAGGAAAAGTGAAGAGCATTTACAAAGGCACTGGGAACTGAAGAGCTTGTATGTTTGGGAAATATAAGTGATAAGTGAAGTGCTCTGTTAGATTATGAAAAGAGGACTGGGAGGAAGGTAGTGGGAGTTTAGGTTAGACATATTTTTGGGATGTGTAAATTTTTAAGATTCACTGAATTTTAAATCTTCAAGATATACTTATTTGTGGTTTGGGCCCGAAAAGTGTCTTTAACCTTTAACTTCTTGATTTTTAGTTTTGATTTACAGTCTTTCTTCTTTCAAGAACCCTGGTATTTGGTAAAACAGGTTTGTGTTGTTAGTCCTATTATGATGTCTCCACCGCATAAATGTAAAAGAATTCTTTAATATTGGATGTGTTTCAAAGTACTGAAGAAGTGTGTAATTTGAAGAAAGTCATAAATAAATAATTTTATGTTCAAAATGAAGACCCTGAATTATTCACTTTACACATAATATATATTTTTAAAGATTTTATTTATTCATTTGAGACAGAGAGATACAGAGAGAGCCTGAGCAGGGCGAGAAGCAGAGGGAGAGGGAGAAGCAGACTCCCTGCTGAGGGGAACCCCGACGTGGGGCTCGATCCTAGCACCTGGAGATCATGACCTGAGCTGAAGGCAGACGCCCAACCATCTGAGCCTCCCATTGCCCCTACACACATATTTTGAATACAGCATGCCAGAAATGTATCTTTTCCGTAAAACATGATATATATTCACTTTAAAACCCTTGGATGATCTGATAACAATTGCATTGTAGTGGAATTATTGTATTCCACTATTATGTGGTTATTTCAAGTTAGTATAGGTACTAATTTTATTGAGCATCTTTGTATGTCTCTTTATATACTTGAACGAGATTCTCTCTTGGGTATATTTTAAAAGTGGAATTGTTGGATTAAGATAGGCTGATATTCAAAATTGCTTTCTAAATTGTTTGTATCATTTTATGTTTCAGGGAGAATGAAAGTCACCATTTCCCCGATTCTTGCCAGTAGTTTATGTTACATTTTAAAGTTCATATCAATATTATAGGGTTAAATCATATCCCATTGTTATTTTAATTTGCATCTACTGATTATTGATGAGTTGGAACATTTTTTAAATTTATTGGAAGTTTAGAACTTTGTTTCTGTGAAGTTTTATATTCTTTTGTGTATCTTTTATTGGGTTTTAAATATTTTCCTTAAATGTTTTTAGAAACTGTATGTTCTGAATAGTTGGTTTATGGGATCCAAAACTTTTCATGTCTGGTATCAATTTTCATTTACCTGAAAATCATTTAATCGTCTTCCTATCCCATTTGGTTATCCCTGGAGCCTTTTGATTGTAAACTTCTTGTGAGGGTCAATGTCAGAAACCAAGCCTGCTTAATAATTTTAGTGTTTAAGACCAGGGTTTTGAGTCTAAAAGTTCTGGTTTGAATCTAGGGTCTTCATGATCTTGGGTCTCTAATCTCTCTAATTTCTACATAGAAATAATAACTTGTTATAATAAACTCACACAAGCACAAATATTTAATTCAGAGCTTAGAATTTTACCCCCAATAAATGGAGGCAATAATAATATTATTCCCGGGCGCCTGGGTGGCTCAGTTGGTTAAGCGACTGCCTTCGGCTCAGGTCATGATCCTGGAGTCCCGGGATCGAGTCCCGCATCGGGCTCTCTGCTCGGCAGGGAGTGTGCTTCTCCCTCTGACCCTCCTCCCTCTCATGCTCTCTCTCTATCTGATTCTCTCTCTCAAATAAATAAAATCTTTAAAAAAAAATTAAAAAAAAATAGTATTATTACTACTAATAAGAAAAAGAACAGTATTAATACTTTTTGTTTTGTCAAAGACCTTATGCTTTCAGAATGCTTTTATTTAAATAAAATTTGGTTAATCTGAACATTTCCTCATTCATTTTTTATATTCCATTGTGATGCTAGTAGCATGGAGTGATTGATTTCTGCAGTTTCCATGTACTGGAATGCATATATTTTGCTTATGAAATTGTTACTCAAGGGTTTCATAATTTACACAAAAATCTACATAGCTACTTTTTTATTGGGTAGTCTTGTCTAAGTGTTAGATTTGCATATATTTATGTAGTTCACTAAATCAATATGTTCTTTGTGAACTGATATATAAAATCTTTTTATACACATTTATAAGAGCATTTATTGATTTAATAAATCAAACACTTGTCAACCATGCATCAGTGTAAATTGTTGTTTATTTATAATGTAAGCATAGTTCTTTAGAGTACATAATTCATCATTCAATTAACATAAATATATGATTAATCAGTATTTACCTCCCATGGTCCAGATCCTGCAGGAAAGGAACTTTCTTTGATACATAGAAGTTATAGTTGTTGCTCATTTGCTAATTCGCTGAGGGTGTTTTTGTATTTTGCAGATGTCTTAAATTTAGATTTTTTAATACTCATGTCACAGTAACAATTAAAAAAAGACTTAACAGCTAGTTAGAATGCATAATTTTTTCTCAAAGACAATGCAGCAATTTCTGAAGGTTTGATTAAAATTCCTGATTAAAATTCATCAAGATCTAACCTCTTAATGTCTGAATATAATATTTGAATGATCTTAAGACTTGATCTTTGGAATATATTCCAAAGAGCTATTCCAGGGAGAGGGAGAGTGATTGATTGATGAGGGGACATGTTCTGCTGCTTTTCAGGGAAAAATAGCCAAGTGTAAAGACCATACTACTTGCCAAGATTTTCTTTTGAAAACTGACTATACTGACTGTTTCTTTTGGATTTGAATGAATGCTGGTCTTATCCTGTTTTTCTTTGTTCATATCTCCTTTGTTATCAGTGGGGAGTTTTCTTTTTTTTTAATTCTGTATTTGTTGAAGTAAACACATGTATAATTACAAAATCAGTGTGAGTTTATAATCAATGTACTTACCATATTTTAAAATAATACACTTTAACTGCTCTTTATTGACTTAACAATTTTAGACAGTTTCTGTTGAATGCATGTTATATTAGTATTTATCTCTCTTGTATCTTCTTATCCCATAATCTCTCAATATAGCCATTTCACAATTTTTGGTTGCATCAGTAATTAACATTACATTTATAGTGACTATACCATTATAACTATATGTTTTTCCTTCTACAACTTTTTATTTTCCCTAGAGTTAAAAATTGCCTATGAATTTTTTTCCATTAGCTTTTATTTGACTATATATCAGTTATTTTTTTAAAAAAAAAATCTTAGAACATTTGTCATGGCTTTCAGTAATTTTCCCAAATGGTTAAACTTATCAAATAAATTATCAGAGACTTATCCCTTCCCACTTCCTGACCTATCCTGGAGTCTTTTCTTGAGTCCTTTTTTCTTGACTCTGACCCATATTCTCTGTAGGTTTGATATGTTATCGTCCTTTTTTTTTTTTAAAAAGACACACACTCTTCTGGTTGCCAAAGAAAAGTTGTGTTGAAGGTCATTTTTTGTTTGAGTCTGGGCATGTCTAAAATAAACTTGATTTGATCCTCATTTTAAATGATAGAGAAAGTATAGAATTTTGAGTTAGAACTCATTGTTCCTCATAATTTTGAAGACATGGTTTTGAGTAATCCAGTGCTTTGGAGTAATCCAGTATCTTTCTGATTATAATTCCTTTCTATGAAACCTGTCTTTGTATCTCTCTGGAAGCTTTTCAGAGCTTTCTTTATCCTTCAAGTTCTGAAATTTCACAATGATGTGGTTAGGAATAAACTTTATTATTATTATTTTTTAAAGATTTTATTTATTTATTTGAGAGAGAGAGAATGAGAGAGAGAGAGCACATGAGAGGGGAGAGGGTCAGAGGGAGAAGCAGGCTCCTTGCTGAGCAGGGAGCCCACTGCGGGACTCGATCCAGGGACTCCAGGATCATGACCTGAGCCAAAGGCAGTCGCTTAACCAACTGAGCCACCCAGGTGCCCAGGAATAAACTTTATTAAAAAAAACTCTTGGACATGGCATTCATAAATCTTTTTAGTGTAGAGGCTCCTGTCCTTCTAGGAAATTTTCTTGTAATATATCTTTGATAGTACTTCTTCACCTCCTTCAACTCCTTTTTTGGGGTCTACTCTTCAACATCCTATAATGATCCTTTATGTTTCTTATCTTTATTTTCATATTTTCCATGTCTTTATCTCTTTATTCTGCTTTTTCAAGGTTTCTTCAATTTTATCTTCCAACTCCTTTGTTGAATTTTTAATTGCCAGTATATTTTTTATTTCCAGGTTTCTTTCTTAATTTTTAATTTTTTTCCTTTTGAAAATACTTAAAATATTTGTTCTTGTTTTATGCACAGATCATATTCAGTTTACAGTGGGATTATATCCTGGTAAATCCATCACAAATTGAAAATATTGTTAAGTTGAAAATGCATTTAAGAGGTGCCTGGGTGGCTCAGTTAGTTAAGCATCTGCCTTTGGCACAGGTCATGATCCCAGGGTTCTGGGATTGAGCCCCGCATTGAGCTCCCTGCTCAGTGGGGAGGTTGCTTCTCCCACTTCCTTTCCCTCTGCCCACTTATACTCTTTCTCACTCACTGTCTTTCTCACTCACTGTCTTTCTCAAATAAATAAATAAAATCTTAAAAAAAAAGAAAATGCATTTAATACATGTAACCTGCTGAACATCATTAACTTAGCCTAGGCCACCTTAAATGTGCTCAGAATACTTGCACTAGCCTACAGCTGGGCAAAGTCAATCTAACACAAAGCTCTATTTTATGGTAAAGTTTTGAATATTTTCTGTAATTTATTGGATCCATGTTCAAAATTCAAGTATGGTTTCTACTGAATTCTTATCACTTTTGCACCATTGTAAAGTAAAAAAAATTATAAGTAGAACCATTCTAAGTTAGGTACCATCTGTATTCAATATCTGTATTTCTCTATATAAACTTAGTTTCCTTCCTTCATTGTTTCTGTTTTCTCCAGGTTTCTTTTTTTGATTGTGCTGGAGGCTTTTCTCAAAAATCTAGTGATCTTTCCCTGCCTGTTGATGTTTAAGAGTAAGGCAGTGGGTAAAATACACTGATCATATAAGCAAGCATCACAGTAGGGGACAGTAGTAATCCCTGAAACTCCAGAGTGTAGTCCCCACACGGCTGAGAGGACTGCTTCATCTCAGGACTCATCCAGAAGTTTACTCCTCCCAGAAAGAATGCCCAGTGTCATTAAACCCTACTACTGTGGCAAAATATAAAAGAAAGAAAGGGAAAAATGTGAGAGATGGGAAGACCAAGAGACCAAAAGAGAAAAACGTAGACAGACCAAGAGTCAAAGATGAGTGGATGGATTGATAAGGAAGGGTGTGTGTACGAATGTGTATGTGGGAGGAGGGGAAGGAGAGAGAGAGAGAGAGAAAATACACGATAATAGGCAGAGGTGAGACTGGTATATCCTAAGAGAGCAAAGATGGGAAAAATCTGAGTCCTTGATGACATTGTTGAGCTGCTGAATTGAACAATTAAACCATAGTGGAGTACCTCACCCTTACTCCCCCACCCCCAACAGCTATAGTCCAACATACGTTTCTGAACTTACAATCAAGGTCTCATTTTTAAAGTTCATTCGATTTGGATTTTTGACACTTGCCACCGAAAGCATCATTGGTGAAACATATTACTGCTTTACCTTTTATTTCCATTTTCCATACTGATTATTAATACACTTGTTAACTCTCTTTTGGCGTTAAAGCCAGTGGGGTAAATGATAACCAGGTTATTTGTCTAGCATCATTGCAATAATGATAAACCTTTGGAGAAATAAAAATCTAAAGGGTTTTTCTGCAAAATTG
Source organism: Mirounga angustirostris (assembly GCF_029215605.1). Taxonomy (NCBI): domain Eukaryota; kingdom Metazoa; phylum Chordata; class Mammalia; order Carnivora; family Phocidae; genus Mirounga; species Mirounga angustirostris. The sequence continues at coordinate 118,010,956 of NW_026991715.1, read as the reverse complement.
ATTTATCTACTTCCCGAAGGATCTCATTATTTCTTCCATCTCTGACAAATATTTATGGTACAGTATGATTTTCTTCTTTATCAGTTTAGAGTTGTATTAATCTTCACTTTGTTCAAGATGGTTTGAAGTAGATTACAAAGTGGAATGGCAAAAACTAAATTATGTTATGTCCAAAGCAATAAGAACAGTGTATGCTGACCTTTGACTATTCATTAACATTTTGTAGACTTATCCCTGAGCCATATTTAGAAATAGATATTTGGCATTTTATTAAAAGAAAAGAACTTTTGGAAAAGGTTTTCTGTTTCTCCACAGTGAATATATACTGTCTTGAGAAGCACCTATAAAAAAAAATGTTCATGTTTTTCATTCTCTGATTATTGTTGATTGCAGAAACAAAATAAACAGGAACATTTTGGAATCTATTCAAATTCATATTGATTTTATGTTAATATATGGAGATATTTTAGGAAGTGTACAAAATGGGTAGCATTTGTTAAAGATTCTTGGCAAAACAGCCTACCAGGCTTTTTAATTATTGCAGTTTATTATTTCTTCACTCATTCATTCAGTAAGCCCTGTGGACCAGGCTCTACTGGCCCCCCTGAGTCTAGAGAAGTCCCAGTCCTCAAGACACTCACAGGTCAAGGGCCAGAGAAAGAGGCAGACGTTAAAATACATAATAATGTTAAAAGTGCGGGGAGCCATGGGAGCATGTGGGATGGGAACCACATATAGAGCTGGTAGGGAGGAGGAGAAGGAAAGTTTTTATAGTGGTATAAGGAATCTTTAGGGGTGCCTGGGTGGCTCTGACTCTTGATCTTGGCTCAGGTCTTGATCTCAGAGTTGTGAGTTTGAGCCCCTTGTTGGGGGCTACTTAAAAAAAAAAAAGAAAAGTTAAAGTTGGTTTAAGGAATATTTAAAACGGGAAAGTGGGAGGCACATAAAATGTTTTTAAAGAAGTTTTAATGTTAATATTGGGCTTGATCTTTATTTTGTTTTTATGTTCATGGCATGAGATTTATGTAATAAATTTGGTGCAGTGATATAATAGTAATAACAACAACTAAAATTTACTCAGTGTTTACCAGAGTGGTTAAGAGGTTGAGGATTGGATTTTGAATCCCCCTTCTGTCAGATACATGGTATGTGACTTCAGGTGTAGTAATTGTGCTGTATTTTTCTCATCTGTAAAATGGGGGTGATGGTAGTTTGTATGTCATAGGGCTGTTGTGAGGTTGCAATGAGTTAAATCTCTAAGGGATTAAGAGAAGTGCTTGGCATGGCATATCTTCAATGCTCATTAAACTTTAGCTGTTATTGTTATGTGGACAATCTCAATCTTTTCAATAATCTGACAAGGTAATTTGGTGGACAGTATAATGGCCACCACTGGCCACATCCTCATCCTTGGACCAGTGAATATGTTCCCTTACATGATACAAAGGCATTTGCCAATATGATTAAATTGAGATTTTGAGATGGGGAGATTATCCTGGATTGCCATAGTGAGCCCAGGGTAATTACAAGGATCGTTATAAGAGGCAGGAGACGAGTCGGAGTAGCAAGTGTAATAAAGGCAGCAGATGGGGAGAGTCAGGGATTTGCAGACTCTGTGCTGTTTACTGTGAAGATGGAGGAAAACCATATGAGCCAAGACCCTGGAGCCTGAGGAACTGAAAACAGAAGAGCAAGAGGGACCCAAAACAGGGTCTTCATGTAGCAATTTGGCTGCAATTAACAAAAAGCTTATAATGCAGAGACCTACTTTTCCCCTCAAGCCTTTGCAGGGAATGTGGCCCTGCTGACAACCTCATTTTGGCTTGGTCACACCCATGTTGGAATTGTGTCACCCAGGACTACAAGATAATAATAATTTTGTGTAAGTTTAAGCCATTGAATTTGTGGTAATTTGTTATAGCAGCAATAGAAAACAAATAATAGATTTTTTACAAAGGAGGAAATGAGCCCTGGGTAGTGAAGTTTCTGGCAAGGTTTTTAGAGGTTGTGGGGTATGAGCAGGGCGTGTAGACTGATAGGAGTCACCAGGGAAGGACCTGGGCCTTCAGTTCTGTGTAGTCTGCATCCCACTGATTTTAGCCTCCCTCCCTCCAGCTTACTGTGGCTCAAGTTCTGAACCTATCCAATGTCTTAAGGTGGCAAACTGCCTCTCTTCTCCTTGAGATACATTCTTACAGGTAGTCCACCACCAGCGTTTCCACTCTCTTAAATTACTTAACACTTTTCTGGCCCCTTTTCTTTTTTTGAAAGTGTTGGAAATTTTCTTTCCACTGATGGCTCCCCTTTTCTTCCTGTCCTCGTGAATTTATGTCATCCCCCCACCGCTTCCTTTGCTCTTCTTTTGGTAAGGGTTTATCAGGAAACCAAAATCAGTGGTCAGCCAGCCACCTTTAACCCAAGCAGCATATTAATTTTTGACCTATGGCAGTGCCTCCTCTCATTTCAGTACCCTCAAAAGACTGCAAACAGTAGCATAAATTCAGCCAAGACCGGCGCAGTAAAACAATGTCTCACGCGGTCTTTATGAAAGCACCCACAGTTTTTGTTCTCTTTAGTAATCTTTTCATGTAATCTTTTTTTTTTTTAGTTCAAGTAAAATTAACTCCATATTATCTTAATGGTGGAGCAATAGGTAGGAGACAAAATGCTCCTCCACACCCTGCCAAAATAGTCACAATGGATAAATTCCATAATTTTGGACAAATTTTTATGCATTCTCTAATATTTTTATGAATTTTCTAAGAATTTACTCATACTTCCATGAACTCCTTCCCCATTTGGGGGGAGGAAAGGAAATTGCAATTCACGCTTATTTGGGTATGTGTACGTCAGTGTCCTCATATTCATAAAAACCTTTTCTTAAAATGAAATATTGCAAATAAAGATTACCAAAGTGGTCATTTGATAGGGAAAAGATAATAAGATTAATCAAAATTTAAAAATTTTTCTTTTTTAAAGATTTTATTTATTTTAATAGCCTAAAGTACAGGCTAGACAATGGCTCAGAGAGAGCCTGAGAGCAAGCACAGGGTGGGGGAGGGGCAGGGGTAGAGGGAGAAAGAGTCTTAAGCAGACTTGCACTGATTGCGGAGCCCCTGCGGGGCCCCACACCGCTCAGCTCTATCTCATGACCCTCGGCTCGATCTCACGACCCTGAGATCACTAGCTGAGCTGAAACTGACAGTCAGACGCTTAAGAGAGTGTGCCACCTAGGTGCTCCCCAAATGTTTATTTTTAAACGATTATTCAGACCACTACGTTACAGGCAATAGTAACACGGGGAACAAGTAAGTGTTAATTAAGATAATATTTTTTAAAAAGCTAGTATTTAAATTAAAATACATAGCATGTTTACCTTTTGACATAATATTAGCAAATTCCTGTGCCTGCATGTAACTGGAAATTTTAACTATTAGGTTATCATAGCATGGATAGGTACAGGGTGCTTTCTCATTCTCCTTTAATGTTCAAGAAGAATTCAGGCTTTTTTCATCTGCTCTTTATAGATGAATACTACATTAGATCTGTATTGTAAGTTTTTGGTTCCCAGCTTTCTACTTGTAATTCCACCATTCCTCTTTAACTCCCACTTGTGAAAGTACGTGAATGAATGAAACTGACATTGTAGCAAGAATCTCAAATTTATTATGCCTTACTAAAATGAGTAATTCTTTCCTCATCTTTGCTGTGCTTCAGAATGGCTGTATGAGACTCTTGTGTTTCCACGTGGAGGCTGAGAATTGTCAAGTTGGAGCCTTTTTTGAAGAAAAGAAGAAGCCGTTATTCCTTACATTAGAATTCTGTCAAATTACAAAGGAAGCTGGCTTGATGATGATGTACAGAGCTTTCTAAGAGAGATAATAATTACATGATGTAGGATAGTTCCGATTTATTTATTTATTTATTTATTTATTTATTTATTTATTTATATTATTTAAAAAAAATTTTACATATTTTTTGACAGAGAAAGAGAGAGACAGCGAGAGAGGGAACACAAACAGGGGAAGCGGGAGAGGGAGTAGCAGGCTTCCCACGGAGCAGGGAGCCCGATGTGGGGCTTGATCCCAGAACCCTGGGATCATGACCTGAGCTGAAGGCAGACACTAAATGGCTGAGCCACCCAGGCACCCCAATATAGTTCTGATTTAATAGTTGTGTCAATACGGTGAATATCATGGTTCTTTACTTGCTCATCAAAGAGTTTGATGATTAAATGAACTGATGCCTCTGCAACAGTAAGATTCTCAGATTAAAGGAATTTGATACAATGTTTAGTTTCTTGCTACTAGTGAAGTAAGGTGTGTTTGAATAAATATATTGTAAGTTTACCATGTGTTTTATATTTATTACATTATTGGTTCATTTGACAAATAGTGATTACACACCCACTGTGTGTCAGCCACTGTTCTCAGCGCTGTGTTAACAGCAGTGAACAAGGCAAAGTAGGCAGGGTACGATCATGTTGGGCATTTTAAGAAATTTGAATTTTATTCTAACTACAAGGGAGGTCATTGGAGGGTTTTAAGCAGGAAAGTTACAGAATTTGTAAATATATAAATAAGTTATATAATTTATAAATAGATCACTTTGGCTTCTCTGCACACAATGGCTATTTTGGAAGACAGGATCGAGACATTATTGAGGTTCAGGGGAAAGATGATGTGGCCTGGCCTTGCAGAGCAGTGGATAGTTTCCAAAAGTGGTGTCAGATGTGGGGGGGGGGGGGGGGGGCGGGTGAGGGAAGGAAAGGATTAATCCCGATTGCATAGTTTTTGGCCTGAGAAAGTATTTAGATGGTAAAGATAGAGAAGTCTGGGAAGGAGCAGGTTTGGGAGTAGTAGGATAGAGAATCAACAGCTAGGTCAGATAGGAAGTTAGATTTTTACCTGGAGTTTAAGTGAGAAATCAGGGTAGGAAGGAGGGATTTGAGGTTTGTTGAAATAGAGGTGATATCTAAGCCCAGGAACAGATGATGTAACATTTATGCAGATAGAGAAGAGGTTGCAAGACTGAACCCTGGAACATTCCATAATTTAGAGGTCAAGCAAGACTGATGGATTCAGCAATTGAAACTAAAGGCAGGAGCATAGACCTAGAAACTGAAAGAGAGTATGGTGTCATGGAAGCCCAGAAAGAAAGTGTTGCAAGAAAGAGAACATCATTAACTGTCCAGTGTTAATGAGAGTTCAGCTGTGATAGAGAGAAGTGATCATTGGATTTGGGGTCATGGAGGTTGTTGATTATATTAACAGGACAGAACTATGGTAGCTTAGAAGAATTGCAGTAGATTATACCAGAGTGTGTTTGGATGCCGATGGAAACGATTGAAGAAGTAAGGAGAATTTGTTGATGACAAACAGGCTGATTTCACATGGGAAGTTGTTGAGAAATTGAGGGTATCATCATTGAAGAATCATACAGTTGGTGAGCAATTGAAATTAATTTTAAAATCTGGGAGTTTGACCATCTGTAAGAACTTTAGTAAAACTTAATGAATTTTTGCACAGTTTTACAATTTCACAGTTTCACTGTCAGGGTCTAACTCGGGCAGTGGTTTGCATTCAGTAGGGATCTAGGCCATGTGTAAAGGGAAGCTGTGTGTTTTGGGTCCCTCTTGCTCTTCTGTTTTCAGTTCCTCAGGCTCCAGGGTCTTCATGTAGCAATTTGGCTGCAGTTAACAAAAAGCGTATAATACCGTTGGCTTAAGTGGGCGGTTTGTTCCTTGCCATGTAGGTCTTTCAGGGGTGGCCTGCTCTGGGACCCGGACCTTTTCCTCTCATCCCTTCCTTATGGGCCAAGGTGTGGTATTCCTGTTCCTGACAAGAGGGAAGAATGGAGAAAGGCAGCAGTAAAGGTACAGTTACCAGCTGCCTTTTAGAGGAGGATCCCAGAATCTGCTACAGGATACTTTTGTGTATACCATATTGACCAGAACGTGATCATATCATAATTTCTGGATGCAGGGGAAGCTGGAGCAGATAGTATTAACTTGGGGGAGGCATGTTCCAAGTTAAATATCAGATTTCTATAGAAAAGGGTACGAATAAATATTGGATCAATTACCCCTGACACCACGAAGGTCTGTATTTCCTTGAAACAGACCATGCTTTTGAGATCATCTTTCTTCTTTGCCTCCCCCTCAGCCTAGCTATTTGACATGGATCTTTGATATTGAGAAAATGGCCTCCTTCCCTCCTAGCTGAGCAGTGCTGGGGTGCAAGTCTTACTGGGCAGACAGACCACAGGCTAGACAATGGCTCTCTTGGGAGCCCGTAGCCTGGAGCCCTCTTGCAGCGCACAATTTGCACAGAAAATAATGGCACTCCTGTTTCCTTGCTCTAACATCTCTTCTGTGTCCTCCGCTGCTTGTGGGGAGAAGAGCAATCTAGTGATTTAACAAAGTGATTCATAAAAGGTAAAAATAATTGGTTTTTTTTTACCTTCCTCAGGGGCTATGTATGAAACATTTTTGAGTTGGAATAAAACCCTTCCAGTCCTTTAATATCTCTCTGTGCAAAACTTTTCAATAGCAGTTGTTGTGCTCTTAAGAGAAGTCTGTCTTTCTTACTATAGTTTTTGTTAGGAGACTGCAGCAGTGGGTGCCTCCTGGGTTTCAGAAAACATGCCATTTAAACACGAGTGGCTGCAGGAGACTTAACTGTTTAAAATTTTATGTATGTATGCATGTATTTATTTGGCAGAGGTCGTGTTAGCTTTTGTCATCCAGTCCTACCCTGATAGATGACTTATTTATTTATTTTTACTTTTTTTTTTTTTAAAGATTTTTATTTATTTATTTGATAGAGATACAGTGAGAGAGGGAACACAAGCAGGGGGAGTGGGAGAGGGAGAAGGAGGCTTCCTGCGGAGCAGGGAGCCTGATGTGGCGCTCCATCCCAGGACCCCGAGATCATGACCTGAGCTGAAGGCAGATGCTTAACGACTGAGCCACCCAGGCGCCCCATAGATGACTTATTGAAATATGGAAATTGGCCAGCAGTTTCAGAAGCATTAAGCTAATTGTGGCTTGTGTTATGGTCCACTCATTCAGTAATTTATCTCAGAGCACAGAACTGACTTTTTTTTTTTTTTTTAAAGTAAGCTCTATGCCCAACTTGGGGTTGACCGCACGATCAAGAGTCGCATGGTCTACCAACTGAGCCAGCCAGGTGCCCCCCAGAACTGACGTTCTTGAGAGACTGTTCAGTTCACTGAATCCTCCCTCCCATTTTCTCTGAATTCCTGACGTCAGGTACCTGTGACTTATTAACCAGTTATATTGTTCTGTGCCTTCTTTTGTCTGCAGTTGATTAGTTCAGGTGGGTGGGAAATATAGTGGAAATAGCCTATACTAATATGGGAATGAGATTGATAATATTTCTTGGCTGAATCTTTCTCCTTCCTTGGTAGCTTTTTAGATTCCCCCCCCCCCCAATAGGGTCTTATTTAGCAAGAGTGAGTGAATTAATAGAAAATGTTTTCCCTGTAGTGAAAAGAAAAGTTCTTACTGGTTGATAAGAAATCATGCCTTTGTATGCAACATGTAATGATTAAATAAAACTGCTAAAGCTGTGTGCTGATTTTTCGGTCTTTTTTTCCCCAAGCAGTTCTTATAATATACTCTTTCTTTTTTTTGACATATTTCTTGTTTTCTGTTTATCTGTATCATGCTCTAAAACTTTTGTAGCTTTGGAATAGTATTAAGGAATGTGACTAAGTAGATGAATCAGCTTTTATTTTTCATGTCCAAGCTGTTCCCTTTTTCATTCTGTCCAATTAAAATATGTTAACAGTTTTCATAATTAATGTTTCAGTGTAATATTTGAAGGAGGAAGGACAGCTGGACTGAACAGTTTTTCGTGAAAGTTTTGGGGATTACTGAAAAATTTAAAATTACAGGCATGCCTCATTTTATTGTGCTTTGCAGATATTTCAGTTTTTACAAATTGAAGGTTTATGGCAACCCTATGTTGACCAAGCCCATTGGGATCATTTCCCCAACATCATTTGCTCACTTTGGGTCTCTCTGTCTCATTTTGGTAATTCTTGCAATGTTTCAAACTTTTTCATTGTTATATTTGTTATGGTGGTCTGTGGTCTGTGATCTTTGATGCTACTGTTGTAATTATTTTGGGGAGCCATGAACTGCGTCCATTAGATGGGGAACTTTATGGATAAATGTGTATGTTCTGACGGCTTCACTGACTGTTCCGGTCTCTCTCCCTCTCCTCCAGCCTCCCTATTCCCTGAGACCCAACAGTATTAAAATTAGGCCAGTTAATAACCCTGCAATGGTCTCTAAGTGATTAAGTGAATGGAAGAGTCACACGTCTCTCACTTGAAATCAAAAGCTGGAAATCATTAAGCTTAGTGAGAAAGGCACGTCGAAAGCCGAGGTAGGTCAAAAGCTAGGCTTGCCTCTTGCACCACCAATTAGCCAGGCTGTAAAGGGAAAGGAAAAGTTCTTAAAGAAAATTTCAGATGCTACTCCAGTGAACGCACAAATGATAAGAAAGCGAAACAGCTTTATTGCTGATTATAGAGAAAGTTTGAGTAGTCTGGATAGAAGATCAAACCACCCATAGTGTTCCCTTAAGGCAAAGCCTAATCCACAGCAAGGACTTAACTCTCTTCAATTCCGTGAAGGCTCAGGAAGGTGAGGAAGCTGCAGAAGCAGAGTCTGAAGCTAGCAGAGATTGGGACATGAGGTTTCAGGGAAGAAGCTGTCTTCATAACATCAAAGAGCAGGGGGATAGCAGCAGGTATTGATGTGGAAGTTGCAGTGGGTTACCCAGAAGATCTGGCCGAGGTCAGAACTTGGCTACACTAAGTGGCCGATTTTCAGTGGACACAAAACAGCCTTATGTTGGAAGAAGAAGCCATTTAGGACTTTCATAGCTACACAGGAGAAGTCAGTGCCTGGATTCATAGTTTCCAAGGACAAGCGGACCCTCTTGTGAGGGGATTAACACAGCTTGTGGCTTTAAGTTGAAGCCAGTGCTCTTTGAGCATTCTGAATATCCTGGGGCCCTTAAGAGTGATGCTAAACGGGCGCCTGGGTGGCTCAGTCGGTTGAGCGGCTGCCTTCGGCTCAGGTCATGATCCTGGAGTCCCTGGATGGAGTCCCGCATCGGGCTCCCTGCTCGGCGGGGAGTCTGCTTCTCCCTCCGACCCTCCCCCCTCTCATGTGCTCTCTCTCATTCTCTCTCTCTCAAGTGAATAAATAAAATCTTAAAAAAAAAAAAAAGAGTGATGCTAAACTTACTCTGCCTGTGTTCTGCAAATGGAACAATAAAGCCTGGATGACTGCACATCTGTTTACAACATGGTTTACTGAACATTTTAAGCCCACTGTTGAGACCTCAGGGAAAAAAAAAAAAAGACTTCTTTCAAAATATTGCTGCTCATTGACAGGGCACCTGGTCGCCAAAGAGCCCCTCCGATGGAGGAGCACAACGAGATGAATGTTTTCATGCCTGCGAACACAGCATCTTTTCTGCTGGAGTCGTTTCAACTTTAAGTCTTATTACTTAAGAAATACATTTTGTAAAGCCTTAGCTGCCAGAAACAGTGATTTCTGTGATGAAACTGGGCAAAAGAACTTGAAAACCTTCTGGAAAGGATTCAGCGTTGTAGCAACCTTTAAAGACATTCCTCATTCCAGGGAAGAGGTCAACATGACAGCATGGCCAGGTGCTTGGAAGCAGGTGATTCCAGCCCTGATGGAGGATGTTGAGGGGGTTCCAACTTCCCATGGAGGAAGTCACTGCAGATGTGGTGGAAACAGCAGGAGAACCAGAATTAGAAGCAGAGCCTGCACATGTGATGGACTTGCTGCCAGTCTTGTGATAGAACTTTCACAGATGAGGACTTCCTTCTTACGGATGAGCAAAGAAAGTGGTTTCCTGAGAAGGAATCTGCTCCTGTGAAGATGCTGTGAAGATGGTTGGAATGACGGCCAAGGATTTAAAAGATCACATAAACTAAGTTGGTAAATCAGTGGCACAGTTTGAGGGGATTGATTCCAATTTTGAGAGAAGTTCTCCTGCTGACAAAAGGCTATCATACAGCATCTCATCTACAGAGAAATCATTCGTGAAAGGAAGAAGCAGCAAATGCAGCGGATCATTGTTGTCTTATTTTAAGAAACTGCCACAGCCACCCCAGCCTTGAGCAGCCACCACCCTGATCAGTGAACAGCCATTAACATCAAGGCAAGACCCTCCATCAGCAGAAAGATTACAGCTCACTGAAAGCTCAAATGATGGATAGTGTTTTGTAACAACAAAGTATTTTTTAATTAAGGCGTGTACCTTGTTCTTCTAGACATAATGCTAACAACGCACACCTAATAGGCTACAGTATAGTGTGAATAAAACTTTATATGCCTTGGGAAACAAAAATTTGTTTGGTTCACTTTATTGTGTGCGATATTTGCTTTATTGCAGTAGTCTGGGCCTGAGCCTGCAAAATCTCCAAGGCATGCCTGTATGGATATTTGTTTTTCTCTGCCATTAATTTCTAATGAAAGGCATTGGAAAACTGAAGTTCTGTAGTTAACAATGGAAGCGTTTCAAACTAATTAAATTTTACAGTAAGCCAAATATTAATAATGTTAAAAGATGCTGTGGTATAGACTTCTGTAAGTTCACCAAATTCCTTTCCTCCTGGGCACACAGCTAGACCACATTTTCCAGCCTCCTGGCACTTAGGTATGATCATACACTTGAGTTCCTGAGAATGGGGTGTGGATGGAAGTGATGTATGTCACTTCAAGGCTTTGCCCATGAAACTTTTCTTCGTGACTTTCATGCACGTTTGTTTCTTGCGTGTGTGGATTGAGTGCAAGAGGAGGATGAAGCCTTAGCAGATTGTTGGGCACAATAGTTTAACAAGCCTTGGCCCTCGCTGACTGGAGGAGGATCTCCTCTCCTCTCCTCTCCTCACTCACTGACAGGAGACAGGATCTCCTGCTCTTCTCCATATTCTGTGATACGGATGAGAAGTCAGCATCTGTTGTGTTAAACGACTACTGATGTAAGAATTGGTACCAAAAGGTATATGCTTCTCAGCCGTCTTGGGACCTTGGAATCCAGCTGTGTGTTCGGGAAGACATAGGATTTAGTGAACACAGGACATTGCCTCTCCCAGAGATTATTTGCCCAGTTTTTCAGGCATGGATGTTTTGTGTACTTAAAGATACTACGCATCTCATGTTACCCCGGACCTTTCCTAACCCTGCAGAATGATGTGAGTGGTGTACTCACTAGGAATGTTTGGGACAGTGCATCCCAAGGAGGCATTTCAGTTCACTCTAAATCATGAATATTTCTGCAGCAGATAATCAACATTGGTAATTGTATTGTTTTATAGCCAGCTTACTGGAATGATCTGTAATGTGGCTTGGCAACAGTCAACAGCTATCAGATGCCATTTGAAATAATTTACTGATTAGGGATAACTTATTATTTCTTGCCCAGCATTTTCACTCTATGAATGTTAAAGTATATTTTTGCCTCTTAAATATGGTAATAGCTTTTACTTTGCATGCAAATATTGGCAATAAGCTCAAAATTCCTTTCCCTTGTAAGTCAACTTTCAGATGCCTTTAATGGATGATAATTTTTTAAATGTTATCATTTGGTTCTCAGATGCTTGTTTTAAAAACTTCCTTCAGAGTCCTGAAGTGAAGTCTGGTCTTAGGGAAGCATTGGTTAGCTATTAGATTTCTCCTTCTTGCACTCTTGCCCAAGGGTTTTGAGTTCAGTGTATTCCCTACTAGGAATAGATTGTTCTCTCTCATTTCCTAGATTAAATAGTTGCCTTCTCAAGACTTTGGTGATGGTGATATAATCGTGATGACAATGATGATGATGATTTAACATTAATATGGTTAAGTGTTTGGATAGCAAAGTGTTTGGCTAGCAGGGGCCTTTCTCTTTGAAAAGAAGTGATGGTTTGTTCTTGGCTGATTTACATTTAATTTCATTTAGGTGGTTTGGGTTTGCATGAATACTAGGTTCTTGTGCTAATTCCATCACTTTCTTGCTATATGGTATCAAATAAATATGTTAACCTCTATTTGCTTTCTTGTTCATTCATACCTATAATGTGAGAAGTTAAGAAGCTCTTTAAAGCTCCATAATGGTGTGATCCATTGAATTTATGATTTACCTATGGCAGGTAGTACCTTTATGCTTGGTGGTGGTAATCCTACAATCAGAGGTAAGAATAAGTTCTTGAGGAAGGAAAATAACAAAAAAGAAAACTGAATGAGAAAAATAAAGGAAACATAAGAAAAAAATATGCATTAGGGAATATTTCCAGATTTCCCCAAACAGGTTTATTTCTATCCCTTATTAGATTAAAAAAAAAAAAAAACAAAAAACCAAACCCTCTTTTAGGAAGAAGGAAGGGAAATTTAAAAAATACTTCTTCTCAATCAAAGGTTTAATTCCTAGAGACATTGAAATATTTTTTAAAGTATATTTATGAGGAATTTAGTGTCCTTTTTAAATTTTAAGTAGAGGGTTTCAATTTCTCCAGAAGAAATTATTCTCTTTGGGTCAACCTCCATCTGTGCAATGACATGCCTATAAATATTCTTCAGGACCAACTGTAAAAATTCTCGGAACTACGATTGTCTCTTCAGATTACATGCCTTTCCTTTTTGCTTTTGGAATGAACAAACAAATATATAGCTTGGTGAAATTGATTGTATGTGTGAAAATGGATTCTTTACTTTTACCTACTTTAATAAGCGTTGCAGATTGCTGACTTTTCAGTAGACGCATTTAAAATACATTATAGCTAATCAGATGTTAAAAATAAAATTCTAGCTAATCAAATGTGTTGTTTTGTTTCCCTTTAAATGATACAGTACATGGGCCAGCACAGCAAAGGAAAAAAATCATTTTAGTTACCCTTTACTGAATGAAAACAGAAATTGATTGATTCAGAAAGGAATTTGTAGCTACGTGAAATGATATTGACGATGTGATATGTTAGATGGATGAGAACCACAATTGTGTCCATCAGAAGTGACTGACCATGATATATGGTGAAATGTTAGGTATTCTGCCCTCTTCCACTCATCTGCCTACAATGTAATTTTTCATTAATGGGAAATACTGTAATCGTGTTATTTGTTTTTAAAGTTTTTTTGGTAAAAGCAATACACATGACAATTTTGGCTGTATATAATACTCTTTTAGTCAATGTTTTCGTTATCATTGTAGAACTTTTTCAGTTGGACTAGTAGCTTAATACCAGTTAAATGAATGTAGTTGTTCTTTATAAAGCATTTTATATAATATTTATGTATGTGTGTATTAGCTAGAGGTGAATTTTGGCTGATGTCTAAAGTGAGAAGAACAACCAGTGAATTATTTACCTAGTTACATATATATTTTAAAGATTTTATTTATTTGACAGAATGAAAGAGAGAGAGAGGGAGTACGAGCAGGGGGAGCAGCAGAGGGAGAGGGAGAAGCAGGCTCCCAGCTGAGCAGGGAGGGGCCGACGTGAGGCTCCATCCCAGGACCCTGGGATCATGACCTGAGCCGAAGGCAGACACGTAACCAGCTGAGCCACCCAGGTGCCCCTACCTAGTTATATTTTTAACAAGATACTTCCACATAGGCTCAAATAACAATCTTATCTTCGAGTCATCACTATTAATCTGGGAAATTATTGGCCAACTAGTGCATCCTAACATGAACGCATGTTCGGTCAGTTCATGTCTATGAAATTCAAACATAATTTCCTGTGTTTACTGTTAATAATGGCTGTTAATTAAAACAAAATTAGTGATCTACATAACACAAATTACAGAGTAATTTATTAATTTACTAATTGTTTTTTTCCACAGTAGACCTCTCCAGTTGTTTATACAGTTTTTACAACACTGGTACTCAGAAAAGGGTTTATAGCTAAGTTACAACAGCAGTAGAAGGTCTGTTAGGTCTTAAGCCAGTCTTTCCGAACTCTCCCCAGTATGTTCTATTCTGCGGGTGCTTGTGTTTCGAAATGGCACTTGCTGGTGTTGGTTGGCCTTCTCAGTTTGTAAGCAGTCCTGCTCAGATAGCTTTTCTAATGGGTGCGTATCTGCATTCCTATGAATTGTGACTGTCCTGACTGTCTAGAAGCCTTCCTTAGAGCCCATCTTGTGTGGCTGTGCCTCCGACTCCCACGGGGTTCCTGCCCCTCTGGGAAGCTGTGGCAGCTTGATTGCTTTCTCTGTGGCCCTTTTACTGTGATGCCATGTTGCTTCGAGTTGCCCCCCTCCCTACTTTATTTCTCTTTAGAAAAAGGTTCTTTGAGTGGTGTCAGACAGATCTGGGTTTGAAGCTTCACTTTTTCTCTTAGGGCGTGACCCGGGGAGTGTCTCAAAGCTTGGGAGTCCCTGTTTCCTCAACTACATAGTAAGAGTGAATGTATGGCATCTTAAAAAATGACGTAATTAGGTGCGTGTTACATAAAAGGTGTTCGGTAAAAATCTGTTGAATGAAGTTTGTGGAAACGGTTTCATTAGCTATCTTCCAGCTTTATGTCTTTTTCCATTTTATGAATGTGTTTTTACTGATAGGAGTATCTCAGATTTGATTTCAGAATCTGAGAGGGGAGGCTGTTTTCTTCTCCTTTAACCACATTGATTAGCATCACCAACGACTGTAAAGCATGTTGCATATTACCAATGATGTCTCAATTAAAAACTCCCTTGGGAACAAAGCTCCATTTAATAAAGTTGGCTTGGGCACAGAGATGATTCAGAAAGTTCCCTTTCCCCAGTGCGGGGAAAACTCACAGGGGAGCTGCTTTGTATGCTGGTCTCGTGTAGACTTGCTGGCTCCTGAATATTCTCTCAGAAGGGTGGGACCACCAAGGATTGTGCAGACAAGTCCTATCCAAGTGTAAGAGGCACTGCTCAGTTCTTGGCACTGTGGATCATCTTTGTCCCCATGCGGTAGACCTTTCTCAAAGGGCAGAAGCCAGGCATCTCTGTTTGCCCAAAAGGAAAAGGGTAGACATGTACTGGGGAGGGAATTCACATCGTAGAACAACACATCACTCTGCGTTTTATATTCTTGCTTTTTGTGGACCTAACCGAAAGAGTGGTCATTAGAAACTACTCTCTCACGTAAGGATAAAGCAGTCCCACGCCATCTTTCAGTGGTGTCATACAGATCTGGGTTGTAAGCAGTCCTGCTCAGTTAGCTTTTCTAATGGGGTGCATATCTGCATTCCTTTGAATTGTGACTGTCCTGACTGTCTTGAAGTCTCCCTTAGAGCCCGATCAAGACAGTCAGGAGGATGACATTTGCAGTCGTAAATCAAACTAATCTGAGATTTTTCAGGGCCTTTTAAGTTGGTAATAAAAGCCCAGGCACTTTCTTTGTACTTGTGTTTTGTGAATGACAGAGGGTTGCCCCGATGCTTGTTTTGGTAATCATTATATCGTCAGCTCTCATCAGCAGGGTTGTAGTATTTTTATGACCACCTCCCCTTCTTTTAATGAACATCCGAGCTACTTCCTTGTGCAAAATGCTGTAGGCACATTTGGACACATTGTGAGTCAGCCCCGGCTATCGCGTGCCAAATACTGTGTTGGGAGTTCGCCCAGTGCCCGCACCTATTGCTCCTTCTTCCCACGGGGCTTGGCTTCCTCTGGAGAAGATGGACACTGGTCCAGCCAAGCTGTATCCCACTTTTCGTGGTCGTCTTCTGTGTGTAGATACTGTGCTTTGATCAAATTAGTGGCAAGCGTTTCGGTCAAACTTGTGGCAAGGGTAGATGTGGACTATATTTTACAAAATGTAAATACTTCAGGTAGTCTGCGTTACTTGTAGGCTTTCCATTCTTTTCAGCAAAATATGTTAAGGCAGATTATGATTTGCACCTTCCAGCGTGCCAGTGGTCACAGAGACTGCCGATACCTAGAGGAATAAAATACAATCTGTGCCCTCCACATTTAGTTTGGAAGCTCTATGCCTAGAAAATGAAAATTTTGAAGAATGCACGTGGTGTGTTTAAATTCCTCCACTCCTTTTCTTCTACCGCTTTACAGATTTCTGCGGGAAACTTTCGGTCCCTGCACCGATGATGGCAAGTCATGTGCCCTTGTTTTATGCTCCGGTTTATGATGTCATCTTCCTCAAGAGCATTTGTCATGGATGTAGTTTTCATTTATTTCAGAGACATTTTTATTGTATTTTCCTTGGCCAGGCTTGAAACTTCCTGAGGTCAGGGGCTGCGTCTATTTTAATTCAGCTATGTTGGCCCAGAGTAGGTCTTCAGTAATCATTTACCCCGTAACTGGCTGAATGCACGTATGAGTTCAGACTATTAATGATGGGTGGGAGCTAATCACTGAATATAGTTCCTTTTGACCTCTTTTCACTCTGAGTATGAATGTCATTTCTCTCAAGGGCTTAGTATTTGCCATATTTATAAAACCTCTTGTGTGCTTTTAAAAGTTCTCTTTTGTTTTGTAGTATTTTTTAGCCATAATAGGATAATGACTTTGAACTGCTTCCTCGGAGGCATGTTTGTAAATGTCAGGGTGGGTTAAGATGGTGTACGTTTGAGAAGGAAGGTCTCGGGACTAGAGCTGGGCAGACATGACCATTGCCAGCATTAGTTCTGTATCGTTTTCTAGGTGGAAATAATTAAGGCTTAAGCATTTTCCTTTCAATTCTAATGAATATTTCTAAGCCATTATCTTGTTTCCTCTGTTAAATGACAGCATCCTGGGAAGAAGCTTTATTGATACTTGCAGTTTTAGATCTCAGACTGCATATAGGTGATGGATTACATATAGGTGATGAAAGGATGCTATTGCAATTAGACTGACTTCAAAGAATGATTTGAATGTTGAGTGATCTATGAATCAGCTCATTAAAAATGGTAAAAATGATTCTGTTGATCTTAACACTTTGAGTTCTGAGAAATATTTGTCATTTGATATTTACACATAATCCTTAAATTGACCTCATTCTCATATTCTTTTTCTTCTCTAATATCCTGAGTGCAATTTAATTGATGGCTGTCTCAGCTTCACTTTTGCTTTTTTGTCAAAATATCTATTTGTGTGTCAGGTTCTTGTTTTTGTAGGAATTACGTTTTCAAAATCAACGGCCTACAGTTTCCTCAGTTCTTAAAACTACAGACTTGTTTTTTTCTTTTTCTGTCTTTCTCTCTTCCTCCCTTCCCCACCACCCTCCCCCTGCCTTCATTCTTTTTTGGCACCCACATAAGACTTTGGCTACTCCCCTCCCAGAATTAGTTGCCTTTCCTTTCACAAGAATGTCTGATTTAAAAATATTTATCAAAGATAAAAAGTAAAACTAATTTTTTAATATCAAGGAAGTTAAATATTTTTTGAATGGATAGCTTCCCCAACAGAATTTAAAATGTTGCATAACTTACAAAGTATAATTTTGATATCACTCAAAATGAAATTTTATATGGAGTAGAGTTTCCCCATATCCTTTCATATGGGAGATATCTATATGTTAACTTTGCAAAATATTTAATAATGTGATGACACAAAACAAAGATCTTCACTGAGGTAAATAAAGATAACTAAGAGCTCATTTTTAAAATACTGAATGAAGATTTAAAACATTTTTTCTCATAAATGGGGTAATTTTATGGTCCAGTCTTATGGTACATATGTAAGTGTGTGGTTGTTGAACCTTGCTCTTCTTCTAAAGTGAAAATCTCATTAATTTAAAAAGATACAATTAGGGGCGCCTGGGTGGCTCAGATGGATAAGCATCTGCCTTCGGCTCAGGTCATGATTCCAGGGTCCTGGGATCGAGCCCCACATCGGGCTCCTGGCTCAGCAGGGAGCCTGCTTCTCCTTCTCCCTCTGCCTCTCTCCCTGCTCATGCTCTCTCTCTCTGTATCTCTGTGTCTCAAATGAATAAATAAAATCTTTAAAAAAAAAAAAAGATACAATTAGACACATTTTGCTTTCATTGCTCTGGCAACTATGTACTAAGTAAAAGTAGTTTAAACAGTCACCTCGTCATTAAAAGAACTTTCCTTTGCTAACTAATATTGATTTGCAAAACTGATGCCAAATAGAGTTAGATGGGTCTCCTTTCACAAACGGTGCTTTGCTAAGGAAACAAAATATAGAGGAAAAGTAATTTTTTTTTTTTTACATTAGGTTATTAAGTACATTTCATGATTGTTTAAATTGATTCATTTCTGACTTGGACCAAGAGCTGGTGTTCTGCTGCATATAAATGTTAATAAATATGCTGTACAAATTCAATTAAATAATCGTGAAAATGGTAAAATTTAATGAAAGGCATCTAGATCAAAGGAAACCTAAGTTCTGGACCAAGGGCTTTGTAGCCAAAGACAGATTGATAGACCTCTCTACACCTTAATTTCCTTACCTATAAAATAAGAGGCCCAGATAGATGGTCCATTTTTATGGCTATAATTTTATGAGTGTTACGGGAATGAATTTTATTTCCCTTTGCAGTTCAGAAAGGTAACTCTTTTTGAATTATTTCTTTTCAGTTAGGTATGAATATCTCCTGCAGGCATCTTCCATCCATCTCTTCCAGATTAGCTGTCTTAAATGTTTTTCTTTCCCTTTCTTACCGATAAATTTGGACTCTTTCTTGACACTGATGACAACTTCAGTATCCTTGTCACCTTGCAGACTTTAAACATAAAAATACTCATTGATTTTAAAAGGAGAAAAAGGTATATATTAGGACTATGAAGCCTGGCCTTGAAACATTTCCCATCTTTTATTAAATGTCTTTTACCTGAACAGAATTTATTTTAGGATGGAAAGTGGGAGAAGGAAGGAGCTAGATGCATTTGAGAATGCAGGTATTGTCATACAAACATTTTAAATGCCTTCTTAAAGGGAACGGACATGGGAAGGTAGTAACTAATTTATTAAGAAGTGTTACTGCTTGTCTGTACTAATTAGGGCAAGCATCTGGGTATATTACCTTTTTTGAAATTGAAATATGCTTTTAAAAAACATAAAACTTAGAGTCATCAGTACAGATTGTGTAAGAATTTTAACTGGATTTTGTTTGGTCTTAGATTCATCATTTTTTTCTTCGTTAGTCTATGTAATTTTATAAATGTCAGACCTATTTTTATTTCTTGAAAAGCTGATGGGACAGAACTTGACTGTGTGTGCTGATTATTAACCAGTACTTTGACTGATGGAATATTTATTCATTGCCAAAAATCATCGAGATATTTTTGTTATAGTTTAAGTGTCTTCCTTTGAAAACAACGCTGTACTTTTATTTATTTATTTATTTATTTATTTATTTATTTATCTATCTATCTATCTATCTAAAAGATTTTATTTATTTATTTGAGAGAGAGAGAATGAGAGAGAGCACATGAGAGGGGGGAGGGTCAGAGGGAGAAGCAGACTCCCTGCCGAGCAGGGAGCCTGATGCGGGACTCGATCCAGGGACTCCAGGATCATGACCTGAGCCGAAGGCAGTCGCTTAACCAACTGAGCCACCCAGGCGTCCAACGCTGTACTTTTAGAATGTGAATCATTTCTTTTGTTAATAATGATGAAAGGTGAAATAGAACAGATGAAGAAATACCTGCATAAACTTAAGCATATTAATTACAAGACAAGGTTGTAACCTGTGGAGGAAGGGATGCCTGGTGGCTTTGGATTACTTTGGGACAGTAACTTTTCTCTGTGCCTTCTATCTTCAGAAATATTTTGAGGAAGAAGGATTAGAATCTTGTTCCAAATAATCAGAAATTTCTTGCCATAACAAAGCTCAGTTTACAAAATCACAAGAGGCCAAAATGACTTAGAGGAAAAAATCAGAAAACCTGGCTCTGCTTCTGGTTCCGCATGGAAATGAGGGAATCCGCGTAAAATTATGTTTCTTCATCTGTACAGTGAGAGTGTGCATTAGATGATTATTGACTTCTGTTTCACTCTACTACTCTGTGAAATTAAGATCATACTATGTACCTCCCCTCCCCCCTCCCCCCACCCCCATTTCTCAAGCCTTTTATCCTTAGGCCTTTAGAGAGTGCAATCAAAACAAAGTCTCTCCATTTTGAATTTTCTTTTTTCAACTGATTTCTCCTTTGCTCTTCTGTCCAAAAGAATGAACATGTTTGTCTATTGGACTCGAGTCAAATGAAAATGTAAACTAGGAAAATCATAGTGCCGTGCCTTTGCTCATACAGGTGTGGCTCATGTAAATCCGGGAGGTCCAGTAGAGTTCTTACACTTACTTATATGCTGAAGAAGAAGATGTGCTTGTTGAACCTTGAGTAAAGGATCACTAGACATCTTCTTGTTCTTTCCACGGTGAAGATACATTTATCCAATCTTACTGTGATGGGAAATGTTCGTTATCTCCTGCAGTTATTTCTCTTGTTTTTTTTTGGGATACGGTCATTAGGAAAGCATAAAGTGTACGACTCAACGCTTAGGTATTTATGTGTAGATATCTTATAATCAGTTATGTATTTGCTTAATTACAGAATGTGGCCTCATGAGTTATCCTTTCAGATATTAGAAGTTAAAATATATACAAGTAAGTGTGTGTGTGTGTGTATACATATATATGTACATATATGTATACAGTTTATTATCCAGAATTTCTAAATCCAAAAAACTCTGAAACTTGAAACAAAATTATGAAATTTGGCCCATTAATGGCAAACTGATCTGAACTGACATGAGTTTGTTTATAGTGGGAATGTTCATGCCTCTCTCCAGATATATTTTTATTTTTGACAATAAGGTGTAAAATGTGCACTCTGTTATCTTTCTAAAATGTGAAAAACTCAGAATTTCGAAATACACCTGGCCACTGGGGGTTCAGATAAGAAACTGTGATCTTTACCATCTTGATTTTCCCAAGGGGATTATTAGCTTGTGAGCATAAGAATATTGGTTTCTTATTGTTGCTGGCACTGGAAATAATGTGATAAAGAGACAGTAATTTAGTGCTTGCCCCTAAGAAAGGCTGGAACTAGACTCTGGAAAAATAAACTACATATAATATGGGAGAGAATCTTTTTTTTTTTTTTTTTTTTAAAGATTTTATTTATTTATTTGAGACAGAGAGAATGAGAGACAGAGAGCATGAGAGGGAGGAGGGTCAGAGGGAGAAGCAGACTCCCCGCCGAGCAGGGAGCCCGATGCGGGACTCGATCCCGGGACTCCAGGATCATGACCTGAGCCGAAGGCAGTTGCTTAACCAACTGAGCCACCCAGGCGCCCCCATATAATATGGGAGAGAATCTTAACAAACACAAAACATACCGTAGGACTTATCCATAAAAATTAGTGCATAGTACTTGTAATTTTTAAAACCAGTTTTGTGCTTGCTATAAATGCAAACAGGGTTAAAGCTAAAGATGGTTAAAAAGAAATTCTGAATAGAAATAGTTGATATGCAGACTGATTTTGCATAAAAACTAATTAACAGATGCGTTTGAAACGTTCAGTATATTGTTGAGTAATTTGGCTTTGAAAACAAAGTAGTAAAATTGTTTTTTTAATGATAAATGCAAATGACATATAATAGTTTTTACTCAGCAGATAGTATCTTCTTTCTTTTTTTGGTAACTATAGGAATTAAACTGGATAAGTCTCACCCAACAGTGCTTTTTTATCTGTGACTTATGGTCATAGGAGACTGATTTAAAATGGACGAAAAACTTGCTTCTGACATAACAGATGGTGTCTATTATACCCTCTGGTGGGCAGCTCGACTTTTAAAAAAGAACTGAAGATTCAAATTGCTAATATCAATACGTTATGGAAAGCATTTTCTTTTGCTTGAAAAAGTCTTCATATTTAATAATCCTTGAAGTAGTTTTTTAAAAGCTTTTAAATGATTCCCTAATTGACTTTAACTTAAAAGCTTTTAAGGGATTCCCTGATTGATGGACTTTAACTTAATATTTTATAATAAGTCAATTTTTGGAAGATTATATTAAGCTTTAATAGTATTTATATTTAAATTTTAATTAAACTGTATTCAGGGATAGAAATAGTGGTGGTTAAGTAATTTAGAAAATGACTTACCAGTTATGGACTCACAACCTCACAATTTGTTGTTACACCAAAAAAGGGTATTTTGTCAATATCTATGGTAGAACCTAATGTCTTTACTATCATTTTCCATCTCTTCTTATCATGTAAGTCTTCATTTTAATATTCATCATGGTTACTTGTTTCCCTACCAGGTCAACTTCCCCACAGTTCTCTACAGATCTGGTTCTCACCTTGTTTATCTGTAGTACTCCTCAATTTCTAGTGTATTCTCAAGTATTGCACTTACCTCCAACAGTCTTCCTTAAGTGACCTTGCCCCATTTGGAACGTTTCCTTCCTCTCCTCACACTCTGTACATTAACTGTATATTGGAAGAGTTTCTAATGAAGAAAATGAACTTAAGTGTACTTTGTTATGAGAAGTAATTTTGGAAAGCATTCAGAAAGTCTTGAGGGGAACGTATGATATGATGATATTAAATGTAAAAATATAAATAAGAGTGATACAAAGGCTTTTAGCATTGAACTTTATCTTCCTCTTTTTTAAATGGAGGTTTTATTGAAGATCCCATATAGATATTTATCTTTTTTTTTCAATTGGTATATGTGAAATTCATAATAATTTATGAAGGATTTCTTGAGGGTAGAGAAAGGGGTTGGGAAATCTCATGACAGAAATTTTAACGTTTTCATTTTTACTTGCCCTCTTAAGAAAAAGAAAGAGGAAAAAGAGAAGAAAAGACTTTTATGATGGTGTAGAAGTATCCAGTTCTTAGTTTGCTTTGGGTTGACCCTAGATGGTGAAAGTGATGATTATCCTATGTACTCAGCCTGTATGTGATAACAGAGGGCAGCATATTAGTGAATATTTTTGCTGAAAATCACATAATCATTTTAAACAAGTCGCAATTTGTAAGTAATGTATTTACTGTTATATAAAATTGTGTAAAATTGATTTTTTTTCTATTTCATGTCCTTAGAAATGTGTAATTCTCAACCAAATTGCAAAATGTTCCCAGGATGGTTAGTATACATTTTTTTTCTCAGATTGACTGAACAAAAAACGTTAATAATGCACACTCTCTCTCTTGTTCTCTCTCTTTGCTTTTCTCTGTAACCTGAGACATTTCTTCATTGACTTACCTGAAGCTAAGAGGTTTGCCTATTTTTAGAAATTATAGAGAAGTGACTTTCCATGGGTGCTGGAGTTTTCCCACTTTCTTCAGTGAAATTCATAGTGCCAAAATCAAAGACACCAAGGCACAGATTTAACCATGCATTGCCTAGAAAGGGAAGCTGAGACAGTGTGATATTTATGCCCACCCTAACTCCAGACTATAACAAGATTATACATGCAGAATCAAGTGTTAGACAAACCTATATTCTAGAGCCTCAGTATCATTAGTTATCACTGTAATGTATCACTCTAATAGAAATTAATCACGAACAAAAGGTTTGAAGTGACTGGAAGAACATTTATATCAGCCAGACTGATGGTTGCTTCTCTCATGTGGCAGTGCTGTATGTAACAGGACTCAGTTTACATTTGTTTGGTTCCTGGGGAGCTATCCGAACAGAAAATATTCTGTTTATTTGCATGGCCTGCAAATACTGAAATTTCGAGACCTTCAAGTGCTCTTTACTGTTTGTTCAGATTTTATAATCAAATTTGCAAATATCAAATGTAATATTTTCATGATTTTGAGCATGTTGAATTATAGATGAATGTCCTTGAACCCTCTGCATGCAATGTACACAGTGTGACTCCTTTGTTCTCACTTCATGACATTATACAATACAATAAAATTCCCAATGATTTGTTTCATACAGACACATTATAGGCCAAATTATATCCCTTAAAATATTACATATGTAAAAAATCTATTCCATGAGTGAAAGGCAAGTGTTACTCATCTCTCCTAAAATCAGACTTATAAAGACACTTAAGTTAACTGGATTTAGGTTGGTTTATCTTTGATAAGACATAAAGTACTTCTTACTCTACCATATTTTTAAGAGTCATTCAGTGTGCATGGCAAGGGAGCTATATATATATTTTGAGCACCTCTTAGGATGCAATATGCATATATATTGAGCATCTGGGAAACAACAGTGAATAAGATACATAGAGAAATTATATATAGTAGGGGAAAGAAGCATTGATTTGATGTTGACCCCAATTATAGCTATGAAAAGTTTTAAGAGGGGCTCGTAAAGGGCCCTATGGCAGTGTTTAGTAAAGAAACATCAGATTGGAAAGAGTGGGGTGCATCAGATTGGAAAGAGTGGGGTGAAGCTGAGAGGGAGGGCTCATGAAAGTAAAAATGCGACCTGACTGCTGAAAGATGTATAGGATCTAGCCAGAGATATAGAGGTGTTTCCCCCATTTTATTAATGAATATACTCTTATTTGGGTTGTGAAATACAGTTTTTAAATTAATTCTAGTAGTTTTCCTCTAGAGGTATATTTGATTAATATTTAAACATTTATTCCCAGAAAATTTTGGAAGAAAAGAAAGCAAACATCATCAGCAATAAAAACCATCAGTGATCCAAGAAACCTTCTCCCCAGAAAGTATACCCTTATACCCTTCTCCCCCCACCCCAAAAGCCCTTTACAACTATAAATACATTTTAATTAAGATATGTAAATACAAATTTTTAATAAATATGGGGTTACAGTATTATTAGATTATAGTCTACATCCCTTTTAGTGACTGCAGACCTTCATAATAGATATACCATTATTTATTTAACCAATCCCTGCTTGTGAACCTTTTAGTTACCTCTTACTTTTTCACAACCCACAAATATTTTAAGCAAGGTCTACTGTATTTATAAATTTTAATCAGTTTAGCACCTAAATTATTCTGAAATAGGGAGGCATTCATTTGTTAGTTCCAGAGCTTTTTTGCTTATGTTTGCATACTAAAGATGGTTCAATGAGAATTAGTGGTACAGACATTTAACTTGTCAAGATATATATTCTTTACTGAAAAAAAACTCATTCGTAGTGCCATGAACAGGAATAATTTGCATTATAATTTTTTTTTTTTTTTTTTTTACAATTTAGCTTTTATCCCTTGCAGGGTATAAAAATAGCTGAGTTAATCAGAAACCCCTTTAGGATCAGGGAATCTCTGCAGGGTCCAGTGTCTCAGTGGAAAACATTCAGTATCTGTTTTGCTCATTTTCAAGTTTTTGACAGTTTTTCTTTGTAGCCTTTCTCCTGAAAGCATAAGTAATTTACAAAGGTAATTCTTCATCTAAATAAATAAATAAATAAATAAATAAATAAATAAATAAATAAAAATGCTGCAGTGAGAATGTTAATTGGCCATAGAGGCCTCCTTGAGTTTCTAAGTCTAGAACCATGAGCTATTGAGGTGAGTTTCTAAGTCTAGAACCATGAGCTATTGAGGTGATTGAGAAATTTTTATTAAAAACCTTGGATTGGACTCTTAAAAGTCTCTGTTATTTACTTCTCTGAGGTTAGGAAAACAAAACCAAGAAACTCTCCCAACACATTTCATCTTTGGTACCTGTGTAATTGGGTGAATTTCTGTCTGCTCGAGGCTCCCAACATTTGCCAAGGTTCCGGTCCTGACTGAAAGTGACCTTTCTCTCCCTCTTGTAACTTTGGGAACCTATCAGCCAGGTGTTAGGCCAGTTTTCTTGGGGGACATTGTAAGCATTACTTCCACATGTAAAGTCAATCCTTGTCCCTCAGTAGTTGCTTGTCATTCCTGATTAAATGAAAATCATTTTCAAATATATTATAGTGGTAGCTTTGATTACACAATTGATTTGTCCAATAATATTCTGGTAAAAAGAGAGGGAAAATTCTTACTGAACCTATGAAAATAACTATATGGTCATGGAAAGTAAGGACACATCGTTTCTGAATTCTGGAGAGATCAGGGAGAATTAGATACTCTCTTAAAATGTTTTGTTTGAGTTTGAAAAGCAGTGTCTACCAAATTGAAAGTTAGGTATAGCTTAAAAGGAAAAAAAAAAAGATAAGTCTTCCTCACATATCCATTAGAAAATAGAATTTTAAGACAACATCAACTATATCTGAACAAATAACTACGGTTAAATGGTACTCATCCATTAATTCAGTCTTCTGTAATTCTTGTTTCACTGGATCTAGGGTCAGCAGAGTCTCCCTTGATGAATCTTCTCCTCCCACAGGAGAAATCAACGTACTAGTTTAGTGTTGAGTTTAGACATATATTCAAAACTGGCATTATACTTGTTATACCTGCCATCTTTCCTTTGCTAAAACCATTTGCATGCCTCCTTTTGTGTTACGTATCTGTTACTTTGAGGCTACCTTTTAGTTACATATTCACTGGCTGAAGAGTGAACTGCGTTTGTTAATCGAATATCTAGTAATCAATTAACTTTTTGGTAAAAATATGTCAGATTTAAGGTACTGTAGTACCCTTGTTTTCAAATAATTATACTTTCCACATTACTCTTGTGAGAACAAGTCATTTTTCAAAAGCTTAATGGAGAGTGAAAGGCTTATTGATTGTAGCAAGCACTTAGAAATATTCTATAGTCTAAAAGTATTCTCACTCTCCTGTCGAGTTGCTGACTTCCCAAAAGTCTGTTGTCCAGAAACAAACGGGAAAAGCAGTGGTTAGGACTACAGCTTGCCAAATCCAACTTTATGTACATATATACATATTGAAACAAAGTAACAAACAAAAGACCATGAAGGACTAATAAATCATTTAACCACAAGGAAAAAAAAATACTACACCCTAAAGAAAATGACCTTACGTTTGACAAACAGAAAAATAATAAGACCTGTGAACTTACAACTTGTCTCGTGTAGTATCTAATTTATTACCATTGATTTTAGGTCACAAGTTCTATAAAATGTGTGAATATTTCTTAAAATTCTAAGTAAATCACTCAAGTATACACTTTGTAACAAAAATCATAAAATTAAATTAAGGCTATATAAGCCTATGAGGTTTTAGTTTAAATAGCTTGTAGATGTTCACATTAAAACATCTCAAGCGGCTTAATAGGTCCGTGTACAAGTTAGGATGATTTTGGTTGTAAAAAACAAAAAAATATTTTAGGCTGGCTTAAAACAGCAAAAGAGGGGCGCCTGGGTGGCTCAGTTGGTTAAGTGTTCGACTCTTGATTTTGGCTCAGGTTGTGATCTCTCTCAGGGTCGTGGGATTGAGCCCCACATGGGTCTTCACGCTGAGCGTGGAGTCTGCTTGTCTCTCTCCCTCTGCTCCTCCCCCAACTCACACACTCTCTAAAATAAATGAATAAATAAATAAATAAATAAAATCTTGAAGAAAAAAAAAAAGACAGCAAAAAGAAAGTTATTTGTTCCTTGAAAAGTTCATTGATAAAGAGATTTAGATTTAGTTTGATCAGGCCTCTGCTTCCATGTCTGAAATTTTCTGGGCTCGACCTTTCTCTGTTTACCGCAGGTGTTAGAAGGCTGCTAGCTGAAATTAGGCTTCTCTGATTGGCTTATCCATTTGTTCAGCTCTTTCCTCCCCTGGGAGAAGGAATTCTCCTGCAAACCCAAAGGCTTTCATATCCGGAGGGGAATGAAGAGGTCTGCTACAGAATTATTTTGTATCTTCTCACGTTTGAGTTTTGGGGAAGGGGAGGGAGTTAAGAAATAGGTTCACTGATTGTCTCCTCCCATTACACAGGCTTCTTTCGTCCACTTATCATCTTCCATGTAATCCTTCGACAATACTAGGAAGTAGATGTTATCTCACTTCACAAATAAGCAGAAGGAGATTAGCAAATTCTTTTTCTCAGGCTCACATGGCTTGTGAAGGCATATTCTAAAGTCTGTGTTCTTCTGCGCTCTTCAGGCTGTAAACTAAATCATAGTTGCTAAGTAATTTTGTGAGGACAGTTATTCCAAGTTGGAAGGTCAAAGGATTTATACATTTATTAATAAACATTCATTCCACAATTAATTACAGTGTTCCTACTATATACTAGGTATATGATAGTTGCTGGGAGGTTAAGGTGAAGAAAACAGAAGTGCCTTCCATTCTTATAGATTTAGTGGGGGAAGCAGATGTTAATGTCATGCAAATGAATGTATAATTACAAACTGTGTAGCTGCTCTAGAGTAAGATCTAAGTCTGGGAAGGGTGATCACAAAGTTTTTTCCTAGGAGGTGACGTTTGAGTTGAGATCTGAAGGATGAGAATGAGTTAAGGCAAAAAGGAGGAGAGCATTCCAGGGAGAGGGAATGTGGCAGGCTTAGGAAGTGAAGGGGGTCCTTTTTGTTGCAGCCCAGAGAGAACGCAGGACAAGACGGGGATGAGGCAAGTAGATAGACTATATCCTGCAGGGTCTTCAGGTGGTATTAAGAATTATGCTCGATATTCCATAAGAAATTATCTTGGAAAGAACTGATCTTAGGTGCTTTAAGGATTTGAGCAAGTTGCCGAGGTAATATCTTAGTATTTATTGCAGTTATCTCTCTGAATATTTATAGTGTTTTCTTAAAACATGTTTTCTTGCCTCAACAAAGCCTTACTTCATTTTTAGAATTATTTTGTCATATTCAGCTTTCCAGTCCTGGCATGTTGTGTAAATCATTTGTAGCAGCCTTAAACTTTTTATAAGATGTGTAACTTGAACCTAGATGTAAAACAGTGATGGGAAAGACATCTATATTTTAATGAATATTTATCAAAAGTGTGTTGAATTAGTTGCAAACTGCACAGAGAAGAAAAGTCCAGGCGTTAAACTTCGGGGAGGAAATATGGAAATAATATTTATATATAATAAATTTAATATTGGTGTCTTGGCATGCTCTATCCACTCTTCAGGTCTTGTTGTAATTGCATTTGTGACCTCCCTTTTGTTTTTGGTTATAATCAAAGAATAAGAGAAAAAGTTGGCTCCTTCCTTTGACTAAGGCGGTATAAAAAAAAAAATTTGCTCATACCATAGAGCATATTAATATCCTAAATAAAGCATGCATCTGGGTTACTAATCGAAGTTGGACTTAGATCCTTCAAGTTCATCTCTGTTGAGAAGATGGTTTGCTTAAAATTCTAAGCATTTGACCTATAATATAATATTTAAGCATGAAGTTGCTGACTCAGCCAATTCCCTAAAAGTCACACAAATGAACACCATTACTTTAATCTTGTTACATCACTTACTGGAAGTATAACTTTTTAAAAATTATCAAAATAATCTTCGAAAGTAGGAACATACGTATTATTGAGTAACCGTGTTTATCGGGCAAGCATTTTCACTCTTTTACCTTTGTAAAGGGTAATATAAATTGTCCTACATCAACAGTTTATTTCATTGGCAGGAAAGATATGTCTTCTCTTCTGGAATGAGAGCTTAGTTCTCTTGTCTTGATGTTGAATGCTGCATAAGAAGGGCAGGGCAGGTAAATACGTGTGGTTGTCGTTATAGGCCTGACTAAAGCATGCTTGCTCCTGGCATGGAATATATGATGTCCCAACAAATCCCTGCTCAGACATTTTCTATACCACTTCCCTCTTCTGCCTAGGAGAACTGACATTTCCTTCTATACTTTCAAGATAGGAGTAAAAGGATAGGTTTCAAGATAGGTTAAATAAGGACTTTCCTGTGTAGTGCCCACCGGACAAGTAAACTAGTAAAGTAATGATCAATTTGACATGCTCACACTTCTGCTTGTTTGTATTGAAAGTAACTGTGATGCTTCCATTTTTGGGAGCAAAGATCTTCCCCTACATTTCAGCTCATGCTGTCAAGACTGGTAATAATGCAAGTATCACCTTCTGTATGTAGATTTGAAAATGAGAAATACAGAGAATACCTATGATCTTGGCATTCAGAACCCACTCTGTTCTGGATATCACAAAAAGCCTGTGAAGAGAATGTGACAGAAGAGCTGGATACTCCCATCCAAGGTGGTGTGGACCCACAGGGGGAACTGTTGGGTACCAGCATTTGCTGATTTTCATCAAATATTTCAACACTTGCCAAAACAATACGTATTCTGTCAAGGACTGTCATGGTATATCCTCCAGTAATTTTGGAAAAAGATATGATTTGTTTGTCTGTTCAGAAGCTATTTTTTGAGTGATAAGTTACTGTGTCAAACCCTGGGAATTTGAGGATGAAAATGTTTGGTCTGTACTTTCAGTCTAGAGATGAAGTGGGACATAGGGGAAGAAACATCCATCTGCCTGGGTTGTGGGAGAAGTTTCATAGGAAGTTGTCCTTGAGATTGAGTCTTGAGGGGAGAAGGGGAGTGTGTTCCAGAACCCTAAGTCTATGTGTAGGAGTAATAATAATGATAAGGATATTTACTGATGAAACAGCTAATGTTTATTGAAAACTTAGGTGTGCTTGGTTTCTTTTTTTTCTTCAAAGTGTTTTACATGTATTAACCTATTTACTCCTTATAGCAACCCTAAGAGACAGAAAACTACAGATTGGAAACTGAGTCAAAGAGTGTTAGTTACCTGGCCCCTAGTCATCACACAGTTAATAATGGAGCCAGGTTTCACATCCAGAGTCTGGAGCCACTTTCCTTTGTGTGAATAAAATGAACTGTTTTGGAAATGGTAGAACTTGAAGTGGTTAGAAGTTCAGGTCTCTGGGTATTTGGCAGGGTTTTGGCTGGGCAGAGAGTTACGGGTCAGATCATGAAGAGCCTAGGAAGACATGCTGAAGAATTAGCATTAATTTTGTAGAATCAGTATCTCTTTTTTTTGGAAACAAGGTCTAGAGCTTACTTTCCTCAGAATCACTTGGGGTGCTTTTTAGAAATGCACACTCCAGGTCCCACTTCAAATCAACTAACTCAAACTTTCCCTGCTCCCGAAAGTGGCCGAGCGTCTTGCACCCTGATATGGTCAAATAGAAAGTAGATCTGTAGTTCCTAACAGCAGGTACTGCTATTATTTGCCCCAAATTTCTTGGTATTTAATTTGTTGAGTTGAAAATTAATGTAAAGAAGGCAGTGAGTGGGGCGCCTGGGTGGCTCAGTCGTTAAGCGTCTGCCTTCGGCTCAGGTCATGATCTCAGGGTCCTGGGATCGAGCCCCGCATTGGGCTCCCTGCTCAGCGGGGAGCCTGCTTCTCCCTCTCCCACTCCCCCTGCTTGTGTTCCCTCTCTCGCTGTGTCTCTCTCTGTCAAATAAATAAATAAAATCTTTAAAAAAAAAAAAAAAAGAAGGCAGTGAGTTCTGTTTTGTATGAATTGGGTTTAATTTGCTTGCAGACTATCCTATTGAAATATGGGGAGAAATAAAAAAGCTGCCTACTTGATTTGGAGATAGGGATTTTTTGAGCCTTCTGCTCATGGCTGGTAGGAGACTCATGGATATAGTTAAGATTACTCATGTGAAAAAATAGAGCAGTCAGCATGACTGGAAAGCATTGAAATAGGAAAACAGCATGAAATGTGAAATATCAAAAGTCAACAGACTTAGAAGACCATCTTCAAAAATAAGAGGGGACCCAGGGAGAGGTGGGATTCAGGAACCAAGAAAAGAGGGTTTCATGATGTCTTTGTTTTTATTAAATGCATCTGAGAATTTGTGTAAGAAAAGGACTGGGAAAAAAAAAAAAAGACCAGTGCTATTGTGAAGAAGAATTTCTGTGGGGTCCTAGGAGTGGAGGCCAGGTTGGAATGTGCAGGTGCAAGTGGGCAGATGGCAAAATGGCTTAGATGACTCTTGGCAAAAACTTGATTTTAAGAAGGCAGGTGGAGTGATAATTAGAAAAGGTTACAAGGTAAAGGGAGAGCTTAAATATTACGAGCTCCCCCCTTTTTATTTCATACTTATTAGAAAGATTAAAAAAATACAGATACAAAAAATAAGGTTCCCTTTCACCCAATAAATAAGAGATAACAAATGTTGAAATTTGTCATTATTTTTCTAGCCATGCTTCTATCAATATGTATTTGTAGTAAATAAATATTTACATATTTTTAATGAAAATAAGTTGTAGCTGTCTAAATTTTTGTATGTACCTTAATGTTTCAGAAACACGTGTCTCTTTCATTGCATCATTACTTTTTCACAGTTGCCTGGTGTTACATTATATATATATATAATAGTTTATATAATCCTATTATTGCCATTTTTGCTTTTCTGGGTACTTCTTCATTTTAATAGCGCTACCAGTAATATCTTTGTGAGTGAATCTTTTCACACTTCCGTAATTACAAATTTTTTTATTAATTTCAAATTGTGGAACAAGTTCCCAAATGGAGCCTTCATTTATGGCATCTATAAATCAACTAGATGGATTAGTCTTAGATAAAAGAACAGACATTTCCATCTTCCTGGGTGCTAGGAGAAAAGTATTAGCTTATAGGTGGTTGGTGGGAGAAAGAAATGATAGAATGCCTAGAGGGAGTAGCCGTATGATGATCTATTTTATCTTAATGCGGATGGTTGAAAGGGCAGGTTGTTACTGGATGTTAGAAAGTTGTGAAGGTTTGAAAAATCTACCAAGAAGAAGACATGGAAGAGGGTATGAGGGCTTACTGAGCAAGACTGTGCAGAGCTGGCATGGGGCACCATATGTCTGCAGTCGGTCCAGATGCTTTGGATCCACTCTGCACTCCAGCAGCATTCAGAGCCCAGGTGTAGGGAGTGGAGACATGACTTACCTACAGTTTGGTGGTTCTAGGTCTGGTAGATAGTCTGCATGGGCAAAATAGGGGTACACAATGAAGGAGTTGAAGATGGTGTGGGGAGAGCAGTTAGGGCTCTACAGTCACATAAAGAAGGAAGTGAGGCTGGAAGGGACTATAAAGAGCACAAAGAGTGAAAGAAAGCATGGGGATTGGTGGGTGTCAGTGAGTAGGAATAAAGGAGTGAGGGTTGAAAAGTTATAAAATTGTGGCTAAAAAGTGGGACACTGGGTTGAGATTTTAGAAGGAGAGCAATTACGCTTCAAGACAAGGTCCAAGGTGTAGCCATGGATTTGGTGAGCTAAAATAAGGGAAGATGAGGTCATGGAACCATATGCAGCTTAACGTTGTCCATATGGATGTGGGTGATGTGAGGATTTTTAAGTAAAGAGACAGAGTGCCCTAGAAATTCCTAATCCTGGATAAATGACAAAACAATTGGTAGCTAATAATGGTAAATGATGAGGGTGCTATAGCTCATTGACCTGGATATTTAGAAAATGTTTATGGAAGATAAAAATGATAATGAGTGTGATAGTGAATATTTTGGGACGTAAATGGCATCAAAATAGCCAATGTGAGCTTCTAGCATGCCAAGTCACCTTCTAGCTTGAGATGCAAGAGTTGGTTGTGGAGATGAATAGCCAGACAGTGTCTTTTTCACCCTGTAACACTGAATATTGGGGAAGAGGTGTCAGAGTGAATTTTCTTCTGATACGTTCCCAGGGTGACTGGGAATGGGGTAGGAGCCATACATCCTCAGGTCTAAGCTGTTGTCTTGCAAGCGAATGCCAGCGTACAGAGTTGAGGCCTCTAGTCATAAGCATTGTAGTTGGGGTGGAGGACTGCTGCCCAGGAGCTGCGATGTTTTGTTTTAGTTTCTGCATTTTGCTTTTTCTTATGTAAATTTTAAAAGTGATCTAACTGGGAAAGAAAAGCTCTGAAAGGATTGGTTTATCAGAGAGATTGTTTTAGAGAGTAAAGTAAAAGACACATAAAATATTGGGTTTTGCTTGCTCTGTCAAAACCCCTGGATGTAGATGAAAAAGTATGAGCTCAGAATCCAGGACTCTTGAGTTTGAGGTGGCAGGAACATTTTGGGGCCCACTTGTAAGATATAGCTACTGAATCCAGTACCTCCGAGAAGTCTAAATCTAAAACATTTTCCTCTTCAGATCCGAGTTCCCTTCCCTATTATGTTAAAACTGCCATTTTCCTCAGCTCCCTGCTGTTCTTCAAGAATTTTCTTTGATTTGTGAACTCGGGAACTAGATCTAAACTCCATCTATTCATAGTTCTTTGCAGGAATTTCAGAAGAAATAGGATGATAATGGAGTCAGTGGTGAGGTTAGGTATAAGAATGGCCTTATGAATGCTTTGAATTACAGAAGTAAACAAATTTAGACACAAAATACAGGATTAGGTAGATAGTGAACATCTGAGGGCCCCCCAGGAACTCCTTCAAAGGCTCTTGGCAGTAGAGAGAGATCTTTGGTAGGGACAGTTGCTTTCAGAAGAATAAGAGGTGGAAGCAGCCACTTTATTTAAGAAATGATTGAGGTTATAGAAATAATTTATAGATTCTAATCTTAACTGTGTGATATTAAGAACCCGGGGTGGGGGGGTAGGGACTGCTGGGTGGCTCAGTCGATTAGGTGTCTTCTTTTGGCTCAGGTCATGATCCCAGGGACCTAGGATGGAGTCCTGCATCAGGCTCCTTGCTCAGTGGGGAGCCTGCTTCTCCCTTTGCCTGGTGCTTCCCCTGCTTTTGCTCTCTCTCTCTCTCTGACAAATAAATAAATAAAATCTTAAAAAACCAAAACCCAGTACCATGTGGTACATGCAGTATATACCAAACACAGAGTGACTGACTAAATTCCTCTGATGAAGCACCTCAGTATAATTGTAGTTTAACGTCGTAGTCTAAAATTTTGAAGGCATTTTTTTCTCCTGAATCAGAATTCAGAGCTTGCTCCAGCTTTCTCTTCCTTCTCTTGTTCACTTTCTTTCCCATTCACTTCCTCATGATAATTTTACCTGCTTTAGTATTTAGTATGTACAGCACATGCTCCCCTTACTCCTGTATCTATTTAAGCTTGGTTCTTTGCCTTCCCCCCACCCCCCCAGCCCTGCCTGTTAGGTCCTTTAGCTTAATCATCCATGTCTGCTTGTACTAGATTGTTTCCCTAAGAACTCTGTAAGCCACAGAGTGAAACTGATTTGGATTTTACAGCCCTGGTGATTTTCCTTCTGGTGTACTCCCAAGAAAATGCTATATAACACAGGAGCTGATGAGTCATTTTGTAGGGCCTTTGCTTTCTATTTTATATTTGAAAAATTAGGTATGATCATGAACCTGGAAATGTCTCTTAAAATCATGAGGATAATACAACCGTAAGATAAAATCATCAGTGTTAGTTTTGGTCTCTGATTAACGTAATATATTGTGGTTTTGAGTAACTTGAGTTCCCCAATAAACATTTCGTTCATGTGAAATTTCATTTTTCTACATTTTCATTGCTGGTACTGGAAGCTGACTAGAATTACTTGGCACCCACTGCTCTGTGTCTGGCGTTCTGGGGACCTTACACCTGTCAGACCATTAAATCATCACAGCAGGCTTGTACTGTAGGTCTGGATTCTCCCATTTTACTGAAAAGAGATCGAAGCCGAGCGTGTTGAAGTTAACTTTTCATATGCCACTCAGCTAGTAAGCCTCAAAGCTGGAATTTGATCTCTGTGTGTGTGGCCCTGATTACAACAGGCTCCTCAATTGGAGATAGACATGGGAACGTATTAAGGCTTCCCTTTGGATTTGGACATTCATATGGATAAGAAATGAAGCCAACTGCTATTGGTTGAGATGGTAGGCTGTTGAGAATTAATTCAGCTTGGTATTGAGTATAATCTCTGGCAAGATCCCAGGCTTCTGTCACATAGTTCTGCCAGTGAAGGGTTGCCTTGATCATCAATAATTTAATTTCTACATAGTATAGTTCCATTGTCTAAGGGGATGACCTGTGGGAAAATAAATTCATTGAGGTCATAGTGTGTATTTCCCCCAGCTTATTTGAAGCATCACTGGCATAGTTATTTTATCTTCTAATCCTTGGCATTTGATTCAGGGCCATGATTTCCAAAGCTGGTCTCTTGGCTGGGCTCCAACATCTGCCATTTGTTCCCGCCTTCTCCTCCCCATTACATACCTCCCCACTGATAGTAGCTTCTGAATCCAATCTCCCTCTTCTTCAGTCTATCCTAAATATTGCCAATCATAGTAATTTTTTCACAGTACTAACTTCGCTTCAGAATGCTATTGTGCTTCGTGTCATACTCTATGATTCCATTTATATAATGTTCTTGAAATGACGAAATTATAGAGACGGAGAATTGATTAGTGTCTGCCTGGGGTTAAGGATGTTGGGATGAAAGGAGACAGGTTTGACTCTAATGAGGGTGGAATGAAGGAAATCCTTGAATCATCAAATAGCTTCATATCTTGATGTACGATAGTGAGTACATGATGCAAACGTGATAAAATAACCTAAAACTATATGCAAACTTTATCTATGTCGATTTCCTGCTTTTGATATTATACTATCAGTATATAACATGTCATTAATGGGGGAACCTGGATAAAGGCTACATGAGACCTCTCTGCTATCGGTAAAACTTCATGCGAACCTGTAATTCTATAAAAATAAAAAGTAAAAAAAAATACTATTGTGCTTTAAAATGTTTAAGTTCCTATGTCTGTCATATTCATTGTGTTTTATATTCTTTGTTTCCTCCTAAATTAATCATACAAAGTCATCTCCTGATTTTTTTCTTCCTAAATCTTGGTTAACATTATTAACATAATGTTTGTCTTTTATCAGATTACCAAGAAATGCTTTTTGAATTAATTAAACAATTAAATATACTTTATGAAAGAACAGTGTATCAGTACTTGGTCTCATTACTAACCATCTTGTTTTCCTACTCACTTCCTTATTCATTCTTGTCTTTGTGTAATCTCTTTCCATGGACTAAGCAGCATGCCAGGGGTTTGATTGGTAGAGTCTGGAAGACTTGGGCTTGCGTGAAGGGGTTGCATTGCCTGTGGCCACAGTCATATAGCCCAAAGTCCACTCAAATTCTAAAAGGCAGTGGCTCTTTGAGGACTTAAGACTTAGTGTTATAAGAGCCAGGAAACCAGGATATGAACTACGGTGAACCACAACCATCCAAGCATTCACATTTACTAAGACTAGTTTTATAGTGCAGTATATGATCTTTCTTGGTGAACATTCCATTTATGTGTACCTGAAAAGAAAAAGATAACTCTGCTGTTATTAGTTTTTTATGAAAATCTGTTTTAGATCTTCTATGTCTTTAATGATTTGGGGGGGGGGGTCTAGTTCTATTAATTACTCAAACTATGATTGTGGAGTTGTCCATTTCTCCCTTTATCTGTCAGGTTTTGCCTCATGTATTTTGAAGCTCTGTTATCAGGTGCATACAGATTTATGATTGTTGTGCCTTCATTCTGATAAATTCACCCTTTTATCCTTATGAATGATCTCTTTCTATCTTTGTCTTGAAGTCTTTGTTATTAATTTAAACACTTGAGTCTTATGCTTACCATTTGCATGGAGGTATAACTTTTCCCTCCTTTACTTTCAGTTATATTTAATGTGAATCTCTTAAAGACAGTATAGAATTGGATCTTGCCTTTTTTTTTTTTTTTTTTTTAATCCCTTCTGTGTAATTCAGCCATTAGCATTAAATGCAATCCTTGGTACAATTAGATTCAGGCACCATTTACTGTTTGTTTTTTATTTGTCCCTTCTGGGTGTTTTGTTCCTCTGTTCTTGCCTTCTTTTGGATTAAATGTTCCAAAATGATTTTGGAATTCCACTTCATCTCTCTGTTGTTTTTTAATGTTTTTTTGTGCTTGTCCTAGGGATTACAGTATATCCTTAATTTTTCTTAGAGTTATTGTTTAGGGTTAGTATTACAACATTTTATAGAAGATGTAAGAACCTTGAAACTGTATATGACCATTTAACCTCTCCCTGACATTATGCTGTAATTGTCATGTGTATTACATTTACATATTTTATAAATCCCATAGTGAAGTGTTAGAACTTTTACTTTAAACAGTCATGTATTTTTAAAACATTAAGAGAAAAATAGTCTTTCATATTTACAATTTCTGGTGCTCTTCATTGCTTCTGGATATTTGATTTTCTGATATCATTCACCTGGAGAACTTTGGGATTTTTTTCTACCTTGGGTTTGCTGGGACAAATAACCCCAGTTTTCTTTAATGTGTTAGTTTTTTAATTTATCTTCATTTTTAAAGGTCTATGGCCTGGATATAGAATTCTGGGTTCATAGTTGTCAGCTCTACCTTCCTTCCCCTAGATCTTCATCATTGTACTGTCCTCTGTCCTCCATGGCTTCTTATGAAAACATTGATTTTTACTGTTTTTCCTGTATTTAATGTGTCAAGTTTTTATCTTCTTTTAAAAATGTTTCTTTATATTTGGTTTTCAGCAGTTTGACTCTGTGTACCTGGATGGAGCTGTCTTTGCACTTACCCTGTTTGGGGTTTTCTGGGCTTCTTTAGTCTGTACATTGGTCTTTCACCCAAACTAGGAAATTTTCAGCTCTTCCCCCCCCCCCCCCCTGCATTTTTCTCTCTCTCTTCACCTCCTGAAACTTGAGTAATACAAAATGTTTGCTCTTTTGCTCATGTCGCGCAAGACGGTGATCATCTGTTTCTTCTTTGGATTGGATTTTCCTTTTTTGCTTCCTTAAGCATATTTATATTGACTGTTTTAACATCATTGTGGGCTAATCCAGCACTTGGGTAAATTTCCACTTGAATATAGGTTAGATTTTCCTGCTTGTTCATATGTCAAGTAATTTGGGTTGCATTGAATTTACTTTGTGAATGATAATTTGCATCAACTCTATTCTATATGTTCCTTCAAAGAGAATTGATTTTTTTTTTTTTTTTTTGGAGGGGGGTTCTTAACAGGCAGTTAATTTGGCTGAACTTAAACTAAATTTTGACTTTTCTCTGGCAGGCGGCAGTTCCCCTGATCCATTCAGAAAGCTAATATTGAACAAGTGCTGAGTGTCATGCACCATAATAGGTGACTGTGTTAGAAATAAAAATAGACATGGACCCTTACCTCAAGACACTTACAGTCTAGCTGATAGAGATAGGAAAGTGAACAAATAAGCATGATAACTTCCCATACGTCACTGAGATAATACCTGGAGGAAGCAGTAGGGTTACTGAGAAAGGAGTTGTGAAATTGTTAAAATGCAATTTAAAAATTATTTTTAAAGCAACCCAATACTTTTGAGAACAGGAGATAGTTTATTTGTTATATATCATGATGATGAGAGAGCGGCTGTTGAATAATTGTTAGTTCCACTGTCTTCCTGTTCTTAATTCTTTGAAGAAAAGGACATGTTTCAAAAGCACAGCATATTGTGGGGAAGCAGTATTAAAAATAAATGTTTAAATTCTGAACTGCTGTACCAAATAGGAATATTTTATGTTTGGTTAAAAAAAAAAAAGATTTGATAAAATCTAAGCAAACGACACAAATGATCATAGATTAGGGAATATTAGATATTGCTGAGAATAAAAAGACCTATCTATACTAAAGGTACCACTGTTGGGAGAAAGATATTTCAAAAACCATTTATACTAATGGAAAATATATCTTAAAAACCTGTTAAGTTTCCTATGTCAAATACCAAGGAGGTTTTTTTTGTTTATACTTATATCTGTAAAAATGAATGGGTAATGTGAGGTTGGTTTTTATTTTGTAAAAACACTTGCCTTAGCAGTAATTTGAGCCTTTCTTTTCTCTTTTTTCCCTGTTTTAACAGTGTATCCTATTCAGTACATGTATCTGAAGATTACCCAGGTATGCTTTTCTTCTTTCTATTTTTTATTACAAATACTCATGTCATGATTTCTTTGAATATTTTTTCCTTCTGGAGATGGAAAATATATATAAATATATCTAGGAGTGAAATGTTGGCAGGAAAAGACTTGAAGATCTAGAAGAATTCTGCTGGTTGCCTGTGAGATTCATGTCTTACCCTGAGATGCAGTCCAGAAGCAAAATAGTTTCCTGATGAAAAGTCATTTACTTGAGCCCATGTGATAGCTTCAGCCTGTATATATTTATCTCATTGCAAGTAAAACAAAGATTCTCTGAGCTGGTTTGGTTGTTGGATTTGGAACATCATTTGGCTTTTCATAACGTAAATATAATAGGTAAGAATAACAGCTAAACTAATAGCTAAAAATAGTAATAGCAAAGAATAGGCCTGTCTTCATTTTTCTAAGCATATGAATGATTAAACAATTCTCACAATAATCCTATGATATTGTTACCATAACATCACCATTTTCCTCCTGAATGATGACACACCTAGTAAGAGGAAGAGTTGGGACTTGAACCCAGTAGTCCAGAGCCTGTGGACTGTCCCACTGGACTAGACTAGGTATCTTGTATATGCATGGCTCTTCTCACTGTGTGTCTGTCTCCTGAAATAGATTAGTAGGCCCACACACACTTGTCCCTAGAAGACAGAATGTAAGAACACTGCAGATCCATTTTTCTGTAAATCAAACAAGGGTTTTTCTTCTAGGCCATGGTCAGTCCTATTTTCGAGATGCATGCCACCTCACAGAGCCCAGGCTGTGGATGCCAACATTTCAGTCATGGCAATTTGAAGATACAAACAAGATGTTCCTCTTTAGTATTTTCTGCACAAGTGATATCTATAATTTTATCTTGAATAAGAGCATAAGGATTGCAGACTTAGTGCAGAATAAATACACCTTGATTAGTTTACCTCAGAGAAAAGAGTATAATCCAGGAATCTAGTGTTTATCATATTTTGTGACAAAGAACAGCAAATTTTAACTGCCTACATTTCATATATATATGTATATTCCAACATCTGACTTAATAAAATCAGATGGTCACCAGATTATACTGTTGTGATCTGCCAGTGTCATAAATTGGAATCAATTCTTATTCAAATCTAGCCATTTTATTCACACACTGTGCATGATTTGGATCATATTTTTCTATGTAAAATTACTAGATTGTTATAAGTAACTTTGATTATATGTACTTTGAGTATTATTAAAAAATAATTAGTTCATAAGGTAGTATGAAGATGTAAAACTTACTTCTTTAGCATTTAGGCTAGTATTTTTTGTGGCCGTTTGCACCATGCACTTAATCTTTTTTTTTTTTTTGTAATATCAAATGTTACATTTAAAAATAATTTTATAGGGGTGCCTGGGTCACTCAGTTGGTTAAGTGTCTGCCTTTGGCTCAGGTCATGATCCTGGGGCCCCATGTAGGGCTCCCTGCTCAGGGGGGAGTCTGCTTCTCCTTCTCCCTCTGCCCCTCCTCCTGCTCATGCTCTCTCTCTGTCACTCTCTCTCTGTCTCTCAAATAAATAAATAAATCTTAGGGCGCCTGGGTGGCTCAGTTGGTTAAGCGACTGCCTTCGGCTCAGGTCATGATCCTGGAGTCCTGGGATCTAGTCCCGCATCAGGCTCCCTGCTCAGCAGGGAGTCTGCTTCTCCCTCTCCTGCTCCCCCCTCTTGTGCTCTCTCTCTCACTGTCTCTCTCAAATAAATAAATAAAATCTTTAAAAAAAAAATCTTAAAAGTACCATGGTTAACATTAAAAACAAATAAAAATAAAAATAATTATGTAAATCATAAACTATCTTACAGTTATTTTGCTATGATCGCCACATGTGTTAAGCGTTAGTATTCTTTAAGACTATTGTATAGTTTTATATGGGGAGTTATTAATTATTAAAAATATGCTTATTTTTATATAAAAGTATATAAAGTGTTCTAGGCAGATTTCATGGAAATAGCAAGACAAAATATTTATGAAGAAACATTTTTTGTAGATGATTTTGCAATCAACTTTCTCCCTTATGATGTTTTTGATGCTGAATGTTTGCTAAATAAGTATGTTAGGAAAATTAAAGTTACCTCAGTGT
This sequence comes from Mirounga angustirostris, assembly GCF_029215605.1. Taxonomy (NCBI): domain Eukaryota; kingdom Metazoa; phylum Chordata; class Mammalia; order Carnivora; family Phocidae; genus Mirounga; species Mirounga angustirostris. The sequence goes on along the minus strand of NW_026991715.1, from coordinate 117,969,176 downwards.
TGTAAATATTATAATTATTGTGCTTCTCATCTGAGGCAGCTTCTAGAAATGTCAATCATGAGAGGACTTTAAGTTAGGGTGATAGAAATAATGCCACAAATCAAAACCCACCTTGAAGACTGTTAAGTGAATAATTCTGTAGCACAGGAAATAGGGCAGAAGATGCCTTTGGTAAACCAAGCGAACCAAATGTTTAGCTCCCTCTTGTGGCCAAGATGCATCACTGACTTTTTCTCACCTTGCGGGAGGGAGCCCCTCTTGGAAACGCAATATACAAAAATTGAAACTTAAAACTAAAACACTGGTTATCATTTGTGCTTTTTTAAAACAAATTCCCATCCTGGAGAGAGTCTGTAGTGAATTTACAATATAATTTCATTTCTAAAAATAAAAGAAGTGTAAATAAAACACCAAGTATGGGTGAGAGAAATTTTAGTGCATTTGGAGGTCGTATTTTGAATTGGTTGATGTAACCAGTACACTGTGTACCAAGTATTTTCATATACATAATTGAATTGACTCTAAATGCCAGTTTGTGTATAGGCAGAACAAAGGCTGTCGTCACATTTTATACTTGAAGAAATATGCCAAGAGAGGTTAAATAGTATTTCCCAAGGACATGTAGTTTGGTGGTAAAATCAAACCTATAATTCAGTTCTAATTCCTAACTATCACTTATTGGGGAGAAGTAGTGGTAGTATTTTTTATGGAGCTTTCTTCAAAGTGAATATTACCATGATAATATTTCCCCATTGTTAAATTTTAATCTACATTTATTTGTACTAACAGTTCAGTTAATACACTTGATTTCTCATGTAGATAATGTTGTATAAAAGTTATATGTTTGCTTTCCCTTTCCAATATTCATCCTTGTGTTTTTTTCTCCCATAATGCTACTAGAACTTCCAGATTAATTTTTAATAATCTATATGAAAGTTGGCAGCTTTGTCCTTTTTTTCCAAAATTAGTGACCATACTTTCATCTGCTTTCAGAAAACTACTTTTCTCATTTACCAAGCTTTTTTTTTTTTTTTTTTAAAGAATGAGTATTAAGTCTTTAGCAAATTCTTGTTTAACTTCTGTTGAGGTATCACATATGTTTTCTCCTTTGAACAACAAGGTGACAAGTTATATTATTAGTAGATATCTTAATGTTGATCTTTAAGAATTAGATGCATTTTGGGGGTGCCTGGGTGGCTCAGTCGGTTAAGCGTCTGCCTTCAGCTCAGGTCATGATCTCAGGTTCCTGGGATCGAGTCCCGCATCGGGCTCCCTGCTCTGCAGGAAGCCTGCTTCTCCCTCTGCCCCTCACCCTGCTTGTGTTCCCTCTCTCACTGTCTCTCTCTCTCTGTCAATTAAATAAATGAATAAAATCTTTTAAAAAAAGAAGAATTAGATGCATTTTGTCATATACTTTGCCACCAAAGGCTTGACATTGTACCTATTCTTTGGCATTCAACAGAGCATGCAAGCAAATCTCTCTGAGCCTGGTATCTTTTTAGGGATGGTTCTGGGATTAATAATCGTTATTTTTCTGCCACGATTATTATCTGTTCTGATTTTCTATTTCTTAGTCATTTTTAAACATGTGTTCTTCTTGAAAGCTCACTATGTTGGTGAAATGTGCAACCTTTTCAACAAAAAGTTGTTCATAGTATTCAGTATGTACATCTGAAAATCTTCCGCATCTCTGTGGCTGTTTCTCATTTCTGTTGTTTTACATTTGTTCTTGCCTTTTTCTCCCTTTGATTTTTCTTCCCCAGAGTTTTACCTACTGTAAAAATCCTTTCAAACAAATAGCTTTTTACTTCATTTTTAATTTCTAAATGCAGTAATCTTGATAGTACTTTTGTTAATTCCTTCTGCTAATGTTCCTCAGTCTTCCCCCCCCCATCCTAGTTTCCTGGATTATATGGTTGAGTGATTATTTCATCATCCAAGTTTGAAAATTTGGAACTTTCTTTGTCCTGTGGAAATGTATGAGCATAATCCTTCAAATTCAGGATTATGTCACCCTGTTTATCTCCTTAGGAACGAATTTATCATTTTATAATTCCAATCTATTAAGTAACCATGTCATCTATTGAAATTAGTCAACAGTTTTGCTTTTGTGAACAAAGACGGTCTTTAGTGAGCATTAGTTTTACCTTAAATAACATGTATATAAATGCAATGCTAAATGATAGGTTGGTTCTTTAAAATAAAGTGAAGAAATAGAGCAACCTTCTGGTTTACTTGTACTTCCTTATGTCATATACACTGTAGACAGATTTTGCTTTTTGAAGGTAAGTATATTACAAGTCACAGATAATTGGCTCTGCTGTAATAGAACAGCAGAGTTTTTTCTCATCAATTCCCACCTTTAATTAGGAGGCTCACCTATTGGTGGGTGTAAATTCTCTCATCCCTTTTATATGCTTTACAACATACTGCAATTGTTGAGTGACAATTTTTTGATATTAAAAAAGCATAACAAAGCATTGATGTTTGGATTCAGACAGTTTCACCACTTACTAGTCATGTGTAATTTTAATTACTGAAATAATTTGGGCAAATTGCTTAATTTCTCTGAGCCGTGGTTTCCTCATCTTTAAAATAGGGATAATAAATGACTGGCTTGAAAGTTGACATGAAGTACATGAATATTATATATAACATTCAGGGGAGACATCCAGATTATATTATAAAACCAATAAAATTATAATCCCTTTAGTTACATAGTAATGAATAATGGAATGACTTGGCTTAAATCATGTTGCATCTGAAATGGAATGAAAACAGTAGTTCAGGAGATGCTTTTTCATGGCTTTCTACCCATCTCTCCCCAATTGTCCACGAGAGTTCCAGTAATGCTTGCATAGTCTGGTAGGGCGGGGAAGAGAAAATGTTCATACTGGTTTTTTTTTTTTTTTTTAAAGATTTTATTTATTTATTTGACAGAGAGAGTTAGTGAGAGCAGGAACACAAGCGGGGGAGTGGGAGAGGGAGAAGCAGGCTTCCCGCCGAGCAGGGAGCCCGATGCAGGGCCCGATGCAGGGCCCGATCCCAGGACCCTGGGATCATGACCTGAGCCGAAGGCAGACGCTTAACGACTGAGCCACCCAGGCGCCCTGAAAATATTCATACTGTTAACAGCCTTTAATAAAGATCTTGAGGTCCTCTACAAAACTTACACATTAAAGAACCTAACTGTCTCCAGAAGTTTCAAAAAAAAAAAAAAAAATTTGGCAGCTCTGGAGTCAAGTGGGAGAATTCCAGTGAAGGAATTTGAGTTTGAAAACATTTTATTCTGTCACTGACTCATTCTGTTACCTTAAATGCATTCCTTATTCTTTTTATGTCCTACTTTCTCATGTCTAAACAAAGATGATGTTATTATTACAGATGTCAAAATACTTTGAGGAAGGTTTAGAAATGATTATTTAAACAACAACAACAAAAAGAAAACAGAATTCATTCATACAGCTGGACCGATCCTCAAAGTGCATCAGCAAACCTTCATTTTTAGAACTAAGCTGACTGTGGCTTAGTTAAAAGGGATCAATAACTAGTTGGTAGCTGGGTCTAGATTTTATGTGCTTTGTCTACTTTCCTGTATTTCTGTTCTTCACTTGGGTATATACCCCGTTGACCTGGCCTATTAATGTTGTAATGATGATTTAATAGATATTGTCTTGAAACCTGAAAACATTTTGGCTTGGATAAATTAAGCCAGAAACAGAAATTGAAAGTGTTCTAATGCCCAAATACTGATGAAAATACAAACTGGTAGAAAATCTCTTAGAAAATGATATGGTTGACTGTGTAGTCCTGTCTTTCAGCATTATGCAACATGTCTTCACCAAATTATATTCTCTTGAATCAAAGTTGACTGCTTTCCAGTATCAACACTACGTAAACCATTTGAACCTTTAAATTGAGTTATTCACTTCCCCATTTTCATAAACAGAAAATCCTAACTTACTTGCCTCTTGAAGCTATAGTAAAATCCTCCTTGTTCCATGACACTGAGATACTGCGTGATACTGTGTCCATTTTACGGATTTTTCTGGATCTCCCCTTCTAGTTGGTGGTCAGCTATTACTTCCGTTACTGTAAGCCACACCTTTTTTTTTTTTTTTAGATTTTATTTATTTATTTGACAGAGAGAGACACAGCAAGAGAGGGAACACAAGCAGGGGGAGTGGGAGAGGGAGAAGCAGGCTTCCCGCTGAGCAGGGAGCCTGATGCGGGGCTTGATCCCAGGACCCTGGGATCATGACCTGAGCCTAGGGCAGACGCTTAGCGACTGAGCCACCCACGTGCCCCTAATCCACACTTCTAATACTCATTTTCTCCATAAGTTTACTTCAAGGAATCCATTGTACACAGGAAAAGTCTAATTCAGTTGATTCCATAGCAAATAACTTGGATCAGTAAGACTCTGAATGAGGGTTTAAGAAATTTAAATAATGGCTTTGATAGAGGGGTTTTGATTCCTACCTCAGCGTATGAGGTTACTGACAGAAGAGACTCCAGATGAAACGTCAAAGTCTCAATCAATATGATGAGACAGTAATTAAAGTAAATTTATATTAAATCCATTTCTTAATTTGTGGTCCCACTTGATAAACACAAAAATCTCACACCTTCCTTGATGCTATTTGAAAACAAAACAAGGCAAAATTTGCAATTAAAATAAAGTAATGGGGCAAACCTGTTTTGTTTCAAATCCAATCTATACTCATGTCCTCTTACCTTCCAGAATAACTGTGAAAGCCTTGTGTCTCTGTTGAGCATCTTTATAGCTACGCTGTGACTACATATTGCTCTCACTGACTCAGTACTCTAGGTCTTAAAAACAGTGCAGATGTTTCTTTGGAAATAAAGTAATGACTTTGATATCTATCAGTTAAAGATCATGTTCTCACTGTACTGACACAATATTATGAAAACTTGGCTCAAGATCTTTTATCTTGTACTCAGACAGTTGTCAGAATACTCATTTCCTTTTGCAGAAACTGATACAGGTTTCTATTATTTGTTGGGAATATTTTACACTTTTTATTTTTATATTTTATATATTTTATACAACACGGAGAGTATTATAGGACCACTGCTGATGAACTGATGAAGTGTTTGTTAAACAGCTCTCTCACAGATGCTCTGTACTCCTCAATGAACCAACTAGGATAAATGGCTGTGCGTTATATTATATTACCATAGAAGCGGAGGTCTGTATTTATTAGGGAAAAATCCTAGATTTATAAAATATATTTTCCAGAGAAAATAAATGATGAGTAAAATAATTAAGTAAGCTGTGGAACAATTTAATGTTCTATGAATTCAACTTGTATAGTATTTAATGAAAATTCATGGAGGAAGAGTTGTGAGACTTCATATCAATTTAAAATGTGTATTAGAGTAATACGGCGGTATGATTTTCAATGAAAGCTTTAGTTCAGATTTTTTAGAGACTTGATATTGAATTTGTTGCACCAAATGTTCTTGTTTAGCTTTCTCCTTCCAACCACTAACCTGCTTAGGAAGGTTAGCAGGTACTGATAACTGGGAAGGACCCTGTTCATTGAGTTAGGGCAAGCAATTGCATCCAAATGATCTGTTGCCCCACGGAATATGAGAGATATATTTGGGCTATAATCTCTATAATTTCTACCCAAAGTCTCTATTTCTCTAGGAGATGCAAACATCTTTAAAGAGGCCATTTAAAATTAAATCACACATAAATCTGAAATACACGTAATTTTTTCTAAGATTAATCAGAGCAGTAGTATGTGCTTCATGAGTGATAGAAGTGATGTGGATGTAACCTCATTTTTTTAAATAAAGGGTGTCTTTTTTCAAATTACTATGACTTTAATTGTCCATATTTCTTTGCAGATAATACATACGTGTCAAGTTCAGAAAATGATGAAGATGTATTAGTTACTACAGAGCCAATTCCAGTAATTTTTCATCGAATAGCAACAGGTAATAGGAATACACTATTTTTTAAAATTCTAGGTTAATATTTTCTTGCCTGTAGGTAGCTTTATTTTTTTTGTTTCTTTTAGCCCATGTAACAGATATTTATCTTTAGGATCTATAAATCCCCATATAAATTTTCTATTTAACTTGTGTTTGTTTTTTAACAGTTTTTTAAACACATAAATTTACATTCTTTGAAAAAGTCCTGTTTAAATGCATTATGTTAATATTTGCTCTAAAATATTCCATACATAATGATACTGCTAGGGAAACTGAATATTTAAAAAGCTGACTCAGGGCAATGTAGATCCCATGAAATATATAATGAGATCTGAAGCAGTCTATATAGTGGCACTTTGGTTTGACCATATTTTTATGGGCAATGGAAAATCAGAAGAGCTTATATATCACATAACTTCCCAACATAATATAATTTCAAAATATTCCTTAATTTTCTTGCAAAGAAAGAATCACCTGAGGGGTGTTTTTACATTGAAGCTTATAAATGTTTGGTAAATAGTATACTAAAAACTGAAATGATGTTTTATAACTTTCAGAATTAAGGAAGACAAATGACACTAACTGTTGCTTATCCATAAAATCCAAATTACAGAAGGAAAATGGAGAGGTATGGAAATTGCATTTCATGTTTTATATTTATTGAAAACATAAAGGCATATTTTAAATTTACCTTGTATTTCTAGTTAATATTATCACTGTTATTGGGGTTAAGATCGCATCTAGTGTATGGAACACAAGCTTGTAGCTGAGAGACTTAATGTGTGGGGAGGGTAGTGACCTGGAGTTAACTCTGAGAAGGAAGCTCCCTTTCAAATAATAGAAAGAATGTCAGTTTTAAATCTAAATCAGATACATACGAAGCTTTCTTTACTTATTCTCCGTACGTTCGTCAAATAACGTAGTTGACTAAGGAGCACTTATATAACTTACAGTTCTAACAACTATATGTGGCTATCCATTGTTTCAATGGGACCCTCACAGGTTCATTTGTAAAAGGTGGTCTCTTTAGCTAAGGTAGCAAAGATTATAGGTATGTAGAGTCATTATTATTGACCAATGTTAAAACAACAACAACAAATTCATACGCCCTTCCTCACCTTTAAAAAGTTTGCTTGAATCAGTCAATAAATACTAGACATTAAACAAACAAAATGAGTGCAACAGGACCAACAATTCTTTGCTCTTAACACTATGTACCCAATACGACCTTCCCTTTCTCTTAGTGTTGTATCATTCCCTCTACTCTTCTTTTTCCACAACGAGAACCACAGATTTAGCAGTACTGCCGCTAAAACCGAAAACTGTTCGCATTTTATCAAACCCAAATTCCCTTTTATAGGTTTTTCTTTTTCCTTAAGAATTCGAAATTTGTTCTGGAAATTTTAGGGATGATTCCAACACGTTGGATTAATAGATTCCTGTGTCTAATGGAATTTGCCTTTCTTCTAATTATTTTAACAGAGCCAGGGATAGGAATATCATCATTAGTTACTTTAGATGAGTTTTCATTGTTTGCACTTTAGACACATAACAGATGTGGTTCAGTTAATTAGAAATTCAAACTTCAAGTTCAAGCATATTTAATTAAATATCCTTTTGAAATCTGAAGTCTAAAGCAAATAACTTCTATATGCAGAACGCTCTCTTTGTAATTAATTCATATTTATTTTCATAATTATTATTGGAGTTAAGAGTGCCTTTTGTTTCATACCATTGTGTAGAGTTGGCAGTGGAAGTGAGGACAGTCAGGGATAAATAATGCCGAGGAACTTTTTAATAAAAAATCGAATCAGTATGAACTTCTCAGAAGTTCTATCTGAACAAAGCCAAAGTTGTAGGTGATTATACATAGTTTATATATATATATATATATATATATAAAATGGTAAATTGTACAACACAAAATCGATGAAATAAAACTTTTAAAAAAGATATACATAGAGCTTAATACACTGACAAAATGTCTCCTACTATCTTTTGTTTTTGGTTTGTACTGCACCAACAATGTCTTTTATATAAAATCCAGGTGATAAGCACAAGACTTAATCCATTATGGCCATTATCTACTTTTTTTGAAAGAAGGCAAGCTAGTTTGACCATTAAAACTTTCTTCTGATTCTATTATTTTAAGGAGTCAAGACAAAATAGTACAGTGGAAGAAGATTCTGAAGGTGATAATGATTCTGAAGAATTTTATTATGGAGGACAGGTGAGTGCATCAGACCTCCCAATTATCCGCTCTCAGAGTCCACGGTAGGCATCCATGTCCTAGTGGATTCCTGTGCTTGTGGTCCGAGAGCCCTGCACGTTAGTTCTGTAACTGGCTTGCAGATCTGTATAATTTCTCTGTTTCTTATTTGTACATATATTCAGAAATTAAGGTTACTTTGGCAATTCTTTGACTGTAATCACTCACTTGCATTGAAGTTATCTTAATTCATTACAGAGATTTTGCAGATGGCATTTTATTCTATTTCTGACTTTTACATTTCTTAAGCATGTTGGGCTCAGTCAGTGTTTTGAAATGATGACGCTTCTAACAAAAGCATGGATGGTTAGTTTTAAGTAGAACATGATTAACCTTTATAAAAATTGATGGTCCCGAGTTACTGAGCATCCTCAATATTTGTATTCATTGTCTTTTCCTCTTACACTGACGTAAAGTGTTTGTTGGAAAATTGTGATGAAGAAATATCATAATTTATATATATGAAAATGGTGTAGCCACATATGCATATATATAAAAGAATTCACTATTTTTCCAGGGTAGTGTTAAAGTTTTAACCTGTGCAGTTGATTTTAGGATATGGCTGTATATGGTGTCTTGTTCTGGTTCTGTAAACCTCTTGAACAAATATGTTTTGTAACTTGTGTAATGTAATGGGAAGGTAGTAGATTAAAGTGGTGCTTTTTTTGGTTGCTGTTGTTAGAGAACGTGCGTGCAAGCAGTGGGGTGGGGGGTGAGAGAGAGAGAGAGAATCTTAAGCAGGCTCCACGCCCAGCATGGAACCCAACATGGAGCTCAGTCTCACGACCCTGAGATCACGACCTGAGCCGAAATCAACAGTCGGGTGCTTAACCGACTGAGCCACCCAGGCACCCCTCTAATTTTACTTTTCGAGCATAATACGTTATATGAGACTTATGACCTAAGCGAACCTGTGAACTTTAGTGAATATACTGCAGTATTCTATTTTTCAATGAAGATGACAGAGAAGATATCCCTGGCAGAACCTATAGGGGGACCTGCTCAAGAGATGGTCTGTATTTGATTCTTCTGATTCTCTTCACCCCGAGTCATTCCTGAACCATCCCTTTTTGTCAGGTGACCTGCTCAAGAGATGGTTTGTATTTGATTCTTCTGATTCTCTTCACCCCGAGTCATTCCTGAACCATCCCTTTTTGTCAGGTGACCTGCTCAAGAGATGGTTTGTATTTGATTCTTCTGATTCTCTTCACCCCGAGTCATTCCTGAACCATCCCTTTTTGTCAGGTGAACTATGACGGGGAACTGCGCAAGCACCCCCAGCTTGAGGCTGATCTGTCGGCAGTGAGAGAGCTATACGGGCCGCATGCAGTTTCTCTCAGGTAAATCAGTACCTCTCGTGAATAAAAATTAAAATGACTTGGTAAGTCATTGGGATTTTTCTGTTGAGTTATTTAAGTGGAAATATTCTTGGGCTTAGTTATATTTGAAATTTCTTAAGACATCCTGCTGTGTTTCTACTTATACAAAATGGACTATCTGTAGCTGTATGGATTTTTTTGGTTTTGTTTTTGGTACATGTGGTTTAAGAGTACATTGGTGCATTAAAGAAATTAGTTATTTTGGAGAGTTACTTTGATAAAATATCAGTCTTAAATAGCGTCCTAATCAATTCCTTTAATAGACTTGGCCAGCTGGCCCATGCAGTCCAGTCATAAATCAAGGACACATCATGTGAACAATAAAAGTAAATAATGCATAACCACTGGTGTCCAGATCACATTGTGATGTGATCTGACCCCAAAAAAAGAAAGGGGGAGAAAAAAAAGGACATAAGTTTGCAGTGTTTGTTTAAATGATAATATATTTTATCTTGCAGTTACTTCATATATAATTTGGTGATAAATTTAAAGACCATTATTTATCACTTTTAATTATTCAGAAGACCTCAGTATCCTTACCTACCATCTTCTCTCCCTCATTTAAAAAAGAAACTCTTTCCTGTCACTATCCTAGTTTCCCTCCACGACTCAGATCTGATTATTTAAGATTCTTCTTCTTTGCCTGATGGGCAGCCTCCAAGTTGCCATGGAATTTCAGACTCCGATCCCAGCCTGATCTCGGTTCCCGCTTTATCCACCCAAACCACCCAAGCCCGTTCTCCAGACGTGCTCTGTTCCCTCTTGACTTCCGGCGTTTGCATGAGCTGTTTTCTCACCAGCGAGTGCTTCATTCTTATTCAAGCCACAATCCAAAGGCCAGCTTCTCTGGAGCCTCCTTTGAGTTTCCAATGCCGATTAGTCGGTCTGCCCTTCACATTTGGCTTTCACCTCATTTATTATGCTTCTCAACTTCTTGTGTCTTGTCATTATTGGTTTACTTCTCCCCCTCTAGACCCTAAATTCTGTGCATGCAGGGACAGTGCGCTATTTTGTTGGTTTGTTTTATTTTGTTTTGTTTTTGTTTTTTTAATCATGCTTATATTTTGTTACTTAATATAGCACAGGGAATATATGAAATATGGGCTGATGGATTCTTGATTGTTTGTATGGCATCCATGAAAGATGTTTACATTATCGGTTACTTTCTCTTCCATGGACATATCTAGATTTTGAGAGAGCCAACAAATAATTTAAGCTGGGAAGTACAACAGAACTACAATTGATAATTGTCAAGTGTTTCATTTTAACTTCAGAAACAAACTCACCACCACCTACAGCCTCAGTAAACTGGGGTTATATACATCCATCCTGTCTCTCCCACTCATGGAGGTCTGGTCGGCTGCAGTGGACTGAGAGTGATTGGGATTATGCTTGGAAAAACAAATATTTGCAAATTTCAAGGTTTTAGCAAATTAGCTGCAATTATTTCTCAGTTGATCTCTACTGTGGCTCCAGGGTAAGGAATATGAATAGTTAGTAAGGGTGTTAGAATGAATAAATGAAGAAGGCAGTTAGGGATTTATCCATAAGTGGTTCAAAACAAGGATTAATTTTTTAACTTGAGTCGAAATTTGCTTGACTGCTTAAAACTTTGATCGCAGTAATTTAATCCCCTCCCCCACTAAAAAAAAAGAACTCTGGGATAGAGTTAATCATACAATACAACATATAGTTCAGCTTCTTTTCATTTGAGGTACCTATCATTTTAGGGTATTGCCTTAACGCATGTTGATTGCCTTTATACAAAGTTAAGGAACTATCTTGAACACACATTTCCATGCTAAGCTCTAATTACACTGTCATATATATATATATATATATATATATATATATATGGAATATTTTTTGTTTCTTCAGCAAGAATTTAAGTACCAGTGATCATCTGTTAGTATTTTCCATTATTAATAAAATTATTGATAACTTACCAACTCTTGAAATTAGATAAATATTTGGAATTTCATTCAAATGAAATATTGAAAGTCATAAATGGCTTTGATTTTTTTTTCTCCTTCCCTATTTCACTTATAAGTTTTGATTCAATTTAAATCTCTATTAACATAAGCCATGTTCTTACCTGCTGTAGATTTTCTATAGCTGTAATTTTCTATAGCTATCGAGAATGTTTCCAGAATAAATAACCTCCCAGAGGCCTCATGGTATAAAGTATGAACCACAGCAGGACTAGTCTGATTTACTTGAAATAAATATGAATGAATTTACTGTCTAGTATCGACTACTGAGGCTTGGGGACATGGCAAGAGTAGTAGTTAGGCATAAGGTCTTGGAACCTTCTTCCTTGCAAAGTTCTAAGCCTGCTGAAAACAGACTGTTCTAATTAGCTGTTCTTTTACTTAATTGAGGTTTATAAGAACTTAATGGAGTTTGAAGAACAAAAGTACCTCAATATGCATAATAGGCTATTTGGCGTCATTTTTTTTTTTTTTAATGTGACGTATTTAATGAGAAAGGCAGCTAACCACATCTAAGTTCTCTGTAAGAGATGAAAAGAACTGGCATTGCCTCACTTGAGGCAAAAACCTCTTAAAGTAGGTTGAAAGAGGAGATAGAAACAGGGACTAATGACCAGTTCATTACTGAAGTAGGTAATTTCAGCTCTATGTGGCCATAGCATTCAAAAGCAGGATCCTGGCTGTGTTGAACCATACTTATAAACACTGATGACAGTTCCAGTTCATAGGCTCTTGTATTGGAAGTGAGTTAGATTTCTGGAGAAACACGATAAACCATCAGTTTATTAGACTGAGTGAACATGTCTCATCTTGAATCATGCAGCAAAATGAGGATGTTTGATGTTTTTCATTATACATTTTCTCCTCTAGTCATGTATTTAAAAAAAATTTGATCAGTGCCATCGGAAAACAATTTGAGGTTAATATTTTTAGAAAGGTGTGGGGAATTACAAGTCACAAAATTCTCACGTGGTCAGGAATGAAATGATTCTGACAATTTGCTTGTGGTGTTTCACACGTCTAACCCATATGAAATAACCTTTGCTTTATGATCATACCATCTTCTGTTTTAAAAGTCGAAGCCATATGAGTAATATTCTAGCCTTTTTATGATGACTAATGCTTAATGAAGGTTAGAAGATTGCAAGATTGTGACTCTTCTGCATTTTTAAAAAAGATTTTATTTATTTGAGAGAGAGAGGGTGCAAGAGAGAGAGCACAAATGGGGGGAGGGACAGAGGGCGAGGGAGAAGCCGACTCCCTGCTCAGCGTGGGGGCTTGATTCTCAGACTCTGGGATCATGACCTGAGTTGAAGGCAGACACTTAACCGCTTAACTGACTGAGCCACACAGGCGCCCCATCTTCTGCATTTTGATCACCTTTTGTGGATGGACAATTGTAATAGGGCCTTTTGGAGTTGATGTTCTGGAGGACAGGGCATACTGGGGAGTTTTTAAGGTTGAGGAGGTTGTGCTACTATATTCAGGCTCACATACTTCCTTGAGAGAGGGAGGAAGGGAGGGCGGGAAGGAGGGAGGGAGGGAAAGAGAGCAAGAAAGAGAAAGGAGAGGGGAGGGGAGGGGAAGGAGAGAAAAGCCACAAAAATCTGTATGAACCACTTATTCTGGGTTTCTGCATTTCCATTTGTAGTGACCGGTAGGATTACTTACAGATCTTCTGGTTCCTGTCCTCTGGTATTAACCTGTCTGGTAATTAGACAGCTAATTTTGTCCAGTGAAATGTGAATGTGGGTACTAGTGCAGGAGTTCCCGTTTCCCCCAGGCTCCCATCACTATGGGCTCCTGAGTGACCCCAGTGAGGAGTAACTCCCCTCCAGCCCTCCGAGTCCATAGGGAACATGTAGCGTTCATGATGTATAAATCCTTTTTTTGTGTTAAACCATTGAGAGCTGAAGAGGTCTGTTACTAAAGCATATCTTAACCTACGTTGAAGACGTCATTCATCAAAAGATTTGCCGTTGGATATTTGTAGTGTCCTTTCCAGCTATTGGTACTCCCACTCCTGCTTCTGGAGCCTCCAGAAAAAAGGTCTGACTGAAAACCAGGGGAAAGTGACGACAGGAAGCACCTAGAAGAAACAAAGGGGGGAGTATTTTCCTAAAACACTGGCCCGTAATCTAGTTGAAAGCTTCAGAATGTCAGGTCCCGGACAGTCACCCCTATTCCCAGTGCCTGTACTTTCTTCAAGTAAAACCAAGGATTTTTCAGTGGGGGAGGAAGGGTTGTAGAAACTGTATCTCTTATACACTGTCATTTTGTATCGCCTTCTTTTTTTATCTGGACCTAGTTTTTACATTCTTCTCAGTCTTGTTGCCTTTTAGAGAAACTTCAGAGCACTTTGGATACAGTCTTGCAAATGCTTTAATCTACCAAGATTTCTTTCTGACTATTGAGTTTGCATATTTCTTGGCCCATTCACAAACATCTCTCCCACACTGAGCAAAAAACACACATTGAGTAGGCATGCAGAGAGAGACAGGGAACGCTTGTTGAGTTTCAGATGTCATAGAAGGTGTTATGTTTCCTCACAGAATCTATTTCTTCTTAAAATGTAACTGACCAGTCACTGAATGCAAGAAATAACTGAATAGTAATGATTTTAGTTCCCGAGAACCTGTGATAGAATTTCATGTAAATGTGTATATGTATAATTTCCTTGACAGCTAATAAGGGAAGGCTAGATATCTAATAATATTTTTATAACCAGTGCAATCACTGCTAATTCTGATCAGGTAGTGTTATAAAACATCACAACAGTATAATGAATAAGCTGTAGTTTTATAGAGAAAGGAGGACCAGGAGAGATGGTCTAACATTTACTATATTGTGAGTATGGATGTTGTGTCTCATTAATGATGATGTTATCTTGATTAGTTCCATTAAAAATTAGGAGAAGAAATTGCCAAGAATTCTAACACATAGTGCCCTCAAAAATACATGTTCATAGAAAAATACATTTCGTACATATGTTCTTAAATGAACTAGGTCATATGTAAATATCCAAAATCAAATGGCCAGATTTCAAGATATGTTGATTGAAAGAGTAGCTCAGATGTCTGGGGAAAAAAAAAATTGTGAAGCAGTCCTTTCTCAGTTCCAGGGTGTAACAACTACATCAGATCATTTCTGTGTTGTTCTCCTTATCTTAAAAAAGTATTCAGGTTCAATTTGATGTGATCTTTTCACAGTGAATAAATATAGGCAGTGCATGAAATTATTTTGAGTTATTATAAACCCAATACAGCATTCAGGACACAATCAGATATCTGGCTTCACAATTCAAGTTGCATTCATATTTCAGGCTTTTGACTTGATTCTGCATTTGCTATTCATGAGATCCAGGGCAACTGAAAGTTATTCAGATATAGAAGCAATCCTGATGACTGGGTCGCTGCATCTGGACAAACTGTAATCACGCTTTGTAATCTCGCAGTGGGAAATCTGAAATTACTGGCATTATATAAAAAGGGCATCACAACGGAAATTGGTTTGCATATACGCAGTGCTGTTGTGAATTCTTTGAAGTGTGGCATAAAAACAAAAAGTGTAACTATTTACAGATCTACACCTGCAGAATCCAGTTAATTGCAAATCTTTAATGCCTCTGCCTCTTCAAAATTCTGTATTTGTGTTCTGTCTTTGTGCTCTGCTGTGGCAGGGAAGAGCACTTATAATTTTGTTGTTGTTGAAATAAATTGATAGTGTTAGAAATTAGGAAGATACTAACCACAAGAATGTTGAAGAAATCATATAAAGAATACTTAAAGATACACATATTAAATGTTTTAAAAGAATACATGTCACTTTCTGATCATAACTTTATGATAAATTCTGTTGAAGTGGTCTGGAAAACTCTGAAGAAAACAGCTGTGGGTAAGGTTCTTACTGATTTCTCTTGTCTCTGATTCCCTTCTTTCAGCCTCTAATTGCACCAGTCTTGCCACTGTAACTAAATTCAAACAAAAGTTATTCTCCCTTGGGAAACTGGCAGTGACCCGAGCAAATGAACGCCTGGTGATGATGGGGATGTGGAAAGTGGTCGCTGTGATAAGCTGACTGGTGCGATTAGAAATGGTCATAACCTTTTAAAATAGTAATTAAATGACATATATCAAGACTCCCAAATATAGTTATATTATTTATTTCATGCAGTAATTTTAGAAATGATTCTGTGAGAAGACAGATGCACATAGATTTTTATCCAGAGGCCTTTTTATCAATATTTACAGTGTAAAAAAAAAAATCAATAGCAGCCTCATAATTTTAACATTATCTTATTATAGAATTGTATTTATACAAATACAACCATTTAATTCTATGATTTTGAAGAATATTTCATAATATAGAAAAATACTTATTTTAGAAGAAGTGAAAGAGCAGGACAGATTTTTATATACCATATAAAATATGGAATGAGATATAAGCGAAGATAATATCTGAGTGGTAGTATTATAAGTTGCTTTTGTGTGTTTTTCTGACATTTTATAAAATGAGCTTGTATTACCGTAGTAATCAGAAAAAGTAGATACGTTTAAAAAATTTTTTTTAAATTTTACTTATTTATGTGACACAGAGAGAGACAGCGAGAGAGGGAACACAAGCAAGCGGAGAGGTAGAGAGAGAGAAGCAGGCTTCCCGCCGAGCAGGGAGCCCGATGCGGGGCTCGATCCCAGGACTCGGATCATGACCTGAGCCGAAGGCAGATGCTTAACCGACTGAGCCACCCAGGCGCCCCAGAAAACACATACATTTTATATAAAATAGGTTTTACCCACAATCTACAGTTAATAAATAAGTACTTTTTTTAAAAAAAGTTTTGGTTTTTCTATTTCTATTTTATTTAAAAAGGGAATTTCAGTTTCCATGCATTTTTGGTAATCTACTTGCTCCAAATAGTATATTTTGGAACATAACCCTCTGGATAGTAAATATTTTTATATCAACTTCTTTAGTAATGGGTAAAAAATTTTTCTATTGTACCAGTGTGCTATACTTTAAGTATTTCCTTATTATTTAATATTTGTTTCTGTCCCCAGTTTCTACACTCACAAACATCCTTCTGGGCAGAGGTTTACACATACTTGTTACAGTTTTCACCCCACTTAAATGTCTATTGAACATCATTAATAATTGATCCTCATCATTACATTTAGTGGTTCTTTCTTTTAATTTGCCAACACAAAAGATGTTTGGCTTTTATATTTATGAATAAATTGCTGATGTTTAAGATTGGCAAATTATGACCACTGGGTCGTGGGGCCCATTTTTGAACAGCCTGAGAGATACAGATAGTGTTTGCTTTTTTTAAAAGGGTTTAAAGAAAAACAAAAACCAAGAGGAATATGTGACAGAGACCAGAAAAGGCCTGAAAAGGCTAAAATACTTACTATCTTGACCTTTACAGGAAAAGCTTGTTGACCCCTGAACCAGAGGCATAAAAGAGATGGTTTATTTGCTTGGTCCTTATTCTTGGCATGGTGTCTGTATAATTTCATAAATAAATTGGCATATTTTTGTATCTAAATTTGCATATCATATCATGTCTAAATTTGCATAAGGTTACAAGTGTTCTTATCCTTTATGAATAACACAGATTTTTTTATTATGTTATGTTAATCACCATACATTACATCATTAGTTTTTGAGTAGTGTTCCATGATTCATTGTTTGCGTATAACACCCAGTGCTCCATTCAATACGTGCCCTCCTTAATACCCAATCACAGGGCTAACCCATCCACCCACCCCCCTGGCCCTCTAGAACCCTCAGTTTGTTTCTCAGAGTCCATAGTCTCTCATGGTTCGTCTCCCCTCCGATTTCCCCTCCATGCAGTGTTTTTAAAAAGTCAATTACTATGTGAATAATTTTTATCCCTTTTCTTTTTTATGTAATCTAAAAATATTATCATCAAAGAATAAAAAATACAATTTCATAAATAGTGAAAATGTGGTCAGTGGTTTGATATATATATATATTTTTAATTTTTTAATTTTTTTTTTTTAAAGATTTTTATCTATTCATTTGAGAGAGACAGGGAGAGTGCACGTTCAGAGGGGTGGGGCAGAGGAGAGGGACAGGCTGAGCAGGGAGCCCTGTTTTGATATATTTTTAAGGGGTTGATGGAGAAAGCACAGAGGCTGAGTTCTTATATTCTTTTTTTTTTTTTTTAAGATTTTATTTATTTGAGAGAGAGGGAGAGTGAGAGGGAGAGTGAGAGGGAGAAGCAGACTCCCTGCCGAGCAGGGAACCCGATGCAGGGCTCGATCCCAGGACCCTGGGATCATGACCCGAGCTGAAGGCAGACGCTTAACCGACTGAGCCACCCAGGTGCCCTGAGTTCTTATATTCTAAATGCTGCTTTTTGTGTGTCATAGACATTAAAAATCAAAAAACCCCTTCGATTCCTTCATTCATCAAATTACGTAAAACCATTTGATCATTAGAAGTGTCTTCTCTGAACCCTAGACAAGTGCCACAGTTTTGTGTTATATTAACCTTACTTGAATAGGAAATACACAGAAATTATCATTGAGTACTATGTGCCAGATAATATCCCACAAACGGTTTTGAAATTGAACATGAATTCAATGCCTGACTTCCCCACTGACTTATCGACTCTTTGGCATCTGATTTCAATTCTCTAAAGCTCAGTTTCCTTGTTTGCAAATGAGGGTAGTAATGGTATCCTCGTCAGAAGGCTGTGATGAGGACCCTGCAAAGTGATAGTTTATTGAATAGTGAACCGATTAATCACCTGTGTAAATAAATAGGATGTGTGTGTTTAAATCTTGGCTCTGCTGCAGAGTGATGATGGGTAAGTTACTTTATTACTCTGAGCCTCAGTTAATGCGTATATAAATTAAAGGTGGTGGTGGTACCTACCATGCACCGTGATCACACGTATGTAAAATTCTTAGAATAATTTCTGGCACATGAGTGCTTAATAAATACTGGCAGCTAACTTTTATCATTTCAGTTATCTGTATAATTTTATTTCTCATCCTATATAGCATTTGTAACTTCATACTTTTATAAAAATATAAATACAGATTTATGTATATAGAGAATCTGGGGAAACTATTGTTTTTATGTTCTTTCATGTATGCTGGTTTACGGCTCTACATGGGCTGGAGAAAGGTTGGTGTTTAGAACGTCTTCGTGTGGCACATGGTGTTGTTACTTGTTTTAATTTGGATATATCAGACTTCCAGAGCTGCCTATCAAAACACGATGACATGTAAGCGGCAGAGCCCGTGGATCCGGTCAGAACCAGTGATGTTTAGCATGGAAGGGAAAGTCGTGGGCACATCCTTGTGGCAGTGAATTATTTTCCCACCCTTTCTTCCTGTCAGAAACTCCTTCCTTTGCCCTTTGAGGCAACTCTTCCTCTTCAGAGAGCACAACAAAAACCAAGTGGTTGAATTCGCCCCAGAGAACTGGGGATGTTTGAAACTATGAAGCAAACAATTCTTGAATTTATGTATGCAAATGCATGTACGTAAAAATAGAAAGATGTCTAGACGGTATAAATAGTCACAGGAGATGACAATCCAACTACATGGAGTTTGTTAATTCATGTCCCCAGTCACTTCTGAGCGCTCTGTGGAGATCAGTGAGAAGAGTTAGGGATTGAATCTTTGACTTAAATGAGCACACATTATCTTTTAAGGAAAATGGAAAAATAAGTGTTAATCTTTGCTTTCAGGGAATACGGAGCCATTGATGATGTAGATATTGATCTGCATATTGATGTTAGCTTTCTGGATGTAAGTATCAATTTATACAATATGATTGGTACATTCAAAAACGTTTATTTGTATTGTTGGAAAAAATTAAATATTTGCTTCTCATTATTAGTAACAAGCTGATTTTGTTAAAGTGATCATAGAGAAATACAATGACTGGCTGAAGAAACACATTTTATATATGTATATTTTTACATTGGTTCTTTTAATATATTCTGAAATTTATGGGCTCTTAATATAGTACTTCATTATTTCTTAAATTTTCACTTTAATTTTCCTGTGTAGAAGGTAAAAATTAAGAATACTTTGACATTCTTTTCCAAACCCTAGGTCTTGAGGTAATTTGTGAGCCTTATTGATTTATGTATGTATTCAAAATAAATTTAAAAAAGCGTTTCATTTTGGAAAAAAAAATCAAGAACTCTATAAAAGGTGACTAATTCATCTTTTAATATATTTGCACAGGAGGAGATTGCTGTGGCTTGGGAAGTGATTCGAACAGAACCTATAATTGTCCGACTACACTGTTCCCTTACACAGTATTTAAATGGCCCAGGTTAGTTTTATTTCTCTGTTTACTATTTTGAGTATGAATTAGTTGTGCTTTGGGCGTGAAAGGGAGTGTTCATTTGGTAATTCTGAGCATAATTGCAGCTATCTTGATAATGGTATTTAAATATACTTGCATCCTAACAAAGATGGTTTATTGCCAGTATAACTTATGGAAACAGAAACATACAACATTTAGTTGTATAGGTTTCAGGAGTTGACAAGTTGCTGTGAAACAAACAAATAAAACCTAAAAGAGAACTTTGCATATAGTAGAGGCTCAGTAAGTATATTTTGGGTTGCCCTTAGGTTTAATTATTTATGTCTCTGATTCTGGGATTCGATTTTAATGTTTACTTATCCCACCTTTGATTACTGATGAATTTAGCCTAACTATAAATATAACATACTTCTATTTTTAAAAATGGAGATCTTAGTAATATTTTTGTTTTCCACTATCTTGAAGGATGATTTTGCTGTATCTCAAGTGATAGCTATTTACAGCAAAGGACATGATTATTAAATCTTGCCAATACTTACTGGATTAAGATATCTTCCCCTACCAGATACACATGCACATGCGTGCATCTGCACGTGCACGCACACACATGCGTGCACACACACGCACTGTATCTACTCATGTTGCTACAGTTATATACTGCTGAATAACAAACCACCCCAAACTTAGCGGCTAAAAACAGCTTACCATCTCTCACTGTTCTTTGAGCTCAGCTGAGCAGTTCTTGCTTGGAGTCTCCCATGCCTTTGGAAGTCAGGTGGTAGATGGAGCTTATGTCAACTAAAGGCTCTGCTAGGTTGGATGCTCAAGATGCTGGACTTTGAGATATCTTGCAGTTGATGAGTGTGTCATCTTGGAGCTCAGCTGCGGCCCCTTGACTTGACTGTTGACCTTACACATGGCTTCTTCATGTGGTTCCGGTTTCTTGTAGCATGGTGACTGGGGTCCGAAAGCAAGTGTTACAAGAGACAGGCTGTGGATGCCACCTGGAAAAAGGCACAGTGAATCTTCCGCTGTATTGTATTGTTCAAAGCAGTTGAAAAACCCACCCAGAATCAAGGGATATGGACATAGACAGCACCTCTTGAAGTCAAGGCCGTCTTCACACATCCTTTACTGTGATGTTGGCGCGTTTTTCTTT
Source organism: Mirounga angustirostris (assembly GCF_029215605.1). Classification (NCBI taxonomy): domain Eukaryota; kingdom Metazoa; phylum Chordata; class Mammalia; order Carnivora; family Phocidae; genus Mirounga; species Mirounga angustirostris. The sequence continues at coordinate 117,948,095 of NW_026991715.1, read as the reverse complement.
AGGCATATTAAGGAACTTAACATCTACTATTAGCTTTTACCCAAGAAAGATCCCTGACCCATTCCAAGTTTATGAAATACATAGGAAAATCTTTCATTTTGAAAAAGTTTCTGTTGAGTCACCTCTTTTCTGTTTTTGTATAATGATTTCTACTTAAATAATCAGCTCTTAATATAAACAACATATGATTTAATGCCAGGCAAAGACAACTCGATGTTACATATTTTTATTGTGATTATTTCAAATGTGTAGAAATGTAAGAAAGAAGAAAAAGAATTACTCATAATCCCTCTATAGTGAGAAACCTGTGAATAGTTTGGTGTTTCTCTTTTCTCTGCACACATGGCTCCTTTTCATAAAGTTGACATTGAACTGTATAGTTATACACCTTAATGTTATGTCACGAGACTGTCCTCAAGTCATTAAATATTCTAAAATGGAATAATTTGTAATATCTGCACAGTATTCCAGGTATAAGTGTATGTGTTTTTGCTGTTTCCCCAGATACTTTGTTGTATGGTTAAGTTTTTTTCTTTCTTTAGGGATTTGATATGTGACCATTCGATTTTATTCTGTTGGTGGTTAAAAGAAAAAGCAGCTCTTCTGTCTGAACTTTTTTTTTTTTTTTAATTATCAGGGTTAGGAACAAAATTGGGTCAGTTCATCTCTACTCACACTACTCCATCTGTGTGAGATGAGAATGTGGCATGCTTTTATGTAATCTTACCACTGTTACTCACTTTTTAAATATAATCTTGAATTTTAGGCAGAGATTATCCTTTTCAACGTCTCTTTAAAGATTTGTTATATTTCCATGGTTTTGTAAATGTTCTAACAATTATATTCTAATTCACGTTTAGATGATTGTATTGTTCAGTACCCCTTCTTCGGTATTACAGCTCATCCATAATTTAGTCCTTCTGTTTTCATTTCTATTAGTTGATTTGCTACCTAATAGTTTGTAAACCAAAGAAACATGAGGATTATGCTTGTTTTTTTCATACTGGAGAATGACTCTCTCATTTTGTGAATGAGACACACTTGACCAACTATAAGTTTATGGGGTTATAATAGTCCCCCGCCCCCCCCCCCCAAAAAAGGTAAAAATACTTGAGAGACTTCTGCTAGTTTGTGTCTGAAGTGTTTTAATTTTGTTCATTTGCAAGACATCTATTTTGGCGTTGCTTGTGTTTTGTTATGTGTACTTATTGGGCTATTTTTTCCCTCTTTTTCCTTAATATTATCTTTTACGTATTTATTTTTCAATTGGTACCCTTTGGTCTTAATTTACCTCAAACAAGTTTTGTGACTAATCCAAGGTTTAGACTGACCTAGTTAGCAGTTCTTTTTGAAAGCATTCATTGCTAAGTTTTGGAAATGTATGAGTAATACTTATTTGAGCTGTAATATTTAATCAGGGCTAATCTGACAAATTATCTGTAGGTGAACAAGAATGATAAGAATTAAAGAAATATACCTCCTTATCCACTTTAATATTAAAGATTATTTTCAATGTATATGAGGAAATATATTTTAAATAAAAAGACATGATTATTCTTATTATGTATTTTTTTCAGCATTGCTGGTGTATAAGTCTAGTTTCTGATCTGAAAGGCAAGGCTGCTTTTAGTTTAATGTGATAAACAACTAACATTATTAAAAATGTTTTTCTGTGCAAATCATCTCATTATTGGCACCTGCACATGTACATGATCAGTGTTAGAATCATTTCCACGTATCTTAAGCAGCCCTCACTTACTGCCTTCCCAACCTACGTTATATGAAAGACAAGGAAAAATCGAATAACTTTCATCTTTTTTAAAACATAAAAATATTTCTCTAGTGCATTCTGTCAAGTTCTTCCTCAGTCTGTTGTCCCTAAAAATGAACCCTCGTGGGGAATTATTTGGTTATTTTAAGGTAACTTTTAAATAAATTTAGGAAGAATAGACATTTTTATATTCACTTTTCCTTTATTCCTTTAAAGGAAGATTTGTTCATTGTTTTTAATTTTATGTATCAGTACCATTCTGTGTTTTTTGGTTTTTTTTCTGCCTGAGGTCAGTAATTTTAGCTAAATTTATTCATGAGTACTTGTTTGCTTACTGGGACTTTTATATTCCAGTTTATTTTCTAACTGATTCTTAGTTATCAGAAAACTATTACTTTTAAAAATTTTTATAAAAATTGAGGTGCCTGGTTTCTTCGTTGGTTAAGTGTCCAACTCTTGATTTTGGCTCAGGTCATGATCTCAGGGTTGTGAGATTGGGCCATGCATCGAGCTCTGTGCTGAGTGTGGAGTCTGCTTAAGATTCTCTCTCTCTCTCTCTCCCTCTACCCCTCCTTCCTGCTGTCTCTCTCTATCTCTCTCTCAAAAAAAAATTATAAAAATTAATCTAAAACATTTTTAGATTTACGGAAAAATTGTAAAGGTAGTACAGTGTCCCCATATACTCTGCATCCAGTTTCACTGGTTATTAACATCTGAATACACTCAAGGCAACTAATAGTAATAATTAATTTCATTAATTTAATAGTAGTATAAGTTTTATCACTTGAATCTTGGAACAGTTTTGAAAGTAACATCTTGTTAGCTCTTTCAGTATATTCTAAAATTTGGGTCATCCAGATTTTATACTACTAGTTGAGTCAGTGTTTGTAACTTACATTTCTCTAGAAGATTTATCATTTTGGTAAAATATTGATGTTTATTTTCTAGTCATTCATAGTATGAATAAGTTTTGGTCTTTGTATCATTAATTTGTAGGAATAATTTATATATTCTGGGTAAACATTTGTGTCTCTTATCTCTCTTTTCTCTCTCTCTTTCTCTCTGTGTATCTTATATAATTTCTTCCGGTGACAATTTCAGTTCTTCTAGTGCATTTTGGATTTTTCAAAAACCAGGTCCCTTTTGTTTCTCTGCCTCCATCTCCCCAGTCACTTTTCCCACCTACCTGGGAATAGATTGTGTCTTCTTAAATCTTTTAAGAGAGAGCATAGCATGTTCCAATTTTGTCATCTTTTCTTAAAAAAAAAAAAAAATTCTGCTGAGTTTTCAAGATGTTAGGATTTTTCTTATTCATTTTTGAATTTCTGTAGCCCTGGGTTTGGGATAGGAGGGATTCGAGTGATGTCCACTCTGTTCCTCAGTCTGTATCTAAGGATTAGCATGCTTTTGGAAAAGGAACTGATTGATGATACTAACAACAGTTTTCTTTGATCAGTGGAGTGTTTGTGTCCCAGAGTAACTGCCAACACGGGGGGTGAGGAAATTGGGGATACCAGTTTGGTTCCAATGTGGAGCACGTGTGATCTGAGAACGTCCTGTTAACAAAGACAGTTCACCACCTCCACTGATCCAGAACACAGTATCTCTTGCCAATTACTTTAATAAGTTCCTGAGTGATTTTTCCTACTTCTACCCTTGTTTTCTAATGACCAAGAATGATCTCCAAAATCTCTATATATAAACCATAAATAGCAATGTATAAGACTGTGTATATGCTATTTTTAAATATGTATGTGTGTATAAATATTTCTTACATACTATATAATATGTAAATGTATAATATATTTATGTCTGTGTACATATTAGAGTGTATCATATATATTACTTTTCAGTCTTTTTCCTGGCTGTTGGTTAAGTTTCAGCTCAACGTATTGACTGATTATTTTTTCCTTTGCAGTGCCCACTGTTGATGTCTTTCAGATTTCTACAAAAGAGCGATTTGGATTGGGACATCAGCTGAAAAAGTAAGTTTCCCAAGAATAAAAAAATAAATTTCTTTGAAAGAGAGCTGAGTTCTCATTTTGCTCACTCCCCTCCCCCTCTTCTTATTAAATAAGAGCTCTTTGAAGTGAGCACCTCAGGAGAGGAACTCATCCGATGCCAAGAGCTGCATCAATAATTTAGCTGGCAGAGCTCACCTCTCGAAGCAGCCACAGTCCTTCTGTTTGCCCGCCCGGGTCCACTCTCCTCCCTCCAACACCTGCCCTCACCTGTGGAGGTTGATCTGTGTGGGTGCAGGTTCTCATGTGTTGCTGTGTCTCGAATGTGACCAACAGAGGAGGAAGCAGTATAAAAAAGGAGTATTTATTGCCTTTGGTTTCCACTCTAAGAGGTTACCTTGAGTTGACTAGCCCTTCAAGTGAAGCTTTCTTCTCTGCTCTAGGCCACAGCCTATCCATGACTCTCTTACTGGGTTCCGTTACACGTTCCCTCTGCCTGTTCCTTGGGGCCTAGAGGTGGTAACAGTTGGCAGCCACTGCCTTGTGCTTGGCTCCTATACTTACACTCTTGAAATGATCATTCTTTTTTTTTTTTTTATATGACAGAGAGAGGCACAGCGAGAGAGGGAACACAAGCAGGGGGAGTGGAGGAGGGAGAAGCAGGCTTCCTGCCGAGCAGGGAGCCCGATGCGGGGCTCGATCCCAGGACCCTAGGATCATGACCTAAGCCGAAGGCAGATGCTTAACCATCTGAGCCACCCAGGCGCCCCTGATCATTCCTTTTTTAAATAAACCCTTTATTTCCTCTTCGGACCTTGACTAATGCAATGAATGAATTTATATTTTATGAACATAAAATTATCCCAGTCAAAATGACTTTTAAAACATGATAGCATATAGTCAAAATATAAATTTAATAAATCCTATGCTATATATCAGCTATAAGAATTTGTATTACTGGGACGCCTGGGTGGCTCAGTCGGTTAAGCATCTGCCTTCGGCTCAGGTCGTGATACCGGGGTCCTGGGATTGAGTTCCGCATAAAGCTCCCTGCTCAGTGGGGAGCCTGCTTCTCCCTCTGCCTCTGCCCCCCCCCCACTTGTGCTTGCTCTCTCTGTCTCACAAATAAATAAATAAAATCTTAAAAAAAAAAAGAATTTGTATTACTGGAGAATTTCCGAAGGATTATTTATTCTTCTGAATATGCAAATTTTACTTCAACTTAAATTTACCATTAGATTATTATATATTTAAACACGTGGTTTGCATCCTCAACGATGATTCAGTTCATGTGTTCACCTGTATTTTAATGAATTTTAATTGGGCATCAGACATCAGCCTTTATTGAGCAATGTTCTAAGAGAAAGTACTTTGAAACTTTTTATTTCATTTACTAAATAGAGATTTATTGTGGTCATTTTACTTGAGATTGTGGATGTAAGAGGAAGCTTGTGTGTGTGTTATCAAGGGTTGTACATATTATGGAGCTCTAGAATTGTCTTAAAGTTTTTATGACTTGACATTGCTCAGATATGAGTTATGTGTGGATCACATTTGAAAGGAAATTAAGATAAAGGGAGTATTCTTGCAAATTCCCAATGTTGCGTTTAAATGTGAACATATAAAAATTAGATAATAAACCCTTAATGTTTCAAATTGCACATCTCTAAAACTAAATTCAATTTACAACATATGTTTAGCACATTATATAATGCAGTGTGGTTTCCTTATAAGCACTTAAAGGAGCAATTTTCTCATTTTTCTGTACTAGGATTAGGTGTGCTTTTCCATTGGAATTGGTTTTTTTGTGTGTGTGTTGTTTTGTTTTTTAAATATTTTATTTATTTATTTGAGAGAGAGAGGGAGAGAGAGAGAGCCTGAGCAGAGTGAGGGGCAGAGAGAGAAGCAGACTCCCCGCTGAGGCAGGAGCCCAACCTGGGGCTTAATCCTGGGACCCAGGGATCATGACCTGAGCCAAAAGCAGATGCTTAACTGACTGAGCCACCCAGGTGCCGATGTTTTTTTTTTTTTTTTTTTTTTTTATGTTATGTTAATCACCGTACATTACATCATTAGTTTTTGATGTAGTGTTCCATAATTCATTGTTTGCATATAACACCCAGTGCTCCATTCAATACATGCCCTCCTTAATACCCATCACCAGGTTAACCCATTCCCCCACCCCCCTCCAATCTAGAACCCTCAGTTTGTTTCTCAGAGTCCATAGTCTCTAATGGTTCGTCTCCCCCTCCGATTCCACCCCTTCATTTTTCCCTTCCTACTATCTTCTTCTTTTTTTTTTTTAACATATAATGTATTATTTGTTTCAGAGGTACAGGTCTATGATTCATCAGTCTTACATAATTCACAGCGCTCACCATAGCACATACCCTCCCTAATGTCCATCACCCAGCCACCCCATCCCACCCACCCCCCACCACTCCACCAACCCTCAGTTTGTTTCCTGAGATTAAGAATTCCTCATATCAATGAGGTCATATGATACATGTCTTTCTCTGATTGACTTATTTCACTCAGCGTAATACCCTCTAGTTTAATTGGATTTTGTTTTCTGTGTTGAGCTAATGTCTTACAGGTCTTGGAGCTAAGCATGGAGCCTGCCTCTATGTTATGCCATCCAAGTTGATTACCACCATACCTTGGCACATCTTTTATTTTTTTCCCCCTCCTGTGATGTTTTCTCCCCTCACACAATTTTCCTTGTTTTTAAATTTTTTTTCTAATTTAATAACTTGATTTTTTTAAGAGCAGTTTAAGGTTCACAGCAAAACAGAACAAGATACAGAGATTTTCCATATACTTCCTGTCCCCACATATGCGTAGGCTTCCTGTTATCAACATCTCCTACCAGAATGGTACATTTGTTAGAATTGATGAATGTACATTGACACCTATCATCCAAAGCCCATAGTTTTTACTTTAGGTACTTTTGTTAGCCACTTAACCCGTTTTTAAAAAAGTGAAGTGAAGTTGATCCAAAGGAGGGAAGAATTATAAAAACAGAGACATCTTGGAATATATGACTTTCTGCCTTTTAATTAAAGATGTCTGAGTTACATTGTTTGGGCTCAGAAAAAGAAATGATGTGTATAATTCCAACTCTGAGAAATTAAGGAAAGCTGTGTTCTGTAGTCATTATTTAATCACTTTGTAGAATATGTCACATTTTATTAATATTTCCATCTAAATGCTTAACATTTTAAAAAGGTTAATTACTTCTATGGATAAATTTTAGTTCTGTGGACAGTTTAGTATATGGGCTAGAACTTTTTCGTAACAATTCCTATTAATTTTTAATCTAATTTACTTTTCCTTAATTATAAATAACTGGGTTTGCATGTGATCCTCTCTAGTCTAAAATAACATGATTTCCAAAAATCTGATCTCATCCTCACAATAAGTCATAAGAGGAAACTGAAATATAAAGAGGTTATTTTCCAGAAACAGATAGTAAGTTAGGAAGGCAGACTGAAAATCTAGGCCTTTTGTTATTATTGCTCTGGTTTGTTTTCAGCAAATAAACACTCATTAAACTTTGTCTGTGATTCTTTATCTGGTGTGTTCCTGGCAGCTAGACGGGCTTAATAATCTTTATCTGGTGTGTTCCTGGCAACTAGACGGGCTTAATAACGATTGCAGGCGCAAATGCATACGCAGTGCTTATTGTATGTGAAGCACTGTTCTAAGTGCTTTACCTACATTAGCTCACTTGATCTTGGCCACAATGCTATCCAGCATGTACCATTACTATCCACATTTCCTGGATGATGAAACCGAGACCCAGAGAGATTAGGCAAGGTGCTAAGGTCACAGTGAGGAAGTAATAGAGCCAGAATCTGACCCCAGATCAATACTTTTGACCCATCCACCAATCTGCTTCTCATATAATTGTAGGTATCCTTTTGTTTTATGTAAGACTTGGGATATGTTTTTGACACTGAATGAATATTGGGAGAACATGAAGGCATTAAAAGAGCCTGAAAGAAAAAATAAATACTGACCCAAAACAGTAGTGGGTCAACAGTGTAGTGATCAGCCTCATATAGAGTATCTATCATTCCAAAGCTAAACATGGCACAGACCATGGAAATACTTTTTTTTTTAAATTTTTTTTTTTTAAGATTTTATTTATTTGCGAGAGAGACAATGGGAGACAGAGAGCATGAGAGGGAGGAGGGTCAGAGGGAGAAGCAGACCCCCTGCCGAGCAGGGAGCCCGATGCGGGACTCGATCCCGGGACTCCAGGATCATGACCTGAGCCGAAGGCAGTCGCTTAACCAACTGAGCCACCCAGGCGCCCCCATGGAAATACTCTTAAACTATATATGACTTGATGCTGAATTTGCATTGATCAACCTTAAGTTGTTTTTAAAAGGAAAAAAAGCCTCGTAAATCTCCAGTTTTGCCTTAAATACATACAAACATAAAATTAGATATAAATGCTTCATCTGTTGAGTTTGCATTTATAAAACAAAATTCAATTTATAACTGCAGTATGAAACACTCAAATTTTAATTGTAAAATTAGTACATTAATTTGATTTGATGCATGATGCTGTTTTGCTGAAGCTGTTAGACCACCGCAGGTTAAATATAGTGCTGGCTCCTTGAGTGCATATTCCTTTTGAAATCAGCATGAGGAAAATCATAGCGTTGCCCACATATACTCCCTTTTCTCTGTTTGAACTACCTTGGGACCTTTGTTGATGCAGCTGCGTTGTGTAATAGACCTTTGAAGTCTTTTTTCAACTAATGGCAGTTGTACCAGCATAATAGTAAAACACAAACACCGGTGTGAGCACTAAAATCTCTTGGTGGCTCTCCATTATCAAGAGGTGTTCGTTACACCACATGTGCTCATCTGTATATTTCACATTACGGTCGACATTAAACACAACCTTAACTTTCTTACAGGACAGTTAACTCCCACCTTTTGAATCCAAGAACATCTAGGGGTGTGGGTGCCCAAGTTTAAGAATTACTGGTTTCAGATGCTGAGGTCACACTTTGGAATGCTAATGTAGTATGAAAGTTGGAACAACTTTAGCTATTGACTTGTTTTTTTGTTGTTTTTCAATTAGTCTATCAAGAATTAGAAAAGCATTTGTTAGGTTTCTTAGGGAATGGTGCATAGGAATGGCAATTTTTTTTTTTTTAATTTTATTTATCTATTTGACAGAGAGAAACGCAGCGAGAGAGGGAACACAAGCAGGGGGAGTGGGAGAGGGAGAAGCAGGCTTCCCGCCAAGCAGGGAGCCCAATGCGGGGCTCCATCCCGGGACCCTGGGATCATGACCCGAGCCGAAGGCAGACGCTCAACAACCGAGCCACCCAGGCGCTCCAGGAATAGCAATTTTTTATAGGAGGAAAAGAATCTGAATCTGCTTGGTACAAAGGGTGGTGTCGCTTGGGATTGCAGGTTAGGTATAGGGACAAATGAAAACCCTAATATTACTGTTCCATTTAAGTCATGCTGAAATCTTGGGTGAAAAAAAAAAATCTTCAAAAATAAAATGTTAAATAAAAAAAAAATTTCCATTGGCCTGAGTTTTAAGGTGAATTTACTGCAAATTTGGAATCCTGCATCATAGACTGCAGTTTTATCCCCTTCTTCCTCACTACCTCTGTAGCTAAAAAGGCCCCAAAATATTCCATAAATGACTGTTTCTTCTGAACTCAACTAAGCTTGCTGACTAAAGGCCAGGGGTGGTAAGTCTGAGGTTGTACTTTGTGGTGATCGATGTTAATTTGATAGAAACTGAGGATCTTGAGAAATTAATAATGGTCTCAGTGCTAAGAGTCACACCTGTTGGAGTAGCATATGTTAACATAGGTCATTCCATATTGGATAGCATAGGTGTTGCAGTTTTGCCATTTATTACCAGGCTAAATTGGGATGATTTCAGTCTTTAACCTTACTTAGCCTTATTTGTGAAATGTGTAGAGTAATAGTTACTATTCTCTGGGGGTGTTGAGAGTTAAAAGAAAAAAAGATCTGTTATATAAATTACTCTTTGGTATATTATAAATGGTAAATATTGGTACCAGTGTTTTGTGTTTTGTGGGGTGTTTTTTTTTTTTTTTTTTTGCTCCAAAAGCAATCTGTGTTAGAAATAACTGAGAAGAACACGAAAAGCAGGCAATGCTGAATTGACTTTTGAAAGAAAATCAGAATATTTTAATTTATTGTATACATAAAGTTTAACTGTAAAATTTCACATCTACTTGAGTCTCAGCCTTAACAGACCCTCTGCCATTGCCACTTGAAAGGTGGGATCTGAGAAGTTGTCACAGTCAGGGACCCTTCTCAGAAAACAATACTGTGTCCAAGTCCACAGCTGATGTTCCAGGATTCTTTGCCATGAAGCAGTGATGAGCCGTGGTCTTGACTTAGAAAATACTGAGATCAGGAGTTGCCAAATTCCTGTTTTATGATAGTAACTAAAAGCTTTTAGAGACACACAGTTTTTTTATATTTTATATATTTTTTTAAGATTTATTTATTATTTTAGAGAGAGTTTGCACGTGCATGTGTCGGCAGGGTCTCGAGAGGCAGAGGGAGAGGGAGAGAGAGAACCTCAAGCCGACTCTGTTCTCCCACGCCGGGCTCGATCTTATGACCCTGAATTCATGACCTGAGCTGAAACTACGAGTTGGTCACTTAACTGACTGAGCCACCCAGGCACCCCAAGACACACAGTTTTGTTTAAAAAACCAGTGTATTTAAAAGTGAATGGGCTAGGGGCACCTGGGTGGCTCAGTTGTTAAGCGTCTGCCTTCAGCTCAGGTCATGATCCCAGAGTCCTGGGATTGAGCCCCGCATAGGGCTCCCTACTCAGCGGGAAGCCTGCTTCTCCCTCTCCCACTCCTCCCCCTGCTTGTGTTCCTGCCCTCGCTATCTCTCTCTCTGTCCAATAAATAAATAAAATCTAAAAAAAAAAAAAAGTGAATGGGCTGTGCAGAGAGAGAAAATTTGCTGATTTCATATTTCTCCATAGAGTCAGTTTTACATGGTTCCTTTTTACTTAACGATTTCACAGTTTCATTTTATTTTCCTTTTCATGAAGAAAACTGCATAAGCAAATCAAGTAAAAAGAAATTGACTTTACTTGTATCTTAAGTGATAAAATCATAGTTAATATCAAACATTATTTCCAAAATGTGTTTCTGTCACCAGCAAAATAATTCAGAACTTCCTTTTGGCTAAAGAACTTCGGCTAAAGTTGTTTAAAGGCTGCCCTTCTAAATATCTTTATAGCCTATTATTTATCGATTCTTTTTTTTTTTTAAGGTATTTATTTATTTGAGAGAGAGAGAGAGAGCAAGAGAGCATGAGCACAAGTGGTGAGGGGAAGGGGAGGACAGAGAGAGGGAGAAGCAGACTCCCCACTGAGCTGGGAGCCCGATGTGGGACTCCATCCCAGGACCCTGGGATCATGACCTGAGCTGAAGGCAGACGCTTAACCACCTGAGCCACCCAAGCGCCCCTATTTTATCACTTCTTTTGTCATTTATGCTATTAATCATATCATAGTAATTAATGAGTTATTAACCAAAGTGCAATAAAGTCATAGAAATTTTCTACATGGTGCTTTCCTACACATGGAAACATCTCGTGTGATTTTAAATTATAATCTCACCAATTACTATGCATTTATTTTCCTTTGATAAATACATTCTCTACATAATAACGGAAATCTCATATCATCTTGGAGCTGTGATGACAGACTTACTTTGGATTGACAGGATCATGCAGACATTCGTTACACAGCAGTGGAAACAGAGCAAAGAGAAATCCAGTTGCCTGCACAATAAGAAGCTGTCAGAGAAGAAGGTGAAATCTCCCCTGCATTTATTTTCTACCTTGCGCAGGTGGGTAGCAGATGACTTCTCTGTTGTCTTCAGTTCTGAGCATGTGCTGCTCCATAGTTAGGTACTTCAGAGCATTCTTTCTGTAGTCTTGGCATTCATTTATTTTCTGTGTGACTTCAAAGAACGGACCAAGTTCTATCGATTCCATCAAAAGCATAGATACCCATTTCTGCATTCAGAGTGTTCGTTTTCTTAACATGCGTTAAATGTGTTAAAATGACATTCTGTGTTTTCTAATCACATAGATTTTTCTGTACCAAAATTAGTTCTGCAAAGAGTTCTGGGACAGGAGGGGTGCAAAACCTGATAATCTGTTTTTGCTTTGCAGGAAAAATATAATTCAGTTCAGTCCATGTGATCACTGTGCCCATATTGCGGTTGCTATCTGAGCTGGATGGGCTGTATTAAAACGAGGTGGTATTTGTGGTCGAGTTGAGTTGATTGCGCCTACCAGGTGTTCTCCGTGGTGTGTCATACTCATGATTTGCCCTGTATTAATTGTTGTTCCGTTTTCAAGGTCGCCAAGTTATCCTCCCCCTGGTTGTGGTAAAAGCAAATCCAAACTGAAATCTGAGCAAGATGGAATTTCCAAAACGCATAAGCTGCTGCGGAGGACTTGTTCCAGTACGGTCAAGACCGACGACGTGTGCGCCACCAAGTCGCACAGGACCTTTGGTCGCTCCCTGTCCAGCGACCCCAGGGCTGAGCAGGCGGTGGCGGCCATTAAGTCGCACAAACTTTTGAACCGGCCCTGCCCGGCAGCTGTCAAGCAAGAGGACTGCCTCACTCTGAAGTCGCACAAACTGTTGACTCGGTCCTGTTCTGGAGACCCGCGATGCGAGCACAACACCAACCTGAAGCCTCACAAACTGTTAAGCAGATCTTACTCCAGTAATCTCAGAATGGAAGAGCTGTATGGACTGAAAAACCACAAGCTGCTCAGCAAGTCTTACTCCAGTGCTCCCAAGTCATCCAAGACGGAGCTCTTCAAGGAACCTAACGCAGAGGGCAGGAGGCTCTCTCTGACCTCAGGGCTTATCGGTATCTTAACACCGTCTTCATCGTCATCTTCCCAGCCTGCTGTGCGTAAATACTTTCATCCTGAGTTCCTAAATGTTAGCCAAGGTGCAGGAGAGGTTTTTGTAAGACCTGGTAGAGGAAAGAAGCAAGATCTTCGTTTTCGTTTTTGTTTTTTAGAATTTACCCTTTGTTTCTTTTTGGATATTACTATAGCATACCAGACATTGGCAACCAGTACTGGAATGTTCATTTTGATTCTGAAAAAATAAATATAGCTATTGATTGAAGGTCTAGTCCAAATTCCTGTTGTGGTCATGAAAGCTGCTAAAAATGGAAGGAAATCAGTTGGATCCACAAATCCGATCCTTTTAAGCAAGCAGGGCATTTTAATGTTTTATCAAGTAGGTTTATCTGTTCTCTAGTTCTCATACATAAGTAGTGGAGGACAAAGTTTGTCTAATAATTAAATTCAGAGTAATGTCCTTCCTTTTATATATACATATAAGAACATTTGCCTGTGAACATCGTTAACTTGTGGAGAGAAGCAACATCTACTTCTGCTACTTTAAGCTTCACTTAAAGCTGCTTTCAGTGTCTACTTTCTAAAACTGAAATCACTTTATCCTGAAGTTTTTTGGTGGAGATAGGGCCAGAAGGTAACTGTATTCAAACTTAAGTCCTCTGCGTGGTATTTATTGGGAGTCAGTCTTACACGGAGTTTACCTTTGGAGTGATCAGCATTATAGCTGATTTCAGATAAAGAAACAGACCTATCTTATGTATATTAAATACGTAAAATAGTTGATAAAAATGTTGTTTACTTTTAGTAAATGCGTGTGTGCGCTGGGGTAAGGGTATACTTAATTCTTAGCCATATATATGGATACACCTAGTAATAGATGAAATTGAAAAAAATAAGATACATTATCAGAAAGTTGTGCTGCTCTTGTATAGCTTTATTTCTAAAATTATATTGTAAATTATACCATAAAATTATATTTGTGTTAAGAAAATGTATTTAAGTATGTTGATAATTTTAGATGGACATCCCTAAAAGCCCATTTCTTATCAAAAGTAAGCAGTAAGGACACACAGAAAATAATGTCAAAATGTTAACATAGAACGTTTTCCGTGACAGTTTCACCTAAGAAAGATAATTTCACATATTCTGTAAAAGAAAATGTCTTACAATCTTCCTGTATGGTTAAGCCTACTACAGTACAATAGTTTAGTGTTGTACCCCCTCAGTAGCTGTCTCATATATCCTTGGAGGAATAATTCTCATTGTAAAATAAGATGGAAATAGTCTAAATGAGGAGGTGGGAGCATTTGACAAAAAGTAGTAGAGAAAATGAGCTTTTGTGATCATTTAAAAATGCCAGTCATTTTTACTAGAAGACCAAATAATTAAGAATACTATTGGTTTAGCTTAGACAAGGCTTGTGGTAGTAATGGCAGAAAGTATGTTATAAAGAAATTCTAAAATCTTGATGTCATAATCAGTGATTTAATTCATATTACAGTTGACCTTAGATCACACTTGTATTCACTGTTGCAAAAAGTCAAAGGCTGTAATTCATATATTCTCTGAGTTAAAAAATTGTTTTCTTCTTTTACTTTGCCTTTTATAGCCAAATGGTGCCAAATGCATTCCAATACGAGACCGCGGCTTCCTAGTGCAGGTATGAGCCACGTCATCTGTTGCAGAAATATTTTAGCTTTTAATGGGTTTTCAAATTATTTATGAACTTGACTTAATTATTTATCTTTGTTGTTTTATTCAGACAATTGAGTTTGCTGAACAGCGGATCCCTGTATTGAATGAATACTGTGTGGTTTGTGATGAGCCACATGTCTTTCAAAATGGCCCCATGCTTAGGGTAAGTTCTCACTGGTAGAATATCAGTGTTGATATAGAATATAAAAGGGTTAAGATATAAAAATAAATAAGTAAATAACTTGATTTACGGTAAATGCTCTCTACTGAGCAAATTATTTAATACACATGGTGGTGTAATTTTGACAAAAGAATCACTATTTCTAAAGAAGTCTATGAAAGAAGAGCAGGTCGTTTCATATTAGGAAAATATTTCTTAGTGAATTTCCTATATGTGCCTATCTGTCGTCTCTCTTTCTTTCCCTCTATTTATATCTGTGTATCCATCTACATATATATCAATATCAATAGATGTAGATGTAGGTGAATATAGAGATTCACATAGCTACAGATGTATATATGCAAGCTTGTGAGCAGTGTTTCTTCAAAACCACACAATTTAAGATGCTTATTCTAGAGAAGAAAGGGTAGAAGTTAGAAGAGATATACAAAGAATCAGAATTTTAAAGATTTCAAAAAAATGCCAGCTCACTGAAACATTTGGGGCATTATTGAGGGAGTATAGAAGTAAGAACCAATGTGTATGTGTTGCCACAAAAAATAAATTTTTCCATTTTTTTAGATGTGCAATTTGGGAGGAATGATCGAGTTTCAAGTTTTTCTGCAATTTTAAAATTGAGATAAAGTTCATATAATGTGCGATTCACTATTTTAATGTATACAATTCAATAGTTTTTAGTGTGTTCACAGTGTTGTACAACCATCACCACTGTCTAATTCCAGAACATTTCCATTATTCAAAAAAGAAATCTGTAACTGTTAGCAGTCATTCCAGTCTTCTCCTTCCCTCATCCCCTGGCAGCCATTAATTTATTTTTTGTTTCTATGAATTTGCTTATTCTGGACATTTCATATAAATGGAATCATACATTATGTGGCCTTTTGTTTTTGGCTTCTCAATATAATATTTTCAAGGTTCATCCAATAGCGTGTATCAATAGTGTATTCCCTTTTTTTGGTGTAATAATATTACATTCATGGATATACGACATGTGTTTATCCATTCATCATTTAATGGAATTGCTGGGACATATGTTAACTCTAAGTGTTTGAGAAACTACCAAACTATTTTTGACAGTGGCTGTACCGTTTTATATTCCCACCAGCAGTGTATGATGGTTCCAGTTCCATCTTCTCCAACACTTGTGATTCTCCTTTTTTTCCACCCCAGTTATAGCCATCTGAGTGTGTGTGAAGTGGTATTTCATGGTGGCTCAGATTTGCACTTCCCTAATGATTAGTGATTTTGAGCATTTTTTCATGTGCTTATTGGCCACTTGTGCATCTTCTTTGGAGAAACATCTCTTTATATTTGTTGCCCATTTTTAATTGGATTATTTCTTTTTTGTTGTTGTTGAGTTATTAAAGTTCTTTATATATATCCTGAATACTGGATTTTTATTAGATGTGTGATTTGCAGATATTCTCTCCTATTTTGTGGGTTTTCTTTTCACATTCTTGATAGCGTCCTGTGACATACAAAAGTTTTTAATTTTAATGGAGTCCATATTTATCAATTGAACTGTTGCCTAATCCAAGGTCACAAAGATTTACACCTATATTTCCTTTTATGTGTTTTATATTTTCTGTCTTAGAATTAAGTCATTGATCCTTTTTGAGTTAATTTTTGCATATGGTGTGAGGTTGGGTTCTAAATTAATTCTTTTGTTATGTAGCTATCCAATTGCCTCGGCACTGTTTGTTGAAAAGACCTTCTTTCTCCATTGAATGATTGTGGCACCCTTGTTGAAAATCATTTGACTATAGATGTATCAGTTTATTTGGACTCTGAATTTTATTCCACTGACCTGTATGTGTATCCTTACATCTGTGCTACACTGTCTTTATTACTGTAGCTCTGCATTAAGTTTGTAAGCAAGAAGTGTGAGTCCTCCAACTTAATTTTCCTTTTATAAGATTGTTTTCACTATTTGGGGTTCCTTGCATTTCTATATGAATTCTAAAGTCAGCTTGTTCATTTCTGCAAAAAAAGGCAGCTGGAATTTTACAGGTTTGCATTGGATCTGTAGGCCAGTTTGGGAAGTATTGCTGTCTTAACAATTTTAACCCCTCCAATCCAGGGACACAGGAAATGTTTCCATTTATTTAGACCTTTAAAAATTTCTTTCTACACTATGTTGTAGTTTTCATCGTTCAGGTCTTGTACATCCTTGGATAAATTTATTTTTGAGTTAGTTTATTCTTGTCACTCTTATCAACTTTGCACTGAAGGTTATAACCAGGGCAATTAGGCAAAAAAAAAAAAAAGGTATCCAGATCGGAAAGGAAAAACTAGAACGATCTCCATTTGCAGATGACATGAGTGCTGTGTGCTAGACAGTGTACAGATAGATATTTTGCATATTGCTTCCTTATTTGATTTTCACAAAACTCTTGTGGTTTATGTATTTTTGGGCTCATGGTTCAAATAAAAGGATTAAGATCGAAAAGAGGGTAAGCAATTTGTTCAGCATCACCCAGCTAGTATGGGTAGAAGCTGTACTTTCAGCTTATTTCTGCCTGATTTCAAAACTGCATCATAAATGCTTATTGAAGGCTTCCTAAGTATAAGGCACCATGCTAGATTCTGTTGTACTTTTTAAGAGAAATTCGTCCTGTTCTTGGGAATATATGCTTGAAAAGACAAATTATAAAGCCTAGAGAGAGACAATTTTGTCAGCACTTGTTTGCATTTTAGGATTTATACTTTAAGGAACATGTAATAACCATTTATGATCATGATCTTTTGTCAAGGTATATGATATATTTGTTTTATTTTACTTGTTTATGGAAAACATACAAAAAGTTTATCTTGCCACCAATACACTATTCTCTATCAGCCAGCTTTTTTCTCAAAGAGATACAATGTTACTCTGAAACCCAAATTAACTAAATCAGCCTTTATTTATTAAAAATTTGTGCAAGTTTGTTATTTTTATGTGATACATGGAACTGTGTAGTTATGATGAGAATAAGGAGAATCCTTTGGTCATCTCAGTTTATCCCACCAGGAGGTCCATCTTTATTTTGTTAGTGTTCGTCTGTGGATCTTGATCTATTGCTTGATCCTTGGCAATGTGATCTTCACTCCAGAAAATAGTAGTAAGGTTATTAATGGCACTTGCTTTTTGAGTGCCTTTTATGTGATCATGCGTTTCAAATAATTTTACATGGATTATGTGATTTAATCCTCTCATGATAACCCTGTGAGGTGGGTATTATTATTATTAGCCCTGCTTTACAGATGAGGAGAACAGTAATTTATTTACTATCAACATTGCTAGTAAGTGATAGAGACAAGATTCGAACCCTGGCAGAATGGCACCAAGGCCACAGTTCTTAATCATGATGCTACTCTTGACTCATGTACTTGAACTGACTACTTTTACATCCTGGAAATTTACTGCATGTGTTGTGGTCCTTGTGGTTCAGTTACTGGCAGTTCATTCCCATAGTAAGTGATAGAAATATCCTGTTTGCTATCAGTATTCTCTGTGCCTTGATTCAATTTTTGTTTTACTTTAAGTAACTGTTTTATTCTGCACCAGTGAAGCTGGTGGTCTCTTTCTAGAAGTGGAAGCGCTTATGTAAATAACGATGTTTTCTAAAAAAGTATATAGCTGGTTATCCGCTGGTTTTATTTTGCTGGGATTCAGACTGATACCCAAGGAAATCAGAAAACCTACTTTGGTTTCTTAAATAGTAAGGTAAATGACAGCTGAAATCAAATCAGGAAATGGAAGTCAAAGGAAGAGAAGTAAACACAAATCAGGAAATAGAAGTCAAAGGAAGAGAAGTAAACAGAAAAAACTGCCTTTTGATGGTCTTAAACAGATATTTAACCTAAATCCGGCATACTCGTTTTTTTCTGTATCTCTCACATTTATATTGCAAAAAGTTTACTGTAATTTTAATAGAAATGTATAAAATTATTACACATAAAATTTCTTCTGGAGTATTAATCACTATACCGACTCATTGACCATTTATTCCGCTCAGATGACACATTACAACTGTAATAACTCCTAGAGATGTGAAGAGGAGAAGTCATATCCCAGTGGGTGATTAAATAGGTCAGATAAAACTCGGGGTCCCATAGAACTCTCTGCCTAATGTTCATTACATTTGTTAGATCTCTCTCTTTCAAAATTCAAACTGTATCTTATTTTTTCCTCTTTTCTCTAAGCATGATTATTTACTGAATGATGTAAGTCGCCCTTTACTACCATTTTCCAGAAGTCCTAACATTTTGGTCACTACTTGTACTGTACTGTCACTTAGAGGTCAGGGTAAGCATGTCATACTTTCTGCACCACCAGTAACTACCCTGCTTCCTGATTTAGAAATACCACAATGACCAACTTATCTCTTTGTTCACAAAGGTTATAAATGTCACTCCCAGGCATGAGGCCTGACAGGTAATACTTTGAAAATGCACAAAACTCACATTAACATCACAAGGATTGTTATTAGAGTCCTGGATTTCCTGTGTGGCAGTGCAGTTTGGATCATGATCAGAGAACCAAACCCAAACCCAATCAGTAGTTCTCTACATCTTGCAGTCAACTAGAGTATTAATGCAGCAAACTGTTGATGCTTTAAAATGTTGATTTTGTCTTCATCCAGTATTTTTGGAAAACACAAAAATAAGGATTTATTGCCAGACTCACCACTGTTTTCTCAGCCTCTTCCTTCCCAGTGTCCTTGTCTTTTTGTTATACTCACACTGAACGCCATGATCAATGCAACTTTGTCTTCTTCTTTGAACCTGCACAAGCGCTGCTGAATTGGGTTGGAGAAAACCACAATGGTTGTAAGGATTGGGGTCTCTGTGTTTAGAAGTTTATCATTGGTACTTGGCAATCATTCTGTATGTCCCTGGTTAGTAGAATTTCCCATTTCCCAGATCAACATATGATATGAAAATTATGATCTCATTTTCTTCTCCTGTCATGTGAAAATATTCCAGATTGCTTGCTATGAATGCACTGATGAGGCTTGAGATTTTTGTATCATTGTTCGAGAATAATGCCCAGTCCTACTGAAGCAAAATCAGCTGAGAAACCTGAGCTGTGGACCTTAGATAAATGTTTGTAACTAAGTTCTTATTTTCAGAGTGTAATTAATGACACCCAGTTATAATTTGGTCATAAGTTTAAGGCATTCCCATGAAAATTATTGAGAAACTGAACATGTAGGTAAACCCTGATATGTCGCATTTTACTTCCTAAGAGTAAAACAGGTAGGTCTTCTTGTATTTAGGTCTGACTTTAATATTTGAAGAATGGATGGAAAAGCACATCCTGTTCCCTCCTCAACTCCTCCTCGCATCCCCCACCTCATGCCACAGAAATAAGATTTCAATTTTTGAAATACAGGCTAAATAGTAATTATACCAAACACTTTAGTTCAGAAATATGATTTTTTTCACATCCAAAATGAGTAGAAAGAAATTGGTTTTAAGGCTCAAACAACAACTTTAGTTGTATGAGATAATAGGGAACACTGTGTTGAAACTTAAACAGGCATGAGCCTATCTTTACTATAAATCTGTCTTGATCTCTGTGGGATTCCTGTCTTTCTTGATGGACAGTGAACTCCCCCCCGCCCCATCCCTGCCCTGAATGTGTCTCTCTTCCAAACCATGAAAAGAACAGGAAGCATTGACTATAAAATCAGAAATACAAAGAGCTAAAGGCTTATAGGTTTTGAATTTCTGGTAGCTATTCTTAATTATTCTCATATGTTGAAAACATAGTTTTTTAATTATGAATTTTATTTACATTGCTCATTTCTCTTTTAGCAAGAACAATTTTAACAATAAATTAAGGGTTTCAATAAACTATGGATATGAAAATAAAACTATGATTTCATAATAAGCTTTAATGAAAATTTTTATTAAACACTTATTTTTGTATACACATTGGGTTAAAACAAGTAGAAGGTATAGCTTATCCAAGTTACCTAATATTGTTAATATTTAAACAGCTCAGGGAGATTTTCTAAACCTTATCTTACTTGGTTCTCTTTCTTGGTCTTCTTATTAACCTGGTTCGCTAGATGTGATTTTTTTATCCCTGTTTTACAGACAGGAAAACTGAACTGTGCGCATCTGCCCCCATTGGAACAATCACCATTTTTTATCTGTTCTATATATTGGGCTTACATGAAAAATTTTGTTTGAACGGAAAGAGCATGGCAGAAAAGGTTTGAAAACCTCTCACCTACACCATGCTATATATAAGTACATAGCTAGATTCTCTTGAGTTTTACCATTTCTGTTTTTAGTAGGAAGTAATTTAAATTCATTGAAGACACAAAGTTTCTAAAATGCAGTTAGTTTCTAAAATATTCTTTAGGGCTTCACCATTTTTGAAATACGTTTTCATTGCACACATTTAAATGGTTTTGATTCAACTAAAATTTAAAATGTATTTGTCTTAGCTTTAAAACTTCTAAAATAAATCTTAGGGACATATAAAGTTATCCTTGTGTTCAAATGGTGCATAATGAATATATTGCAAAAAAATTATGTATGTAGAATGGCAAGAGGGACTTGTCATGGTTTTACAGTTCAAATTACAGGAACTAATTGCTTGAGGACAATACAATAACATTAAGAATTGGTAATATTTTACAAATTAAGACTTATTGATTGTAAACTAAAAAATGAATTCATAAATGATGTACACATTTGGTTATATTTAGGCATATATGCTTTGTATTAAACTATGTGTAGTAAGACACATCATTACATTTATCCAGTAATAGCTATTAAATGACTATGTTCTCTTTTTTTAATACTTAAAAAAATTGGGGTATATGTTATTATTCACTCATTCATTCATTTATTTAAATAATCTCCACACTCAATGTGGGGCTTGAACTCACAACCTCAAGATCAAGAGTTGCATGCTCTACCAACTGAGCCAGCCAGGTGACCCACCTACGTTCTATTTTTAATTGATGCTAGAGCTTTCTGTATAAATAAGTATAGTAATAGCAGAATATGCTGGGGGTGGGGGATTAGCTGAGAGTCAGCTAACATGGGAGAACACTAACCCACAATATAATTACTTATGTTTCATTAGGTAAGAATGATTAGGTTTCTCTTTTTTGAATAAGATATCCTTTCTGTGAGCAATGAGACATCTAATCTTGTTGCTTAATATGATTTGAGAACTTTGTTTTCGTGTGCTATCTTGTGTTGACATTTTCAACTTCTCAAATAAAATGTGGGTAAACATGGGAGAAGGGAGGGTCAAAAGTTTACAAAATCTAGTTTGTAAATGTTTATCTCAAAATTAAGTTGATTTACATCTCAAATACTGTCTTGAACTTTCTAGTAAAAATGAGCAGTAGATACAGAATTGTTATTTTAAAGATTCACTAGTATTTACCTAGTTTGGTGTTAATATAGCATATAAATTAATCACCATATTACTACCTCTATATTTGCTATTTAAAAAGAGGGAAGATAAAATTATAAGAATGTAATGTGTATTTCTAATTTTTTAGTGTGGTAGCGAAATTGCCCTTTTCCCCCCAAAGTTTTCTAGGGTATCTGATTTCCTTCTTCAAATAGTTGCAGTAACCGTATATTCCTATAAATCAGCCTTATACATTTCAACCAAAAAGATGAAGGAAAGAAAAGAAGTGTCCATAAAGTAATCAAGCCATAGCTTTATCTTTAGGAATGTATGTTTACTATTTAAAGTAATGGGTCAGAGACACCTGGGTGGCTCAGATGGTTAGCGTCTGCCTTCAGCTCAGGTCATGGTCTCCGGGTCCTGGGACCCACGCTGGGCTCCTGGCTCAGCGAGGAGTCTGCTTCCCCCCTCCATCTCCCCCTGCTCATGCTTTCTCTCTTTCTGTATCTCTCTGTCTCAAATGAATAAATAAAATCCTTGAAAAAAAAAAAGTAATGGGTCAGTTGGCAAGTCCATGTGATTTGGAGATTTGAATATAATCAGGTCTGGGAAGAGGATGAAATGGAAATACAGAAGAAAGCATTGAAATGTTGCTCATTTGTTAACCAAGATTAAAAAAAAAAAAAGTAGGAGGTCAGGGTGAAATTGGTAAAAATTATTTGAGACAAAATCAGGGGTGGCACATGAATACTTAAGATTGGGGACAAAGTGTGATAGAGATATGTAAGAATATTCTATTTTTTCTTCAGTCTTAGACATTTTTCCTATATTAAAATCTTAAAAATTTATCCATCCAATCTAGTGGAGTGTGAGATATTTTATTTCATTTTAATTTCCATTGTTTAAAGCAACAACTTGGTACTGTAAAAGATAGTTTCTATTGTTTTAAAACATTCCCTGGAATCTGTTTGTGAATATACATGTACATATGTACATACATACATATATATTTGGATGATCACAAAATAAGTATAATTGATTGCCAAAGTTCAAATGAAAAAATAAAATCAGTTATTACTTGTTTACACTAAATAAGCTTTATCCTATTATTCCTTTGGGATTGATGGATTTTATTCACAAAAAATGTATGGTTATTTGACGAGAGTAGTATTAAAAATAAAATACCTTCTGTGTCCCTGTTTACTTCCTCAGTGAAGGTTGTTGGGTAACTGGTACATGAATAAATTCTTAGGGCCCTTTATGATTTCCATGGTTTATCTTCTCCATGGATTCTTTTTGTATACAGGTCCACTATACACCAATATAGTGTTTGTCGCTGTGGTAAAGGTACAATAAATGATTGCTCTTATTATTTCAGACCATATCATGCTCCCAGAAATTGAACAAAAGAAACAACCAATGTCCCTGGGGAAAATTGAGGTTGAGACATACATGCACATAGATAAACACACAAAAAAATAGAATATTAAAAATAGGTTAAACCCTTAAGAAAAGAATAAGCAGAAATTGAACAGTCTGCTCTAAGTATAGCTGTCTATATATAGCAGTGTGTATATAGTTTGAGTCTGGGTGAAGGGCTTTCTCCAATTAATTTCTTCTCGTAGGTAGTTTTTCCTGATGTTTCTGAAATGTAATCAAACTGCCCTTTTAAGGTGGACAAAGGGATGTATCAGTTGATTTTTTCCTAAAATTCTCTTTGGGAAACATCAACCAGAAATGTTTGTGATCGGTCATGCTTCTGTCCACAAAGCCACCGTATGGACCCATTCTGAACATGAAGGATGGACCATAAAGGACCATACTTCCCACTGGTTAAGCACTAGACTAAGTCCTCGGAAATGAGTGAGCGTAGGAGCAGTGGCACTAACAAAATGCCTTTTGTCTGCCAGGCAGCGGCACCGTGGGTTGTATCGTGTCAGGCTTCATCAGCTACCTAATGCAACGTAACTCGGGAGATAAGATAAATCAGACAGATGACACTGTATTAGATGTGAAAGATGAGAAGTCTCCCAAAGCAATTGCAGAGTGTATATTTCAGTGCTGTTGACTTCAGGAGGTTATTGAAGTCAAAAGTCTTTGCAACAAAACCAATCTTTCAAGAGCTGGGTAGCAAGTAAGCAGAATCATGCTTATTCCTTCCAAAGAAAATTACCTAGGAAAAAGTGGAATTCTTCTTGATATATTTGTTTTACACAGCTGTTGGGTTTAACCTCATTTTTTAGTATATCACCAGCTTAGGTGTCTGCTTTTTTTAATACATATCAGGTACAAATGTGTATTAAGTAGGAGAGATGGATTTTCCATCTATTGCTAAAAATTCTAAGTGCAAGCACCTACAACTATTTGAAATGAATTTCTTGTATTAGTGACTCCATATCACTAGATGATTATTTTCCTGAATTGTTACCCAAATTTAGAAATTTAACTTTTGTTAAATAGGGTCCTATGATTCCTTTCTTTTTAACATTCTGAAACTTCGCATTTTTTTTTTAGATATTTAATGGAATGTCATAAAATTAATTTAGGAATTGGGAAATGGAAAAAACTGTTGTAACTGATTGCCCTTTCTTTTGTAGCCCACTGTGTGTGAGCGAGAGCTGTGTGTGTTTGCTTTTCAAACCCTGGGAGTAATGAACGAAGCTGCTGATGAGATAGCAACTGGAGCTCAGGTAGGAGCACACAGTGCTAATTAGTCCTGATTTTGATTTGAAAAATTTATTCTGATCCACTAGTTACCATCAGTCTGCTCTTCTTTTGGACACATTTTTGATAGTTTGACATTAGATTAAAAAGCAAGCTGGCATTTGATTCTTTTTTTTTAGCTGGAAACTGAATTTTGCTATCTGTATCTAGTGAGTGTTTTGTCATTTGGCAGTTGGGCGAGGGAAGAAATTAAGCCAACTTTCTTGTGTTTAAAAAATAACTGTGATTCTGTCATGGTGAAGTTGAAATATTGAAACCCTTGCACATGCATTATGTAAAATTTATTTGTAAAGTTATAGTGCCATAAAATGGAAGCCAATTTATTTTTCAAACTTAGGTGAAAAGATAAAGGGCCGAACATATAAGGAAAAGCATCCAATTTTGCAAGAGCAGTGTTTATGACATAGGAAGAAAAATATAAAAATGAATGAAACAACTTGGAAGTAGAGAAGCATTCCATGTTTCTGGAAGGAAAAAATAAATTCTAAAGATGCCAGAATTTACTTCATGAATTCCATCAAAATTTCAATTGCTTTTTTTAAATTTATTTATGGAACCTAACTTCCTAATAAATTTATAAGAAAAAAAATCAGAGAAAACATAAAAAAAAAGAAAAGAATGCTAATTAAGGGAGGCTAGACCGACCATATACAAAAACATATTATGCAATCCTATATTTTTAAAAAAATGCAGTCCTGGCAAAGAATAGAATGGCAGATAATCCCCCAAAGAGATCTAATTATAAATACATTTAATAGACTTCAAAGGAAGTATCATGTCACATTGTAAAATTAAAATGATTTAGTAAGTGAGGTGGGAAGAAATGACCTGCAACATGGGGGAGAAAATCAGCTTAGCCCTTTACACTGTGTGTAAAACAAATTCCTAATGGCTTAATGAAGAGTTTTGCCATACATACTTTATGTTTTTTACTTGAAAAAATAGTGAATGTTAAGAGCTAAGTATGAGAAAATTTGTTTTGCCTCAAACATAATTGTATAAAAGCACATAAAACTTGAAAAGAAAAACACGAGGACTATAACAGATTAATAGAGGAAATGAACACACGATTCACAAATATAGTTAGTAAAGAAACGTAAGAAAATATTCAGCTTTACTAAAATCAACAGGAAGCTAAATGTGAAGAGAATTACCAGTCTGTTACTTACAAAATTTGCAAAGATGGGTGGGGGAAAATGACTGTAAAACAGACATTCGTTCGGGCACCTGGGTGGCTCAGTTGGTTAAGCGACTGCCTTCGGCTCAGGTCATGGTCCCGGAGTCCTGGGATCGAGTCCCACATCGGGCTCCCGGCTCAGCGGGGAGCCTGCTTCTCCCTCTGACCCTCTCTCTCCCCTCTCATGCTGTTTCTCTCTCTCTCTCAAATAAATTAAAAAAAAAAAAAAATCTAAAAAAAAAAAAACCAGACATTCGTTCAATAAGTATCGAATGTCTAGAATTAACAGGCATTACTCCAGATGAAAGTACAGCAGTTAATATAGACTAGCACAGACCTCGTGGATGTACATACATCCTGTTAACCTAATCATTTCACTGATTACCTAAATGGAGGTACATCCCCTTGAAGAAATATTAAGGAAAACAGTTATGATATGGTGAATTATAAATGAACAATAATACAAACAGTATAGCATTGATCATATGTAATGTGGAAAAAAAGATTCCATGATTAAATTTCAGAAATATGGCTTAATATCGCCCCTACAGCTAACATGCACATATTTGCATATTAAAGGCTCTCAGAATCCCTGAAACTAAGAAAATAAGTAGCCAGTACTTGGAGGATTTCTCAAATGTATCTGACCATGGTGGATCTTTTTCCTTTCCTTCCTTTTTTTTTTGAAATGTGGAAGTTTTTCTCATCAATTGGAACTAATACTGCTCAAAAAAAAAAAGATCCTAAATATATGCTGTTTATAGCTATTTGAAGTGCTCGATTCAGCAGCACATACACTAAAACATAGCTATGTAAAAATGATTAAGCTTTACACAGCTGTGTGTATGTTTGTGAATATACATACATGAATAGGTATGTGGGTATATATGTATTATATATATTTTATATATAATTTATAAAATATATATTTTATATATATTATATATATTTATATATTATATAATATATATATCTTATATATATATATAAAATTCTTCAAGTGGTAAAGTTAACATCTGTGCATTTTAGTGGATGTAAATTGTCCCTCAGACGATGTGAAAAGGGAAGGAGTTAGAGCCTGGAACTAAGAAATAATTAGAAGGAAAATGAACATCATGATAACAGTAGGCTAGATTGACAGAATATTAGGTGCTTCCCCCCCCCCCGCTTATTATAGATACCTCTCAAAAAATAATGGTTGTTAAAGAGAAGTTAATTTTGGATTTTATAATGATAGTTACAAAACACAATTACTCGATCATATCAATTTAGTGATTCTATCTGAAGCAGAATATTCTTTTCACTACTTTAAAGCAAGTACACAATATTCTGGTTATAATTCTAAAGATTACATGGAAACTGATTCTCTTTCTAGACAGAAAGAAACTGTATCTCAGTAATCCTGGTGCATCTGTTGACTCCTGCATTTTAAGTGGTTCTCTGAGGTTGCAAGAACCGTCCTTAAATGGACACTGCAGGAGGCTGGACTGGGATGAGATTGTCTCAGCAGCTAGGATTCCAAGCCCCTATATACTGTTTCAACCAAAACAGCTCCGTTTTATTTATTTGTGTTGAGCTTTCATATAAGATTTTATTTATTTATTTATTTTTAATTTTTATTTTATTTTTTTTATTATTATGTTATGTTAATCACCATACATTACATCATTAGTTTTTGATGTAGTGTTCCATGATTCATTGTTTGCGTATAACACCCAGTGCTCCATGCAGTACGTGCCCTCTTTAATACTCATCACCAGGCTAACCCGTCCCCCCACCCCCCTCCCCTCTGGAACCCTCAGTTTGTTTGTCTCAGAGTCCATAGTCTCTCATGGTTCGTCTCCCCCTCCGATGATTCCCCCCCTTCGTTCTTCCCTTCCTGCTATCTTCTTCTTTTTTTTTTTTCTTTTAACATATAATGTATTATTTGTTTCAGAGGTACAGGTCTGTGATTCAACAGTCTTACACAATTCACAGCGCTCATATAAGATTTTATTTAGAAAAAAAGGGATCAGGGCGCCTGGGTGGCTCAGTTGGTTAAGCGACTGCCTTTGGCTCAGGTCATGATCCTGGAGTCCCGGGATCGAGTCCCGCATCGGGCTCCCTGCTCAGCAGGGAGTCTGCTTCTCCCTCTCCCGCTCCCCCCTCTTGTGCTCTTTCTCTCTCTCAAATAAATAAATAAAAAATCTTTAAAAAAAAAAAAAGATAAAAGGGATCAATATTGAAATGTTTGAAAGCCATTGATCTTCAATTTTAAATTCACCTATTTTCCAGAATACATTATATATCTGTAGGCCACTCCTGCACTTGCCTTTCTTACTCACCTGGACCTGAATTTTCTCATTTGCAAGTGCTCCAGGGTCTTCCTTACCTGCAGGGGAGGGTTGAGAGTCTTGCTCTACCAGATGGATTGTATATAATGGCCTTTGGAAGCATGTGATTCTATAAACCCACTGACCTTTTCTCACTCATCAAATGGCCTAATTCCCATTGTTTGAATTCTGTATTTCTCTATCCTAAGTATATTAGCCTCCAGATTGCCTCTTCAATTATATTATTCAGTGTAAGAAGAAAGATGTCTGGAACTTGCTGACTATAGCACTCACCATTATGTGCTAAGATCCCATTAAGAATCTTTCATTTTGGGGCACCTGGGTGACTCAGTCAGTTAAGCATCAGACTCTTGATCTCAGCTTAGGTCTTGATCTCAGGGTCGTGAGTTCAAGCCCCTTGTTGGGCTCCGTTCTGGGCGTGGAGCCTACTTAAAGAAAGGGGGGGAGGGCACCGGAGTGGCTCAGTCGTTAAGCATCTATCTGCCTTTGGCTCAGGTCATGATCCCAGAGTTCTGGGATCGAGCCCCACATCGGTCCCACTGCTCAGAGGGAAGCCTACTTCTCCCTCTCCCACTCCCTCCCCCTGCTTGTGTTCCCGCTCTCACTGTCTCTCTCTCAGTCAAATAAATAAATAAAATCTTAAAAAAAAAAAAAAAGAATCATTTAAAATGCTGGGAGTGGGGAAATACATGATTTGGGGTAAAAAAAAAAAAAACATAGTCGTTCATTATGTTTTATTTTTTTTAAGTAGACATTTTACTCCATGGAAAAATTAACGTGCAAATGAATACAAATCCAAACAGTGTTATACAGACCTTTTCTTGTTCAAAAATTCTGCCTGCTAACTTCTGTAACAGATAAGTCATAAAATTACAGTGGCTTAAGATGATACACATTTTTACTTCTTGCTCCCACAACCGTCCAGTTAGAATGGACGGGCAGCTTTCTGTGTGATGATTGAGTTAACTGGACCCATTCCATTGTGTGGCTCTGCTGTCTTAGGTACATGGCATACAGCAGAGGCAGAGATAAAAGCGAAGAAGGTGCACCTGTTTATTCATCAACTCCACCCTTTTCCACTGCCGATCCAATTCCATTGGTTAAAACTAATCACGAAGCCTTACGTAGACAAAAGGGGTGGAAATGTCGCACGCAGAGCAGCTGCCTCCCGTCAATAGCTCTCTACCTGGGAAGCAAGAAGTAGGAGGCTTTGGTGGACAGCATGAGATTTTGCTGTGGTAGTTAACGCTGTTTCTTTTAAGTTGGCTTAGAACATCTATTTAGCAGAAATATTCTAATTGAATTCTCTACCCCCATGTCTATTATTTCATTATAGTTTACTTGACTCCAATGATGAAATTATTGGCAGAAGAACGCATATAATTTTTGGTAGTTTTGATTGTTTTGATGCTTCTGGCGCAAGGTGTTTAATAAATATTTGATTGAAAGGGATACATTGTTCAGGTTATTACTATTGTATCTATTTGTATCTTTATTCTTGTGATAAAAAACACGTAACATAAAATTTACTATCTTAACCCTTTTTTAAGCATACAGTTCAGTAGTGTTTACAATATTCAACTTGTCATGAAACAGATTTCCATAACTTTTTCATCTTGCAGAACTGAAACTCTATACCCATTAAACAACTCCCCTTATGTAGCCCCCTTCCTCCAGCCCCGGTAATCACCATTCTACTTTCTGTTTCTATGAATTTGACTACTTTAAATACCTCTTGGGGGACTCTTACAGTATTTGTCTTTTTGTGGTTTGTTTTATACCGGTTTATTTCACTTAGCATAATGTCCTCAAGGTTTATCGATGCGATGTTGTAGCATGTGATGGAATTTTCCTTTCTTAGGCTGAATAATTTTTCAAAATTTTCAAAATGTAAAAATACCACATCTTTATCCATTCAACTGTCAATGGACATTTTGGTTGCCTCCATCTCTTGGCTCTTGTGAATAATGCTGCTGTAAACATGGGTATGCAAATAGGTCTTTAAGACCCTTCTTTGAATTATTGTGGATATATATCCAGAAGTGGGATTGTCACTTCCAGCAGGATCATATGGAAGTTCTATTATTAACTTCTTGAGGGGCTTCCATAGTAGTGTTTTCTGTAGCAGATGCACAAATTTATAATTCCATCAGCAGTGCACAGAGGCTCCAGTTTCTTCATGTGCTCAACACTTGTTATTTTCTGGTTTTGGTTTTTATTTTTTGATAGTAGCAGTCCTAATGGTTGTGAGGTGATATCTCATTATGGTTTTGATTTGCATTTCTCTGATGATTAATAATGTTGAGCATCTTTTCATGTGCTGTTGGCCATCTGTATGTCTTCTTTAATGAATTGCTTATCTGGGTTTTTTGCCCATTTTTAAATCAAATTATTTGATTTCTTCTTGTTGAGTTGTAGGAATTCTTTATATATTCTGGATATTAACCCGCTTTCAGATACCTGATTCGCAAATATTTTCTCCCATCCCATACCATTTCACTCTGTTGATTGTGTCCTTTGATGTACCAAAGTTTTTAAGTTTGATGTAGTCCCATTTGTCTATTTTTGTTTTTATTGTTTGTGCTTTGGTGTCAAGCCAAGAAATCATTGCCAAGTCCAATGTCATGAAGTTTTTCCCTCATGTTTTCTTGTGGGAATTTTATAGTTTAAGGTCTTATGTTTAGGTCTTTATTCCATTTTGAGTTAATTTTTGTGTATGGTGTAAGATAAAAGTCCAGCTTCATTTTTTTTTTTCATATGGATATCCAGTTTTCCCACCGTCATTCATAAAAAAACTATTCTTTTCCACTGAGTGGTTTTAGTACCCTTATCAAAGATCATTTGACCCTTTATTAAAGCAAAGGGCATGAACTTTTCTAACACTTCATTTGCATACTGTGACTTTTAATTCTTAAAAATTTTTATAAGATAGTACCAATTCCCTCCCCACTGCCAGAGTTCCAGAAAAGGCTGTTTTATTTTACTGATTATTCTTTTTCAGGAGTTTTTATTTGGATTTTTCTTTTATTGAGAGACCAGAAAATGCCAAAAACAATTTGTGTCTAGGTTAAAGTGCATCTGTCTGGGGTAGAAGGAGTGTAAGTGTGGGTGCAGAAGACAAAAAGGATTTTATTATGTCTTTATTATATATATTGCTTGGAAACCACACACACACACACACACACATAAAGGGTGTAGTGTGTTGGAAACAGTAGCTCTTTCAGTTCTACTGTTTTCTGAGTGAGTCTTGTGGGGTGTATGTCTGTGTACTTTAGGAAGGGTTTCTTGTAGATCATATGCCCAATGGCTTGAGTGTTGCTGATTATTTTAGGTCACTGGAAGTTCTGGATGCTGTGATTGGGTGGATGTGTTTTGTGAGTGTACACACAACATAGTGAGCACATGGTCATTAGGTCACAGTGCCCCTCCCATGAACCACAAGAATCAAAAATTGTTTTACTCTTACTCTACATTTTTTAAATGCCTGTCTAAAAGCTTTCTAGAAATATTTTTCTCTGTAAAGATTAAGTCCACTGCTTTCCTTATGATGTCCCCTATCTTCACACTGTCGATGTGTCTGTTTGGGCGCCCTCTCTCCATTTAGACAGTGTCCGTTTTCTCGATTGACTTGCCAGAAGCATATTGTTTTGGGAACTGGAGAAGGGGGGCTTTGCTCCTAACCGTTAAATGACACTGCCTCTTAGTAAATTGTTAAGAGGTCACAGAAGAACATAGGAATAAAGCCATCATATTTAGCATACCAAAGGTCATGAATGGCCTGAGGCAGAGAGTAGGAAGAAGTAAGATGATGTCAGGAGCTTTACTGTTCTTGGAACACGTCAGACTCATCTCCTGAATTTGCAGTTCCATCACCTGGAATAGTTTCTCCCAGAGCTCTATCTCGCTCTCTGTCTTCACTCTGGTCTCTGTTGAAGTATCACCACCTTCCTAGCCACTCTGAAACAGCATTCCCTATTGCCTTAGTCTCTAACACCTGCTTAAACTTTACAGCATTCAACACTACCAGAAATGTATCTGAGCATATATTTAACTGATTATTTGGTTATGCATCTTCTCCATTAGAATGTAAATTCCATGAAAGAGAGGACCTGTCTTTCTTGTGCATGTCTGCCATGGAACCTAGAGCAATGTGAGAGCATAGTAGAGAGTTCATGACAAAGAGATACTAGGACGTTATCGGAAGCAACACATGTCAGTCATTTGAAGTTAATGGTCAGGTTTGGTCAACTGTGGTCTGAAGCCACAAAGTTGGTAGCAGTTTTGAGATTTTCCTACTTAACTTCCGCAACCACGAGCGGGAGGAGCAATGGCAAAGCACGCGCTGGATCGCGAAGGATGCTAACTCTCTTATGTATGTGTTTCAAGGTGGTAGATCTACTAGTATCCATGTGTAGGTCTGCACTGGAATCTCCTAGAAAAGTTGTCATTTTCGAGCCATATCCTTCTGTGGTGGATCCTAACGATCCTCAGATGCTGGCCTTCAACCCCAGGGTGAGTACTTCTCCTCATACGCCCCTCCCGCCCCCTGTAACAGCAGCTGAGATTTTAGAGCTGCCAGCTTCCCTCTTTCCGTCTAACTCACTCCCTCATCAGGCCCATCTCTGACCCGTGGTGGACTCTATCCATTTAATAAATACCGTTCTTTTCCCACAAACTCTATTTACTGCCTCCTTCAGTCTTTCCCATATCCTATTATTTCCCCTGTCCTTTCATCTTTTAAAATCACTTTCAGAACTTCATCTTTATGAAACTAGACCCATTTCATCCTCTCAAATTGCAATCTTTACACATCCCATCTGCATGAAAGGCAGGTAAATAGCAGTAATAAACTAGGTAGTAATGATTGATATGATTAATTTCATTATATAGTTTTGAGAGTCTAGCGTAATATAACCTCATGGTAATTTTAAGGGTTGTGGGTAAAAGGACTGATTTTTGCTTTCTTTTGTATTTTTACTTAATCATCCCTTGCCTTTTCCCTAGTTACCTGAAGATTAGTGAAAGTTTAGTCCATATTGTCGATCAAGTGGCATTCCTTGAGAAAACAGTTTTATAAATATTTGTGGAGATGAGGCAGAATCCTTCTGAAATAGCAAAATTTTCAAATTGCATGAGAGCTAAAATTGCCTTAGTTTCTCTTACTATCCATCTTGAAATCATTTTGTAGACACAATGGCTATATAAAATGTCCTTGGAAAAGCTTTCCTTCCTTCATAAGTGGCAAGAGTACACATAGTTAGAGTATACTTAAAGGTGAATTTCAGGGGCGCCTGGGTGGCTCAGTCATTAAGCGTCTGCCCTTGGCTCAGGTGATGGTCCCAGGGTCCTGGGATCGAGCCCTGCATCGGGCTTCCTGCTCCACGGGAAGCCTGCTTCTCCCTCTCCCACTCCGCCTGCTTGTGTTCCCTCTCTCGCTATGTCTCTCTGTCAAATAAATAAAATCTTAAAAAAAAAAAAGATGAATTATCAGTTAAGTGTGTGGTGTCATTGATATACTCACTAGTCATACTCTTTTGGTAACAATCTTTCAATCAAAAGAAAATAAAAGCAAAATGATATTATAAGACAAAGTGGATTTTTGTATTTTAGAAGGATTCTGTTCTTACTTTATTCATCATGGCTTAATCTTTTTGGTGACACAAAGAATCAAGAGCACAATATCTTTTTTATATTTATAGTTCTCCCCCTATAGACTAAACATGATTTTATGTACTTATATTAGGATTGGCATTGTTTTCTTTTTTCTTCCCTCTAACTCAGTTATATATCCTACATCCTAGAATCATCTTATTAAAGCCTTCCCTTTTATGGACACAACGCAGTCACTGCTTTCAAATCGACTCTGATGGGAAATCCATGTACAGGGAAAATATGTTTCTCCAGTAACACGTAGGCTTGCAAAGACTTATAGTGAATACCGTTTTTTTTTTTTCCATTCAAACAGAAGAAGAACTATGATCGAGTAATGAAAGCACTGGATAGCATAACTTCTATTAGAGAAATGACACAAGTAAGTGTATCATCTTGTGGTCTTGTACAGTTCAGTTTTGCTTGAGTAAAATCATATTTTAAAAATGTCTGAGAGTACTGGCTATGTAGTGAAGTGTAGATTTTTCTATTAGATGGGAATGTAATTAAAATATGTCAAAAATTAAAATGGTGTTGTACTAGGATGTTTTGATTAAATTACATCAGTGTACTGGTGGACTACCACTTTGACTTTTGGAGGGTAATTAAATGATTATAATCCTAATGATTTCTCCAACAATTGGAGTGTGTGGTGGTGTGTCAGAATATCTTAAAGCAAAGGTTAAATCTGGTATCATCTTTCTAGACTGTCCATTTTAATTAATGGTAGTAATTTTAACACACTATTTTAATGTCAAAATAAAAACAAATATTCTATCAAATAGAATCTCCAAACAACTTTGGAGGACACTAGCCTCCCTGAGAGTTATGAGTTTATATTTTTAGCCCTTTAGGGAGGCTTGGTGAGGTGTTTGATGAGCAAGGATTGTGGTTTATTATGAAAGTCTAACATATCACTGGGCTATAGTCCAGCTCTTCGCAAAGCACATGCTATTGGATTTTTGAGGCCTTTCCACTGCCAAAGATTTGGAGAGAGGCTTAAAACTCATCATGATAAGTAGAAATTAATAATCCATAATTGACAACAACACACATTATGGGTTTGGTTTACATATGTATGGCGGTTTTTCAAGGCTTGCACTGCCCTAGACACCCAGGAGGCTTATCCTGAGCATTACCCTGGGTCCTTTCTGTCTTTGGGGAGAGAGGATTGGATTCCTTCAGTCTTGAGGCCCGCAAAGCTTCTCTGTCACTCCTCCCTTCACCCCTGCCATCACCCCTACTGTATTTGAAAATGTGCTCCCAGAGTACCTTTTTACATTCCCAAATTTGAGTTTTGAGTCTTTTGATAGTTACTTATTCCATGTAGTCAAATATTCATCCACTTGTTCAACAAATAATGTGTGTCAGACAATTTAAACGAAGAGATCCTTAATTCACAAGTTATATCATTTACTTAAAAACCATCATCCTTGCTCGTTGTTTTTCTATGCCCATACTCTTCTCTATTACCTGAATTCCTCTTCAAACAAATACTATTATTTGTATAAGGAAAAGAAAACAATGAAATACATTTCCACTTAGGGGGAAAAACAAACCTATTCCAATGGCTTACACAAAGTTAAGTAAATATTTTTAGTCACCAAAGACTTTGGTGATAATAGGGTATTTATCATACTATATACCCTAGACCCAGATCATTCTCGGATAAAAATAGCTACAAAATTCTGACTCTGGATCAGCCCTCTGCCAAAATTTTCTTCCGTTATTCTGGGTCATGTGTAAGCTATTTTAATAGAAGGCAGTGGAGACGATTGAGTGTCAGCCTAGGAAGTCAGAGGCGTGTGTTGTATAATTTGCTCATCAGTGATGCGGCCTGTGACCTTGGGCAAGTTGCTTAATTGCTTGACACTTAGCTTCTTCACTGTCAAGGTGGTAAATAGTAACACTGCACCCCCTTCCAGTCTGCACTCCACAGGGATGCTGCCAGGTTTTATTGCGTCAAATCCTTTACACCTCTCCAAATAAATATAACATTATACTGTCCTATTTTCTAGAAGGTACTGCCCTATAGATAGATGCAAGTTATCACAGACAGATTGCCTTTTGTTCTATGAAAAGGATAATTGTCTGGATAAATTCCATTAAATACTTTGAAAAGAAGGGCTCTTCTTATGCAAGTTTTGTCCAGTTTTCTCTGCACCTAAGTCAGTACCTTCAGATATGAGCCTGAGTAGTAGCTCTTACAAGTTTTGCTTTAATGTTTGTTAAAAGTTAAAAAGAGTCATCATCAAAAAGAGACAGCACCTGACACTTGTTAAAGGTGGTGAGAGAGATTTAATTTGAGGACTGCAGCGGGGGAGAGGGACTTGCAGTGTGAGTGAGGTCACCTCTGAGGAAGACAGAAGTGACTGAGTTTTTTAAAGGGAGAGCAGAGAGGGAACAAAAGGGGGCTACGGAGAAGTGGAAATAGGGGGCTGTGGGGAAGCAGGAAATTACAGCAGGGGGATGAGTAGAGAATTACTGGAAGGCTAGCAGTGTGGGTGGGTACAAGGTAGGTACCTTTTGTGGTTGGGCAGCATCATGTTTTCTTGAGCAGAGACTCAGTCGGGGGCCTGGGATCACCTTTAGACATGGCCTAGTGTGTGGGAGCCAGGCTAAAACTTGATGAAGCCTCTGGAGCAAAATGTTTGGGCAAGCCCATTGGGCCACATGGAAGTTCAGAGTTCATAGCACCTTGTAGGGGGGCGGGGGGGGTGGACAATGAGGGTAATTGTTGCTGCGACCATGTCACGGCCACAGAGCTTCGGGTTTAACTAGATTAGACATACCTGTTCAACCTGATTTTCCTTTTGCATAAGGGAAAAAGGAATTTTTAAGAAAAATCAAGAAGTATAATGACTTTTTTTTTCAGGCACCATATCTGGAAATCAAGAAGCAGATGGATAAACAAGACCCCCTTGCTCATCCCCTACTGCAATGGTATAAAATTTTAGTTTTCCTCTTAATGAAAACAGCATCATTTTCTACTGCCTGCTTTAAGGGGGGGGGGAAAGGCCTATTTTACAAGACCTGCAGTGCTACAGTTCCGCAAGCCTATGAGGCCCGGTGATTTTACAGAGTCCTTAATGACTCTCATTTTAATTAAAACTTGTGTATCACAAGGGGAAGAAAATGCTGTCCTATGCACTGCACAGATAAATGATGTATTTGACAGCAGTTTGTCTATAGTTTAAAAAAAAATGTGATTAGCTGAATTATATGGTGAAGCCGTTTGGGTTCATTTAATTTTCTAGTTAACTGAGGACTCAGTGACAAAACTCAGTTTCAGACGTTTATTGAAAATCTTTCTAAAATGTCATAGTGTATGGTTCACTTCCTTAACAAGAACAGGATAAATTTGATGAACTCTTTGTTTGACGGCTGCAGATGATGCTCTGTTCAGAGTGAGCCTGGTGAGGGGTATAGCTTGAGTCCGGCATAGATCCTAGGAAGGCTGACTGAGAATAGAAGAGCAGGTTGAGGACCCCGTTCCTACCACACCTGCTTCAAAGCCTTTGCCCTCTGGTTTCTAACTTGCAAAATGAAAACAATAGTATCCCTACCCCCCCATACCTCTAAGGGTTTTATGCACATGTCTCTTTGAAATCACTGAAAACTTAAAAGACTATGGAATTCACCAAGATTATAAATGCAGTAATACAAATGTAAAGGTGATAAGAGATTGGTCTGAATGAGATTTAATCTAGCTATAACCAGGAAGTTTTTAAAAAATTATGGAAAGATGGGTAAAGGAGAAAGAATGATTCTGGTTACCTAACTCTCACTTAGGATTTTACAATAAACATTCAGTCTAATAAAACTTTAAAAATTAGATTTGGAAGGCTTCCTTCTTTGTATCTGTAATGCTCTGTTATTAAAATTCTGTTTGAGTAGAATAACACAAGGTTTTCATTGTAATTTTTTACATTCTCACATGAAATCATATTCACAATGAAGGTAAAAATCTCAAATATCTAGTCTCTTCCCCCCCCACCCCCCCAGTAGTCAACCTGATTGTTAACTTTTAATTATTTGTGATCATTTCCTTCAGCTTGTTAGTCACTCTTCTTTCAAGGAGAAGAAAATTTCCCAAAATGTTTTTTTAGAGTTTTCCCTAGTTATTATTTTCTGTTGTGAAAAACATAAAAATAATTAGTTCTTTCAGATACCTGAATGTAATTTTTTTCAACCTCAGTGTCTAAATATGGTGAATAACAGTTTGTGTATATACCACTGTATATATATCAGCACAAACGTCCTCAAGTATTTTAAGAAAGAAAAAGATCTTCACAGAAACTCATTCTTAACTAGACAGTGTAGGGAAGAACCAAGGAAGCAGATGTATGAATCAGCTTTGCATCTAGGGGATCATCCTTTGAAAGTATGCTTAGAAATGTTCATTTTGCCGGTATCTGAGGTTGTAATTATTAAAAATCATTATCTCTCAGGTTTTAAGGAACTACTTCATTCTCAGATTAAAATATTATCCTTTTCTTTCCATAAGCTCTTTAAATTGTTTCAGGAACCAAAGCAAAGTGATGTAATTAAGTAAAATGCTTACTCAATTTAGTTAATGTCACAGCAAACGTAAGTTCCGATCACTTACCAACTAAGGGAAAAAAAAAAAACCGTAAAATATATTTGGCATATATTTGTGACTGATGGACTATTTTAATTAATTTCAGGGTTATTTCAAGTAATAGGTCACATATTGTGAAACTGCCAGTTAACAGGGTAAGTTGTTTTTTCACATATACATACAGAAATGGGAAGCGTCCTGACTGGTTGGGAGAAGTGACCCCTGTGATTTTTAGGCATCCTCTCCAGGAAATTGAAGTAATCTCAGGTTAGGCCTAACTCTTCAGTTTGAAATTACCGTATGTACACCAGCTCCGAGTTTTCCCAAGAAAGCAAATTCAAATTCAGGCTGCTGCCCTGACCTTTTAAGTAAGTAGAAGGGTCAGTATGAAGTCATTTAGTTATTCCACAAGTGATAGCAAGAATCTGGATTTGACCAGAAGAAGGTAATGTGCTTTTTTAGCATTGTCAGTTTCTTGTCGGCACAGCCCCACTTTCCCAAAGTGGAGAAGATACTGCCTTCTCGGCTTAATACGCCTACAGAATAAAGGAAGAAGCTGATGGACTCTGATT
This sequence comes from Mirounga angustirostris, assembly GCF_029215605.1. Lineage (NCBI taxonomy): Eukaryota > Metazoa > Chordata > Mammalia > Carnivora > Phocidae > Mirounga > Mirounga angustirostris. Next base: position 117,909,147 of record NW_026991715.1, on the reverse strand, counting down.
TCAGTTCTGATCGAAAACAAAGAAGAGCAGTATCCAAACTCTCAGCTCTCCTGTCTGTGAATCTCTAAACTGCGAGATTTCCTTTATTTTGTACTCCTATATAAGTATATTCCTAAGTGAAAGGGCAGCAATTAGAAAATTTTGTCAAGCAACTAATTCAAAAGATTGTTTTAATTTCTTTCCGTCAACAAAGGGGGAACTGTATTTGAATGTAGGCAATTTACAGTTTTATAAATGTATGCAAATAAAGCGTGATGATGATAATTTTTGCAATTTTAAAATCTTGAACTAACTTTTCTTTTCTCCTTAGCCAACTCAGATATTTCCCCAGTTGAATAACGAGTGTATACTTAGGGAATTCAATAATAAAAGCCTTAAAAAGAAACATAATTAAGAAGGCAGATCTGCTTGGACATGATTACAGAATGTATTCCAAAGCTAAATATAAATGACTTTGGATTGTCTGTCTCCTATTCCTTTTCCATTAGCCTAAAAAATTACCCATCATATCAGCAACTCCATATGATTTATCATTTATGCAGGTTTTTTTTTTTTTTTTAATGAATGGTCCTGTTAATGTAAGTTAGTATGGCTTGAATCTCGATTAATTCTTAAATGAGTAAAATTTGAAATTGTCATCAGTCTGATTATATGTTAATTTTGACATGTTTTCATTTGTCATTATTTTAAATGGCAGCAACTGAAGTTTATGCACACTCCACATCAATTCCTTCTTCTCAGCAGTCCACCAGCCAAAGAATCTAATTTTAGAGCTGCTAAAAAACTCTTTGGAAGCACCTTTGCATTTCAGTGAGTATGGCTTCCTGTTGATGGGGGTATGTCTTCCCCTCGATCCTCCAGAAGTGTGTGGGGAGGAAAACATTCTTTTAGTAGTTGGCTGTTAGTCCTGAACAGTCCACTGCCTGATACTTGATTTGGAAATTCAAGACTTTCAGAGGGTACATGACTGATTATACTGTGGCCACTTTAGAATCTAGATTATTAATGTTTGGTTTTGCTTTGTCCTTCCCCTCCTCTGTGTTTTAGTGGCTCACACATTGAAAACTGGCACTCTATCCTGAGGAATGGTCTGGTTGTTGCTTCTAATACTAGACTGCAGGTAAGTTTTCTGAATGCTTTAACAAGACCATATATTCTTTAGTGTTAGAGTTCAGTAAGCAATCCTGGTGCTTTTTTATTACGTGAAAAAGGGGAAGCAAGTGGGCTTTAAAAATTACATAGGATTTCTAAAAGGCGTAAGTAATGTTCATAAAATAACTGAAGCAGAATTGACCAGTACACCATATAGGGATGAAAAGAAAAAGAAACTGAATTCCCTATGAGAAAACAGTAAAATCACTTTGAACTTCAGTAGAAGAAAATTATCATGCAGAAAGTAAAACCATACAAGCATTCTGTCTGATAATTCAACACGGATTTCTTGAGCAGTGCCCCAGTGTGGATACTTTAGGATAAGGAAAGGTAAGGCCAAGAATCAGCAAGAGGGAGATTGGACACCAAAGAGCCATCTGCTGCCTGTTTCATGGTCTCCGTGGCAGCGCTGGGAGTTAGCGGGGTATCGTGGATATAGGGCTCATCTTTATTTATGCCCGTCGCCTCCAACACCCCACTTCACTCTCATTCAGCTAATTTTCATCTGATGATGGGAAGAGGTCAGAAAATGAGATGCTCAATCCTGTCGCGTGTGCTGGATCTCACACTCCCGATGACAGTTGAGATGATACAGTTAAATGTAAATGTCCATAAACACACACTTACTGAATTAGTATTCAGTTCATACTAAATAAGGTACAGGGGCCCTAGAACATGGAAATAATGAGAGAGAATTTTAATTGTTCTGAGTAGTTTCTTAGACCAGTTGAAGAGTTTCTGCTAATGAAACTGTTAACCTAAAAGGAGATAGGAATGGGATGACAGTGTTGCATAATGAAAATCTAAATAGGCTACTTTGTTAATATACTAGCATGTGCGTCCTCATCAAAACTCTGTCGTGTATAATTCAGCCTGTTCGGTTTTCAATATTTTGGAGTCATTAACATAAAAACCTATTATAGTACTTGATAATAAGTGACTGTCTTTGTCATAGGTCGGGTGGAAAACCTTTATCAAGGATTTTTTCTCCTGCTATCACTTTTCATGTATCAACTCACTGAATGTTGAAGACAAGGATGATAATACTACTATTTTCACATTAGGCTTTAGGAAAGAGCCTTACCATTTTCTAAGAGTTAATCCTCCCAACATGAGACTGATTCCTTTCTTTTGTAAAATATTAACCTTTGAAACCATTGACTGTCTACTTTCTCTCCCACCTGTTCCCCTTTTAGCTCCACGGTGCAATGTATGGGAGTGGAATCTATCTTAGTCCAATGTCAAGCATATCTTTTGGTTACTCAGGTAAGCTCGTGTTTCATTTCTAACCTCAAGTGTGTGAGGTTTTGATTTTTTTATTGTATATCAGGTGACTGAAGCTTATTTGATATGTTTGCATTTAATTCATTTGATTCATGTCAGAAGCGAAAACAAAGCTCACATGTCAGGACGAATTTATAATACTTACCCTAGTATATAAAGTGGAATATGTGGTTTTTTTCAATTTCAAAATTAATTTCCATTTTGTTCAGTAGTTTCTACATTTATCCCCTCCACAAGTAACTATTGAGAATGTAGTATTTGCAAAGCATTCCTTAGAACACTGATTATTCATCTGTAGTAATTCACTATCCTGGGATGTAACTCTGTATCATGCCAACTTCTTTCTTTGGATTATTATATATCGTATAAAGACATTTTGAACAGTATGGAGAATTTAGGATTAGAAAAACACCCTCAAAATCAACCTACTTATTGACATCTTGTTTGGTGAAATTGTATGAAAAAATTATTTTGGAAAAAATTGAAAGCATGTGCTGGAGAGGAGCCTGGTAAATTCAAAATATGGAAAGAAAGGTCATGAAATTATTAGCATTCCTTATCCTCAGGTGGTGGAATATGGGGTGATTTCTTTGCACTTTTAAATTTGGGGGAATATGTTGCAATGATTGGTGTGTTTTTTTTTTTTTTTAGAGCAATATCTTAATGTATTTAAACATAAAGTAATTATGTTCATTTTTATAAAGAAATTGAAAAAAAGAAGGAAATTGAAACTACATAGAACTGTGTAAAGTAACAACTGAAATTTTTTTCTCCTTTCCCCCAGCCCCAACCGGTGTTCTCTGTATTTCCCTTCAGACTTGTAAAGTTTTTATATTCGTATACCTGCATATATAGTTGGTTTTGCTTGCATGCTCGTGTGTATGGGCAATTAATATAATTATATTACACAGGTTCAGGAGATGTCATTCTGGTGGTACCTGGTTAGTAAGTCTTCAGATGCTCTATTATAGAAAAAGATATCTTGAGAGGTCTAATCACCAGGTAAATGTTAACCAGGCCCATCTAATCGCTTTGCCTGCGTTCATGCTCTTTCAGCCACAACAAGTTGTTTCTCAGGGTTCCACCCCAACCTTTTCCAGAACACATGCCCTAAGAGCACCAGGTGGACTTTGTAGGCCTTTTTTGACCTAGCCTCAGAAGTCACATGGTGGCACTTCCCACATATGCTATGGGTCAGAGCAGTCACAAGCCCCTGCATTTTTGAGGCGTGGGGAATTAGTCCCCAAAGGAAAATGTGGCAAAGTCACATTGTAGAAAAGCCTATGGCTTGAGAAATATTGTTGCAACGATCTTTGAAATACAATATGCCAAAACAACACTAAGAAAATAAACACCAGGGGTGCCTGGGTGGCTCAGATGGTTAAGCGTCTGCCTTCGGCTCAGGTCATGATCCCAGAGTCCTGGGATCGAGTCCCACATCGGGCTCCCTGCTCAGCGGGGAGTCTGCTTCTCCCTCTGCCTCTTCCCCCTGCTGTGCTCTCTCTCTCTCTCTCTCTCTGACAAATAAGTATATAAAATCTTAAAAAAAAAAAAAAGAAAAGAAACACCAGGAAGAATAAGATAATATAGGAAATAGAGTAATATAGTTCAAAGGAGAAAACAAATTAAAACCAGCATAAATCAGATTCTAAATCTCATTAAAACGTAACACAATAAAAAACTAAAATAAAACCAGTTTAAGAAAATACATCCTCAGCACTGATAAGGAAAAATACCAAGTCATCAAGTACTGTGAAGTAGCTTCGTAGTTGGCTTTCAGGCTGCAAGCGAAGGGGGTGGAGAGCGGCATAGCCTCTCTGAGGATAACAGCCTTTGCCTTCTCCCAGAAGTGCGCATCTGAAACCCTTGGCCTTGTACCTCAGCCTGACCTTCTCCACCTCTGCCCCTCTGGGGGATATATTTCTGACTTTGAAAGAGTTATATCCACACCATTTGCAATTCATTCATTCTCATCAAGCCTTTATTGAAACAGCAACAACAGCAACAAAAAGATCAACATACTTCTCCATTTCTGGACAGTAGATGGGCATTTCCAAATGAAGTATAGAAAAATATCTATCTATTCTAAAACAGACATGAATCTTAGTTCTGTTTTGTCTAAAATCTGTCACAGTAAAAAGTCATGGCATTAACAGAGTAAGCTCAAACTTGTGAGGATCACAGACAAAAGAACTTGCATAAATGTTCTTTATTAGACGGTACAGTAAATTCTACACAGAATTAAATATAGATCAACAACTCATGAAGTTAAGTTTCAGCATAAATGTATTTTTCTGACGTCGTTCATGTTTCCCGCTCCTTACCTTCTCCTTCTACTAACCAGATGGTAAGGATGAAAGTTTAAGCTCTACCAGCCTTTTAAAACCAAGTTTTAAGAATTTTCTAAATCTATCAATCAGTTTTATGCAAGAGAATTTCCTTTTTTTTTTTTTTTTAAGATTTTATTTATTTATTTATTTGTCAGGGACAGACAGAGAGAGAGAGAGAGCACAAGCAGGGGGAGCTCCAGGCAGAGGGAGAAGCAGGCCCCCTGCCGAGCAGGGATTCCCGACGCGGGACTCGATCCCAGGACTCTGGGATCATGACCCGAGCCGAGGGCAGACGCTTAACTGACTGAGCCACCCAGGTGTCCCGCAAGAGAACTTCCTGTCCCTGTCTTCAGTACAGAGAAAACCAAGCTGGCTTGTCTACACTCTTCACACCCTCAGGACTTCCCCAAACCCACCGACTTCCCAGGGCACAGCAGCTGCTCCTCCCGGAGCCCCCTGTGGCCATCCGTGGCCCGAGGCAGTGAGGTCTGCACCTCCTGTGGAACTTTGCAGTGCCCCTGGCTCGCATTTGAGGGGTACCACCCGGCTTTGTCCCTCAATTACGATTTTGCTGGTGTTTTTCAGGGATGAACAAGAAGCAGAAGGTGACAGCCAAAGATGAGCCGGCGTCCAGCAGTAAAAGCAACAGTGCATCACAGGTGTCGTAGTGACTCGAGTGGCTGATGGGATGAGGGAGCTTGGGCTTCCTTAGCCAGCAGGGCTTCAATAAGCACTCAGGCGTTTTAAGTCTGCAGAATTATTTTAAGCGGCCATTACTCACAAAGGTGTAAAACCGACCCTAAAATGTAATAATCGAAACGCCTTTATTCAGTCAATATTCAGCAAGTCTTTATTAAGCTCCTACTGTAATGTTAGAGAATCCTGGGCAGTGGGTTCTAGTGACAAATCAAAAATAGAACCAAACACATTAGAGAATTCCTTAGGGAGCCTCCATTCTATTGAGTGGCTACGGGTAAATGAAATGTATGTTTAGAGAGAAAGAACGCTAGATGATAGAGAAAAATGGAGAAAAGTCAAGGGAAAGGGCTGTTGAGTACTGTGGGATGGAAGGTGGGACCAGAATGAGTGTAGCCTGGGGTGGCCAGGAAAGAACACTCCGTCTGAGGTTATTTTGCGGAGACCTATAGGCAGTGAATGCATGAGCCATATGGGAGAAGGAACATTCCAGGCAGAGAAAAGACCAAGCACAGATCCCTTGTTGTTTCAGTGGAAACAACCATTCTGGACAAATGAGAAATCTACTTAATGAGTAATGTGATTTTTAAAATACGGGGGGAAAAAAAGTATAGCTGACCTAATATCTAAAAACAAAAACAAAACTACAGATTTTCTCCATGAGATTTTCTGGTAACCTCTGTAGCTTAGTTAATGGTGCTGTAAAAGTGGGTTGGTTTTAGGTAAGTTAGATGATCTGGAATAACTGATTGTAATGTTTGAAAAGATCATGCAATTTTAATTTTGTTTCCCTTGAAATGAGGATGCCAGGCTTCCAGTAAAAATAAATTTGAGTTCTAATTCTATGATGTGAGGCTGTTAAACTTTAATTGAGCGTTTTTAGTTCACTTATCTTGAGAGTGATTTAATAATAGTTATGTACAGAAATTAAATGATACAACAAATATAGCTTGACATTAAAGAATTCAAGGATATTACTGCTAGTCTAGATAGGCCTTTTTTTTTTTTTCCCCTAATCTGGAGCTATCTTAGTGGCTATTATTTTTTAATGATGATGAATTCTTTTCTCACTTGAGCAACTGCCCTATTTTCAACTCTGATTTTTAAATTCTTTTGGAATTTAGTCACAGAAAAAAGGACAGCAGTCCCAATTCCTGCAGAGCCGTAACTTAAAATGCATAGCCTTATGTGAAGGTAAGTTGAAAGTTTTACCAACCTCATAGCATTAATTCTCTATGTTATCTGTGTTTAAGAATTTTACTATATTTCCAGAATGCTCAACATGGGTTAGTGAAAGCATTATTCCTTGTGACCTTCTCTAAGGGCACAGATGGAAAACAGGTACAATAGAGATCGTAAAGGTGAAAAACAAAGCAGAATTGGCAAGAATTCAGACAGTGCTGTATTTTATTCTTGGCAGATACCGCAGAATGGTAATTATATTTTTCTGATCAAGTATTGCAAATCTCTTTTGTGAATATGCCGCCTTCCTTTTTAAGTTGGTTTTTGAATGTATAATACCATGAAAAATGTGAAAGATGAACCAAGCACTAAGGAGAGAACCCAACAGGTCTTTCTGCTTCTACACCGAAATTATTCCTCTATTCTGAACTTGAAGTAGACAAATTGATAGGTGATTTGCAAGATCATATGCTTTTCTTTGTTCTTTCTATATAAAATCTGACCTTGACTAAAAAAGCTGGTGCTGGGAGTTCCAGTAGCCACCGTTAACTGCCTTTTAAGTCTTCAACCCTTAATAGTTAATATAGGACACGAAGTTGCTTTCTGTCTACACAGTCTCCAAGTCAGGACTATTTGCTTTTGATAATATACAAGTGATTCCCTTCCTGTTGTTACACTGATGGCGTTTAAAACATAAAATTGTCACATGACATTTTATTGTTTTTACTTACACTTTTGATAGCTTATAAGGTTAAACATTTTTCATGTGTTAGTTTGTGCATGTACTTTTTGCTTTTAGATTTCTAAGAGCAGGGATGTAGTAACTTAGAGTAAAATCGTTCTTTAATTTTATCTTCCACTTACAGTGATCACCTCACCTGACCTGCACAAACATGGAGAGATATGGGTCGTCCCAAATACTGATCATGTCTGCACACGATTCTTTTTTGTGTAAGTGTGAAGGTTCAAATTTGTATGTTACTGTCTTCTCCATGAATGAGGTAGTAGTGACTACATTATTATTTGGTCACTTTAGCTGCCAGTAGGTGACAGACAGGTAGTTTCTCATCATCTGAATGTTTCTGTTTTATTTTAATGAGCTGTAAAAAACAGAATGATATTTAAATGCTGTTAACTTAGAAGAAATGAAGAAAAACATCTGTCTCTTTAACGATCTATGTGTGCATATATATACACACATATGTATATGTATGTAGATAGACATACACATACAGATAGATGTAACATATACACATATGTACACGTACACATATATCTTTAGTTATTTATGGATTTAAAAAATATTATAACTAGGAACAAAGAAGACAATAATGAGAATGTCCTGTCCCTATAAGAGGTTGATGATCTGGGGCGCCTGGGGGGCTTAGTCGTTAAGCGTCTGCCTTCGGCTCAGGTCGTGATCTCAGGGTCCTGGGATTGAGCCCCGCATTGGGCTCCCTGCTCAGTGGGGAGTCTGCTTCTCCCTCTCCCTCTGCCCTCCACAACCAGCCCCCCTGAATGCACTCTCTCTCCCTCTCAAATAAAATAAAATACTAAAAAAAAAAGCTGATGATCTGCATTTCGTATAACATAGGCTGGCAGTGCAGGACATATTGATGTGGATTTTTTGACAGCTGTATCATAAGAGCTGCAAGAAAATATAATCACATTATTTTTCATATCTAAGTAAATAATGTGTGCAGTAGACCTATCTGATTTTCACCCACCCTTACTTGACTCCCAACCCTTTCCCTGCCTATTTCTTCCTCATCCATGGTCCTATCCCGGGAAGGACCTCAGGGAAGGACGGAGTATAGCTGTTTTGTACTTTGACGTAGTCTTCTAAAGAGAAGATGGGAAAAAAGCACTGGCTTGTTTTATAAGCCATGTCAAAATGACTGCCTCAAGACTGCTTCAGTATAGAGTGTTTTCTATGGCATGCTGTGCCTGCAGCACTTGATCTGTTAGCTTACTGGCAAACTGTTCACAACGTAAGTTTTACTAACTGTCAGGTTTTCTTTGGGATAGTATGAAAACTGTGACTTTCTTATGATACTGATTTATGTATTATGCATTTATGTATCTTCTGTATTTTTGATGCATATTAATACATACATATTGTGACACATATATGTATCTGTAGATTTCTTTCTTCATGGCCAGGCAGCCATGAGTATGGTAGACAGAGCCTGCTTTGGTTAGACATCTTGTGTCCAGGCTCACCAGTTAGCCACGTTGCATGACCTCTCTGAGCTTTATCAGTAGGTACAATAAAGCATCATCGGTAGATACAGTAGCACGCTATGTCTACCTTACCAGGCAGAATCCCAACAGGAAACCTGTGGCCCATGAGAAATATCATAATTTCTATCACCCACAAGTAGATTGCTTAAAAAGGTGTGGTTTCTAGGGGCACCATGGTCTACTGTAGCAACCGGATCTAGCAGCACCAGTGGGGTTCTACATCCCCAGGGCCAAAAGGACAAGGACAAGAAAAGTTCTCAGAACCCTGTAGGAGAACCCTCACTATTTCAGCAGCTTTGAAAGGAGCTGGAGCCTTCAGTTGAAGGACTTAGGGAGCCCAACGTGACCTTAATGGGCCTGGACCCAAGGGAAACCTGGACTTTACCCCCCTGCCAGTGTCCTGCTGGGCCTCCCCATCGGTCAAACCCTGCCAGAAAGTAGAGGGCAAGTGAGCTTATTGATAGAGTCCATACAGGTCAGCCTCCTGGGTCAGAATGCAAGGTAGAGAAGGATGTCACGTGGATCTGACGTTCCTAGGGAAGCTATCTGCATGCGATTTTAAGATTCTTATGAGGACAAAGTTAGCACAGTGCAGGTCTTCATTGAAAGGCACTCACTAGGAGTGCCTGGGTGGCTCAGCTGATTGGGTGTCTGCCTTTAGCTCAGGTCATGATATCAGGGTCCTGGGATTGAGCCCCACATCAGGCTCCCTGCTCAGTGGGAAATCTGCTTCTCCCTCTCCCTCCATGCTCTCATGTTCTCTCTCAAATAGAGAAATAAAAATCTTAAAAAGGGGGGGGCACTCATTAAATTTCCCCCTCTTTCTTGACCATCATGACTATTATCCATTGTTAGAAGATTGGCCTTCCAAAAGACACATCTAATCACAAAGTTATCTGATTGAGTGACCTTATGATTTAGATGGAAAAGGAACTCCAAAATCCTTTCCTTAGCCTGATGTTAATCAGTTAATTTACTCCTCTTAGTATCTTGCTAAAGTTCAAATTTATTAAGCTAAATAAACAACTTTAGGCAGTAGGCATTCTAATGTTATTTCTTTGAAATTTTACGTAAATTATATGTAAAATAAATCTGTAGGGATGTATGTGTTGTGTGTGTGTGTGTGTCTGGAGAGATGGATTTCTGTATTTATTAGAAGAAAAAAATGAGGAAAGACCATCTGAAGAAAAGAGAATAAGATTCTTCCAGTATACTTAGATACTTTCCAAATAGTATAAAGAAAAAAAACTATTAAGATAATGATTTTCATTTCTTTATAAATATAGATGAGGTTTCATCCTTTTTCTCTGCACCCTCGGGAGAGAAGAGACTAATTAAGGAAAATTGATAAGATTCAAACACATCAGAAGGAGAATCCATTCACTAATTAATGTACATTCTATTTACAACCATCAGCTTCTTTGTAAAAGATATAATCACAGAGTTCTATGAGTGATGTGCCTCCCCAGTGAGTGGTAACATCTAGGAAAAGATAAATTGATGAGAAAGAAGTGAGTTATCACAAGTACACTGTTACCAGACAGAAAATCTTATTTTCTTGTTCTCATTTTGTTCCGATTTTTTAAATTAACATTATCTAATTGCTTATGTTAGAAGTTTGGCCTGATGACTAGGGTATAAATTACTGTGGCTTCTGGGGTGCCTGGGTGGCTCAGTTGGTTAAGCGACTGCCTTCGGCTCAGGTCATGATCCTGGAGTCCCAGGATTGAGTCCCGCATCGGGCTCTCCCTGCTCGGCGGGGGGTCTGCTTCTCCGTCTGACCCTCCCCCTTCTCATGTGCTCGCTCTCATTCTCTCTCTCTCAAATAAATAAAATCTTTAAAAAAAAAAATTACTGTGGCTTCCTTTTTTAATCTATTATTAAGTGAAACTACGAAAAATCAAAATAATTTCCATGCTAATCTGATTTCTAGAATGGTGATAATAAAACAGGTGCTTAATATCCTGACCGTACTCTTTCCAGCAAGTAAACAACAACACAGAATGAGAGAAGAATTGGGGGGATATTTTAGGGAACAGACTGCTGTATCAAAAAAAAATTTTTGAAAGTAAAATTTAAAGGAAGATATCACTTAGAAAAAAAAGAATAAGTTTGAAAACTTTTGTTGGATAATTTCAAAATGAATAAACTTAAATTTTAATGCTTCTGGCAAAACATAATAATTCAGATGTTATAAACAGATTCTAGCCAATTCTAGGGATTGTTGAGAAAATTTGGTTTCATTAGTCGCCTTGAGACACATGTAGAAATAAGGCAACAGTTTTTAAAAAGAGCAAGAAGCTGGGCTTAAGAGGAGGTGCAAAAAGCAAATGGACATATCGTGCTCTAGTCACAGTCAACAAAAATGTTTATTTCACAGTGAATGGGGAGTTTTAGAGCAAGAGAGGAAGACTTACTATTGGCTATTTTCCATGAGTAGGATTAAATAATAAAATCAAAGAGAAGGTAGTTGATAATTTGGCAAGTTAACAGAGTAGGTGTGTCTTGTGTCATGGTCTCCCCCGAGGCTACCCAGCCTCCCCACCCCCCGCTGTAGTGAAAACTGTTAGAGGTAAGAATATATGACTTCTCCTTCAACTCTCTGGGACCAAGGGAAGGTTAAGAACTGCTAGGTTTGCTATCTTGCTTATCTGATGTTACAACCTACCTGTTCAATGCTTCAGTGCTTCATTGATTTAGAGCAGGCAGGTCTGCAAAATCAATTGTTTCCATATTTTGTCTATTAGATAAATTTAAGGTATACAGCCCCTCCTATTTTTCAAGACCGACCAATAAGTTCAGAAACTTAAGAACAGGAAGGACCAAATCATACAAGTCTGCAGAAAAGAGATACGGGATATTTTCAGGTTCTTGAGTCTGGCAGATCTCAGTGCTAAATAAATTTCAGGAATTCTTATCCAAAATCTATCTTTTAAGGTTCAGCTCAAATACCACTTCATCCAGGAAGCTCCTAATCAAAAGTAATCTCTCTTCCTGGTGTTCCTGCAGCTGACACTGCAGAACTTCGATTTAAAATTTAGTTTTTTCTTGTATCGGACTTTTCCATGAGGCTGTCAAGTCTGAAAGGGCTGACTCCTACTTTTGCTTTTCATTTACTATCCTGATGCCCTGCAGCACCTCCCCTGGTACCAGATGCATGGCTGCTTATCAGTACATTTTTAATGAATGAACAAAGATGAAGCTAAAAAGGATAATATTTTGGATTATGTATAGTTTTTATTTTTGGTAAAAGTTTGAAATCTATCTAAAGAGACAGATACAAGAAAAATGTGTAAAATAAGAACTGTATAATGGCCATTCAGTGAAAAGAAAGATAATTTTCATCGTGATTTTGTAAAAACAAACAAACAAAAAACAAACCAGTCTTTGAATGGGAACATAGTGAGGAGACAGACAAGTTATTTATGAAGTTGGAAGACAAGCAATTCAGTCATGGCTCAGTGAAGTTGTGTGACATCAAGCTGATACGATCGGGAACTTTGCTTTTTCACTAGCCTATAATAAATCCAGTTTCTCTGTCTGCAACCCAGATCCATTTCCAAGATTTAAACTGCCACATCACTCTCCTGTTTAAAACTCTTTAGGAGCTGCTTGCTTCTTATAAGATAAAGTCCAATCTCCTTTACAAAGGGAGCCAACTCACTCCCCAGCCTTTTGTTCTTCCTTCAGCACCACAGCATTGGAAGGTCAAGGAGATCTAGCCCCAGCCTCATGACCCCCAGTTTTCATCACCCACAATTTCTCACCTCCAGATATTACGCTTCATGACCTCAACTGTAGGCTATGATCCCCACACTTCCATGCTTTTCCTCTTTCCTTTCTCCAGTAAATCTAGACTCTTTCTTCCTCTCTTCCCTCACACTAATTTATCTGATTCCTACTCCTGTTTTAAATTTTAGCTATGCCTTCCCTCCTCCCAGAAACTTTCCCTGACTCCGTTGTGCTAATCCTTGGTGTTATTGTGTGGTGCCATGGGCTTGTTTTTATCATTGGGTTATTCTTTCTTATATAGGGTCTTCTCCATTATTCTGCATACATTCTTGAGGTCGGGGACTGTATGGCTCATTTGTCTTTGTGTGCCTAGCACAGTGCTTGGCAGAGAAGTAGGAATGAATGAAATGCCCACACTTAACTGCTTGCTAGGTATTTTCTCTCAGAATGTCTGCTCCTACCTTGAAATCAATATGTACAAAGTGAAACCCATTATTGCTAAATTCCCGAGTCAAATTCTTGGCTTCTCCAATCTACGCAGTAATTTTACCCAAAGACACTTGGAACCCTGAACTATAGTTTTTAATGTCTTTTTCCTTGTACACTATAGTCATCAGCCCCCATGTGTATCTTTACACAGTTTTCTCCTTTCAATACCGTTGTTTCCATGGATATTTCATTCTCTGCCCCAGAGTCCATCAAAAGATCACTAGTTTTTCTCCAGGCTTCTAATTTCATCATTGCTCCTAATCTATCTTGTACAATACCAAATTTATTAAACATTAACATTATTACACTAGTGATAACTATTCATTGTATAGAAACTGAAATCAAAGGTAAGCAAAAAAGAAGAACGTCACCCATAATATCCCCACTTGGAATTAACTACAGTTAATCTTTGATGTATAGCCTACGTTTCTACGCATATAAATTTTTTAAGATCATACTACTTCTATCACACTAATATTCCTAAAGCAGAGTCTTGATTATATCTTGTTCATACACTCTGGTAGTTTTTAACAAATAAAGACATGACATTCCGCAACACAGAGCCCATTTTATCTTCCTTCAATGACCCATACTGATTAAGTAAAATTATTATCCTAGGTGTTTCTTGAACACAACTTGGAATTATTTTTCCCACTACTGTGCCTTTGCTCAGTCATTCCAAATGATGGGCCTTCCTGCCCGCTCAGCCTTAGCTGATCTCCTAAGGCTCAACTACATAGTCTTTTTCCATGGGATCTTTCCTGATATCCCAGTCAGACATGATGTCTGTCTTTACTCTAAATTTTACTCGTCCTTGCTCGTCCTAAAATTGCTTGTCCTTGCTGCCCATCTTACAGTTATTTGCATAACTCTATTATCTTCCCTAGTAAAATGCAAATTCTGTTCGCAGAAACGCTTAACACATAGTGCATGAGAACAGTGACAAAGGCCGAACGTTTCAACGTGATGAAGAAATTGTACATGGGCGATGATGTAGACAACGCTCTTATAGCATCAGATACCTTAAGGAACTTTGGAAAAGTCCTGGATATCATTTGTTCACAGTGAATTTCTCCTCTCTATTGCTAATGAAAAACAATGCTATCATTTCTGGGTTCCAGATTCAGGGAGTCCGAAAACAAATTGACGTGTGCCATTCTTTAAGCTGCTACATCAGTTTGGAAATAGAACTTGTCAATACATTCAAAAGTTTTTATCTAGGAAATTTCCTAACATATCCAGAGAGTTCCGGACAGCTAAATTCCCTCTGTTGTTCTCTTTCCTTCTCAAAGCTTTTTAAGCAAATTGGCTTATTTTTTAATTAAAATTTTAGTAATCTTTTAATGCTCCTGGGAACTTAAGTAATTTTTGTCTCCTTTTAGATGGTTTCATTTTTCCTTCTTCAGAAAACCCCAGTCAAGTGTATCATTTTCCCTATTGATACCATTCTTGCTCCATTTCTTTTTTTTTTTAATTTTTAGAAGATTTTATTTATTTATTTGCCAGAGAGAGAGAGAGCACAAGCAGGGGGAGCGGCAGGCAAAGGGAGAAGCAGGCTCCTTGCTAGTAAGCAAGGAGCCCGATGTGGGACTTGATCCCAGGACCCTGAGATCATGACCTGAGCCGAAGGCAGACGCCTAACCATCCGAGCCACCCAGGCACCCCACTCCATTTCTTTTTTTTTTAATCTTGTTGCTTTCTGGACATAAATGAACTTCACTGTTAAATTAGCAGTTGTTTGTCTGTAATACTAATAAATAGCTGCAAAGTATTCTGTATGCCATATTGTAGTAAATGCCCTATGCCACGAATAATGCATATATCTAAACGCTGCCAGTTGACCCAGGCAAATGGTAGCTTGTCTTTCCTTTATTATTGTATATGCTTCATAGTTTAAGACATCTGAATGCCTGTGGCCAGTTTTATCCTTCCAACCCACAACTGTTATGCTTCCTTGTGGGCTTCATAGACAATGGAAGAATATGCATTTTTCTTAATACTTTTTTTTAATGATTCTATTTATTTATTTGACACAGAGAGAGAGAGCACAAGTAGGCAGAGCAACAGGCAGAGGGTGAGGGAGAAACAGACTCCCCGCCCAGCAGGGACCCCGACGTGGGGCTCGATCCCAGGATCCTGGGATCATGACCTGAGCTGAAGGCAGCCGAATAACCAACTGAGCCACCCAGGCGCCCCAATACTTTCAATCTCCATCTCGGTCTCTCACTCTTGCTCTCTACTCTCCGTTTGCTTTTGCCCTGGGCTCTTTCTATCCTAAATTATTATTGTTTGTTTAAAGGATGTGAGTCTCATCTTCTCTCCATTAACTACTAAGGCTTTTCAGGTGTCAATGAGCACGTAGTATTTGGGGATAGCAAACCCTTCCATTTGATGGAAATAGAGTGTTGGGGTAGTGGGACATGACTGGAGGGGAAGTTTAGGTTTGGGTTACGAAGGACCCTGGTGCACTATGCCAGTGCCATTGGATATTTGTCCTGCAAGTGAAGTGCAGGCCATTTGTATCACTCCAGCGAGAGCAGAAAACAGCCTTCTCGGAGGGACGGTGCGGCTAAGTATGGAGACCGAGAGATCAGTTACAATGTTCTTACAGTCGTCTAGGTCAGTGTTTCTCACTCCAAAAGAAAACGTTTTTGACATTGTGACTTGGGAAAAAACAATGCTTGATTTGTGTGGTGCATTCAGTATTCTGTGTCCTATCCTATTCTAGTTTCACTGAAAAATGCTAGCCCAGACAATCTAAATTAATTTCAGAACCCGCTAATTGTACGTGTAACCTGCAACTTGAAAATCACTTATTTAGACGAATGATAATGAAGCCATAAACGGAGGTAATGGCATCAAATGGAGAGAAGATGCACCTGGCAATAATTAGGAAAACAAAAGCAAGATAACTTGGTGATTTATTGGATTTAGGCACATGGAAGAGCCAAGAATGACCGAAGTTCTCTTGTTGAGAGACTGGGTAGATGATGGTACTCCAAACTGAGATTTTGATAGAGGTAAAAAAGCAGGCTTGGGGTTAAAAAATTAAGCAATTTTGAATACACTAGATTTGTGATTTCTGTGGGGAAATTATAGTTAGAGAAGGATGTAAGGATTAGAGATATAGTTTAGGAATCAGCATGTGGGTGATGATTAAAGCAGCGGGAGAGACTGAAATAATTGAGAGTTTGCATATCATGAAAAGAGAAAACACTGAGAGTGAATTGTGGATAAAGCCAGCATTGAAATGGGAGGCCAGGGAAGAGGACGCAATGAAGGAAACAGAATTAATAATCAAAGGACCAACTAGGGAGTGAAGAGATAATATCGCTTCAGGGAAAAGAGCAGTCAACTGTATCACATACTGCAGACGTAGCAGGTAGAATCTGAATTCTTCACATAAGAGGCCATGGGTAACCGTTGTCCAGACTTTCAGTGGAGTGGTGGGGTCGGAAGAATGATTGCAGTGGGTTGAGGAAAGCATGAGCGGTTAGAATGTATTGTAGACAAACCTCAAAGGTCAGCTTTAAATTGAAAGGAATAGAGCTGGTAGTACGCAGGTACCAGTTAAGCCAAGACTGTCTTACTCAGCTTTGCGTCCAGTGTACAGAGGACACAGATGCCACAGGGTCAGAGCAAACACAAATGCGTATTAGGAAAGTGAGGAGAGATCCGCGTGGACCGGTATGCGTAACTGGCACTCTGGTTTTCTTTGTCTCTCCATCCTCTTTTTGGCAGTGTCTTTTGGCTTTCCGAAATCCAGATCCTTGAGGAACTAGCTGGATTGGCTTGGTGAATACCATTATCTCCCGCGGGATGAGCCTGCAAGCCAGGGTGCCTCCCCAGCCTTGGCTCAGCGTTATGGATGCCTTAGTTTACCCTTTGGCCCCGGGGGTAGCCAGGATGTACACAGAAACCATATAACATATTTTACTTGCTCCATAAAATGTATCTTTCATACGGTTTGCCACAAAGCTCCAAACTAGCGTTGGACATTGCTTAAAGCATTTCACTTTAACATTCTCCATTTAATTAACAGAGCACTTACAGTTTGGTCTCCTGGGAAAATCATTATAAGTAGGCCGTGTACCACATATCCCTTTCTTTTCTTCACAGTAGTGCTTCACCATTGAGTGTCATAGATAAACACATGCACGCGTGCATGTGTATGTACTTATACGGATAGAATTAACCTAGTTGATTGGCAACCGTGGGTCAGTTCTTAAAGAGTTTAAACTTGCTACAAATGGAGTTATCACTAGGTGTTTGAGCAGTGGATTATGTAAGGACCTGAGTTCTCATTGCTGTATGTCATCTATTCCATTTTCCTGTATTGTGCTATTTCAGGAGAATTTTAATGTGGTGAGGAAAAGGCAGTGGTGCGCATAAATCTTTGAGACCGCTTACACCCATGGTTATCTATTTTGAAGTAATTACCACTTCTCGAAAGCTTCTGTCTTGAAGTCATTTTTACGAAGTAAAATTAATTCATCACCTGTTCTACTTCTGAATCTTATCACGGAAGTTTAAAAATTCATTCTTGGAAAATTCTTTTTGCCCAAGTAAGTTTATTAGAGGAAATGAATAATCATCTAATACGCAATTCTTTCTTTCTAAAGGACTTAGTAATCGCTGTCCTTTAATGTTATATTTCCACTTCTATAGCTTAGCGAAACTTAGCACACTTGCATTCTTGTGTGAAGTATCAGCACAAATAAGAATATCTTCTAGAGTCAGACTACAAAGAGCCGCCAGTGATAAGGAAACAAAGGCGGCACTGATCACAACGGAATAATAATGAGAGGGCAGGCACTGAGGGAGCAGTGGCAGAAAGTGAAGTCATTTCTCAGGGTATCGCAGATCAGAAAATAAACAAATGAGTGAAGTGGGAGTGGGGTTCACAAGATTCGAACCTAAGGAACCGAAAGCTGAAGTTGGTATGTTCTTTCACGGTGGGCTTCGTAGAACAGCTGCCGTGGGAAATGCTGGGGGGGGGTGTGAAAAAGTTAAGATTAAAAGGGAAAGAAGGAGGGAAGGAAGGAAAGAGGGAGGGAGGGAGGGGCAAATCAGGGCATGATGTAGGATAATCATGTGTTTAGTCATGCAGGCTTTTCTGCATTTGCGAACACATTATTAAATACAACTGAGAAATAACGTCTTCACTACTGAATCCCTTTGGCTATATTTTAGGTATCAAATGGCATTTCTGAGGGGTGCTTTTTTTTTTTTAGTGTTTCGTCTTTTTAAAAATGTCTTACGTTTCTTTTTTGTGTTTTAGCTATGAAGATGGTCAGGTTGGAGATGCGAATATTAACACACAAGAAGGAGGCATTCACAAAGAGATCCTTCGAGTAATTGGTAATCAAACTGCTACTGGTTAAAGGACCATCATTTAATTAACATGATCTGAAAGCCTTCCTCGGGTTCAAAGCTGGATTTTGAACTGAAGAAGATGATAAAATAATTTATTGTTATTATAAACAAAAGTAACCCTTTGAATACTGATTTTTTTCTTAGTATTTCTAAGTATCTTATTAAATACCTAGAATGGTATAAAATTGATCAATTGTAGGGTTATGGAATCTAGTAATAAAATTACAACAGCACTTAAACTGAAGTTTGGGTTGCTCACACAATAAACAGATTGAAAAAACAGTTTTGTGCTGATATTTTTATATTAAACTCTTTAATTGGAAATTTGGTATTATATACCGACATTTTAGGTTACCAAAATAGAACTGAGAACATTTTATAATGACGTCTAATCTATACAGTACTTTGCAATAAGTATGTTTGCACATTCTGGTGTGCTATTTAATTAGTGGTATGAACATTCAAATGTTTTGGGGAGGGATATTTCCTATTCTCCTGTTATTTTTTTCTTATACAAAAACAATTAGGTCTTAGATGCAGTGCTTTGCCCAAGAGTATGTAATGTATATATCTATAGATTGATGCATCAAAATGTGTGATCGTGCAATTATGTGTGTATATGCACATATATGTGCTTTGACAACAGAGATAGCACGGCTCCACGATTCTATGCTCATTTGATGAAAAGAAAATAATATTCAGTAAGCAGTAAATCTGGACATAAACCAAGACATGAGTCAAATGTACCACCATTCATTCACTGAAGATATTTAGAAACAATTTTTCTGTTTGTTTAAATAATTTCCCCTTCAGTTAGAATTCAACTCTTTTATAATGTTATCTAACAGTTATAATTTGGGGAACACAGATGCCCCAGGTGGACTAATTCTATATTCAAATGATTATATGTTTAAAAGAAGGGCCTCAGAATTTAAACAAACGGTATATATTTTTTATTTCCTACAATGGAACATTTTTAAAATTTATTTATACCACACCAGCATTTTTTGTATTTTTTCATCTAATACCTCTGCTTATTTTTTTTCGTATTGAGAAAGAAGACAAACGTTGAAGTTTCTTTTATATTAAAAGAACACAAATAAGTTTATAGAGAATAATAACACCAGCTCTTAGCATTTTCCTTTCAAGAGTCCTGTGCTCATCAAACTCATTTCTGTTTCTTTGGGTCCTAAAGTTATTCTTATTCATCATAAGTTTTGGACAGTGTTTATTTTCCTACATGATGTCTTTGGAATAAGGCCATTCATGAGAGCAGTTTAATTAGCAAGTCTACCACTCTGTTCAAACCCTGAGTCATTAGGCTCTTATCTGATTCTAATTTATTTAGAAAGAAAAAATAAATAAAAATGTTTAGTCATTTGCAAATATAATGTTATAACTTCTGTGTTTATTTCCTTTGGCATAAAAGGGGAGCACAAAGGTCATACTCATTGTTAAGGGTTGCTATCTAAGAAGTATTTGCTAATTGTTTGTTTTCTTGTATTGTAAATAATTGATATGCCACTTATTTCTGCAAAAATAGTCTTAAAGTGGATGGGATATTAATCATTGTGATAGGATCCACTTAAAACATTGATCTGTTCTGATTTGTGCCTCTGAACTCAAAAGCCAGACTGAGGGATCGTGTTGCATGGTAGGGCCAAGCTATAGTATCTTACTTAGTGTTCTGTGACCAGATACTTGAAGACTTCACATGGGACAAGAGGACGACTTGCTTTTTTTCTGTCAAGATTCCCCAAGTCTTCCAAAAACCTTTGACTGGGTTTTAAAAACAGTTTTAAGCAACAAAATTATTTTTCAAGTTAATTTTGTGGCTCGTTCGGTATATAGCATCATTGTGAAGATGTACTAGCAGGATTTAGAAATTGAGGTCTTGGGGCCCGACCTGTGTGGCCTCCAGTGCCTCCAAACATAGTTTTAAAACCACGGACCTAATCCATTAAGATCTGACTTCACAGTTGAGTGATCTGTAAGGAGTGTAGTATGAGAATCTGAACTGGAAGGGTAACTTGGAGGACTCAGGGGAGAGTATTTCAGGGAGGAAAAGCTGGCATAATGCAAACTTCTACTGCCAGTTCAAGAATAAAAGTAGATTAAACTCTTAGCGCAAGGGAAGTGGTTGATAGTTTTAATGCCTACTAAATATTACAGACAATAGACATCTTTTATGATAATAAAATCAGATGTCTCCTAATGGTAATTCATTGAATGTTATTGCAATGTAGAATGACAGATTGTAAATTTGTTTTGAAAAATTAAGTTCAGAACCTTGTAAGCAAATATTCTAAGTATTAGAGCCAGTCCTTTAATTGAACTTTTGATATTGTGGTAACTACAGCATCCTGATACTTATCTTTATTTTTAAAGAATCTAATTTCAGTATCTATCATTAGTAAATGAATATCATGCTTCCAAGATCCAAGTAGGTCTTTAAAATGTAGAAGTTTGAACATTATCATGCCTTGATTCAGTCACCCCATTAAGATTACCTATTGAGATATTTGATGATTCCAAACATGGATATTGTATTGTATTTATATAATATTTGAAGTCTGTTCACTGATGCTTTGTTATAGTTACATTAATTGTGTAGCCATTACTACATAGTATTAACCCACTGAGCAAAGGTAATCATTTATTTTCATTCTTGAAGTAGGGGAAGAAGAACCTTAATTCATTTCTACTTTTTCCTGCGTTACTGATTTTGTAAACATTTCACAATGAGTAATTTGTCCTCTTTCACTGTCCACTGGATTAAAAAAGAGAAGAAAATGATTGAACATTCAAGAAGAGAAAAGAGTAATAATATAACCTAGTGCTATAGAATACATTATGGGAAGGCACTTTTGGTGCCTTACATTGCATTATGTTGAAATGATTTTTATTTTTTTTTGCTCAACAAATCTCAGTCAAATGTTGGGTGTGAAGGTGGTTTTCAATTTAAAATTTAAATGAGTGCCACATCCTTAAACTTAGTATCAAATATGTGATGTAAAAAACCAATCCCAAAACTGTTGTTAATGTTCTGAATATCTCTCATTGAAAAAGTTAAGAGTTTAGAAAAGACATCTCTCAATTATTCTCCGCTTTGCTAAAAGAAAGGAAACTTAATATGCAAGTCTATGAATTTTTAATATCATTGAAAGAATTTTAGCAGTACTTCATACCATAATACCGTAACTTGCCAGAGGCCACGGTGTTTGAGAAAATTCTAAGGAAAAACTCATCCTCCTTGTTCATGTCTGGATGCCTTCATCAGATAGTAATTTAATATGTCACGAAGGGCCACTCAACCTTGGACTGTCTACCACTGAAGTATGTGGATTTCATAGTAGCACCTGAAGCACATTGTAAAAATATTAGGATGGTATTCGATTGTTCTGCTAAATTCTTCATTATAACACTACCTCAAGACAAATGATATACTGTTTGTTAAGGTAATTTGGTTTCCAGTCGAAGGAACAATAAAACTTTGCAAATGGAAATTATCAGATAATTCAGTCAAGACCATGTTGCTGGACATAGATATTGTCAGTTACCTCCTGACATGCAGAAATATGGATATTTCAGTCACTGGTGCTGAGTGACACAGCTAAGACCCAGTGAGTGGGTGTTTCAAGGGGTTTCAAGGCAAAGTTTGAATATAGTTAGTTCCCTTTAAGATTGGTTTTCTCCATGGGCCAACTTTATGTCCACTCACCTAAGCCACAAACAATCGCCCACTTACAGTTAAAGGATTAAAATACTCAACTGCTTTGCCAGAATGGCAGACTGAATATTCAATTCTTTTGGCATTGAATGCCTGCTAAATTTTTGTCAGATTATATATAAATTTGATGTATATTATTGTCCATTCAATTTTTCCTGGAGATTTTGTATACACTATGATATATTAGGATAAGTTTTTGTAGGTTAAAAGAATTTCAAGTAGTTTTTAGACAAAACATATCCATGAGTGTGAAAAAGCTGTGTTGAAGAGTAGATTACATTACACATTTACCAGCAAGTCAGTAAAAAAAAAATAGTGCTTATTTACATAGTCAACATAATTTAATGTTCTAAAAATATTTTCTTCAATCTGCCCAATATTTAATGTATCATTTGAGATTTAAAAAAATACAGCCACTCCTTTATGTAAACATTAAAAGATGCCTATGTTTCTTTAACTATCCAGCCTTCTTTACAATAAATTTCTTGACTTTTGTGCACAAAATAGTATTGCAACCTGCTATTTAGCCTTTGGTGCCTTAGAGTTATTATAAATATTTAACAATATGTACATAATGTAAATACTGCCAAGAGATCACTAAGGCCAAATATTTTCTCTATTCACTTTTTATTGCACTTGCTTTCTATTGCTACTTAAGCCTCTTTTATCAAGCTTTGTAATAGTTCTAACATTGTAGCCAATGTAAATGTTTACTTTCAATAAATCTGAATTTGTTCAACAAGTACGGTATATGTGGGCACTATTTTGAAAACCGGTTAGGCCTTAGATATTCCTGATGATGAATCTTGCTTCTGGGGACGAGGTATTTGAAATTCTCAACAAACTCTAAAAACGATGTTGCCCTTTTCACTTATAAAATACTTTTAAAATAAGAGGGAATAAGAGAAAAAAAAAAAACTTTCTTGCCAGTATTCCCCTTAAATACTTGCGATAGATTTAACTGGCCATGTTGAGTACCATTTTTATCTCAAATCCTGTCAAGAAATACAGGACTGAAACAAAAGACTTATACAATTTGTAGGTATTCTCTATAAACACTTAGGAATATCCAAAGGAGCATTCCAGAGGAACCATCTTAAATTTTCTAAGCATTTCTGACTTGATTAGTAATTGGAAGATGATTTTTAAACCATTACTTTTTATAACAGACATCTCATTAACTGAATAAGACATTAGTCCTTAAACAAATTTGGTTTTCTAAACACATTAATAGTAAATATGAGGAACTCAGTTTATATCCCCACAAGAAATAACATTTTTTACTCATGTTACTTTTAGAGCTGAGAAATCATAGATAGCAAACTTCTGTTTATTACACTTGATTTCAGTTACTCTAGGAATACTTGTTCAGCATCTAGTGTGCTTATTTACAGTCATAATATTCTTATAAGGAATAGAGAGTATTAGATTTTGTGTTGGCCTTAAGGAACCTTCAATCTGTTTGGGAAAAACAAACCCACATTTGGAAATAATTCATGAATCGCACAAAAACAACAATTTCGAATGGAAAAGACCCAAAATGCAAGCAATGCTTAGGAAAAGAATGGATGATCTGCATTATAGCTATGGGGGAAATACCATGGAAGATCCATGGTATTAGCCAGACCCTCAATATCACATAGATCTTCCCCAACCTGAGGACAAGGCCTTTAAAATAAAAAGGAAAGGAAAATTGGCAAATGAAGGAAAGTAGGCTTACAGATAAAAGGTCTTGAGTGAACCTACACAAACTCATAAATACTTTTGAATTCATTGAACTGAAAACTGCAATCCAAGTGACATTTTGAATCATATTAGTGTTAATGGGTAGTGTATTACTAATTTCCATTTACCAGATACTTTTTGTAATCTTTTTGCAACAAAGTTATGATTTACTCATATATCTGTTTCTGCTTTATTGTAGATAATACATATATTAGAAAGCACTTAATTTTTTGAATTTTTAGCTTTTGATTCCTCAACCAGATTTTTGATAATCTTTGTGACTTCATGGCTCAATCTTCCTCACTCCTGGAACTACCATTCCCTTTATACTTAATGTGCATTCCTCATCATAGGAATATAGTTGGCAAGAGTGTAGTCCTACATCCTAGGCTAACTTAAAACCCTTTTAAACCTGCCTTTTTGGAAAACCAATGTTGAGAAACCCCAAGAATTTGTTGAGTATTTATCTGGCCTCTATTTCTGTTCCCTACCTCTAGGTCCCTCTTTTTAATTATTTCAAATAGTAGTGACTTCTAATGTGTATCTAGGAACACTGAAAATTTCAAAGCTATCAAACATATACATTGTTTAAAAATCATGTATTCTTGAATTTCAGATAAGAGAAATTTTGATTACATAGAAATTGCTTTATCTAGCACTTTATGATTTAGAAAGCACATTCACATAGATGGTCTCATTTACCCTTCAGAATAATTCCGTAAGGTGCTAGCAGATTTCTTTATCTTATAGATAAGAAATTAAATAGCTTGTCAAAAGAGTCACTAGGCTCTAAACCTAGGGCCAGAGTTTCTTCTGAGTCTCATCTCTGTGGTCTTTCTAATAAACCATGCTTATTATTGCTGAGATCCCAGCTCTGCAAAACAGAAAACGAGTGTAAGAATTACAGCAGACTGGGGGGTGAGTCAATGAAGATTTAGGTCTGATTGCCTTGAAGAGCTCTATCAGGGAATCATTAAAACCATTCATAGGCTAGGTGTGGTTTTATTCTAGAGAGCCTGGAGTGAAAGAAGTCTGCGCTTGATGTAATTGGCAATGGAAAAGTCATTGCCAGCCCTTGGTGAGAGATGTCATGGAAGCGGAGTTTTGGAAGTATGTTGGCAGCCATATTCAGAAGGATTTCTGAGAGAGGCAGAAAGCAAGAAGCTACGACTCAGTTTTAATAATTCTCAAGGGTACGAAGGCCTGGAGAAGAACAGAAAAAGAATAGGTAGACAAGACATAGAATTTAGGAAAAGGCAGAAAATTAGTAAACAAGAGACTCAATTTATATGTTAGGATGACAACATAAATTAAGAATAATTTTCCTCGGGCGCCTGGGTGGCTCAGTTGGTTAAGCGACTGCCTTCGGCTCAGGTCATGATCCTGGAGTCCCGGGATCGAGTCCCACATCAGGCTCCCTGCTCAGCAGGGAGTCTGCTTCTCCCTCTGACCCTCCTCCCTCTCATGCTCTCTGTCTCTCATTCTCTCTCTCGCAAATAAATAAAATCTTAAAAAAAAAAAAGGATTTAAAAAAAATAATTTTCCTCTGAATTTTTTATTGGAGATCAATTAAGATTCTCGTATTCCTCTTAGTATTTGGGAAAGAGAGAAGAACAAACCGAAAACAATGTCTCTGCACCAAGTCTATAAAAGCACGTATTCTTCCTTGTGAATAAGAGTAGGGGAGGGATATCCTGATCCACAAAGGGACATGTTTGTGAATGCACTTCACCCCCCGCCACCTATGAAACTTGTAAATACTGAGATGTGTAAGAGAGTGGTTGCAGTAGGTTAGTAAATCTCATATCTGTTTTGATATGATGTACCAATTCCTAAATCCACTGAACTCTGTGTGTGTGTGTGTGTGTGTGTGTGTGTATATAAAGGGCTATCACCTAGGGAACACTTAAGACTCAACACCCAAGATGGTGGCACCTCACTCTATATGCTCTGCTTGGAAGACATCATCCACAAATGAATGGCTCCAACTCCCACCCGTAATGATGATTCCTAAATCTGCAGCTCTTGTTTCTCTCTCTCCTGAGTTTCCAATTTAAAGGATCAAAAATGCCAAGCAAACATCTCTTCCTCAGTGTTCCAGAGATACCTCAAATAAACTCACTGGTGTTCCCACCTCAGGCTATTCTACTCTCCTTTCACACTTCTCTCAATGAACTAATGAATGGCCACCCCATCCACCTGTTGACTCAAGCCAGGAGACAAGGCATCCCCTATTACCCTCCCTTTCACTCAATCCCCACCACTTAATAGCCAAGCCATTTAATTTGAGTTCATTCAAGTGTCTTGATCTCTCTCGTGACTTCTGTTAACGTCTATGTGGGTTATATCAGTAACCTCCTATAGCCCTCCTTGACTGAATCTGGTGCCTTCTACCCAGAACAGATACTCAGCTAGCATGTATGAGTACAGCTTTATGATGGCTAAGATACTGAATACCTCTGTATGTTAGTAAATAGACACTGCCTCCACTTGCACATGCCTGGAGGCAGCAACTAAAGAGAACTCAGCACACGGAAGACCCTCCTGCCCTTTGGTCCCAGGTCATAGGCTACTGGATATTTATAATATCACAAGTGGCTTGAGCCCCTTTCATAATGCTGATCTTTCTGAAATGCAAACCTGATTTGCCCCTTACTTAAAATCTTTCAATGCCTCCTAACGTATCCCTCAAAATAAAACTTCTGGCCTCTTCTTCCCTCTTTTCCCTCTCCAGCCTCATTTTTCACTGCCTCCACTGTGATCCTGATACTCAGTCAGCACTGGAGTCATACTGAGTTTATCCGCAGTCCAGAGAACAGCCCATTGCTACTCACCTCTCCCAGGCTTTTTCTCTCTGCCTAAGACAGCCCCACTTCCCAGCTCCAAGTTTTACTCCCTTTAGCCTTCAATCTGTTTTCACTTCTACCACCTTCCCTCTTCCTCCCAGACTGGACCAAGGTGAGTCTTCTAATTCTTCTCCGTGTATCTGACCAGAGCTCATCCATCTCACTTAGCTCACAATGAAAAGGTCTATTGATTGCCTGCTTCTTTCCCCCAGTCACCCCTCTTCCTTGCTACCAGGCACAGATTACTTTCAGTCCCTAGTAAATGTTTGGGCACTTAGTACATACATAAAAAGTAACTTATAAATGTCTGTCTGGTGAAGATTGTCTTCGAATAAAGAAACATTAAAGCCCCAAATCTTTAGAATATGCTTCTGATTGGCACATAATATATTCACAAACCTAAATAACAACTCAGCAGGAGGAATATAGCAAGCCACAGCTTCATCATCACCATCATCACCATCATCATCACCATCATCATCATCATCATCATCATCGGCTCCAGCTCCAACTCCATCAGCTGAAGGAAATACAGAAATCCCTGGATGTTGCTAACAGCTACTCTCTCATGTCACCCTTAAAGTATATATTTTCATCGTCCTCTTAGTCATCTTAACTTTGGATCAAGCAGTAAATACCTGGTTTGGAAGGTCACGTTGAAGGCCCGGAATAAAACATAAAACTGGATACTCACAGATTTATAATTTAATGTCAGTAATTTGCATAATCAAAGGATCATCGCTTTGCTAAATAATTACCTTAAATAATGAGCTTCTTTAGCATATTTAAGTTCATTTACAGGTCATTAACTACTTGACATACATGGAAGAGAGATGCTTTAAGCTAAAGTACTAATCCTCATTACCAATAAAAATAAATCAATGATGGAATTAAGTACATCTATAATTATAAGTCAATGGTGAAACAAGGTTCCTTCCAAAGGAATTGCTTTCTTCTAACATGGTATAAATTGTAACAAACCTGAATTTTATTATACATATTTACTACTCTGTGACATCTAACTAAATTTTTGCAGCTGGGTAATTGGGAGCTTTTCTATTTATGTGTTTCTGGGTTAACTTCTGGGATACGTATTTCTTAATGGTTGTAGGCTTACAGCATAATCAGTATTCTAGTGCTGAGATGCAGGAGCCATGGAGCAGTGTAGCTTCCTGCAGTTTATTATTTGGAATCTTTTTCCTTGAGTTTCTGCCTATTGCAAATCTATCCATAATTCAAGGCCAAACTCATGTACCTTCAAGTACATGAGTACTTTCTGGATCACCCAGCCATAAATGATGACTCCCTGCTCCAAATTCCTGCAATACTTTGTAGTTCTCCTGGAGTACGGACATAGTTAACACAATTTCTGGGGCTCTTTGGGTAAAAAATTGCATTCCTGAACATTGTACTCTACCTACTACCACCAGTAGTCTCTCTGATAATGTTATGATTAATTTCATAACTTTAATCTGTTAAACATTTAGTGTTTCATTTTTTAAAACCTTTTAATTAAATAGAATGTTAAATTTATATTAGCATTACCAAAGAAAGTGACAAAGAATGATACCCCTCATTTTGTACTGAAGGGGACCACAGTCTCTCTCCATCACTTTCATACCTTGTCCACTTCTGCTACTCAACCAGGATGATTTGGGAGAAATAACAGGGCAATGTTACCAGCTAGCTACATCATATAACAAAGAATAATAGATCCGCACTTTCTTTCCATCCTCTTTATGGGAGTTTCCTTAACTCGTAGAGGGTAAAAGG
The DNA here is from genome assembly GCF_029215605.1 of Mirounga angustirostris. NCBI lineage: Eukaryota > Metazoa > Chordata > Mammalia > Carnivora > Phocidae > Mirounga > Mirounga angustirostris. The sequence continues at coordinate 117,880,588 of NW_026991715.1, read as the reverse complement.
GACTGGTCATACACTGGACATGAGGCAAGATATTCAGCTACATAGACATTCAAAAGGCATCTGACAAACACATTGATTTGCTTTTTAATGTACAGAAGTTTTTTTAAAAATGTAAGCAAATAGTAAATTTCGTAAACATTGATTTTGTTTTATAATATTGTCTAAATGACATCGGTTTTCACGGACCAGGAATGCTATTTCAACTTGCATAATTCTAAGAATGAGGGTTTAGAAGAGTGCACTAGCCATATTTTTCCATCGAAATATCAGTGCTGATGGCTTATTGACTACCTTATTTCTGTTCAAGGCACCTCCATTCGTGAAGTCACCACATTGAAAATCATTTCTCTTGCCCACTAAATCCGCTCAGTCTCAAGAGCTGTCAAGTCTCCATCCAAAATATCTCTGCTCCCCTGGAATGCTGCAATATTTGTCAGCTCTAATATTTTCATTTATCTATTTAAATCATTTATTTTTTTAGCCCATTGTATGTACCAGTTTCTCTCACACATGTTCTCTAGATGCTCGTTTTCACCATCCAAGAAGTGGTTCCTGCCTTACAAGAGTCCACAATCACTCAGTGGGGACAGATCGAGGCAGTTGCAATCCGGGATGCTGCAGGACGTGATGGGGGGCGTGGGGGGACGTGGAAGGAAACCTCTCACTCAGCCTTGAAGATCTCCTCATCAAGGTCCTGTCCTGCTCAGAAGATTTTGTGGTTTCTCATTACTTCATGGACCACAGATTCTAACACAGCATTGAAGCCCTATATGAAGAAATGAAACAGTTTTCCATCTTCATATATATATCACTTCCCATGACTCTTATTTCCAGTCAAGCCAGGATCCCCATTAATCCCTGAATCCCCCAAACCTTGGACTTTGTTAATTCTCTGTCTTTCCTCATCCCATTTCCCTACGAGTCAAATCATTCTACCCATTATCACTGTCAGATCAGTCAGCTTTCATTTTTCTTTAAAAATCTCAAAGGGAATCGTAGCTCCTCTCTGAAGCCTGTCACCAGGTGCAGTCTTACAGCCATTGACATGAACACTTCTTCCACTAGACTGGAAGATCCTCCAGATTAAAAAAAAACAGCAACTTTATTTTTTGGTGTCCGTCCAAGACCCAAATAAGTTAGCAGCAAATATTTTTGAATGAAGGAGACATGTAATTTGAAAAATCTGTGGGCAGAGCAGTATTACTGTATGCTACGGGTACTTCCTTAAGTGGTTTCTGCCCTTTCACCTCAATGGTCCCAAACTATAAGCTGAAGGTAAGTTAATATGTCTAAGTCTTGTTTTGCAAATTCACTACAACAAAACGCTACTTGTGCCAATAGGCCAACTGGAAATCCCCTCTGGGAAAAAAGAAAATAGTTGAACCTCGACTTGGGATCCTGGTTCTCTTGTTTCTTATTCTGTCTTTTCATACTGTTTTGATAGCTTCCTCACAACCTCTTTGTCACATCAAAGCCTGGCCAGGCCTGGTCAGGATTCATGGGGTTGTTGGCTAGAGAAATGAAACAAAAAGAGAAGGTAAACCTGTAAGACTCTCCTTCCCCTCAAAACGATAGATAGCCTCCAGTCGACACTGGTCCCGCCCCTCAGCCTCAGGAGGGATAAACTTCCTGTTTCAGCTTCATTTATGAAACTCCCAGGAGACGCACAAAGAGAGAAAATTTCCTTCACCATATTAGATGGAGCTACTTTATTCCTTTGAGTATCCTTGGGACTATTTTTGGCCTGTGGGCCAAAAAGAAAGAGGGCTGGGAAGGGATCCCCAATAAGCTCGGGTCCGCTTTCCCAATTGGAAAAGCCCTCAGAAAACCTGGAAAGATTAGCCATGCATATTTTCCTTCATTGATGTGGGCTGAGGAGGTGGGCCGTAGGAGAGAAGTTAGGAAGGAAGCTGCCTTTCCTTCCTTCCACAGCCAACAGAGCAAAGGACCCAGGTCAGAAGCAACAGGGAAAGTGGGACGATAATCTCAGAGACCCTCTGACACCAAGAAGAGTATCAAGAGAAATTTATTTCTCAGCCCCCTAGCTAGAGGCCTCATGTTAACCCAGGCTCTGTCCCACACTGATTTCCCATGCTACTTTTTATAAACCATATTCAACTTGTGGTTTAAATGCTTAGTAGCCTGATTTTTCTTTATAGGATGGCCACCATTATTTCTTTCAAGTCTTCAAGCTCTTCAGGTCTCTCTCTCTCTATATATATGTTTATTTGTCATCTGTTTTCCATTTTATTTGTCTCCGTGAGTGCTCTCCTCAGCATGACAGCAGCCACTCTTCTACCCACACCTCCACAACCACACTCCAAGCCATGTGTGTTGACATGTTTTCAGAAACATCAGTCTGGAAGGTGAGAAGGTGAAAGGTCGGCCCATACTGGGTTGTGACATTGTTGACAAGCTGTCATCATCTTAGGACATGCAGACAAAAGGTGAGCCACATGAGCAGAACTTAGGAATCTAGGTAACTATGATTTTCCACGTAACCACCAACAGACCTCACAACAGGGGAGAGATCAAAGTGAAAAGGTTTAAAGGCAGCAACAGGGACTGACATTTAATAAAGATGGCAAAAGCGAGAAGTTAAATATTAAGTCCAGGCTAGAGGATACCAATGTCTCTTCACAACAGAACTATCTAGTGTGTTCAATTGGCCAAAGAAAGCCTGTAATTCATTCATTCGCCCTTTGTTTTCCCAGAAAGGGCAGAATGGACTCCTGAGTACTCTGGATACTCTAATTAATTAGACTTTTTTTTTTTTCTGGGATTTCTAGGCTCTGCATAATTTGACTCTTCCCATCAATCCAACCTTTTCTCCCACCATCTCTCCTATCCCAACACTCTGAATTCAGCCGTTCTTTTTCTTAATGTCCTTTGAACCCACCATGAGTCTGTCTGCTCCAGACCCCAAGTTTCTCCCTTTGCCTAGAAAGTCTTTTCTTCTGTCTTCCAGGTACCAATCCCCAATTTATACCTGCAAGCCCAAGCTAAGCTCTGTCTCCTTCATGACCTTCTTCCACACTGTAATCTGTATTGTTTAGAGGAAAGCCGTGAGGTTTGTTTTTTTGTTGTTTGTTTCTATCTCCCTAATACTTTGTGAAGACCCAGGAGGAAAAAAATAACATTTTTTAAAAGATTTATTTATTTATTTTAGAGAGAGGGAAAGAGAGTGAGCACGAGCAGGGGGAGGGTCAGAAGGAGAGAATCTCAAGCAGACTCCCCGCCGAAAGCTGAGCCTCACTTGGGGGGTTTATCCCCTGACCCTGAGATCATGACCTGAGCCAAAATCGAGAGTTGGACGCTCAACTGACTGAACCACTCAGGTGCCCCAAGAAAATATCACTTATACTTTAGATTTCTGCAAAGTTCCACATATAGCAAGTACTCAATAAACAATTATCGAATAGACCAATTGAATTTACCAAGATAATTGAGTGTTGAGAGCAGAGAATGAGAAGGTTGAGAAAGACTGTATATGTAGCCAAGAAAAATCCTATATAATATTAGTCATTCCTACTTCTTTGTCCACACAGCACCCATAGGTACTTCTGTCTGAATTTATCTCACTAATATAACTATTCATTCACACTGATGTCTCTTTATGTCTTCTGAGGCTGAGGCCCAGGACTCATTCATCTGTCCCATTCACCTTAGTGCAGTAACTGCTAAAGAGTAGGAACTCAGGATACTTCAAATGAGCCAGTTGCCTAGTGCAGAAATGAATTAATGAGTGAAAGCAGTAAGATCACATTTGGGCCTCTGAACAATACCAGTCAGGCCTATCAAGGAAGTATGTCCTGTGTTGAAAATACTCCTGTGGGCCTGTAGAAACACATCTTTGGGCCAAGGATCTGGGTGCCTGGGGGAAGGAGGAGGCAGGACTTCTAAGCAAGGGAAGTGCGCGAGAGTCCACACGAGAGTGGAAACAGAGTGAGTGTTAAGTGGAAGAGAATAGTTTTTCATTATTTTACTCCCTTTTGGTGCTTGGAGCTGTGTCTTATCTCTCTGTTTACTCTGACTTTGCCTTTCTCATCTCCGCCTTTTTATCTTCTCCCCTCTCCCTCTTAAACTCTAATAATCCTGAAATGCAAACAGAGGGTAGACAGAGAGCAAGAGAGCCAAGAGACACCGTAGAGGCTGGGGTGCTGTAAACAGTATGGATTTTCCCCAACAGAATGACTCAGGACTGAAGTTGGGCATTTTCTAATAGGACAGACATAGTAAGCAACTTGATGCATTTCAGTATTGAGTTCTATTTGAGTAGAACTCAAAAAAAAAAAAAAAAAAAAAGTAAGTAGTTAACTGTACTCCAGGTTCTCTGCCGGGCACTGGGTGAATACTAAGGTGGACACCTTAATCCTCACCCTCCAGGAGTGTATGGTCTGTGCAATCCTTATTAATGAGAACGATAATGATGATGATTATTAACACTATGTACAATGCATTGTTCTCACTTAATTCTTAACAATAATCTTTGAAGGTGATGCCATTATTATCCCCATTTTACATATTAGAACACTGAGGCAGAAGGGCACAAGGATTCGGCCAGGTTCCCCTATTCATTGAGTGGTGGAACCGAGGCCATCCAACCTGACTTCACATTCTCAACTGCTCTGTGGTTTTGGTTCCCTCCATCTGATCAGCACAATGCCCAGCACAGAATCAACACACCAAAATGTTTGTTGAACTGAATCACTTTTATGCAGTGTTTATGAAAAGTCTTTATCCATGCCTTTTGAGCTAATTTGGTATTTATAATGGCCCAGAAAAAGACCTTGGCCAGTGAGAGGACCTTATAGGAATGAAAAGAACAGCTGCTCATATAAATGCTGCTCACAACACTTAGAGAGTTTTGCCAACAAGTTCAGCAGAGTCCTGGAAATGTCTGCTCCAGAAGGGCTTGAGATCAATCCCAGTGCCCTCTCGTCTGCCCAGGCTGCAGAAGGCAAATCTAAGGCTCTGCTCACAGAATGTTGAATACAGCATCTGCAAAAGGGACTGTAGGGACAGGTTCTTTTCTGTGAAATACAGCAGTCTGAAACCCAGAAATTGTCACACCAACTCCCATTGTCTGGAGTACTGTGACTTTTAAACTTCTGGACTATGAAACCTTGGAATAGTATCAGATTTATGAGGTCCAAATAAAACACCACAGAAAACACAACACATATATAGGACTCATAAGCTACCCAGGTGGAAGTGGAAGCTAGGCTCTTTATTTGGTATCAAGAGATAAACCTGTCATCCAGAGTATTTCCTCCTAGAGCAGTCAGAGATGTGGAGGGAACCATGAGATCATAAAGATTATTTTTCTCTATGAATTTTTTATTCTTCAATTAAGGTATCCAATCTGGATATTGGCCACATACTATGTGCAATCCCTAAGCCAGGAGTTACAGATACAGAGGTGAGGTAGGAAGTGAAGGAACATACGTCTGACATCGAAGATGTCATAATGCTCATATACTCATGAGGGCAGGAAAACATTTAAAAAAAAAAAATTGTTCACTGCTGTGCCGATCCTGGGCATTTTTGCCTTCAGATTCATTGTGTGCTCTTCCACTGCTCTGCTCTGTGTCACAGTGGGAGCCAAACCTACTATATTTCTCCTGCCCCTGCTTTAGCTGGCTTCCAGATGGACTTGACAATGGGGAGCACTAGCAGGAAACTGGAGAACAGAAAAGAGAAGAGGACAATTTCTCCCTCCATTTGCTCTGCGCTGGCCTCTAGCAGAAACTGTTTTCCACCCCCCATCCTCCAGCTAACTCCTGCAGCGCAGGCTTGTGTGGTGCCAGTTTCCAAAAGGCGATCTCCACCCCTGGGCTCTTGTAGGTCTCTTCCTCTTTTAGCCTCTCCAGCCCCATGATGGTGCCTCCCTGGTATTGTCAACTTCCAGACTGCTTCTCCTTGCCCTGTTTGGTTCTTATCTTCTCTAACCAATACCCTGAATTGAATCTCCTCTGTCGTAAACACTCCAAAGTGTTTTCTATTTTAGACCCTGACTTCTACAACTGCGGTATTCCCTGTGCTCAGAACAGAGCCTCACACATATTTATTGCTTGGTATCTATTAAATGAACAAGCAAGTTTGTGGGGGGGAGACGAAGAGGAGTACCATGATTTCAATATATACCTTAAGCACGATAAAATGGACGTGCACAGGAAAACAAAAAGACGTGCTTGGTGTGTTTTGAGAGTTTAGGGAAATTGAGTTTTGAAGGAGGAATTTTCAGGTAAGCAGTAGGTAATATGCTTTCTAAGAGTCAGAAGCCACGTGAATAGAGAGAAAGACACAGGAAGGAGAAAGGGTATAAGGTCTCAGGGACCTACTATGTATTTCTTCACGGGTGAGAAATAAGATTTCTGTTTGCGAATTATGGAAGTCAAATTAAAAGATGACCGGATCTAGACTACAAAAGGCCTCATGTCCAAACTAGAGTTTGGATTTATCCTGCAAAATCATCGAACAATTGCAAGTGAGGAAACTATAAGATCGCCCCCCGAATTTTGCTATCTCAAAACAAATTTTTCAAAATTTGTTTCAAATTTCAAAAACAAAGCAAGCGTTTAAAATTACTTAATTTTTACCTTTTTTGTTTGTCTGTTGTTTGTTTTTGTCACATAAAGCAACAGTTTGCTGAAATATTTTGTCTAGTTAAAAATGTTTTTCAGCGGCAGTGGATGCTTCCGTGTGAAAGTGCCTGTGTGAATGCTGATGAGTTAAGAACCTCAGGGTCTGTACTGCTCCCTTATTATAAACATCAACCACCTTTTTTTTTTGTTTTTTGAACCACTGATGCATCGCCTTGGAGTCAGACGTGTGTTCCTTCACTGCCTGCCAGATGGCCACCATGTGTCAGCGGCCTAAAACTCCACAAAAAATGTCATATACATCTAGAATTATACTAAAATGAGAAAAGAAGACTGCCAGAGGCCAATCATGACAACTTGGATCTCGAAAGCACACAGATTCTGTGTGCCACCTGCTTGGAAAAGATTTTTACAATTATTTTGTTGCCTCCTGCCTCCTCGAACTTTAGATATAATTGGTTTAACTGCCCAGGTCGATACTTTACGGAAATCCAAAACCTGACTCAAGATCTGTGTAGCTTGCTCGTGTGAACAGGTCAGCCTCACCTCCTGGGTGCTGATGTGTGCTGCTTCTGTGTTGTACGTGTTGATGGGCAGAGTTGGAGCTCGGCGGCTCCCTCCTTTTGCACACGCACCGCGGGCTGGGACCGCATCACGTCGCGGATGATTTCTCGCTGAGCATTGACAAGTTCAGTTCTCCCAGCGCTCTGGCCGCGGGGTTTCTCACCGGCCCTTCCCCAGTCACTGTGTCACTACACTTCAGCTTCCTCGCCAGGATACTAACCAAAGAATTCACATGATAAACGGTCCAACTTCATAAAGGATTACCCTTTTATTCTAGCTTATCCACCAACTCTCATCTTAACACTAATGAGGAAGAACCATCTTGAAGAAGTTAAGCCAGCGTAAGGGATCAGTATAAGTGATCTTGTCATTGAGGCCACTTCTGTGCTTTAAACATCATGAGGTCTTGCTCCCTTGAGATCCTGACAAAAATGTTGGACCGCCATCTCACTTCGCCAGATGGGGTGGAAGTCTAGGTTCACCACTCAGCCTCTGTAGGCACCTGAGTAAGTGGACCCTTTTTAGTGTCGGGTGCAAGTGAGAGTTGGTTCCCCACTAGGCCCCCACTGATGTGTCCTTGGTCAGCAGGAGTAGGAGTGCTCCCTCATGACATCCACTAAAACCACAGAAGGAGGTCGTCCTCATTACCACTGGACAATGATGAAGCCACTCGGCCTTTAGGGGTGTGGGCTGGGGTGAACCCAGTTGTGTTTCTTTGCTTGTTGGTTGGTTTATATTTTGTGTGCGTGTTTTGTTTTCTGTGGTGCTTGGATATAATACAGTGATTATTATAGTCTAAAACTTCTCTTTGCTAGGCTGCCCCTTTCCTCGTCCTTTGGTTAGAGAGAGTGGGCTTTTGGGGGGGGCTTTGTTTGTGTCTTTTGATATACCTCCATTGCTGGCTTCTTCAGATCCAAGTCTAGAATATATAAGGAAAAACCCCTAGATAACTCACCGCTCTCTTGTCCCTTGAATCCCCAGGTTTTAGCCAGTCTTGCCACCTTCTCTCCATGTTCCATAGACTTCCTATGTTTGTTTTACATAGAATGCCAATGTTTGTAATTGTACTTAGTGGAGGAATAGGGAAAATATGTCGACTCCATCTCCTGGGAAGTAGACCACTTGCCCAGTTTTTGTGAGATTTTTGTTTTTATTCTTTCATGAATTTTCTGTTTATGATTTTTACATATTCCACTATGGAATTATCATTGCTATTTTTATTTCATTACCTAATTTCAGTTTAAAATTAACAATGTCAGGGGTGCCTGGGTGGCTCAGTTGGTTAAGTGTCTGTGTTTGGCTCAGGTCATAATCTCAGAGTCCTGGGATGGAGCCTGGCATGGTATCGGGCTCCCTGCTCAATAGGGAGTCTTCTTGTCCCTCTCCCTCTACCCCTCCCCTCCCACCCCCCCCAGCTCATGCTCTCTCTCAAATAAATAAATAAAACCTTTAAAAATAAATACAATGAACAATGCCATACTGGTTGCAAATATTTTACCAGCTTTTTGATTGACTTAATTTTATTCATAATGTTGACATAGAGAAATCTTAATATTTAGGTAACCAAATCAATATGGTAATTTTCCATATGAAGTTTTCCTTACATAAAGCCTACAAAGTCTTTCTCTATTCACATATCATAAACATTTGTAGATATTTGTAGATAAATATTTATAGATATTTTCTTCTAAATTTTTAAAACTTTATCATTTTCTTTTATTTTTCACTCTTTCATCCACCTAAAATTAATACTGTTCTATAGTGTGAGCAGAGAAATTCTTTCAACTATGGTTTTAGGAGAGGAATTCTTGACTATTTTGGAGACGAGAAAATGTTCCCAAATATCCTCAATTCTAGTACAAAAATTTGCTGCAGTAACTACAGATGGCATCACTCATTTACTACATGGATTATCAGCACTGGTCCTTCTTGACGATGTGTTTGCCTTCACCTCAGTTCACGTTGAGGATGATGGGAAGGGAACCTTGCCAGAGCTGTCACCCCCAGGAAAGTGGCCATGCTGAAATGTGGATGATGATAGATGCCTTGAGCTGGCCTTGAGCTGGTTGAGCCCTCTTGCCGAGTCTCCTAACATTCCACATACCATTCCAAGCTCAGCAACAAAAATGACCTCTACCATGATATTAACAGAGTGATTTACTTCAAGCATCTTGACTCAAAATTAAGGATGTTTTGAAAGATGAGCAAGTGTACACTATGCCGCCTTCATTTTCCCTCCCAAATGTTAGTGTTTGTTAAGAACTCGAGGGCTAACCCAAAATCACTTCTTGACACTCTTTTGGAGGCTGGGGCCTTTGTAATAATCTCCCAGAGTACCAGTGGGCCAGTGTGGTGTTGCCATCTTGAGACATGAGGAAGGGATTCCGTGGTAGTGGACACGCCACTGGAAGGAAATCCCTCCGTGCTCACGGTCTTTGTCTTTTTTTTTTTTTTTTTTGGCCTATGCTTCTAAGTCTTCACCAGAACCATGGACTGAATAAAACAATAATTTTTCTCCTGCTTAATGCATCAAACTAAGGAGAAAGAACTCATAATTCTATATTAACAAGAGTAACTAAGAAAGAGAGTCAAAAAAAGGAATCTCACTGCTGAAGTGAGAAAAAAATCAGTGCTACTATTAAATAGGACAGTTATAAAGGCTTCATAGAAGCATGGAAGATATTTCTGGGTTACTTTAAGAGAAAAAAAGCAAGATGAGAAATACATAGTGTGCTTGCCATATTAGGGAATAAATACAAATTACAGTGGTAGTAGCTTTCAGGTGATTTTTCTCTCTTTTTTCTTCACCATTTGTAATGTTGCATATTTATGAGATAGCATTAAATTACATCATAATTTTTATTAATGAAAGAAAGGTAATTATATATAGAATATATAAAAGCAGGAGTTACCTTGGTGTGCTTTGTTGTTGCTTCCCCGGAGTTATGGACAGAGTGACTTTGGATGAAGGTTTACATAAGCTCCTTCTACAGCAATGGAATGTTGGTTTATTGAACATTGCCTCATCACTGTCTGTATTTTTATTGCTATACAACCCAACGGTGAATTAAAAATAACTCAAATGTTATAGTACTTTATAAATTTCTGTATTTTATAAACAATGCCCAGATAGAAGAGAGTACAAAATAAAGAGTGTCCGCTACTTCCCAAAGTAGCCCCTTTGCTGTTCTCTTTGAGCTGTGAGAGGGATGTTTAAAACCAACGCAACCAGAAAGTAGCCCCAGAACAGGTTTGTTTCCTTGGGGTGTGCTTTCAAAGAGGCCCTTTGCCAGGAAGCCTAGGCCACAGTATTTCTTTTAGAGCCAACCAGAGCCTTCAGCCATGCCAAGAATTACTTGGAAAAAAAGCCCGCCAGCAGCGTTCCATTCTCCAGAGGGCAGAGTTTGGTGCAGATTTGAGGCCAGGTGTGTGTGTGTGTGTGTGTGTCTGTGACTCAAGGGCAAGTGAGTTTCATGCTTCACAATAGAAACAGCAAAGTCCAAGAATTATTGCAAGCTGGGAACAGAAACATATCAATAGTTACAAGACAAAAAATCGATACTTTGTAAGTAATACATGAGAAATAGAGAATACACACACACAACTCAAGGGAGGGGTGCTGTTAAACATATTTGGTAAAAAGAAGAGAAAAGCTCTCTGGAGCCAGAAGAGGGACAAATAATGTATAAAAAGAAAATGGAGGGGAAGAGAGGGAAAAAAATGAAACAAGATGAAACCAGAGAGGGAGACAAACCATAAGAGACTCTTAATATCAGGAAACAAACTGAGGGTTGTTGGAGGGGAGGGGGTGAGGGGATGAGGTGGCTGGGTGATGGACATTGGAGAGGGTATATGTTGTGGAAAAAAAATAAAATTATACATTAGTTTAAAAAAAAGAAAAGAAAACAGAATGGGAAGTAGAGAGAAATTAGGTCCAAAGTAGGTCCTCGTCATGATCCAATGTTTTTGGATAGAGAACATTAATCAATTCTCTCTGACAAACAACTAACATTCTCAAACTAGGAACCCCATGGAAAGTATGTGCTGGAGAGAATCTTAGATAAGAGAGCTATATATTTGGGGGCACCTGGGTGGCTCAGATCGTTAAGTGTCTGCCTTCAGCTCAGGTCATGATCCTGCGGTCCTGGGATTGAGTTCTGCATCGGACTCCCAGCTCAGTGAAGAGTCTGCTTCTCCCTCTGCCTCTGCTGCTCTCTCTCTCTGTCAAATAAATAAATAAAATCTTTAAAAAAAAAGAGAGAGAGAGCTCTATGTTTGTTTTATATTTATCAAGCAAATGTCTTTATTTGTTCTAAGTCTTGGTTAAGGATTTGAATAAAGTTCTTTTTTTTTTTTAAAGAATTTTTTTTTAATTTATTCATTTGAGACAGAGAGATACAGAGAGAGAGAGAGAGTAGGAGCAGTGGGGAGAGGCAGAGGGAGAGGGACAAGCAGACTCCCCGCTGAGCAGGGAGCCTGATGCGGGGCTCGATCCCAGGACCTGGAGATCATGACCTGAGCCGAAGGCAGATGCTTAACGACTGAGCCACCCAGGCGCCCCTTGAATAAAGTTCTATAAGAACTTGTGAACATTAGTGTGCAAACAAACCTATCACTAAACTGACACCCGGAGAATACCAGATGACTCGCAGAGAAGAAAGGGAAGTCAGATCTCAGAAAGAAAGTCTTCACATCCTGTGCCTTATGTCAATGCTCCCGGGTTATTATCATCACAGGTCACAGCTGACATACGGAAGCTCCTAGACTTGCCCAGTCCGCATAGTTAGAACAGCTCAGCTCAGAATTAGAGTACAAGTTCTCTGCTTGCTGCCCTCCAGGTTTAATGTCTTTATACTCACATTTTCTCAGTTGCCTAAATACCTCCCAGAAAGACCACTCAGGTGCCATTGCTCCAGGCACTACCCTGGAGGGGGACAGTCCTCTGGTGGTGATCAGTGGGCACCATTGACAGAACAGAGCAAATTCTCACCTCTGTGTTGTGTGAGCTTCCACTGAGGTCATTTTAACTCTGGAGCTGGTCCTTTCATCTATGTTCCCTGATGGGTCATTTACGTGGCAAGCCAGTGCCTCCTGTTAAAAATATGCACCCCATTTTTTTTCAGTAAAACTATGCTATGTATTTTTAGTTTAGAAAAATGAAAAGGGTAATGTAAATTTTCCAGACTAGTATTTCTCTAGGACGCATTTACCTAACCGATTTTTTTTTTTTTCCTGCTTGCCTCACTGTTTTTCCATTTACACTAATCCCTAAATGCCAACAGTATTCTGGTGTATGTCACTGTTCTCCTGACATGTTCCTCTGGTGGGGACATTGGGTTTGCATGCACTTGCATGATTCCACTGTTGGTGTCGCCATCAGATTCTGCAGATGTGAATGTAGTATCTGTTACAATAACGGTCAAATTATAAAAATAAATATTGGAGGCTTGAAGCTTCAAAAGTAATCATGGAGATACTTCTTTTATAACCTTTCAACTTTAAAAGCATTCATGTTTTTGGGGCGTCTGGGTGGCTCAGTCATTAAGCGTCTGCCTTCGGCTCAGGTCATGATCCCAGGGTCCTGGGATCGAGCCCCGCATCGGGCTCCCTGCTCGGCAGGAAGCCTGCTTCTCCCTCTCCCACTCCCCCTGCTTGTGTTCCCTCTCTCACTGTGTCTCTCTGTCAAATAAATAAATAAAATCTTTAAAAATAAATAAATAAATAAAAGCATTCATGTTTTTGTTGGCTGAAGTGGGTTTTACAAGAGAGAAGGTAGAAGCAAGAGAAACAATTGTATTTAAAGGTATTATTTATATGCATTTTCTCCCACTCCTACTTTCTTTTCTTTCTTCCTTTATTTTTATTTCCCTTAAGATATTATCTGTAGTATATTGAAAATGTATTATTTGCAGTGCACTGAAAAGGAGAAGTTGAAAAGTATGTACGCTTTCATAAAATTGATTTTTTTCTTACCTAGGGTTGCATGAGTTGAATTTCTAATACAGTGTCATTCTTTATATTCGTCATTTCCAGCCATTAGCTCAGAAAAAATATGCTAATTTCTGATTTAAAAATGCATTATGGGGGCGCCTGGATGGCTCAGTCAGTTGAGCATCCGACTCTTGGTTTCGGCTCAAGTCATGATCTCAGGGTCGTGAGATCGAGCCCCGTGTCAGGCTCTGTGCTCAGTGTGGAGTCTGCATGCCTCTCTCCCTCTGCTCTTCCCCTGCTTGTGCTCTCTCTCCCTCTCTCTTAAATAAATAAATAAATAGATAAATAAATAAATAAATAAATAAAATCTTTAAAAAAATGCATTATGGCTGTTCTCTTGAGCTGAGTGGAACTTTGGAAAGCACTTTTTCCACAAAACAAAAAAACATCCTGAGGCTAAACCCACCGTGTGTGTGTGTGTGTGTGTGTGTGTGTGTGTGTGTGTAGGGATGTGTTCAGTATTCCTGGGCTGAGTTGTTCATAATCTGTGCCCCTGCACAGACCTCTCTAGATTATTGTATGGGCACATGTCTTTACATAGCTTTGAGAGTCTGGATGTGGGGAGCACACAAAGGGAACTTTAAGAGAACAGTGACAAGTGGATCGGCTCAGCATGCATCCCATTTTTGAAAGGAAAGAGAATGGCAGAATGTATAGCGTTCAGTCTATAATGTTCTCATGGACAGACTCCTAGGTCACTTTAAATTGAATTTGAATTTTATTGAATTTTTGAATTTGGACTTTATTGAATTTTATGTGCTTGGCATAGAACACATGAAAATGATTACACATTATAACAAATTACAAAAACCTTTAAAAAGTTTATTTTCTCCCTGTGTAAAATACATTTCTTATAATACTGTATCTGCTCACAGCAATTCCATGTTGGAATTATAGAAACTTAGCCTATTCTAGTGAGTAAAGGGGCAGGTGAGGCTAGGAAGAGAGAGATAGGTAGGGGGCTCATGACTGGGCTCACACAGGGGTCTAGGATCCCAGAAATCCCAGATATAAAGAAATGTTATAGATGAGATATTAACCAGAGAGAAGGGAGCATAACAAATCCACCATGTTTGTTACAAATATAGACAGGATATTCACATGATATTTACAGATCCACCATGTTTGTCTTACATGTTGACAAGATATTTACCAACTTCCCTGGTCAGTTTTCTATAAAAGACCGACCATAAAAGCCTTCAGTGGCAACCCATTCAGGACCCCTCTCACTTTAGAAAGCTTTTCTTTCCTTTCTTTCTTACCTTCACATCATAAACTTTCACTTCACCCTTTTGTCCTCGAGATTTATTCTTCGACTGCATGAGACAAGGACCCTGCAGACCCGTAACACTAGGAAACCAAGAAGTTCAAAGAATATGAAGTCTTTCAGTAAGATCTACTGCTAATTTTACTTTCTTGTAATAACTACCTTCTCTTGTACTTTGCAAGTAGGGTGGTGATGGTAAACTCTATCTCTTTGCCCTAGTTTGCATTTATTTAATTGAAATGACATTTATCTGCTGTATCTACTTACAGTCTTTACACAGTCTGAATAAATGGACCAAACATATCCTCCCCCACCAACCCCGCCTTCTTAGTACAGATCAATTGGGTCACCAGCAGTTTCAAACACCATTTCAGTTTTTGTTGTAGGCTTTGATTCATGCTTCACGTCAGTTTCCAGGTAGAGATCTCACTGCGTGAAAGATCAACAGAGAAGACCCTTAAGGTCCCAGAGATCATTTTGTGGGCTCTGTTAGGTCAAAACTATTCTCATAATAATATTAAGATATCATTTCTCTTTAGGACTCTCGTACCCTTATAAGCCTACCTTGGCATTACTCAGTGACTGTGACACGTGTGATGTCATAACAACCCGAAGGGAGGAGCAGGTACAGCAATCCAACTATCTTCCATACAGCCAAACATTAAAGAGATTTGAAAATATATAAAGCGATGCCATTCTCACTATTTTTTACTTGGAAAATACATTTTTCTTGAGAATAAATCTTTTTAAATTTTATTTTATTATGTTATGTTAATCACCATACATTACATCATTAGTTTTTGATGTAGTAAAAACATAAAAAAATAAATAAAAATAAGGCAAGCAAAAAAAAATGTTACGTTTTATGTAATGGTTAACATGATTTTAAATAAATGACTGAATCAATATTTTAAAATTTCTCAGTTCTATTCGTTATTACGAGACATAAAGCCCACATGAAGATTAAAGATTTTTGGAGTCCTCAGTAATTTCGAATGTGTTGAAATGAAACCAAGAGTTTGAGAACTTCTGCTCTGAGTTTCTTCTACATCTCTTTAACCCTCCCTGTAAATAACCTTTGGTTATAAGGGAATCTTATTTACGAGGTACACATCACATTTTTCTTTCCTATTTCATCCACAAACCCTGTCTCTCTCCCTGTACCCAGCCCAGGTGTGTGGAACATACCCACAGAAGTAACCAACTCAATTGTGCCCTGAGGAAATAAGAAATAAAGAAAAAGGGGTAGTTTAATAAAAAGAGCACAAGATGTAGTCAATAGGTGTGGGCTCTTGTCCTCCTACCAGGAGAGCATGTTAAGGTTCTTTGTCTGTCAAATGAAAGAAATTCATTATTTTCAAAATGCATTCCATAGAACTTCTTGTTCTGAAGATGTGACAATGTTTCCAAGTGGGGAGACTGGGTGGGGAGACTTCTTCCTCCACTGTTTCTTCCAAGACAGAGCCATTTCCAGACTGTCTTCCATAGCAGGATTTGGGATAAGACTTCATCTGATAACAGAGATTTTGCACTAAAAATGTTTGGAAACCACTGGTTTTGATGATTTCTGTGAGCCCTTTCAGCACTAACTTGACCGAAGAGCAGTGGCTTCACTTTAGAAAATGTGTCTACCTTGACGAAGACAATGCAATTTTGTTATTGGTTCTAAACTTTATGAGTTGAGGTCAGAGTGAATTTGAGATGGCATCTGTGCTCAGGTCCTAAGTGAAGAGGTTGTGGAGAGAATTTTCCTGTGCTCTACTGGTGATCTGTGTTGCTTTGACATATGAACACAACCCTCCAACTGGAATCTCACTCCAACACTTGACTACACCCTCCTTAATGGTGCCACTAACTTCACAGAAGCAATTTTACTTTGATTTGATAGAACATGATTGAGTAGACAATCCAGGAATGTGTCAGAGAAGTTTCTTCACTTCATTGGAGTTAATGGAACATTTGCTTTGCTATTGCGGTGAGAAAAAAAAAAAAAAAGAACTGTAAGATCTAAATGACTGTTGAAATGAAGGAAATTTTTAGAGCAATAAAAAATTATAGCAATAAAATATTGCAGTGGAATAGCTTCTTTCTTTTAACTTTAGGAAGGCTTTCTTATATGTTATTTCAGTTTTATTTTTCTCAGTCAAATATTTAGACAAGATACTATCTGCATTGTCAATGTAAATATTAAGGTGTAGAGATGTGGGACAACTTGTGTGGGTTCACTAGCAAGAGGTACGATGTAAGGATTTTGACACATCTCCTGACTTCTTTGTTTTATGTTCATGAGAATGGGTTTCCTCTGTATTACTAACCATACCAAAGCTAGGAAGTGGTTTAAGAATATGTTTTTACAACATGAAGTATTTCCTGAAGGAGCCATTCTCTTGGGCAGAGAGAGCACTTGTTTTCATCTCTGCCCAACCTCCACCCCCAAAATCCAGCTCCCTCTTTTCTTGTCAATAAGCATCTTATACATTCTAGGTGACATAGTTTAAATAAGCTATCATTGCCATTTTCACAAGACAAAGGTTGTGCCTTTTCACTTCCATTTTATAATTTTAAATGTACTTTGAAAAGCTCTAGCACTTGCAAATGCTTATAGTTGAAAAAGTAAAGAAATGCATGAGCCTACTGTCTTAGGTTCCATTTCATTGTCCAGCAGACATTCCATGCTGATTTCAAGTCCAGATAAAATAGTGTTTGAATTCAATTTCTCTGGAATTTGAAAAGTTGCTCTTTAAACTCCTATTCTCTGAGATCTTTTAAAAAACAGTAGCACTTTTGTTAAAAACAAAATCACAAGATTTAAAAATCTTTAATGGAAAACAGTTTGCAAGTGAATTCGAGATTTTTCTCATCAATCACCGCTGTGTCACTTTCAAGATGTGTTTTTCAACATAGCTCTCCATAAATTTATGGCATTCTCTGGTTTGATTTTCCTTCCTCTCACGTAATGAGGGCTCAATTTTTCACTTGGATCATGAAAAAAAAGTTGAAAGATAAATGACGTTTTAAAATTCTGATTCTACACCATTTGCTGCATTCCACGGAAACTATGAATGGGTTAGTCATTTTCTGCAATTATTAATGACCTTAGTGTGATCACTTGATGAAAGTCATGCTACCCTAGTCAGTGAGTTTTTGTGCTTCTTCTGAAGTTTTTGTTGTTGTTGTTGTTTCTTTGGACCAGTTCTATGGTGAACTAAATTAGTAAATTTATGTCTGCTATTTCAGCTCTAAGTTACATATAATTCATTTTTGTGTGCTTATCTGGGAACAATCCATTATTGACTTAGTTTGGAGTAGACATAATGTACCAATCTTAGTCATCAGAAATATGTCCTACTTAGAGAAATTTTCCACTCACTTTATTTCTCAAATGCACAGACCACTTTTAAAAGTTCTTATCTACAAACAACAGAGAGGAGTGGTTTCACACTCTAGAATTCATCATAAGCCACTGGAGAATTTGACATATCCTTATACTTCTAACTTATCTGCCTGAAGCAAATTTTAGCATAAACCCTTAAATGATTAAATGAAATTCACTCAACCATTTACTTGCATAGTTTGAAGATTTGTAACACAACGGATGGTTATATTTTGGGAAGAAGAAATATGGCCTCAATGGCTGAACTAACATAAAACAAAACAACCAACTTAAGTTTCTCAAATGCTTCCAAGCGTTTGGATTTCGAATGGGTAAAGGTTACTGCTCTCCTGCTCCAGCTTTATCTGAATTTCTTACTTTTACTTTCTCTTTTCATCCC
The DNA here is from genome assembly GCF_029215605.1 of Mirounga angustirostris. Classification (NCBI taxonomy): domain Eukaryota; kingdom Metazoa; phylum Chordata; class Mammalia; order Carnivora; family Phocidae; genus Mirounga; species Mirounga angustirostris. The sequence goes on along the minus strand of NW_026991715.1, from coordinate 117,862,388 downwards.
TCCTCCCCTACCGCGTAATCTCTACCTTCCTTTGGTCAGTTCGCTTCTGTATGTCACGTACACCATTTCTGCCGGAGACCTCAGACTTTTTGGAACAGGGCATTATGCCTTCTTTCCACATTGCTCTTCCTCCCTATTCTAAGAAGATAGAATCTAAGAATGAAAAGTTGAAGTTTATCTAACGAAATACCCCATCATTTGAAAAGATTGTCAGTACTCTAGGAGAAGAACATTGTCACTCTTTGTGGACAAAAAAAAAAAAAAAAGGCAAGAGAAGTATTTCTTGCTCTACAGAAGTAGAGTTTTAAATAAGACTTTTGATTTCCTTTTGCTTTAGTTTGCTAGGGCTACCATAACAAAATACCACAGACTGGCTGGCTTAAACAACAGAAATTTATTTTCTTACTGTTCTAGAGACTAGAAGTCTGAGATTGAGATGTCGGGAGGTTTGGTTTCTTTGGAGGATTTATTTTTTCCTTGGCTTGAAGATGGTCGTCTCACCATGTTCTTACATGGTCTCTCCTCTGGGTGTGTGCCCCCCTAATGTTTCTCTGTGTGTCCAAATTTCGTCTTCTTATAAGTCATGTTGGATTAAGGCCTACATCAACAGCCTCATTTTAACTTAATCACTTCTTTAAAGGCCCTATCTCTAAATAAATTCAGGTACTGGGGTAGGGTTTCAACATATAAATTTGGGGGTAACACAATTCAGCCCCTAATACCTGTTTTTTGGTAGAACCTTCTTCAAGTAGCCGTGGTAGATCTGTTGCTGCAGGATCTGGTTTTCTCTTCATATAAACATTAAAATGCCCATTAGCCTTTTCATTATATCTGGATAAGAGTGGCACTATCATCGGAAATTAGATGAGCTTTTCTCTTTGTCCTAGGATTAGGACAATACCCTTAAATTATTCCAGAGGGCCCTGCAGGTATTGTGTTACTGTTCTGATTTATTTTTATTTACTTTAAGTAATACACTATAGTTTTGGAAAGAGGTGTACCCCGCAGGGGGTACTGCTAAAGGTCAGATATTGAAGACTTGTTGGTCTTCTAGCTATTTGCAACATACCAGTTTTAGGCTTCTATATTTGTAAAGGCAGATCTACACTTAACCAGAGGGAGAAGCCAGATTAGAAGCAACTATCGGCTAGGTTTGGTTGTGTATTAGTCTGTATTAGTTAGGGCCTTCCAGAGAAATAGAACCAATAGAGAATCTAGGTATCCATGGGTCTATCTATCATCTATCTTTATTTATTTAAAGGAATTGACTCACATGATCATCAGGCGGGTCAGTCTAAAATCTGCAGGGCATGATAGTAGGCTGGAGATCCAGAGAAAATTTGACATTGCAGTCTTGAATCCAAAGGCAGTCTAAGAATTCCTTGCTTTTCTGGGGACCTCAGTCTTTTCTCCTAAAACCTTCAACTGTTTGGAATCGGCCCACGCACATGATGGAAGATAATCTGCCTTACTCAAACTCTGTTGAATTAAATGTTAATTGCATCTAAAAAAATTCCTTCACAGAGACACCTTGACTGGTGTTTAAACAAACAACTGTGTACCATAGCCTCGCCAAGTCGACACATAAAATTAACCATCACAGGTGGCTTTTAAAAAACAGTGATGACAACTTACTGTGGACACTATGTCCAAGAACATGGCTTATGTTTTTACTATAAGTTAACTGCTTTTAGGCATCTAATGAAGGTAGTGATGTCAACTGATGTGTGATATAGCCATCTTAAAGGGGAAATGATCAGTGCTATTTATCATCTCTTCCCATGCACAGCTACATAAGGCATGCAAGAGGGCCACCCAAAGAATGAGTATGTATTGTGAACTTTCAACTTCCTGATGCAAAGAACCATACTACAGGGCTCTTACTATAGTTTTGCTTTTTGAATCCCCTGTACATCACCCAAGACATGATTTCCACCCCACAACTTTAAGCAGTGCTTCATATTTTGGAGGTAAAGGGCTTCTGAACCCTTTCTTCAAATGAAATTTGGAAACATAAACAAACGAACAATGAAATGGAACAATGACAGTGCTCAGGTGCAAGTGGTTTTCTTCACCACTGGCCCCAACCTCACCGTTTTAACACCATACTCTGAATGTAAGAATATTACATCATTCACATCCTGGCAATATCAAATCCTCAGAATACAGTTCCAAACCAGGAAAAAAAAAAAAAAAAGCTAAAATTTTCTGTGATAACTTGAAAGAGCTTGCAAATCCCTTGCTCTCTAATTAGCCCTTTATTATTTCAACCATCATGTGTGACCTCATTGGTCTGAACTTGGGTTTCCATTCTTCACTAAGCCCAAGTATGAGCTTTCTCAGGCCCTTGCATACAGTATTGTGTTGGTGAACAAGACTCTTACTTGGAAGATGAGTCTATCCAATGGATAGCCTCTATCTAGATCTTCTCCCTCTGACTTAAGGGGAGAAGTAGTTCCAGGAAGATGCAATGAGAAGAAAAATGACAGACAAGATAGAGGTGCAGGAGGTCACAAAACAGAATTACTGCATGGTGAGGGACGTCCGTATTAGTAGCAATGAGTCAAACGAGTTTAATTTATATTTAGTAGCCTCTCTTTAAGAGAGCGGAGGAGTATTTTAGTGACTATTTTAGAGAAGTATTTGGAAAGTATTTCAGAAATACTTTAGAGGACTATTTTAGAAAGCTTCCAAATAGATTATCATTGTTTTGTAAAAGTTTTGGCACACATATGGGAGAAGTCAGTTTAGAGAACTTCATTTACATAAAAATCTAAGAATCCTAATTCTATAATCACGTGTTTGCATTATCTTACAATAATCCACGAAAGTGTGTTGTTTTTTCAGTTCAGCTCAACTTCAGAATTTGAAACACTGTGCGTGGCACTTGCCTTTGAGGAGGATCTTTCACCGTAGACACAGAAAAACAAACATAGTTAGATGGGATAACCTGTCATTAAAATAACAAAAACACCAACAACGATAACCAGAGCTACAGTCACTAATGTCTCCGTGTCAGACGCTAATCTAAGCAGTTTCCAGTAAGAAATTGTTTACCCTCCTCTGAGGCAGGGAACATTCTGCCCATTTACAGCTAAGGAAGCTATGACCTAGGAAGTTCAGGAATTCAAGATGGCACTGCTAATACCTGGAGAGACAACATTAACACACAGGCAGTCTGGCAACAAACTCAATGCTCCGGGGCTCTGGGGTTTGGAGTGAGCGGCATCCAGAGTTTACTCAGAAAAGCCTTGTGGACACAGTGGGTCTTCATCACTGAGGGAGCGAGGGTGGATGGGTAGTAGGATGACAGGAAGCATCACAATCAGAGCCAAAAACCCCAGAAGAGAAGGTGGAATGAAGGGCTGACGAGGACTCCCAGGGCCGGGGTGACGGTGTGTCAGGGGGAGTTACAGCAACAAGAGGGAGAAACATGGAAGCCACGGTCAGTTAATGGAGAATCTCAAGTTGAGGCCAAGTTTGGCTCCTGATGCAATAGGACTAACTGAAACCCACCGGAGGCTCATGAGTGTGTGAAGTGAATACAGGTATACTCTGAAGACATTGCGGGCTTGGTTCCAGACCCCTGCAATAAAGCAAATACTGCAATAAAGTGAGTTGAATGAAGTTTTTGGTTTCCCAGTGCATATAAAAGCTGCATTTACACTCTACAGTCGTCTATTAAGTGTACAACAGTATTATGTCTAAAAAAATGTGTATGCCTTAATTGAAAATTCCTTTATTGAGAAAAAATGCTAGCCATCATCTGAGTTTTCAGTGAGCTATAATCACTGATCATGGGTCACTATAAGAAATATAGTAATAATAATGAAAACCATTGAAGTATTTGAGAATTGCCATAAATGACCCAGAAACATGATGGGAGCAAACCCTTTTGGAAAAATGGAGCTGATAGACTTGCTTGATGCGAGCTTGCCTTCAATTTGTCAAAAATGCAGTGTCTGGGAAGCACCATAAGATGGGCACAACCGAACAACGTATGCCTGTAATGGAAATGACTTTGGTAGCCTGGTGCCATAGAGTCTGGGAGAAGTGGCTTCTAGGAAAGATCTGGACTGCCCCAGTGCCTGCCCTGAATGCTGTTTGCTCTGAGAACACAGGTTAAGGTTTACATAAAATTTCTCATAGACTGTGAAGGTCACATTTCCTACACTATATGCCAACTCCCCCAGCCTCCCCCCCTCCCCCAAGGACCTCAGGGAATGCAAGATATTTTAAATCTTTGAGGAAAACCGCAATAAATAATGTCTTTCAGACACAGGCAAATTATTAGCTGAGGGACATTCACAGTTTCAACATTAAATTGTGCTACATTCCTTTTAATGATGCTATATTTTTGAGAAGCTGGGTTTTTCAAAGTTGCTGTGATAAAAAGCAAGTAGCAATGAAGAAATCAATATGAAAGGAAATAAAAGGTGGTCGTGTGCAATCTGATGGCAGGGTCTCCAAAGCTATGCAATGCCCCGGAGGCACATACATCCAACCTGTTAGTATATACAGTAGTGGTTATTTAAACATGAAATAAAATACAATTTTTTTTCCAGTTTGTTTGGATTAAACTAGTTAAAAAAACATTAGGTTTTTTTAACTCTATGGCATTTGATCTTGCTGATGCCATAAAAAAGTTATACCAAAGGCATCATGAACTGAGAAATTTGTAAACCTCTATGCTAGGGATTATGCCAGCTTTGGGTACCCTACCAGTTAAGGAATGGCCTTCAGAGTGTTCTAAATCTGTCATTTTTCACAGGTAATTGCATACAAAGGAAAGTTAGAGAGAGAGGGGGAAAGAGAGAGTTTTATATTTATTTTGGCTGCATTATACTTATTTTTTTTTTTTCCAAAGGACTACTTATTTTAAAAGGCATAATGATGTTTAATCTCACCTCAAAATCTCCTGCCTCTTCCTTCCTGGTTTGCCCCACCTTGGTAAAATGGGATTGCCATCCAATCAGAAAACTAAGCATCATCTTTTCTTCTTTCCTCTCTATACCCCTCCAAAGTGAAGCTCTCACTGGGTCTTGTTGCTTCTGCCTTCAACACAGAGCTCCTGTCCATCCATCTCTCTCTGGCCTCACTGCCACCCCCTTCCCCAAACCACCATCTTTCTTCCCCCAGCCCCAGACGTCTGTAACAGCCTCCCACAGGTCCTTCACCCATCCGTCCTCTTTTTCTGTTCTCAGCAAAACAGCCTCAATAATTTTTTGAAAATATAAAGGGTATCAGCTTATTCTCTTACTTAAAACCTTCAGTAACTTTTCATTTTACTGCATTAAAAAAAATCAAAGCTACTTACCATGACTTAAGCCAATCCCACAACATTTGTCTGTCCTCCGCCTCCCTGACCTCATCCCCACATCATGCCCTCTGACTCCACACTCCAGCACACTGGCTTCTTTCGGTTTTGCTGAGCCTCTGAGCTCTTCTCCCACTCAAGGCTTTTATGCCTCTGTCTGGAACTCTCCCAGCCATTGCCACCGCTATGACCAACTCCTTTCATCCTTTGGGTCACAGCTTAACTGTGACTTCTTCAGTGAAACTCCTTCTCTGACCACAATGCCTTCAGCAAAATCCCTCCACACAATCGAAAGTAGAATCTTTTTTATGGCCTGAACTGATCACAGTTTTTATTTATAGTTGCCCGTTTACTTCTTTATTGCCTGACTGGCCCCTCTAAACTACCTGTAGGCTGTAGAGTAGCCTCCGGGTCTTTGTACTTACCAGCGTACATCTAACACCTAGCTGTGTCTCTGGTATTCCGTAGGCATTCCATAATAATTGTGAAATAAATGAATGATAAATGAACGTGTGAATGGGAAGATGCACTCCACTCCATCAAACGTGTGGGTTGGAATGTGGGAGTGGTCTGTTTGATCTGTCCCACTCTGCTGGCCATTACATCCAGCCCGGTCTTCTTATGGGCCCCACCTTCGTCTACAGAATGTAAAGTGACTCCATAGGGTACAAACCTGAAGGCAAATTTAGGGACACAAACAAGGTAGCAGAGTCCCCTTTCCCCTGAATAACTCTTCAAATCCGTAACATTGTGAGTACAAATAAAAATTTCAGATTGTTTTCTTTGGAACACTTTTTCTTGTCCTAAGAACTTGGCTATTTTAATATTTCTTTTTTTTTTTAAGATTTTATTTATTTATTTGACAGAAGGAGAGAGCCAGCACAAGCAGGGGGAGCGGCAGGCAGAGGGAGAGGGAGAAGCAGACTCCTGGCAGAGCAGGGAGCCTGATGCGGGGCTCAATCCCAGGACCAGGGATCATGACCTGAGCTGAAGGCAGATGCTTAACTGACTAAGCCACCCAGGCACCCCTATTTTAATATTTCTTAAATGGTTTGAATATATACCATATCTAAGAGCTTTCTTGAGCAACTATTTCCTTTGTGCTAAAAGTCTATCTTGATTTTTTTTTTTATTTATAGAAGCCCCAGAAATGATGCTCATAGGAATAATGTAGGAACAAGATTTCTTATGATGTTTGCCATATACAGCATTGAGAATGTTGCAAAACAATTATTTTGGTTTTCTGAGAATGAATCTTATCTCCAATTTTTTACGCTATTAAAAATGTCATTATGGTTCTGGAAAAAAAAAAAACTTTATTTGGTGCCTGAAAATGATGGGAAATTTGGGCAAAGTTACACAAGAACTGGCAGAAAGAGATTTAGAAAGTATATGCATTTGCATTATGTGTAGTCAAGGTGTTTTATTAGTTTTAATATTTTAGTCTTAGTAAAGCATGTGAGTGTATCATCATTAATTTAGCATTTTGTAAATATATAAACATCTGTTTCCTAAATACTAGGAGTAAGGGTCTAGAGTAAACACTAAAGAGAACAAAAAAACACCTCTAATATCTGGTTTCACCCACTGGGAGTTTACATTCCAACTGAGAAGTGTAGACATGCATATGTACAACTGTACTATGATGTCATTTGTAATAAAATTTATACTTACAGAACTGATAATAAGTACTATAGAAATGTGGGGAAAGAAGGGATTTCTTTGAATTCTTTCTCCTCTCCCCCCCCCGTTTTATTGAGGTATAATTAACAAATAAAAATTGTGCGTATTTAAGGTTCACAACATGGTGTTTCCATATAAATATACATTGTGAAATGATGGCCACAATCGAGTTAATTAATACATCCATCCCCTCACATAATTACCTTTTTTTATGAGAACACTTAGGATCTACCCTCTTAGCAAATTTCAAGTGTATAATACAGTGTTATTAGCAGTCACCATGATGTACATTAGATCTCTAGAACTTACTCATCTTATAACTGAAAGTTTGTATCCTTCGACCAACACCTTCCTATTTCCCTACCTCCCAGGCTCTGGCAACCATCATTCCACTCTCTGCTTCTATGTTTGTCATTTTTAGAGTCCATATATGAGTGAGATCATGCAGAATTTATCTTTCTGTGACTGGCTTATTTCCCTCAGCATGATGCATTCCAGGTTCATCCACGTTGTCACAAATGGAGAATTTCTTTCTTTTTTAAGGCTGAATAATATTCTAATGTATGTAACTACCACATTTTCTTTATGCATTCATCCATCAATGGGCATAAATTGTTTCCATATTTTTTGAATTCTAAATTCCTGAGAATGCTATGGAAAAGAGGGGTGTTTGCTGGTGTTGAAAGGGGAGATTTCTTTATAAGTAGGATTTTTACGAGTGTCCTATAAAGAAGAAATGGACAAGGAAATAGCTATCTTGGGAAAGTATGAGCAATGATTGAAGAGAGACAGCAAATGTCAGAGGTCTCTCTTTGTGACCTAAGCTGAAGGATGGTCCAAAGAATGAGCAATGATCTGCAATGGACAACCACCTCAAGTATTGGAGTCCGTCCTTTTAGTGCAAAATATATCCTGGTAGCCCAGTTCCTCTCATCTTTCCTACCCCTTCTTAGCAAAAGAACACTGGGACCTTCCCTAGCACTCTTTTTTCTGCATAGACAAAAAAAAAAAAAAAAAAGGAAGAAGTGGAGTAGATAGATGCATCATTAATACCTTCCTAGAATGTAAACGATGTTGTTGGGAAGACACTGGTGTTCTTCCTTCTGACTCTTGCCTTAGACTGTGGCCTGGTCCAGGTTGCTCTGTGATGATTAAAGGTCTGAGAAAAGAATGTCCCTGAGCAGATAACAAGAGTTTCAGTGACAGAGTATCTACCAAGTGTTTTCCTTAACAGCATTTACCCGAAGAATCCTGGATCAGTATCTCTCTGTGGGAGCTTCCACTTATCCTCTTAGAAGATTGTTCTGATTAGGGACAATTGTTTCAGAGGAAGGGATAAATTCAGGTGAAGCTGGTGATAGAACTTAAGACTGCTGACTGCAACTTTTACTTTAGACGAGGGGTAATTTTTTCTTCTATTTTACCTAAAGTATTTTAGATTTAGTAGAAAGCTCGGGGTTTAGCATTTTATAAAGATCACTCAAAATTCAAAATAGACTCCACAAAATAAAGAATGGTTAAATAGCATTGTGCTTGTGCCTTCAGTGTTCAGTTGGAGGATTCGATTTAATCTAAAAAATGCAATTAAAACATAAGTGTTTGCACCCAGTTTAAGTCAATAGACAATAGATGTTACTATGTATAAGGTACCATAAAAATAGCTGTGGAAGATTTGAAAAGTTTAGTGCCTGGTCTCTGCCCTCACTGGGAAGAGGAGACATAATCAGAGGAAATACAAAATATATAAGGCAATATGTAAGCACCAAGTTACGTGATTCAGCAATTTAAATTTGAAGACTGAAAACCTCATTGTAATTGCAAATTACGTAATTGCATTTTCACGTTTTACGATAAATGAGATGAATTTCTCTCCAGATTGTTCTTTTCCTGGAGAGGCGACTTGGCCCGCAGAGTCCACGCTGAAAGCCGAGCCCAGCACCCCCCAAAAGCACCTGGTGCTCTGAGGCTATGCAGCCCCATTTGCACCCTCTGGGTGGGGTAGACGGAAGAGGTTTGCCCCAAAGAAAAAAGTGGAATATGCCAGTCTTACGGATGTCCGAATTCTGAGCTGAAGAAAAAATTTCCTTTTCTCTGGCTCTACGAAGACAAGTTATCATGTTTCCCCAGTAAACAAATGAGAATTAATTTGGAGGCAATTCCACGCTGGTGTTTAAAGTCATGCTTGGATTTTTAAAGTATCTGGATACGAGGACGCGGTATGGCTCAAATGCAGCTTCAAAGACTCAGAATCTCAGGGTAGATTTTGTAGAGTGGAGAAGATATGGCTAATTTTCATTACCTAACATACAATCGGTATTGGCTGTGGGGATTTTCTCTGATAAGCAAGAAAGTGAAACGGAGCAAAGGTAGTCCTATGCTCAAGTGATTATACCAGATAAAATTTTCTGGGTGAACTATTTAGCTATTATTTTAAATACTGGGAGGCTAATTTATGTCAGCTTGAGCCCAAGTTCGGCTCACTGCTGGGATTCAGAAATGTTCAGGGATGTCTGATCAGTTGATCAAATGAGCAGCACACATAGACACATTCACATTCTTTGACTCACACAGGGAAAGAATTTGCCTCAAAATATAGGAAAAGAAGAAGTGGGATGAGCACCATGGTGTCTGACTAGGGGCCCCATAGTGGGCCTATTGGACATCTGCTCTGTCCATGGCCATTTCCCATTTTTTTGAGATTTATTCCCATTTCTTAGAGGCTGATGCACTGCAGACAGATTAGTATTATATAATCCTAGCCATGGCTGATTGGACCTGATGTAGACATTCTACTCAAGATTGGTCATTCTGATTTTCTTTCCTAAGATCCTGGAATTGAAATTCTAAGATGTCCAGGAACTGTCTCCATAGGACCGAATCATATAAACCATTGAATTGTAGTCACAGCAATATAGTCGGCCAGGTGAAGGAAAAGCAGAAGTTGGTTGGCAGAGGGAGAAAGAAGAGTGAAATAGATACACCAGGAACTCGATGTTACAAGTTGTGCGCCTATGGTTCTCAGGGACAAAGGGTGACCCAAGGGGAAGAAAGGCATTCTCGCACTTAATGCGGAAATAGCCCTGGCAGAGAGAGCAGTAGACTCCGGAGGGCGCAGGAAGCAGGGGCAACATAAGGACACTTGGAATTTACTTGGAGGATCAGGTCAGTAGTTGTGGAGAGGAAAAGTAAGAGTGTAAGACATACATCCATGAGATGAGGAGAGCAGTGAGCCATTGAACATTGGGTAAGTAGAATTAAAGTACCCACGATTGGTTAGGTCCAAGGAAACTTGCAACCATATAAGAGCAAGGGCTATATTTCCAGAGCAGTTGCCTTGCAAATAGGAAGCAAAGAACAAAGCACAATGGTTGTTGGTTTTTTTTTTTTTAATTTTGTTTTTGTTTTGTTTTAATCCCAGATGGACTTGAATCCTTGAATAAGAAGTGTCCCTCAGTGACTAGGTAGCTTTGGCCAAATCAATTACCTTCTCAGGATCTCATTTGCTCATTTGTAAAAGGAAGCATTTGGACACAATGATGCATGTGGTGTTTTGGGGTCTGAAACTTGTACTTATGTGAAACTATGAATATCTTACTTCTCCTCCTTCTTCAAAAGCATCCACAAAAAATATTTTGTGGTAGCTGGTTCATTTATTTTGGTTTTTCCCTATGCTTAGATTTTATTATCTGTATGTGTTTTATTATAAATCAGCATTTGTCACAGTCTTTCTTATATGCTGAAGGGCAAAAGGCAACTTTCCTAAGACAGGATTTCAAAACAATATGTTTTTTACTATAGATTTTAAAAAAGAAACAGTGTGCCGAAATGAATCTTTCCTCTATGAAGTATGGGACCCAAAAGCTATTATAAACTTGCTTCTGGTACATGTCAGTGACTGAACATTGAAAAGACTAGTGTAGCTGTGTTAAAAATCTGATTTGTGTTTGCTGAAGAATTCCAGGGCCCCTTGAGAGGAGACCTTCTGGAAGCTCTTACCAATAGTGGAAATGTTCCCATAGAGGCCTGGGAAATGAAAGGCTGCTGAAGTAGTGGAAGAGAGATGATGATCAATACACCTAAATCTTTGATAGGCTATGCAAGGCTATACCTATCATAAATCCTAGCTTGGCAGAAGAGTCAAAGAAAAAAAAAAAAGGTAGAGAGCCAAGGATGCAGAACAAGATTTCCATTGGAGACACAGAGTGAATCAGAAATAGTGTAAAGACTATCCTACACAGAATTAGTAGGATAGTTTAAGACTAGCCTTAGGAAAACCTGAAAGGAGACAAAGTATATTTGGAAATAGCTCCATTGGGCTCTAAAAACTGCAGAACTTCTTTTCCAAGATACATTTTTTTTTTATTTCTTAAAGCACCATCCTGGATGCTTGGATGTGGCATGAAAATGAATTGCAAAATCATAATCCCTACTGTAGGATGAGAATTCGTCAATATTTCTGGATTACTCTCTTTGCTGGAGCCATGATGCCCATGTATTCTAGAAATACATAGATGTGATGGCAGGTTAAGAACTAGGTGCATTAAGGTAGCAAAGGAAGAAGGCAGAGAGACAGAGAAGGGAAAGAGAAGAGGAAGGAAGGAAAATTTAGAATGCCGAAAAGGTATCAGACACTGCTGGAATATTCATATACGTGATTTAATTTTCACCATGAAAGAGACTGAATATCATGTGGAATAAACACGGGAGAAGAATGGCGATTTTTAAACAATGTGTTGAGTGTTGAGGAGACAATATTTCTCTATCCTCAAAGGGTTGCAGGGACAATGATGATAAATGTGTAAGTTTTTGTATACTGCTGGTCCCGGAGTAAGCCTTCCTTACCATCGCAGGTAGCTATGGATTTGCCGATTTTACACACCAGTCACCTGATAGGCAGAAAGGTTCAGTCCTCTGTCAAAAAATTCCTCGGTTTACGATCCAAGCCAGAGCACTTTGACTTACGTGGGACTTTGATCAGTGAAGGCAGAGCTGAAGCAGGTAGAGTAGAAATGGCATGTCATTTGTGGTACCTCTCTTCTCTTCACCACATCTTGTTTGGTCCACTGGTCCTCATGGAGCTGGAAGTATGCTAACAGGACTGTCCCCTTGGTAATGGCCCTTGAGTGACCCCTCTCCTTCTTCCAGCTCCCTTCACATTAACCTGTGAACTAGTCCCTGACTGAATGCTCTCTCATGGCAAACTTGAAAAGGCATTTTATGTTAGGACATTATCCTATGATAATGATTGGAGGGGCTACCACCTCAGCCTCATCCCGGCTATTATGATAATTCAAAATAAATTTGTACGTTCTTGAAAACTCCCAAGTTTTGCATTCTCATGATACATCCTCATTCTCCACACACAGGGTTATTCACCAGATCACACAGTCACCGAGAGAGATGGTTGGCTCACTTGCAGCTCACAGCCTGGGGGAGTTGACCTTTGGACCAAGCTGGACTCCTGTATGTAGCTGTGTGGTCCAGCACTGGGTTCAGGGTGGTTTTCTCCACCTCAATCAATTAATTACTGTTTCCTGAGTATCTCCTAGAAACTCAAAATTAGGTAATAGAAAAACATAAAACACCATGGTTGGCCTCAAGGACTTTCTGTATAGAGTATCTAAAAGAAGGTCAGGGAAAGTTGGAGGAAAGTTTCTAACCATCTATGAGTGCTTGTTGCTCTCTGTCAATTAACTCTTCATCTATAAAACTGATCCAAGCAAATCACCCAAAAAATGGTAAAGATTTTTGTTTGTATTAGATATTGTAGCCACACAGAAAACATTAGACCAAGGGAAATCTAAAGGATCAATAAAAAATGATTCTGGATTCCTTTTCTGGCCTTTCACACCTCCTAACAGAAAAAACAAAATTTTAAAAGATCCATCATTGAAATTGCACCTTAAAACATAAGACCTAGATTCTGGTTTGGTACCCATCAGCGAATAACTGTGTGATCTTGCATAAGTTACTTAACCTCTCTGGATCTTGGTATTCTTTTCTATAAAATGAAGGGGTACCATGTGTGAGAAATTTCATGCTGATAAGATCTTTCTTTCAGCTATAACTATGGGCTCCTTTTTTAAAAAAAAAGATTTTTAAAAATTTTAAATTATCATTTTGACAGGTGGGTGGACTTGGCTGCAAGGGCAGCCTCCAGTCTTTACTGAAGTTTTGGGCTTCTGCAACTGCAGAGGGCAACTGTGGGCTTTGCAACACAGAGGGACTGGAAGGAAGGTCCCTCTGGTCCCTCCAGTGGCCCGTGAGACAGTCCTTAAACTTATGGGCCCCAGCCTACACCTAACAGTGATCACAGCTTAATGCAAATAGATTGAGAGCCACAGAGAGTTTCATTCCTAGCTCTGATGCTAATTTGAACTGTTACTTAAGATAAGTTACTTACACTGTCAATTTCACATTTTCCCCCTTGACCAAAAGGGAACAATAATACTGGTTCTAATCACTTCATTGGATTGTGTGTGGGTCACCCCACACCCCCCGCACAGTACCCAGATATAAAATGCCTTCAACATCGTTGGTGGATGGTGGTGGTGGTGTGGTTTGTGATGACAGATCTTTGTTTAGAATATATATGTCACTCACGGGCCTCTCCGCCTGATTAATTTTCAAGGACCACTCGTGGTCTGCTCAAAAACCTTCTGTAGCTGCCCGTGCTTGACGAAGGCCATCTCAAGGACCTGGGGCCTCAGCCTGGTTCCTGTGAAGGCCCGAGAGACCGGTTAGACTCAGCAGCTCAGCAGTTTGCCGCTGTCTACAGCAAGGCCTCTGCACTTCCTTTTCTCCTCTCTGTTTCTTTAGAGACTTCCCTGAGGCTGTCTGCGGACCTAGCACATTAGCCTGGGATTCTGATCCCTTCCTATTGCATTCCTGCGTCTGTCCTCCACTGAAGAGCTGCCCACCTGACGTTGGTGCCCCCACTGTCAGTAGGTTTCCTCTCCGGCCTCCGTCCCTGTTGCTTCTGCCCCTGCAGCTCAGGCCCGTGTGACCGACGACCGGGCTCCCACTGTCCATCAGTGCTGCAATCTCAGCGCTGAAGCCCCCAGCCGCTGTCCCCCGTCTTCGGCAGGCTGACCCCCATCTCCTCCAGCCTTGTCGCCTGCCTCTCCCCATGCTAGCTTACTGCTCATGGTGAAATGTAGAAAACCTGCTTAGAATAATCTCTGCCTTCCCTCCCCTTTCGAACTGCTCTACATCTTTGCCGTCTTGCAAGGTGTCACCAAAACTCCACCTGCTCTGGAAAGCCTTCCCTTGCTACCCTGCTCAGACATGGCAGCCTGGTGTTCTCCTGCCAGCAATAATTTTTATCCTTTGCCCTCCACTTCTGACACTGAATTGCTGTCACAGCTGACGTTCAAAGGCAAGACGTGAGTCTGGCTACAGACTTTGTAAATCCTACCATTGACACCTTTCCCTAAAGCCCGACTAAAAAAAATATTGCTTGCAACAAAAGGTTGTACAGAGTAAAAATACTGAATAGTTTTGTTTTAGTTGATATATTTTTTTTTATCAGACCCAGAAGTGATGAAGTGATGGACTAAACACAGTCACGATCTCTTTCCAAACTGTTGCCAATAGTCTTTACCCAACTACCTCAAAGGATTCTTCCAAACCCAAGCAAAGGGAGAGGGAAAGAAGGCAAAAGCAATGCCGACGGTAAGTGGTGGCTGTGCTTTCGCTTCCTGCTTAAATGCCTTGAGACCAACCCAGGTGTGGATTACTCAACTGCTTCTTTCCAGGGACAAGGACAGGTTGTATGAAATTATTCGATATGCCCTTCCCTTTGAATGCAGGGGATGCTGTGACTGCCTTGGTGTCTTTGTTCATTCCAGCTGCTATAGAGCAAGATACTGTAGGCAGGGAGCCTTGAACAATGGAAATTCATTTCTCACAGTTCTGGAGGCTGGGAAGTCCGAGAGCCAGGCATCGGCGGATTAGGTGTCTGGACAGTTCATAGACTGCCATCTTTTTGCCGTGTGCTTGCGCGCATGGCAGAGGGAGTGAGGGAGCTCTCCGGAGTCTCTTTTAAAAGGGCACAAATCCCCTTCAGGAGGGATCCACCCTTATGACCTAATCACCCACCTCCAAACATCATCACACTGGGGATTAGGTTTCAACATATGAATTTTGGGAGACACAAACATTCAGTCTATAGCGCTTAACCAAATGAATACAGCAGAAGTAACCCTGGGCTACTGTCTGGGCTAACGCTTTCAGAGACTGGCGACCTCTACTATCTCTTACACTCACATCTGAGATTGAGCTATCTTATGAGACGAAGCCCAAGCAGTCCATGGAGAAGCCAAAGGGAAAGAAAGAGTGGCCCTCAAGGGAGTTTCCAGCTGACAACCAGTGCAGACTCCATGCAGATGAGCCGTTATGGAAATGAACCCTCCAACCCTGGTCAAGCCAGTCCAGCAGATGCTTCCAGGAACAGAAATGAGCAGTCCACAGAGACCCCTGTCCAAATTACATATATATATATATATATACTTTTTTTTTTTTAGTGAGTAATTGTTGTTTCAAACCACTAAACTTTGGGTTGTTTGGTAGGTAGTTATAGCCAAACAGAATATAGTTAGAATGAGTTCCTGTCTTTCTGATTGAAATTAGAGTTGGTTGAACTGACCTGGTAAACTTCATGATTACACATTGCACAGAAAGTTCTACCAAAAATGTGGATGTACTTACATCCAGAATTTTTTTTTTAAGATTTTATTTATTTATTTGACAGAGAGAGACACAGCGAGAGAGGGAACACAAGCAGGGGGAGTGGGAGAGGGAGCAGCAGGCCTCCCGCTGAGCAGGGAGCCCGATGCGGGGCTCGATCCCAGGACCCTGGGATCATGACCTGAGCCGAAGGCAGACGCTTAACGACTGAGCCACCCAGGCGCCCCACATCCAGAATTTTTGCCAAAAAAATAAAAAAAATAAAAAAATAAACAATGCTAAAAGCACCAGCTCAACTTTTTTAGTGAAATGATTCCAAAATGACATTGCTTTAATTCCTCATGTGTATTCTACAAGTTGGAAGGAGAGCATAAATGCCATTAAATGATGCCTGGTCTAGATTTCGCCTTTCCTGCCATGATGAGGCTTTAACACAGTAAGCCATTAGAAATGGGGTCTAGGGCACTCAGGTCTTAGGTTGGAGAGAATGTTTAGATATTAACAATATTTCTACCCTTCCAGGACCTGGTGGAGAATGTAAGGATTCAGTGGCAACCTATATTCATCAAATACTTAGTAAGCTTTGATTACACGATTATGGGTGAGGCACCATGCTGAACTTTGAAGGTACAGTGGTGACAAAGAAGATACTGTCCCTGTTCTCATGGAGCTTACATTAGGTGGGAGATATGAACAATCAATCAATAACCACATACCAAATAATTATACCACAACAATTTTGCTAAGTGCCATGGAGGAAAAATACAGAGAGAATCAGAGGGCACATTGGCAGAATCTAACTGAACTTGGCGGTAAAATATATCCTCCCTGGGAAGTGGCACAGACTGAGATCTAGGAGTGGGTAAAAATTTGCCAGGTGGAAACTGGAATTTGCCAGTGAGAGAGCCACTCCTGTGAGGTGGGAAGGAGCACGGGGATTGGAGTAACAGAGAGAAGCTGTCTTCCCAGAGCACACTGACCAAAGTGGGGAGTAATGGGGATGAGGCTGCCTAGGGGGTTAGCAGCTGGACCGTGCAGCACTTTTAGGCCATGATAATAATTTTTAATTTTTAAATTAAATTAAATTTAATTGAAAATTAAAATTTAAATAATAAATTTTAAAATTAAAGTTTTTAATTTTAATCTGAATAGTGAGGTGACATCCATGACAAGCTTTAAGATATGAAATGATCATAGTGATTTTTTTAAAAAGATAAATCACAGAAGGAACATTTTGGGGGTGACATAAGAAGTGAACTAGATATTTCCTTTAACAAAGGAGGGTTCGGGGCACCTGGGTGGCTCAGTGGGTTAAGGATCATGCCTCAGGTCATGATCCCAGGATCCTGGGATGGAGCCCCAGGTCAGGCCCTTGGCTCATCAAGGAGCCTACTTCCTCTTTCCCCCCCCTCCCCCCGCTCATGCTCTCTCTCCTCCCCCCCCCCCCCCGGTATCTCTCTCTCAAAAAAATAAATAAAATCTTAAAAAAAAAAACAAAATAAAAGCCAAAACAAAACAAAGGAGGGTTTGATAGGAGAGGAAGTTGGGACACTGTTGGTACCTGACTTCATCTACCTCATGCCTCTTCCTCAGAACCAGCCTTCACCGGAGCTGACCCCAGGTTCTTCCCATCTACAGAATACCACCTGACTCTGCATCTGTGGTAAGTAAAGACTCCCCTGGGGGCCACAGACTGCTGCAGCTGACCTAGAATTCTCTCTGGCTCTCTTGGGGTGGGGAGGATAGTGTGGCATCCGGCAAGTAGGAAGAGCAGATTGTGAGGTGGCTCTCTTCACACAAAGCTGGACTAGGAGCAGATACCCTTTTGCCCACCACTGAAAAAATAGGACTGATTATCCTGTGGGTGGCATTTTCTTTCCCACAATCAAACTAATCAATGTCCTGCTGTGGTGGCAAGAGACACTAAATTGCTGTGACCGCAGCGCTCTCCCAGAGGAGAGGAAACTGAGCTCCTCCAGTCGGGTCCAGAAATAACTGGCGGTTATGTGCCCCTGGGATGGAGTTGCTGGTCCCAGTGTCCCCACCAAATGCTAACTTAACGATCACACCATGGCTGTCTGCATTACTGGCATAATTTCAGGGAAAAAGCAGCGCTTTGGCCAGAGCAAAAAATGTATTTTAAGAAGCACAGGTTTATACCTGAACTAGGACTTTCGCTTGAACATCTCCAAATGCACAAAACCCGAGAGAAAATATCTTCCTATATTGTTCATCTTTTTTTGTACTTGAGTATGCCTAACCTCAAATCTGTTTTGTTGTTGTAAAACCAGTATGAGTCTGTAATTATTTTTATATTTATATGTTATATTTCTATCATAATTTTATAAATTTTAGTCATAATCAAATAAACATTACTGAATAATAACCATATGTCTGAAACTTTACTAGCAATCAATCCTCTTATGCCTGATGGCATTTTAAGAATTAACTTTGTCTATCTAAAACCTCCTTTTCTAATGAAATTATTTCAGCATCGCTTCTGTGTGCCAGGTACAAGGAATATATTTGGGAGCGTGTGGAAGGATGCGTGAGCTTCACCACATAAAGTTTTTTCTTCTGAAGTCTTGAGGTATTTTCTTTTCTGGTGGCGTTTATAAATCTGCTGTTATTGTAAGTGTGCTATTTTGTGACCATCCTTCCACAGAAATATTTTGACAATCAACTAACAGTCTACTTTCCATGCAGACATTCTAGAATCATAAAGACCACACCTTAGATGCTTTAATATTACTCTTCATTTTCAAGGGACCTTACGATAATAGTGCGATGCTTAGCACATAGCCCTTAGAATCTGAGATTTCTGAGAACTTCTCCCAATAACGTTCTTTCACCTTTCATATCTAGTTCACTGGGGATTTTCCAGTCCTGCCGTAGCTCTCACCACCCCTCATCTATCTGGCTTATGGAAAAGGCACTGCAGGATGCCCCTGCCTCCTTATCCAATCTCATGAAACCTTCACCGCAAATCTGTTGTTAATGGCTCCCCCCACTGCCTTTTATAACTATTTCCAATTCTGTAGCTTAACCTTCAAGTCCCTGTTAACTGACTCCCACAGAACCATCGTCTGCTGTTCCTCAAAGGGACTCTTCTCTTTTTTTTCCCTCATTTTCCCCATTGCTTCTGCCCCCCACATTCCCCGTACAAACATAAAATCCCTATTCATGTCAGCTGCATGATTCTGTTCGTGATACTTCTCTCCAAGCACAGCTCTCTTTCTTTTATTCCATTATTTAAAATTTTGAACTTAGGTGTCTCTCTTGCTAAAGGCCCACATCGTATATGAAGCCTTATGAGATGTGTTAAAGCCACATAAGCAGTGAAGGAAAACATAAGGTGTAAGGAGATCACAAACGAGAAGCCAGCCGTTTGGATCACAGACTCAGGAGAAGGCTCAGCCGCATATCGCTGCACTTACTGCTCAAGTTGGCGTGAGGTACGAGGCAGAACACGGAGACATTGTTTGGACCTTTGCCCGGAGCTCAGTGCAAGTCCCACGCTGTGTAGCCAGGTGATTCTTCCCCGCGCCAGCAGGATCCTGGGGATTCTGCAGAAAAATTGAACGAGAGGGGCTCAGGACCAGGGGCCACCTGGCACACTGAAGGGAAGAAAGAGGCACCACACTGAAAAGAGGAGAATGAATTGAAATTCTACAAACTGAAATGAAGCTTCAGCAACCTTGTATTCCTCAATTTCAAGAATACTGTGACCCAGGCACATATCCCAGCCAGAGGATTGCAAGTTTCTTCTTTGGAAAAGCCAGATAACCTCAAAGGAAAAAAGAAAAAATCTATTGTTACTAGTAGTTGGAAAAATCCCCTGAGAAAATGGTCAGATCTCTACCATTTCCTCTGTGGTGAAGCTCACCAGTTGCAAAGTCCTGCCCAAGCACAAAGGGTTTCAGATTCACGTTTTATTAATTTTAAGAAAGTCCCTTCTTGAAAGACAGAGATGAAAACAACTATAGACAGGAAAAGGAATTTGAAGGAAACAGAGATAATGCTGGGAATATAAGGGTATATCAGAATTATGGTCAGTTTCCTAGGAGACAAAAGAAGGTATTTTACTTGTTGAATAATAGAAGGCTATTAAAACAAACAAGCAAACAACAATAAAAAACTTTTGAAAGATAAAAAATATGATACCTGTTATAAACAAATTGAATAAAATTTTGGAATATAATGTTGAAGATATTTTTCAAAAAGTGAAACCAAAAGCAGAGATCAAAGGTAGAAGAGTCCAAATAAATGAAAACTTGATCACTCCATGATGGATCAATGTGAAATATCTAACAACCACATAATGGGAGTTCCAGAAAAAAAGAGGATAAAGGAAATTTAATAATGATAATAATTAAAATAATAATAAATACTTCTTATTTGGAAGGCATGAGTTTCCAGCCCAAATGAACCCTCTGATAGCCCAATATCGTGAGAAAGGCCCACAACAACTCACGTTGTGATGACATTTCAGATAATGAGAATAAAAAAAAAATCTAAAAAGCTTCCAAAGGGAACAAAAATATGTCCCATAGAAAAGATAAAGAATCAAAATGCAGTAGACTTAGCAGCAGCTACGCTGGAAGCTAGAATATAATGGGGCACAAGATACAAAAGTTTGAAAGGAAATGAATTCCAACCTAAAATTCTATAATAAGCCAAGTTGGCAGGCAAGTAGAAAGTTAAAGAAATAAATTTTAAGACATAAATGACCTGAAAAAATTACATCCATGTATCTTTTCTCATGGGCAGCTATTAGAAGATTTTCTTTAATAAAATAAGAAAATAAACCAAAATGAAAGAAAAACAGATATAAGAAACATGGAGTAATGTCTCAGCATGACAGCTCCAGTCCAGCAGGCCTTCTGGGCAACCAGACCAAATTAATAAGGAAGTTATATAGGAAGATCTTAAATTTAGAGACCAATATGTGTCTGGTTATATATTTTCTTTTTTTTTTTTTTAAAGATTTTATTTATTTATTTGAGACAGAGAGAGAATGAGAGACAAAGAGCATGAGAGGGAGGAGGGTCAGGGGGAGAAGCAGACTCCCTGCCAAGCAGGGAGCCCGATGCGGGACTCGATCCCAGGACTCCAGGATCATGACCTGAGCCGAAGGCAGTCGCTTAACCAACTGAGCCACCCAGGCGCCCCTGGTTATATATTTTCAAGGGTAAAATGCATACAGCTAGACTCCGTTTCTATTTCTATTGCTTCGTAAACTACGATAAGTCTATGCATTCACTATGAACACATCTATAGATGAAATGTGACAAATGACAAATTCTAAACACACAAACACACAAATAAAATGTTTGGTGATGCTGTATCCCAACTCAAGCTCCAGTTTCACAAAGCCAAGTTGTTTTCCTCAATTCAGCATGGAGTTTTAGTTTGTTTGTTTCCACTAACAGGTTCACCTATGTATCCATTCCACCATAGTAAGCCCATAGTTGATGCTGTGACATGATCCCAATGAGCCTTGGGCACCTACCTACACTATCCTTTGACTGAGGTCCTTTCTCTGATTCTCCCCTGCTCCTCTTAGCAGTGTCCACTGACTTCTCCCTCTGTTAATATTTGCCCTCTGTAATTCCTCTAACACTGGGAAAGGTTCTGGAATGCCAACGATTTATCCATCTTATCCATGTCTTTGACAAGAACCAGGCTAGTTTTTCCTAACCCCCCCCTCTCCCCGAAGCAGACAGAGCCTTCACAACAATGGCATTACTACTTAATTTTTCATCATTTCAGGAGTTTCTCTAGCAATTATCCTCAAAACCCTTGGGAAAACAGAGATGTAAGAGTGATTAGAAATCTTGTCAATAGAAATTACATCAGTTTCTTTTTAATCTCTTGATCAGTGAAAAAAAACAACAAATAATGCAAGGCATTGTGCGTTTGGCTGTCTCCAAGACGAGTTAATGTGGACAGATCTGATTATCTTAAAAACCATCCCTTTTTCTTACCTTATCTTTTAGTGAGTTTGTCATGTTGATCAATCAGATGAATTTAGCCAAGGGCTGCAACATCAACTTAATTTCATTTTGTTATCCCCATCAGTTTAGGAGTGTCTTTACTTTTTAAATATATTAAGGTTAGTACAGTTTAATTTTAAATTTCAATTGGATAAGATAATTTGTACCTGCTTATGTGCTCTAAAGGTAGGTGTTTATAAGCTTTTGCTGTATGGGGCTTCTTTAAATAATATCAGGTGTTAGTGCTGTAATTAATTTCCAGTTGGCAAGTTTAATGAAATCTTCTTCCTTGGTAGAAAATTAAGTAAGAAATTTTGGAAGTTCAACACTGTATGGCTCAATGCAATATGTGTTAGTATTATTTTGAAGAGTTATGCCCTTCAGTGACTGTTGGCCTGGGATTTAAAAAGCCTAGGTTGGTTATGATCTAAATATGTAACATGAAGAAAACCATTTATGCTTTCTGGATATCAATTTTCTTGTCAAGTAAAATGAAAAAATTGGACAAAATTATCTCTAAGACCAATTTCTAGCAATATATAATTTTATAATTACTACCTTGTGATGGGAAATTACCAATAAAAATGAGGGAATATAAGTTAATAATTTTTACTTGAAAAGTAGTGCAAATGATTGGCTTGAAATTGATAATCTAGGTAAAAATGATTTATGTATTGCTTGAGCAAATTATCGTAATTAAGAACGAAATGTGAAATTGTTGTTTTCATCTCTGTTTTCCTTTTGAGTATCATCACAAGTTTTGAATCTTATTGTTCTTTATTGATATCATAATATCAGGTTCATGCTTACATAGTGATTTCATTTTCCAATTCTCATTCTTTATTTAATAACAAGAGCTATCACAGAGAGAGTGTTATTATGAACCAGCTGTTTATTATGAGCATTTTATGAACATTTTTAAATTTAATTCTCACAAAATGCATATGAGGTTAGTTATTACTATCACAAATGAATTTGAGTCACAAACTGAGGCATAGTGAGGTTGGCTAATCGTTCAAGGTTATACAATTAGCAAATGACAGATTTTTAACTTGGATCCATCAGACTCCAAAGCCATGCTCTTAACCACTGTGCTACCCTGTTTATAATTCGTCATAAGCATTTTAGCAAATAAATGTGCTACCACTTTCTCCAATTTCTAGTCACTCTGTAAAATGCTGGAAAACACTTTTTTTTTTGCTCAGTAGGATTCTGACCATTACAAAAAAAAGTGCTCCACCATTGATACATAAATAAAAGTGCTAACAATAGAAGAAAGATGCTTCCTAACCATAAATCCAAGATCTTGTGAAACAAGCAGGAAACTAAAAACAAGACGCTCTCAAATTGTCTATTCTATTTGAAGATTGATTTTTCATGGACCACATATAGCTACTTCCCTGTGTACTGACACAAAGTCAATGGCAAGTTAGAGATGAGGAAGTTTTCAAGAGGTGCAAACTTCCTCCTCAAACCATTAATGCAATGTAATAGCCAGTTCCAAAAGTAAAGATGTTATCTTATAGCCACTTGACAACTTCATTTGTACCTTTCACGTGAAAAAAGTAAAAATGAAATCTTACTTTTTATGTAGTCCATGTGTTTTAGGTTGAATCCTGTCTCCCACCACCCCGCCAGTCATGTGTTGTAGTCTAAACCCTAAATACCTCAGAATGTGGCCTTTGCAGATGTAATCAAGCTGAAATGAATTATTAGTGTGGGCCCTAATGCAGTATGACTGGTGTCCTTATGAATAGGGTAAATTTGGTCACAGAGATAAGCACATGTAGAGAGATGACAATGTGTGGAGACATGGGGAGAGGATGATCATCTACAAGCCAGAGAGAGGCCTGGAACAGAAGGAAAAGCATTTTGAGTTCCAATTTCCAGCCTCCAAATTGTGAGATGATAAATTTCTGTCGTGTGAGTCACCTAACTTACAGTACTTTGCTACGGCAGTCCTAGCAAACTAACATACTGTGTTTTCCAGGCCATATCAACAACATCTTAAGAACTTTAAGATACAATACCAATGCTTTTCTGGCTCCTCCCCCTTTGAGAGAAAGCAGATTTGTCAATTTACTAATACGTGGCTATCAATCCTACGTCCTCCAAAGCCTTTCCACTTTTTTCTCCTTATATTTTCCTTGTCCATCTAACATGCTGTCCTTGATGTCCCTGTTTTGTGAATCCTGCTCTTGGCTTCTCTCATTTCACTGGTAGAGACCAGACAAGGACAGGGAATAGAGAGCAAGGACTTGGACATGGTCCAGCACACTTCGCAAGGAGACTGCACTGACAGACCCACACCTTATCCTCAGGGCATATTTCCCTTGGTGATCATAGAGGTAGTAGGTGGCTGCTCGCAGACTAAACTCCTAATCTTGGCCACACTGGTTACAAAATTGTGTTATGAAATTAATAATTAAATGGTATTATGTATTTTAAAAATTTTAATTAATATTCAGACTGCCATTAATCACCTACTATATAGCTATGCATAACTAAATGTCTGATAAATAGGTTTTGAAAAGGCTAAAGTACTTATTTATATATTCATTCAGCAAATATTTATTGAGGGTCTCCTGTGTTCCAGGCATTTAAATCATTTGTAGAAAGTCATGATTATAAAGGTTTTCTGGTATGTGCTTTTGAGGCGGGCAAATAATCTCCTGAGGCTCATTTTTTCTATTTGTATGAAAAAGGAGCTGTACTCTGACACATGTAAAGGTCTTCACTGCTTTCAACTTCTATGACTTATGATTCCATTCATTTAATATTTTAATAATCCTTTACTTCTACTGTTTGATATCTTTGACTTGGTCAGAATCCATTATCCTGATTAAAAAGTCCAAAATGTGGGACTGATTCTTCGATCTGCCTAAGGCTTTGAGCTGTTAAAATTTTCTAGGTCATAGACTAAATTTGGAAAATGGCAAGATTTTAAGCAGCTACTACTTTAAGATTTAGTACCATGCTTTCTATTATCCCCAAATAGCCCTTCTTAACATTTACCTTCTACTTCTCTATATGCTATAAACAGTCCACTTACCTTTTCAAAATTAACAGCTATCGTGAGCACATTAAAAGGGCACCGTTGTGAAGCTTGTTTTATGTTTCTTTCCATTAAAATGTATTATTTTCAGCATCTCGCTGTTTTACTTCTTTTCCCTGGCGTTGAGTACAATTACCACAATATTCTTAGGACTCCGCTTTAAAGCTCTCCTCCTAGCTGAAAGCCACACTATATCGTTAACTCCACAAGGTCCAATAACATTTTCCCAAACATGTTGTGACTGTCACCACTGGAGAGCAATGCTTTTAGGGGAAAATGTGGAGTTGGTATGTGGCACATTCCTTTCTTTCTTTTCTGCTTTCCTAATTTCTGGTAATTATTGAGTGGAAATTTATTAGCTAATTGTATACATGCTGTGGTATATAAGTACTTTCATTTATGTAGTTGACAGTAACTAGACTTTTCTGCGATCTAGGTATTTTTCTTCAAATTTGGGAGGTGAAAATGCACTCTACTAATTGTGATGCTTGGAAGCCTAGAACGGCTCTAACTAGAATTTAATCAGTTGTAGTTATTAGGGAATTACTCCATGCACCTTAGGACATTATATTAATTTTTCTCTACCAAGATATCATCCAATGAGAGCTCCACTGAGATGTCCACAAACTGTGGGCATCATTTTACCTGCAATACAGTCAGGGAATTGAATCATTTGACCGAGTAAACTCAGGTTCAAGTTCAGTACAGTGATAACATTTTACTATGTCTAGCTCTGCTCTTCTCAGTGGTCTCAGAAAATGTATAACTTTGATTTCAATTACAATTAATTTATTTGGTATATTCTTGGAAAACCCTTAGCTTAGTTTGAATTGATTTATTGGTCACTGTGAAATAAATTTTTAAAAATTGAATTTGATTTCGTAGCTACCTTTAGCAAAGCTTTGTAACTTACTCTATTTTTGGCTCAGGGCACCATTTGATTTACAGGCCTATAACAAAAAGGTCTCTTTGGCAGAGATGAAAGTTTGTCTGCCATATTTAAAACACGTTCATCAATTCTCCAAATTGTCCTCAGGCACCATACTTGCTAGTGCTCTAATTGGGATTTCATATAAAGATTGGTCATCTGGCAGCCTTGGATACCCCAAACCAGGTCTCTGTAGCTAAGAAACATCAGACACTCAAAAGAAGTCCTGGGATCCTGACCAAGGTCAGGTGAGAGCAAGCAAAGTCATTTAAAGCATAAAAGATACCAGAAAATGGTGGTGATGATGATTCTTCTTTTTTATAACTTTACTGAGGAAAACTGACATATAATAAACTGTCCTTATTTAAAGCTTACAGTTGATCGTGAACCCATCTATTACTCTCCAAAAGTTTTCTCATGCCTGTCTGTAACTCTCCTTCCCACTTCCATCTGCTCTATTCCTAGGCAACCACCAGTCTGCTTTCTGCCATGATAGACTGCATTTTTTAGATGTTTATATAAATAGAATCATACAGTATGTATTTTTTTTTTTGGTCTGGATTTTTTCACTCAGAATAGTTAATTTGTGTGTACTAATCAGTCATTACTTTTATTGCTGATTGTATTCAACAGTATGAATATACCATGATTTGCATATCCATTCACTTACTGATAATAGCCAGCAAGAAAATGAGCACCTCAGCCTTACAGCCACAAGGAAATTAATTCTGCCAACAGTGTGATTGAGCTTGGAATAGGATCTTGAGCCTTTGATGAGGCTGAACATATCAACACTTTGATTTCAGTCTGGGTGAAACCCTAAGCCGAGGACTCAGCTAACGGGATCTGTGAGATAATAAATTTGAGTTGTTAGTCTCTGTACTTATGGTTGTTTGTTACCCAGCAGTGGTCAAGAAATGCTCCCGTGAGGAAGTGGTACACCAAAGAGTCAGAGTCTACCAAGGAGATAATAGGAAACGAGAAGATTGCTGATAGAGGAAGTAGCCTGCTCAAATGCCTGGTGGTGGAAGGGAATGTGGAACATTCAAGAACTGAAAGAATTCCATTGGCTGGGGTGCAGTCTATTCAGACAGGAAATGAATTGAGATAAGCCTGGAGAGATAACCAGGCCCCATAAGAGTTTGGTCTTTTTGTTAAGAGCATTGAGACCTCAGGAAGAGTTCTTTAATGTGTGTTGTAGGGTGGAGAAGAAAGAAGGATGACTACATGATCAGATTTGCTTTTTTGGAAGGATGATTCAGGCTGCAATTTGGAGGCTGGGTTTAGAGAGGGCAATGGTGAATGTGGAAACCAGCTAAGAATGCAATGTTGTAGTCCTGGAGAAAGAAGAGAGCGGTACACAGTTGGGCATGAGTAGTGGAGGCCAGAAGTGAAGAAATCCGGAAAATATTTAGGAAAAGCCTTGGAGACGACCACATGGAGATATCAGGTGGAGTGTTTCATGTACTGATATGAAACTAAAAAGGGAGGTCTACACGGAGAAAGACTCATTAATCCATAGAAGGCAATTGAAGCCATGGGCATGTTTCAAACCAGCAAAGCATCAGAGTTTTCAAAACTTTGTTCCTGCAAGATAATATTGCAAAGAAAACTTTTCGTAGCCAAAGATATAGGAAGTAAGAAAGTGTGTCAAGGAACCCAAGAAAAGAATATTTTGAAAAAAGAATTTTGCAAAGGAGGGAATAGTCTACAGTATCGATAAATAAATCAATAAATATTGATACTACAGTAGCAATAAATGAGAAGTCACGTGACAAGAGGTCAAAAGACACGAGGTCAGTTGTATTCTAAAGCTCAACAAAGAACTGCTTGGGTGGTGACTAACATAACATAATAAAATAAAATTAAATAAAGAACTGCTTGGGTGAGATAATGAGAGTTATGAGAAATGGAAACGGTGTAATATAAAGAGCATTTTGGAAAATTTGTGAAAAGGAGGATGGAGAGAGGAGAAAGGAGGTCAAAGAGACTTTCTGTTTGTTTGTTACTTGTTTGCTTAAAAATAGGAAAGATTTAAATACCAAGGGAAAGATCCAGTGAAGGAGTAAACTATATACTCACTCATTACTGCTGTGCTTTTATTACTTAATGTGACTATTTGTTCTATGGAAAATGAGAATGTTTCTATTTAACAG
Source organism: Mirounga angustirostris (assembly GCF_029215605.1). Taxonomy (NCBI): domain Eukaryota; kingdom Metazoa; phylum Chordata; class Mammalia; order Carnivora; family Phocidae; genus Mirounga; species Mirounga angustirostris. The sequence goes on along the minus strand of NW_026991715.1, from coordinate 117,834,565 downwards.
CATGATCTTCTAAGACTTTAAAGCTATTCTTTTCCTTTTATATTTTTTCTTTAGTATTTTAGCTTACATTTGAATTACAAATGATTCCAAAGGAAGTTTTTGCAATAAGTAGGCAAATACAAGAACTCATTTAGAGGTTAGTGTTTGTTGTTATAGTTGTTCTATGACCTGGGTTAATCAATTAACAAGACAGTACCTTTAATAGCAGCCCCTGCCTTCTGAGTACTGTCTAAACATCTGTGATAATTCTTTAGGCTCTAAAAGGCAGGATTGCTACTCACCAGGAGCTCAAAATCTAATGGATGAGCAGCTGAATAAAAGTACTGGAAGGTATATGGAATAGCAATGGGAAGAGAAACTGAAGGAGAATTTCTATTTCCTGCAGGATCATTGAATCCCACTTTTAAAATTAATTCTTGTCCTAAGAAGTCTATGCACTGTTTTCGTTTTTTTTGTTCTTTTCTGATAACATATAAGAGCTAGAGCCAAGATTCTGTCATCACCACCCTTAAAATCAGGCTGTCTCCATGCCCCATGACACGACTTTAAGAAAGTCATGGAAGTCATTTGTTCACTGATTAGCAAACTTTACATATGAAGTTAGTCTTAGCAGTCATACTTTTTTGTTCCAATAGGATAAATTCAATCTTTACTCTCCTATGCTTCTATTTTCCCCCTGAACTTTCTATGCAGGCATCAACCAAGATTTTTCTATATGCCCTGCCCCCAGGATATGGTTGATATTGCAAAACTGCTGAGTAATTGCTCACTGTGAGTCTCAAAATAAACTTGTGACAAGTACAACAGAACCTATAGCTTTGAAATAAATGAACGTGAATATTTTGAGTACCAGAAGTCTGAAGTTTGTATTGTAGAGGAATAATAAATGAACAGCACCAAAGTTCCCCCAGCAGCTCTAGGAGGCTGCTTCACTATCTGTGTCAATACTAGGAAGCCCACTAGGAGTCAAGTCAGCTCGTAAATCACTCAGTGATTATTCAAAGATGCACTGAACATTGATTGTGCAAGGCAACCCTTCTCATGGCTACCCTGACAAGTCATCTCATCTTTAGCTTCCAGCACACAGTTGGTTGATTGTCCTGTAAGAGTGACAACAAAATATACAACTCAACATTAAGGTTATTAATATACTTGCAGAGTATATTAATAATCCTTCTATTAGGACATTTTTATCACCCCCAAAAGAAACCTTTTACCCATTGACAATCATTCCTCCCAGACCTAGGCAACTGCCCATCTACTTTCTGTCTCTATAGATTTGTCTATTCTGGACATTTCATAGAAATGATGGCATATAGTATGTGATCTTTTCTGGTGGCTTCTTTCACAAGAGAGAAAGTCTGTACCCTAGCATATATCAGTACTTCTTTTCTTTTGTGACAGAACGATAGTTCATGGTATGAAAAACCACTTAGTTCATCAGCTGATGGACACTTGAGTTGTTTCCAATTTTTGGCTCTTATGAATATTGATGCTATGGACATTTTTGTACTTGTTTTTGTGTGAAAATATATTTTCATTTCTTTTGGGGAGATACCTATATATTTAATACATGACAGTTTTTAGCAGCTACCATTGAAAGCTTTAGACTTCTATAGACCTGGTGGTTTGGAAAATCTCATTCTCCTAACCTCTGCCTCCACATATAATCTGTACTTGAATAGGACTAATCAGAAATAGGGTGAGATCTATGCCAAGCACACAGTGTGTGAACTCTTTTCTCTGTTTGTACAGATCATTTATATATTCTTAGAAAATTTTTAACTGGTTCTATATTGGTATAGATGGTCAGTACATAGGAAACATCAACGAAGTTACTGAAATTAATGTAATTGTTAGAAGATATTTAGGAAAGTTGGTATTAATTACTGGTTTCATTCAAAATGAATGAATCATCTAAAAATAATTCAAATGAATACCTATAAATGGGCAGGTGAGAAGTTTTGGAATCAGAATATTATAGTTATGTATTGGAAGATTAAGAATGGACTTCAGAAGGAGAAAGACCTCGTTTTGAGTCTCAGCTTTCCCACTTATTTGTTGTTTTGCTTTGAGTAAGATATTCACCCGCTGTAACCTTCAAAGTCATCATTTCTAAAGCAAGATTAGTAACAATATTTATCTTTTGAGACTGCTAAAATTAAATGAGAAGATCTGATTCATACTAAAAGCTCAAGAAATAGAAGTTACACTTACCTTAGAATATCAAACTGCAATCAAGGTGATCAGATAATTGTCCAAGGAAAGTAGGATTTATTTGCAAGTAGTCTCTGATGTTAGATCATAACTAGTGAGAAGAAGTTCTACATGTGAACAAATGGGAAGAAGCCTCCATCCCTACCAAAATGTACTTTTTTTTTTTAATTAAAAGAGAATCTCATGCATGGGCAAACACATACATATTGGAGGAGATATGTCATTGCTGGATAAAATTAATAATTGGGGATGATCACCTGTATCCTCTTGCTTATTAAGTCAAATTATCAACCTGTAAGACCAATCTGATTTTGGAAATCCATACCAATCACCTTAAAATACTTTTTGTATATTCTATCCTATATGTATCGTAAAACATTATGTGGATATTTCACTTGACAAGTGACAAAACTAGGTCTTTTTTGACTTAGGATGTCCCCAAACTGTCAGGGCAGTGGGAGTTCCTGATGTGTTCTAAAGGTGCATTGCTGAACCATGCCCTCTGTTACTGAAGTAATGAGCCCTTGGAATGGCTTGATTCTTGCAGCGTTAACTTGCTCTGTGCAATTCTTGAACATGTAGATTTTGAAAATTTTTGTTTATGTAGTAAAAAATAAATGTTATTTTTGACAATTTAATGCTGTCAGGTAACATTACTCATATTTTACTGTTGCCTTCTTTTGAAAAGTGATGGATATGATATTTAAGTTGTTTAATTATTTGGCTGACTTGGTTCCTGAGGTTTGCCAAAACATTTTCTCTTTTGGCTTAAGAATTGTTTGGGAGTAGCTTTCATGTGAAATAGCAATGAAGTCATTTATGAAGAAAGGTATAAATATATACATAGAGAAAATTCTAGAATGGTACAGAATAAACCATATATAATAGCTCTGGAGAAGGAAGTTGAAAGGCAGAAACAGGAATGCCTGCAAGGGATGAGAAGGAGAATGTTAATTTTTTTAACATATAATTCTATATTGTTCTTTCTGGTTTTTAAACAATGACCTGGTATTAACTTTGCGATTGAAAAAAAAAAAGTCTCTGTGCCTTGAGAAACTCACAGGGCTCCGATTTCACTTTCTTCACTTTGCATTTTATTTTATTTTATTTTTCAGTTCACTTTGCATTTTAGAACACATTTTCGCCTTTTCTAGGTCATCCCTCTTCCCTGTTTTACATATAAAACATATCAAATGAGATAATTCTGTGACTAGACTATAGAATGTTTTTTGTTTTTTTCCTCTTTTTTTCTACAGAAAAGTTTTGTAAAATGAGATCACTAGAACACTGGGATTAAATAAAAATCAGTAATGGCACTAAATTCTCAAGATGGACATTCGGGGGCATCTATTAATCATAGATTATGTGTATCTTGTTTATGTACCATCTCCAAATAAACTTATTTTAGTAGAGTGAGTGGTTTTGATTTGGTAAATGTTTACAGCAATATATTTCCAGAATAGGCCTTTCAGGAATGGGATAGATTGTGCATTCATGTTTTGTATAGGGAATGACAAATCCGATCAGTGCTTATCTCACTTTTTATTATTCTTATAATAAAAAATACAATAAAATAGAGTATGAATGTTCTGAGGCACTCACTATTCTGTATAAATAGGATTTTTTTTTTTTTATTTGAGACAGAGAGAACGAGAGACAGAGAGCATGAGAGGGAGGGGGGTCAGAGGGAGAAGCAGACTCCCTGCCAAGCAGGGAGCCCGATACGGGACTCGATCCCGGGACTCCAGGATCATGACCTGAGCCGAAGGCAGTCGCTTAACCAACTGAGCCACCCAGGCGCCCCTAAATAGGATTTTTAATTAAGGAACAAAACACATGATTACTTATTTTATTAACAATCTTAGTTTTTGTTATTGCATGCCTTTAGATCAGTTGCTATAAATTTATGTCTGAAATACCATCATGCCAAATAAAGGTCTAAAAGTGAATGTTGCTAAAGAAATTGAGATGTTATATCAGGGACATTCTTCAGGTAGAAATCTCATTTATCTTGTTTTAGATGATAGCCCTAGAGACCTCTGCTTTTTTTTTCCAGCTAAAGTAGCTTTTTTTTCTTTTAATGTCACAACAACATTGCTATCCCCAAGTGATTTTAGCAGAACAATTTTTAGATTTCATAATAATTTTCTTTCATAGTTAAACACTTAATGTACTGATTGATTAGAAAAAAGAAATATCATCATTCTAATTTTGGAGACAAGTCAGAATAATAGAGAGGAAAACCATGTAACATAATTTAAAAAAAATATTCAGACAACTTTTAAAGGAAACAATTATTATTTAATTAAATAAAATTAAAAATTATTATTTAAAACCTTAAAAATACTCACTTAATAATTCAACAAACATTTATCAAGCTAATACTAAGTACAAGACAATGCAATGGGTATTTTAGGATTCATTCATTCAAACATATTTACTGGGCATCTGCTATCTATCTGGCTCTATTCTAAATTCTGGGATATGTTGGTGAATAAACTAAACCATTCAAAACAATTGTTGAGTACCATGATGTTCCAGATATTGTGAATTAAATGGAAAACATTCCTTGTCCTCATGGGGCTTATACCCTAGCTGACAAAGATAGAAATATGAAAGATAAATAAGTAAAATATATAATATGTTAGACAGTGGTACTTGCTGAGAGGAAATCTAAATAAAGCCAAATTGGTGGTATGAAATGTCGGAGAGTATATGTGAACTTTTAGATAGGGTGCCAGGGTAAAATTAACTGAGATCATGAAGTTTTAGTAGGCACCTGAAGGAAACAGGCAGAGCTGTATCTGGGGACTATCTGATAGCTAGGCAAAGAGAATCCTAGGCAAAGGCAATCGAAATGCAAAGGTCCTGAAGCAGGCTTGTGTCTGCAATGTTCCAGGAGTAGCAAGGAGGTCAGTGTGGCTGTTGTGGAGAGAGCATGGTGGAATGAATAGCAGATGAGGACAAGGGGCAATGAGGAATCAATTACCTTTGGAATGGATTGTATATGGTCTTATAGGCTTTTACACTAAGAGGAATGTAAAGTCTTCATAGAGTTTTTTTGAGCAGCAAGATGACACAACTTAACTTATATTTCAGCAGGATCACTTTGTTGTCTTTAAAATATCTTGCAGAATGGCAAGAAAAAAGTAGGGAGACTCCTGAGAGGCCATCTCAATGAACGAGTTCAGATATAATGTTGCTTTGATCATGGTGAAGAGGTGGTGAACACTTGAGTATACCTTGAAGTTGGAGCCAAGAAGATCGTGTGGCAATCTTTCCATGGCATGTGAAAGTTAGGAGTCAAAAAATGACGCCAAGGTTTTGGGTGTTAGAGTAGGAGTTTGCCATTTAACTGAAAAGGGGAAAATGACAGCAGTGAAGGTTTCCCTCCTCAGGCCTCCCCCAGGAGTGGCGTGAGTTTAGTAATTCAGTTTTGTGTGTATTAAATTTGAGATGCCTTTCTTTGGACATTCAAGTGAAGATAGATTATATGGTGAGAGATTTGGTCTCGTGAAATAGTTGAGCATCATTAGCATATACATGATATTTAATGCCATGAGATGGGGATAAGGTCATTGGGTGGGGATACAAGCTAAAAAGGAGTGGTTTAAAAGAGTGGAGGGAAAGAGAAATTGTAGACATTGAATGTAAACAATTTTCCAAGGAGTTTTGTTGGAAAGGGAAGGAGAGGGAGGATGGTAGTTGGAGATGGAAATGAAGCAACGATACTGGGTGATGGGTATTAAGGAGGGCACATGTGGTGATGAGCACTGGGGGTTATATGCAACTGATGAATCGCTGAACACTGCATCAAAAACTAATGATGCACTACATGCTGGCTAATGGAACATAATAATAAAAAACAAAAATAAAACTATAAAAATAAATATGAATAATATTAGTATTTGAAAAATATGTTTTTGAACCTCATATCATTTTCATTTAACATCTCACACAATTCATATTATTACTGTTAGTTAAAAAATATAAGCAGTAGGGCCTCAAACAGGTCACAGTTTGATGGGGATATAGAAAATGGGAGACAAGTACTGAAGAGACTTCATACCTAAGACACTCATCTGACCAGGGAGCATGATTTTTACAGTTGTGTTATGAACTCAGAGAAATAGCACTGATTCTGATGAACAAATAGTGCTCAGAAAGGGTCAAGTGATTTGCTACACATTTTATAAGAAAATCAACTAGCCAGAGGTCACTGTATAAGAAGGGAAGTGGCAACAGACTGCAAAGTCATAATGTGATTTTGACTTAAATTGGAATTAGGACTTTAGAGGGAAAATGTCCCTAGTGGGAGGAAAGTTTCTCCAGCAGAAATTGGACAGAGGGTATGTATATTATGAATCCTTATTCTTTGTGAAGAAACATTTTTGAAATAAGAGATGGGTATCATAAAACTTAAATATTTTATATGATGGGTTTATTACTATTATGGATTGAATTATATATTCCTCTTATCTCAGAATATGATCTTATTTGGAAACAAGGTTGTTGCAGATGTAATTAAGATGAGGTCATGCTGGAGTAGGTGGGCCCATAACCCAAAATAACTGGTGTCCCTATAGAGGGTAAGAGACGGACACACAGACTCACAGGGGAGAACAAGATGTGACAACAGAGGTAGAGATAGAGGTGCTGCAGCTGTAAACCAAAGAACACCAAGGATTCCTGGCAACAGCTAGACCCTGGGAAGAGGAGAGGAAGGAGTCTCCTCTACAGATTTCAGAACATGGCTCTGCTGACACCCTGACCTTGGACTTTTAGCTTCCAGTACTGTGATACAATATATTTCTGTTGTTTTAAACCACCGACCCACCCAGTTTGTGGTGTTTTGTTATGGTAGCCTTAAGAAACAAATACACTGTCTATTCCCAGATAGAGGAAAATATAATTTTAAAAGTCTTGCCTAGAGTTTGGGTTACATCTTGAAATAAAAAAATGGAAACAAAAATGTAGCAATAGGGCACCCAAGGATGAGCGACTACATAAATGAAGAATCCTACAACATTACTACATTATTACATGCAGTTGTTAAGCGTCAACCGTGTGACACTTTGCGTTATCCCAGATCTTCAAAGTAGTCTACCAGCAATGGAGGGAGTATAGCCCCTCCTTTACAGAGGAGGAGTCAGAGCTTAAACGAGTTACAGTAGTTGGTGAGAGAATTCTGTCAGCTGTCAGCCCTTTCTTACTCTTTTTTTTTTTTTAAAGATTTTATTTATTTATTTGAGAGAGAGTGAGAGAGTGAGCATGAGCAGCAGAGGGGCAGAGAGAGAGGGAGAGAGAATCTCAAGCAGACTCTGTGCTGAGTGTAGAGCCTGATCTGGGGCCTGATCCCATGACCCTGAGATCTGACCTGAGCAGAAATCAAGAGTCCACCACTTAACCAACTGAGCCACCCAGGTGCACCCCCCTTCTCACTTTTATATGCCTCCCTTCCATTAAACTACAAGAGAAAATAACACATGAAAAATTTATGAAACATGGGAAGAATATGTAGCTTTCTGTATGTTGGTGATTTTCTAGCACTTCATTTTTTAACACACAAGATCTTCTGCTTCATGTTTTATATATTCCAAGATAAAGAGATTCCACTGATAGAGCCACTAAGCAAGTGTCTCATTGCGCATGACTTGTGTGAGCAGATGCCAACATGAAAAAAATCACTATGTGATTCTAAAAATAGGAATTAATGAAACAAATCAGATACCATAATTTCTGGAAAGGGTACCCAAATGAATAAAAGTAATTTGCCCATATCCCAAACAAAGAAAGAAAGAAAACAAATACTTGACAGAATTCTTTACTATAATGTATCACCTAAGGTAAGAAAATATAAAATGTGTCAAAAGCAGAATAAATGAACATAAACAATGAAAAATGGTAGGTTGAGCATGGTTTTTAACATACTTATCAAATAGAAAATCTGGAAATAATTACACCTTAAAACATGAAGGAGAGATAATATGTACTATGACTTTTTGTTATTCAGAGGCTTGTGTTTTGAAGAAAATGGAAAAAAAAAAAGAAAGAATTACACAAAAAAATATTCTGTTAAATGATAAGTGGAAAAAGCAGGGGAAGTATTTTTGGCCATATAGCAGTACCATATATCTGTATCTATGTTTTAGTACTTATCTTTTGTATCTTTTGCATTATCTTATATATCTTACCTGTATCAATGCTTAATGAAAGGAAGTATTTTTGAAAAAGAACCCTCAATCAGGTAAGAGTCCCCAGCTTTTATGAATAAATTTCCCTATTGTCCATTTTTCAAAATGTCCTATTTATACTGGCCTCATATGGCTAAGTTCTTGACCATAATCCTAGTTGAATTTCACTTTGTGTTGTCCAAGGAAGACATCTTTATCTTTTTGGGTAGGCTAAGGGGAGGTCAAAGGTCAGGCAGCTGGAGAGAGTGGTGGTTAGTTTTTCTTGCCTCCAATCCTCTTCATCTCTAGCCACTTCCTTCCTTTGCTGTCTTATCCCAAAGCACACTGCTCACTGTGGCAACTGACATTTTCGGGAACATACTGCAGTGGTATCTGCAAAGCCTATTCGTGTTGAGAAATAGAAAGACTGGGATTCTTACATCAGCTCCATAAGATATTCCTCTGTGAGCCCAAGAATGAAACTGCCATTTCCTGTTCTTATATTATCAACATCGTCTGCAATAGTTTTATACATTATTGTGAAAGAGTATAGTAATTAGGAGGATAAACTTAGGTGCCAGACAGAGCTGGTTTCTGGATTCACTCTTCTCTGCTTACAAGGTGATGCCAGACTGAGTCTCTCTAAGCCCCAGCTTCCTCCAGAGCTTCCTGACCTGGTTCTTGAAAGCAAAGGACATAATGCTTAGGAAACACTACCCTTAGTGCCTGTAGCAAGTGGACAATATCAGCAAACGTTTTCAGTATTATCTGTATCACCCTAGACAAGTTACTTAACTACCCCGTATCTCAGCTTCCTTACTTGTAAAAAAGGGATAATTATATATGTTCTGATTAATAGAATTGTTCTAAGGATAAAAGAAGAATATTTCAAAAGTGCTGAGAACAGTGTGGGTTGTGTGTGTGTATGTGTGTGTGTGTGTGTGTGTTTTAGAGAGGAAGTGTGAGAGCCTGCATGAGTGCCCACCCGAGCAGAGTGGGGGGCAAAGGGAGAGGGAGAATCTTAAGTAGGCTCCAAGTTGAGTGTGGAGCCTGACCTGTGGCTCTTTCTCACGACCCCGAGATCATGACCTGAGCCAAAATCAAGAGTCTGACGCTCAACCAACTGAGCCACGCAGGCGCCCCTTACACATAGTAAGTGGGTAATAAATGTAAGTTGTCATGATGATAATGATGATCATCAGTAGTATGAATGTAATCAGCAGCATTATTTATTAATGTGATAATAGTACAGTGAGATTCTAGCTGTGTTCATTTACACCTGGTATACATTAAGTGTGGCTAGCTTTGCATAGTAGTAGTAGTGTAATTTTAGTGAGTAGTCTGTTATATTCTAATTTAATTCGCCATGAGACTCTCCGGTGGGTCTCCCTTAAGATGGGAGTTTAAAACAAGTATATACCTTTATTTGAGGAGTAATAATGTCCAAAATAATAATGTCCAAAGTAATAATGTCCAAAGCAAATTATGATATGGGTCAATTTATCAGGTCATTTACCTTCTTTACCAAGAACATGGTAAAATGGAAGAGCAGTGGGATTCCCAGGGTGGTAGAGCAGGATCTGTAGACACAATAAAAGTTAAAGTTTGAATAGGTTATTATCCATATGACTGAAACTATTGAAGCTCTCTTCTTCCCGTTCTTCCCTTGATGCAAACATGGCGCCAGAAAGGTTTGGGTAGGGAATCAGTAGCAAAATTTGATTTATAGAAAATTTCCTCAGAATGCCACAGGAGACAATGCTGATGGTAGAATGTCTTCCCTCAGAAAGAATGAAACAAATGGATGCATTCAATTGAATCTTCCGTAATGGGAAGAGGTTGTTGATAAGAAATGACTGCCTGATTAGTCTTTGAGTAGTAAAAATGCAATAGAAAGTGTACATGAAAAGAAAGAATTTGAAAAGTTTAGGCTTATGAAGAAAATGTTATCAGCAAAAAAAGTCACTACATTGTAAAATCATTTGTGAACTAAAATGAAAGATGGAATTGGAAACTTAGCAAGGGGCATATTAAATATTAAAATATCACAATTTGCATTGAATTGTTGATTTTAGTGACTGCTAACTAGCACCAAATGTATGTAGGGTCATTAGCAATGTGGTGAATCAAGATTATATAGACAAGAGATATTGGACATTTTAGAGAAAGTACTCCCGTCAGACTTCTTGAGGTTGACTAACCTTAGAAATCCCTTTTTTCTTTTGGCACAGGTACAAAATTATCCAGATTGACTTTCTATGTATTCACATTCACCACATAATAAGCAATCAGGAGATAATTAACAGTCCCTGAATTCACTTTAAACTTTACAGACTCAGCTAAAGTAATAACTATTTCCTTTTGGAGGGCTGTGCCTTTTTGGAAAGTGGCTGTAAATGATGTAATATGTAATCAAACTAGTATTCTGATCAAATCAGGAATAAGTACCTTTTATGGTTAACATACAGGCAAAAGTAGAGGTGATTCTATTATATTAGAACACCAGGACCAGTCTGAAGCAGAGTCAAATAATGGGTACCTCACCCCAAAAAGAGGGTTTTTAAGACTATCACAGAGCTGGCTGATCCCAAACTGATCTTTTCATCAATTTATACAGTGCCTGAAATTTCTACCATTAAATTCATATTTTTGAGTTGACATCATGTCCAGATAGGATTTGTTTAGCTAGAGATAAGTTAAATGGGGTAATAAACATCAACACATTTGTTTCTGTTAGTTATCAGATAAATTTGCTGTCAGCTACTATGGAGGGGAGCCAAGAGAGAAAGGGACAAACTGTGTGAAATACCTGGAATAAGAACTTATCTTTGGAGAACTAGGCCACACAGATTATCACACAGGGTAAGAGTGCCCTGGTACTTATTTGCAAGAAAGACGCTAAAGGTTGGGGATGGAAAACCAAATTGGGGGGTGGGGGAGAGGGTGATTGTGCAGGTTCCATGGAAATCATCACTGTATTGACAATTTTGCTTAAACATGGATATTTTATAACATTTTTGAGAAGAGCTTTTACTAACAATTAAACGTTTTAAAAATTGTTGAAATCTTTTAACATTACCTTAGGGACTCTGAAGACAGTGATGTGTCTTGCTGTGTCTAGTATCAAAACATAAAATGTAAGACCCAAGCTTATAAGCCCAGCATTAAATCATTATCATCCTTATTTGTGTGGAAAAAATAAAACTTGATCTCTATGTCACACCACACCTAAAAGTTAATTGAACATGGATCATAGAGATAAATGTAAAATCCAGAACCATAATGCATTTAGGAGAAGACTTTGGGTAGATAGAGATTTCTTGGGCAGAACACTAAAAGCAACAACTATAAAAGAAAAAAAGTATATAAGTTGGTTTTCATCAAAACTAAATGTGCTCATCAAAGGTCACTATGAAGAAAATAGCCAAGCCACATGTTAGGAAAAATATTTGCAGTATATACATGACGAAGGACTTGTGTCCCGAATATGGAAAGTCAACAACAAAAGTTTGAACAACCCAATACAAAGATAGTAAAATAAACACTTCAGAAAATTATTTATATAAAAGGCCAATAAGCACACAGGAAGGGGCTTAACATTATCAGTTATCAAGGCAATGCAAAATAAAACTATAACGAGATACCATTTCAGACCCATTAGAATGGCTACAACCAAAAAGATTGATAACACTAAAGACTGGCAAGGCCATAGTGCAGCTAAAACTCTCATACATTGCTGGCAGGAGTGTTAAATGGTTCAACCATTTTAGACAACTGTTTGGTAGTGTATTATAAAGTTAAATATATATCCACCTTATGTCCCAGCAGGTCTACTTCTAGGTACTCACTAAAGAGAAATGAAAACGTAAGTCTACAAAAAAACTTGTACAAGAATACTCACAGCAACTTTATTCATAATAAGCAAAAGCTGACAACTCAAATGTCTATTAACATGTGAGAAGATACAAAAAATTGTGGTATCATCACACAGTGGAATATTATACAGCAATGAAAAAGCACTAACTACGGCATCCATCATGAATAAATCTCAAAAGACATTGTGTCAGGTAAACAACACCAGGCACAGAAGAGTACATAGTCTATGAATCAATTCATATGAAGTCCAAAATCAGACAAGTGTATGATGACAGAAATTAGAAAGTGGTTGTGTAAATGGGGGGAGGGAGGGAGGGGGTGAGATTAATGGAAAGGGGATTTAAGGGGACTTTGCAGGGTGCGAAATGCTCTACATTTGTTTCGGGTGGTGGTTTCATGGATGTATAGAATTATCAAAATCTTAAAATCTATGCATTTTTTACACATTAGTTTTATATATATATATATATCAATAAAAATAATTCTCAAATGGATTCTTGTATGTTGAATTCCTACTATATAGCAGACAATGTACTGGTGGCTTCGTAAGTAGAATCTATAAACAAATCTATCAATCCTTATGGGTTAGGCTTCCCCCTACCCCCTTATTTTAACATGTAAGAAATTTAAAAACCTTTAGATTAAACTCCGTGAAACTTATATGGCCCATAAATGACAGAAATGATATTTAAGCCAAGGTCTGGTGTCCAAACTCATGCTTTTCCCAAACTGTCACTTTCATAGTCAATGCTTCTTACAGTTCCTAATAACAAAATAAACAGACTTGGGAATTTGTGGGTGCGATTGAAAAAAAAAAAATGGAGCTACAGAGAAACAGCTCAAAAACTGTGATCTGATGTCTGAAACTTTGTTTGTAACAACTTATGTGTCATAGAGAGAAGCACAAAAGGATTCTGAGTATAATACGGAACTCATACAACGCACAATGCCTATTACGTAAATGATTTCAATATGAACTATTTTTAAGAAGCTAAGGTATTTAGTGTATGTACCTATTAGAATAAATCACTTTATAATCCTTTCTTTTGATAGAGTTACAACTGTCAAAAATGTTTCAACCAAAAAAATATATTCTTTTTTCTTCTATTGCTCCTTGCTAAGACAGCGTTTTACTGAATAGGAGAAAGAAACTATAGAAACATGGAGAACAAATATGACTTTTAAAAGGTTAGCTTACAGAATGCTGGAGTAAATGATACAGCCAGAGAAGCTTCAGAAGTTATCTCTCCACATATGAGTTTCCCAGGGGACCTGGGTGGCTCAGTTGGTTAAACTCAGGTTCTGATCTCAGGGTTTTGGGATGGAGCCTAGCGGCTGGCTCCCTGCTCAGCAAGGAGTCTGCCTCTCCCTCTGCCCCTCCCTCCTGCTCGCGCTCTCTCTTTCTCTCAAATAAATAAATAAATAGAATCTTTTCAAAAAATGAGTTTCCCTTGCTCTTTTTCATAGCGCTTAAGTTTTTTTCTATTAGAAATTAATTTCTCTTAGGGCTTGATGGTATTTTTTGCTTCTCACAAATATCTTATTGAGATGCAACTACCTCTTAGAAGAGGTGAATCATTACGCTTTATCCATAAAAACATGAGTTTGTGAATAAGGAAGCTGAAAATAGAAGGCAAGTTTTTTAGTGAGAGTAGGATAGGCTATGCTGTGATAACATATAAATCCTAACTATTCGTGGTTTTATATAGGATTTATTTCTCACTCACAAGATTTCTGATGTAAGTCAGGCGACCCTTGAGACACCTTTTTTCAAGGATCCAGATTGCTTCCATCTTCTTGTTTTGCTTTCTCAAAAAGCAGCATCTATGGTTCCTGCCTGAGGACACGGCATGTGTCATCTCCACTTACATCCTGTTGACCAGAACCCAGTCTCACTGTCCACCTTACTACAGAGAAGACTAGGAACTCTTCCTGTGTGTCCAGGCACAGGAAATGATGCAATGAATGCATGCACACAACGCTGTCTGCCCCATAGCAGAGTTATCATTAGCAGTGAGAGGATACTGAAAGAGAAGTTAGCAAACTTCAAATGTGAATTTAGCCAATTTCAGGAAACATCTAGGATGGCCCACCTTGTACAAACATGTAAAATTTGGAATTTGGAAACTGGAGCCACCTCGTTCCACGAATATATTCTCCCAGTAGGAAACTGTTGACTGCCCTGTTGATTGCTCCATATTGTTAACTCTCAAAACTTATCCTCAGGAAGGTTCTGATGTGTTCTTTTGTACTGAGGCATAGGGATGTCACCATCTGGCGCATGATCAAATGGAGTTCTCTGCCTTCTTGACATCCCTAAGAAGTTCACTGTTGAGATTTCATGCCATTCATCCCCTCGAGTAAATGCATTTAAGAGAATGCCACTTATTTTAAATCTGCTTAAAAAAAGAAAGAAAACAGGGTGCCTGGGTGGCTCAGTTGGTTGAGCGACTGCCTTCGGCTCAGGTCATGATCCTGGAGTCCCGGGATCGAGTCCCGCATCGGGCTCCCTGCTCGGCGGGGAGTCTGCTTCTCCCTCTGACCCTCCCCCCTCTCATGTGCTCTCTCTCTCAAATAAATAAATAAATGAAAATCTTAAAAAAATAAATATTCTTTATAGGAAGGGGATTTTCCAAGTCTTCTCATCATGATTTGCAATTCTATGAAATGCACCACTGAGAAGTTGAGATGGAAAATGAAATTTTGTTTCTGTTTGAAAATCATCTTTATAGGTATCATTTTATCACTAAGGAGAAAAATTTAGCAAATATCTCTACTTAGCTCTGAATTTCTTTTCATCAATATAAGGAGATAAAAAAGTAAATTCTTTGTAGAAACTTATTTCAAAAGACTTTACCATTCTTTTACAGAAAATACTGTTTCACATCATCTTATGTAATAAAAATTGATTGCCACCAGCTCAGTTCAGTACAATGTTTGAGCATTTTCTCCTGACACTGTCACAAATGTTAAAATGTTTAACAAATATTTCATAAATATAATTAAGATGATTATAGTAAGTGATTTCTCCTATATTTCTTTGCAATTTGATATGTGTAGCAAAATGGCAGGTGATTCCCGTTACTGTAGAAACCAATTGGCAGGTGATAAATAATTTTTACAAAATGATTGAATCAATGTCAGCCTCCAAGTAAAAAACTATGTTGGACATATTATGAGTAAAGTGACACTGATTGTTTCTGAAGTCATTGTTCTGAGTATAAAGTTTAAATAAATAATGGATCTATTGAGGGTTAGAGAAAAGGCTTCACCATAAAAAGGCCAGGTTGGCAGACATTATGCATGGAAACCAAAGCAAACAACAAAAAACACCACCACAACAGCAACGTCCAACTTCTGATTTCTTACCATCAAATGCATTTGATTGCCAACTATTTGGTTAAAATAGTCTTTTCCACATGTCAATTAAATGAAAAATTCTGATCACATTGAGTATTTCTTTCAGGACACATGATTTTGATGATTTTGGTCCCCTTTCTCTTTCTTTTTGTCTCGGTGGCCATGAGGCAATAATCTGTAAGAATAGGGAGATGATGAGGCTGAATAGAGCAGCTGTGTGATTGACCATGACAGTGGTCAGAATCCAGAGGACCGAATCAGCTAACTGGGGTGAGGATTAGCACCCGGGAATATGCTGATTGATGAGCACCACCTCTTCTCAGCTCCAACACAACATGACACATCCTCCAACCAAGTCATCTGAAATAGGAGATTGTGGAATGAACTTGACTTGAAGTGAGGGTGCTTTCCTGAAGGAAAGAGAAAATTAGAGAAAGAAAAAAAGCCTTGATTATAAGCACTATGATTAGGACCATGATAACCACAGTTGAAGCTGAAGCATAAAAGGCTTTGGGTTCTTTTTTTTTTTTTTTTTTAAACAGACATCAGTAAACTTGGCAGATGCAGCTTTGACGATCCTTAGAAGTAGTAACCCTTGTTCAGTCTAAATCTAGCCTCCTTATATTCTCGGCAATTTAAAGGTGCTGAGTGATATTTTTTTTTAAAAAGGATATACAGTACATGAAAATATTAATGCATATATTTCCTAAAGGTTTTGGAAAATAATAAAATATATTGGGGTAAATTATATTACAAAATAGTATAAGCTTAAAGTTAAGATAAATGAAGTTTATCTTCTTAAGAAGTTGATGCTTAAAGCACAATTAGGAGACATTATTATTTCAGGTCACCCCCTGTCCCCCAGAAGTCTTTCTTCCAGCCCTTTCTCTTATTCATGAGTACCATCATTTCATAAATGGAGAATGCTTTTAACTCCAGTTTAAATCAAAACAGTAAACATACAAAAACAGCATTTCTTTTCTAATACTTCTTTCTACTAATTCTTTCCTCCCTGGTCTGAGGTCTCGTATGTGGGGAGCAGGGTAAGGAATGGGCTTTGACTTGAGAGTTAAGAGAGAGAGAGGAGTCAGCAAAACTAAATTTTCCTTCTGTAATTTTTCTTTACAAGTATATGATTTGGAGTATTATATTAGAAATGCAAATGAGTGATCTTATAAAGGCCCATTTGAATGTTTTAATACTAAATACATAATTTCTGGATCTGGCCAAATTCTAATCTATGTTGGGAAAAAATTTATAATGTAAAGGAGTAAACTCCTCTAGAGGTTAGGAGAAGTTTTGACGAAAAGAAGGAGTTTTTCAGGCAAGGTTTGATACATCTTCAGTGCCATTTTTTTTTTTTTAAACTTGAGAAATGGAATTCTCTGAAATTGATAATAGTGGAGAAGCTTGTAAATGAACTCTATAAATCATTACTAATGTGACTATTTCTCAATTGTTTCTAAATGAAAGTCATAAGTGAGAAGATGGTTCTTATCTTCTTGGGTCAATTCAACAAATATACAAATTTTCCAGTGATAAGAAGCCATTCCATCTATAAATTGTGCATTCTTCCTTCAAACAAACATTTATTGAGCACTGATATGCTGATCTCTAGTAGGCACCAGACCAGGCCTTATGGCAGTGAATGAAAACCCTCCATTTTTGTAATAGAAAATACGTATAAACCAAAACAAGCACACTGAATTTTGCTAAAATTGCCAAATTTGCCAAAACACAAGGCTTTCCAATAATGCTCATTTCATTGCTAGAGCGTAAAAAGTGGAATAGTTTTAATTTAAATAGATGTTGATATGGTTAATTGATGGAGCTTTTTCAGAGGTACATTTTGATCTATGTATCTAAGTTTTCTGAACTTAAATTGAAAATACCCATACTAAAATGACAATTAGCTTCAAAGTTATCCTCGAATCTATGAAACACTCTTGATATTGACAGGGTTTAGAAAGCCAGTCAATAATTCTACCTCTGAATATTGAAATAAGCTTGTCCACATAAAAATGAGTCACTTATTGGGTGTTTAATAAAATTACTTGTTTATTCATCTCAACAGGAGACTAGGGTTGTGGGGCGCCTGGGTGGCTCAGTTGGTTAAGTAGCTGCCTTCAACTCAGGTCATGTTCCCGGGGTCCTGGGATTGAGTCCCACATTGGGCTCCTTGCTCAACAGGGAGCCTGCTTCTTCCCTGCCTGCCATTCCCCCTGCTTGTGCTTGCTCCCTGTCTCTCTCTGTCTCTCTATCTCTCACTCTCTCTGTGTCAAATAAATAAATAAAATCTTAAAAAAAAAAAAAAAGGAGACTAGGGTTGTCATATACCAAAAAGCATAAAGAGGATGGCAAACACAGAAAAAAAAATGAGGATGAGAGAGTAAGAGTAAAATCATCACGATTTTGAATTCATTTATTTAAAAAACTATCACATGGAGAAAGAAATGGATTAATTTTGTAGTTCACAAAAGCAAGAATAAATTGGTAAGTTACCTAGAGATAGATTAAGCCTAAATACAGGGAAGAATTTTCCATCAGAATTTCCCAAAAGGGGAAAAAAAAAAAGATGAACTGACTCAGGAGGCTATGATTTCTTTCTCCCTGGGAATATTCAAGGACAGGAAGGAATTCTTTCATTCATTCAACAAATGGTTATTGCCTGCCCGCAGACACTGTGTAGGCACTGAGCATAAAATGATAAGTAAATTGGGATGAACTATTTGCTCTCATGGCACTTTAAATCTAGTGCAGGAGACAGGCACAAACTGAGTAGATATTCTAACTACCCTAGTAATGAACAAACTGCAGTAGTGGTAAGAGGTGAAGCTAGGTGGGCAGATAATTCATGGGTCTGTCTTAATCTGGAATGTCAAGGGAGGAAGTGACAGTTGCGATCTGTCACTTTCACTTTCTTAGAAGGCTAAGAAAGAGTTAACTATGTACAGAAGAAATAGTAGGAGCAAGCGTGGCGCATTCAAGAAACTGGAAAAAGCTACTACTAGGGCAAGGAGAGTGAGGGGGAGCACAGTGTGAAGTGGGAAATGCAATCGGTGGTGAGACTTTGTGTGACCTCACAGACTGTGTTAAGAATTATTCTGTATTTGTTTTTACTTTTTTCTTTTTTTGTCCTAAGAACACTGCGACACTCTTAAATTTCTTTTTTCTTTAAAGGGAGTATCATGATTTGTATTTTGTATTTGTATTTTGAAAAGATTGGTCTCTTGATGCTGAGGAGAGAATTCATTGGAAGGGAGCAAAAGTAGATATGGGGAGTAGATGTGGTTTTTGAATAATATAATCGAGGAGGGAGGTGTTGTCTGCTTGGACTAGGCTGGTGGCACTGGAGATGGAGAGAGGAGGATGGGTTTGAAAAATACTTTAGAGGTACATCAGTAGGCTCTGGGGTCGATGTGGGAGGGGTTCAGGGTGACTGAAGTGCTTGTGATTCAGGTAGAGGGACTGTTGATGGCATCAGGGGGTAGGGAGAGCGAGCGAAGAGCATGGGTTTTGAGGTGCCTTTACAGGATCAAAGAAGAGATATAAACAGGGATTTGTTTATACTGATCTGGAACTCAGGGGAGTAATGCAGACTTAAGATAAAATTTGTGAATCAAATTATAAGGATAGTAACCGTAGCAGTGGGAATGAATGATACAGTCTGTGGAGTGAAAAGAGAAGAGGACCAAGTCTTGAGAAGCTGCACTGTTTCATGGCTGGGCAAAAAGAGGATAAACTTGCAAAGAAATCCGAGGAAAAGCAGTCAGATATGGGGGAAACCGATTCTTTATGAGAAACCAAGAGAAAAGAATATTTCAAGAAGTGTCAAGAAATCAACAATGTCAAATATGTCTAAGAAGCCAAGACTCAGTATTGTCCACTGGTTTTGGTGACATGTAGTCCCTATATGACCTTGCAGAGAGGGAGTAGGGATTCATGTAGGAGAGAAGTTGGATGAGATAAACTATAAGGCTCCTTTCAGCTGTAAGGGTCTTCAAAATTTTGTCATGGAGAAATACATTTCTAAGTTACTTTATAGTGAAGTTGTTACTTAATCTGCTCCCTCAAAAATGTTTTCTAAATTTGGGACAATAAATATTTATAGGGAAAAAAAAAAGCACTGCAAATTTGTGTAATTATGTTTATAACTTTTCAAAGACCATGGTCAAAGTGAAAATATTTGTGTCTTTTCTTTTTGTGTCTTAATAAAAATCTCTCCAGCTAGACTGCCTCCTGACCTTATTCTCCACAGCAATTCACACAGTAGATTACTTGACAATTGTAATCTCAAGGCTGGTTTTAAACATCTTCATTTTTTCCTTAACCGGGAAACCAATGGGACATATCAAATTCTAGTCACTGTACTAAATTACAGTTCTTCAGAAGTATAAGATACTTTCCTGGTGGTGAATTTATCTAAAGCTGAGAAAATCCTAATAGCTTTTAGGATGTTGTCAGAGGTTGTTTTCTGTTGCTAAATGGCAGCCGGGGCCTCTTCTTAGCTCTGTAACTGATACACAGTCTGATTCACAATATGGCTCCCACCGTGGTCTGTGCTGTAATTTCCCTGCCTATAAAATGTGTTACTTGCACGGATCTCCCTACTGAGTTCCATGGATGTGGTTATATCAGTGATGGCCAGATACAAATTATTAGAACAATGCAAGTCTTTCTTAAAATGCAGTTATCTATAGTTCTCTTGTCCAGGCTGCCTTCCTCAGAGTATCACATGGTTGGATTTTAACTGCTGGTTCTATGGATGCTTCAAATGACTCCCAGAATTTCTGGATCTCCAGCTGAACCAGGTACCCTTATATGTAAATGATTACTCTGTCTTCCCTCCGAGCGATATTTCAATATCATAGCCTGTACTGGCTCCAAGAGTAGCAAGCAGACAATGCAGATGCCATCCACTCTTCCTTTTGTCCCATTGCTAGTGGCTCTTTAAGAAACTGGAGCTGAGGTGACAGAGGGGATGACTTCCATGGGTCTCCACTCTTTCTCTGGGGTGCTCCCTGCGATTCCTTCCATCAATGGTACCTTTTCCACCTGAACGTCTGCAGATTTTCCTCCCACAACTTCCAGAGGAACCTCTCGACAACTCTCGGTGGCAGAGGCAGCTCTGCTTTTAGTGATTTCTCAGATTAGTAGTCTACTCTCAGAGTCAGCTTCTCTCGGCTGCAAGAATCAATGACCCTGACTCCCGGCGTCTTCCTGCAGCTCTGAACAGTGGGAACTGTTTAACCCTGTAATGTTTACTGCTCTTGGCTCCTGAACCGTAACCATGCTCACTGCCTGTGCAGGATCTCCAGCATCTCTTGCTCCCTTCTTGGCAATTTGTAGCCAAATCCTTAAGCAGCTGGGTAACTCAGCACCACTCTTGGTCATAGGTCGTATCTGCAGGTTATTACAAAAAGGTCCTTCTGGAGCTCTTGAAATGGCTTTGATGGATACATTGTCTCAAAGTAGTCCTTCCAAGTTATTCTTTAAAATCATTCTAGAGGGGCGCCTGGGTGGCTCAGATGGTTAAGCGTCTGCCTTCGGCTCGGGTCATGATCCCGGAGTCCTGGGATCGAGTCCTGCATCGGGCTCCCTGCTCGGCGGGGAGTCTGCTTCTCCCTCTGCCTCTCTCTCTCTCTCTCTCATGAATAAATAAATAAAATCTTTAAAAAAAATAAAAAAAAAATAAAATCATTCTTGTGCTTCTCCCTCTGACCCTCCTCCCTCTCATGCTCTCTGTCTCTCATTCTCTCTCTCTCTCAAATAAATAAAATCTTAAAAAAAAAAATTTAAAATCATTCTAGAGATAGGGAGAACAAAGTTTTCAACACTTGCTACATAGTCCCTCTTTTGATTTTTCCTTTCTGTAATGTGTATTAGTGCCCTAATTTGCTCAGAGCAAGTTTTTGTAACCATTAATATTTCTTCAAAAGGCAGAGTCCTTACAACTTCTAAGCAGTGCCCCAATTCTATAGAGAGGACATGTGGAAACTGTCTCTTCAAAAGCTTCACAGATCACGTGGTAATAATACACAGCGTGGCTTGGGAATAGTTCTGGGCACCCCACAGTACACGACCCAGAAGACAGTATAGCATGTAGCTATGAGCACAAGATCGGACATTAGAATCACCTGTGCTAAAATCATGCCTTTTCACTTACTGATCATGTCACTCTAGACAAGCGATTTTTCTCTTCCAAGGTCCCAGTAACTTCATCTGTAAAATAAAGATGATAATACCTATTTTATATGGGTATGATTGCCTGACCCATAGTAAGCAGTCCATAAATTTTAATGTAAGTTTTCCCGTACTCTTAGATGTACAGAGAAAATAGAATTTTTCTTTTCTAAAATTGTTCTGATCTCCCTTATGAGACAAAAAAAAAAAAAAAAAAAAGAACCTAATGAACCAACCTGGTACCTTCAGTCCATTGCAATTTAGACAGCCACTTTAGATAAAGCTTGGCCTCCTTAGATAAAAATAATTGGTCTCTCAGATTTCCATTCCCCTTTCCCTACAGCCCTCCAGGATGGTATCAGATATATGAAGGTAGGTGAAATGAACTGTGTCCTCATCCCAGTAAGGAAGAAAGTGTCCAGAGATCCATGTGATTTCCTTGTACTTTTCTCTGGTCTCCATGGTGATGACTTTCTATCCCTGCTGGCATCACATCTCAGGTCCAGGTATCAACCGGTATTTTATTTGGTTTCATTATTTCCCCATGGGACAGTACAAATGACTCAGCCTTCTCTTGGAATTTACTGGTATTTGAACATTTCCCTGCCACCCTCCAAATCACCTGTACTTAAACCTGGGGAAGGGATACCATGACCTGAATGGCGTCCTCCTCTCTCTTATCTACCAAGATCAGAAAGGACACACTTCTCCGGTATTCTCTCTAGATCGCATCTTCTTCCTTCAGAGCTTCTGTTTTAGGACTAAAATTTAACAGTGGATTGAATGTCGATATAAAAGTGAGATTTACTTATTGATAAGGGAGCCCAAATTTGGAGGTATTTCAAAATACTATACCTGTTTCACTCTCCTCTATTAAACTTTGTACCCTTTTTCCATTTCCTACATTAGGATTCCAAGAATGTGGATGTTAGGTCTCTGAATAGATCTGTATCTCTGATTATTCCTGGATTCTCCAAATTTGACCACGGGATCCTGGATATCCAGGAGCAAGTCCTGTCCCTGCTGTGGGAGACCCTACACCTTAGGATCTCGGTACCCCTCCCAGTACTGGGACCATTCCTCTTCCAGCTGCACAATTGCAGAATCTGAAAGAAATCTGTGGGTTGGGTGTCAGCAATAAAAGAAGTGAGTGACATCTCTGCCTGAAGGCGAAGGAACTGTAATCTGACTCTTAGCTCCTGCCAGGCTTCCCTTTCCTTTTCAGTTTCTGGATGAGAGAGAAGTTGCTGAACTGAGATGATTATCTCAAGACCGTATGGTTCTGGCCTTAGTTTCAGAAAGCTATGGGTTTTCTTTTTGGCATTTTTGGCTTGGCTAAGAAGTCTTGTTACATTTTTACTAGTCTTGGTTTTATTTCCCAAGTTTTTACTGGTAGAATTTGGTTTCCCTCTCTTGAGTCAAAGAAGGGGGCTTAATGATAATTTTCATTGCCCATCTTTTCTTCCTTTAGCTAACTATCTTATCTCTACCTGAGCATTACAATTTTTATCAGAGCTACTTCTTGATCTCAGGATGACTAATTCCAAAGTGCAGATACATAACAGCAAATATATATATATTTGAAAGAACAATACTGACAGATGCAATCTTCAGTACTGAGTGTCTCTTCCCTACTCACTCTTGTTGGTTTTTTCCCGATGTTCAAATACATTCATGGGATCAGAAGTTGAACACTGTTGTTTAGTACTCGGAAGAAAGAGCATCTTATTTGTCTTTTTAGTGAAAATTCATTCATGTCTGGAATGGAATTTTGAGAGCTACCTGCTACAGGAATACCCCCTTTAGCTCATTTGCAAAAGTCCAACGAGCTCCCTGCCAGAGAAGTTTAACAGAGGTCCTAAAAATTGTAATTAGTAGATACGATGGAGGAGTCAACTTTCATTCCCAGAATATGCCTAATAAAGCCACCGAAAATGATACAGTAGCTTTTTCTCCTCAGTTCTTGATATTTGGGCAGGAATGCAATGGATCTCCCTTTGGTTGGATGAAGGAGATGAAGTATAGAAGAACTTCTTTATTGTGCAATTAACCTTTGGCAACATAGTGACATTTAGACCAAATTAGTGAGAAGGCCACCTGATATCCATGACCTCACTTATTCTACATTTGGGGACCCAATAAAGTATGGCTCTCTCAGCCAAAGGTACCATGGTATATGGAACAACTCTTGGAAGATGGAGTATAGGAGATAGATCCAATTTTCTCCCCAATCCCCACCAGCATTTCTAGGGGTAGTTTGTTGGTCAGATGAAACATGTGGATGAGAGTGAATGTACTTTCCAGGAATATAAAAATGCCAGATAATACCTTGACATATTAAACTATATGCTTACCCTGTCAACTGTCTATTTGGAGCTATCCACAGCGATCCAAGGACAAGTATAAACCAAAATAACTAATAAGTAAAATTTAAAATAAAAGAAAAAAAGGAAAAAATAGTCTATCCAAATTTTTCTTTCTTTAAAAACAGACTTTTTCATTTTCATTTCAGCAGTTACAGTTTCCTGGGGGAAGAAGTCTCCTTAGCTATTTCTTTACTAAGATATGGATCTCTCATTTACTGCCTGTATGTCACCTGGGGTGGTCTATCTATAGGAGAGTTACCTGGGTCCTGGATATTGTCAGGCCCAGGATACTTTTAGGTCACCTCAATATCAGTGGACATAAGTAGCCCTAATACCCAGTGGGCTGTTATATCTTGCACCATCTGACTGACAGAGAAACCAGCTTCCTTCACATAGAGGATGATTTTTCTTATAGACAAGCAAGACTAGTTGCCTGAAATAATGTCCCAATGCATTACTTCAGAGAAGAATCCAAAGTACTTCAATGATAAATTCTTAAATATTCATGTTTTTAAAAAAATAATGTTCAATATAAGTAGGTGATAATGGAAATATGGCCAAACAATTAGCAACAAATAACTATGAAGGCCAATTGTTAATATTACTACTATTTGATGTTATAATAAAAGATAGTTGTTTTGATATTTTAAAGATCCAGATGCCAAAAATGTCAGTTTTCCCCCCTATTCTCCCTCCAAAGAATATAGGATGTTGATGTATTGATATTGGATAAGAAAAATGTTGTATCTATGAACAGAGATCTTGACTTTTTCAGGCCCATGCATATTAGACCAAAAGAAGATTTTTTTAATGGAAACAAATCTATTTAGTTCAGTTGGTAAGAGATGCAAAGGAATCAGTGTGGAGATCATGTGATTCCAAGCTCCTATGGTTTGGAAAATATTTCAATCAGAAGCAGCTAAGGAACATACGTAAGAGTTAAAATGCACCTATAGCCTGGTTGTAGGGGAGAACGTAAGCAAACTGAAATCCATCTTCTATGGATGGCTCTGTACAAAAACAAACGCGTAGTAACACCAAGTCAGCATGCTGGCCTCTCAGTGCAGGCTGGAAGGCAGCCAGGGCCCAGCCTGCTGAGAGAGAAAATTGAAAGGAAAAAATAAAGCAGGTGTACAAGGTGAAGTCCGGTCGTGGATATGGAGACTCTTCTGGGCAAGCGAGGGGAAGAAAAGGTCAGGTTTTGCTGGTGTGGCGCCTTCAGAGCTGGACCTACTGCTGGGGTATCCTAGTTTCACAAAAGACCTGGTCCTTTTTATGAGGAAAAATTCCCATCTATACAAGTGAATGCAGAGTGTGAGCACTGAGGTGTGCTGTTAGGAAGAGGCATTCTCTAGCAGCCACTGTTTTGTTTTTCGCATGTGTCCATGGTAGGATATTTTGATTTCAAAGTCTATTTACTGACCTCTGGGTGAGGATCAATGACTGTCCAAAATTAACAGAGTCAGGGGAAGGTACAGGAAGAAATGGGCATCCTAGCAGAAAGTTTTTCTGGATGACAGTGCAAAAGAGATACTGTCTCCTGGCCATAGGCTCCAGTACCCAAGTTGATTGTTGGTCAATGGGCTCCTGGTTGAAGAATACAGAAGTCTATTTTGATCTGACGACTTTCTTTACCAACTCATGATGACCTCTCTCTTTGATAATTCCAACTTGACAGTTCATTCAACTGATGATTTTTGAGTCCTACTGTGAGCCACAAACCTCGTTAGTATTTCTCAGCCCTTAGCATATGTTATATAGTTATTTGTCATTGTTCTGACCATGTCCCATCAAGGGCTACCGAACTGCAAAGCACGCGGTGACACCACTTGTGTTGTGTTCTATATAAATGACCTTTCTTGGAGTTGTGTTATAGAGAGTTTTCATTATTTTAACCGAGAGGACTGTAAATTTCTTTAGGGCAGAATCAATCTGTGTTGCTTCTTGAAGTTATCTCTAAGGTTTAATAAAAGATACTGCATGGAGTAGTTGTTCAGTTAATGGAAGCATATTAATACAACAATGATGTTTGTGCTAACTTTATCTCCTCCAAGGAAAGACTCATTTCCAGTATATTCATAGTTGCCCAAGTTGCTTGGTCCCCGAAAATTCAGTAGTAAATGCTCTTTTATGACCATCTTATTCTTATTCCTCAGCTTGAGAATGTGAGCAATTACCATATTTGGGAGGGATTTCACTGACATATCTACTATTTTCAAGGAAAAGAATTGAGTTTAAATCAAACACAGGTAAATGATGTAGCCATAGACTCCCATTGTTTATTTTAGCCAGAGACAAGAAACATCTTTGCTTTTGCCCAACTACTCAAATTGTTTTCATTTCATAAGTAAAATAGAAGCATTAACTTCTTTTTTTATTGTGTTATGTTAATCACCACACATTATCACATCATTAGTTTTTGATGTAATGTTCCATGATTCATTGTTTGCATATAACACCCAGTGCTCCATGCAGAACGTGCCCTCTTTAATACCCATCACCAGGCTAACCCATCCTCCCACCCCCCTCCCCTCTAGAACCCTCAGTTTGTTTTTCAGAGTCCATAGTCTCTCATGGTTTGTCTCGCCCTCTGATTCCCCCCCATTCTTCCCCTCCTGCTATCTTCTTCTTCTCTCTTTTTTAAACATATAATGTATTATTTGAGAAGCATTAACTTCTTGTTCATCATGTACATGATTACAGTTCTTTCTTTTTATTTTAAAGATTTATTTATTTATTTTAGAGAGAGAGAGCACGCAGGGGACAGAGGGAGAGAGAGAAGCCTAAGCAGACTCCCCGCTCAGCGGGGAGGTTGACTCATTGGGGAGTGGGCCTGAATGGGGTTGGTGGTGAAGGGCCCTAGATGCAGGGCTCCATGTGGGGCTTGATCCCAGGACCCTGAGATCGTGACCTGAGCTGAAATCCAGAGTCGGATGCTCAACCGACTGAGCCACCCAGGCACACCAGATTACAGTTCTTCCTTTATGCTGTATTACCATCAAGATTGCTAAAACTCACTCAGGGCTCTGAACTAATCTGTGCCCCATTGTTTACCAAGATCACTTGGAAATAAGTTAGCTCTTTTTGTCCCAGGTTCTAAACTAATTTTTTATTCCATTATGGTGTTTTCGTTTTTCTCATATATATAAGACAGTTTCACAACTCATTTTTGGAAACTAAATATAGTATTCACAGATTGAACTTTATGATTTATTTAATTCTAGAAATAAATTTGAACTAGTATAGTTGGAAACTGCAAATATAAACAAATGCAAGCAAAAAAGAAATCAGTGAAAGACCCAGTTTGCAAATACATATTGCTCAGCAAAGTGTTAGGTCTAAGACTGGGACATAGAAGAAGTTAAACCACAGCTCTTGTGCTCAAAGAACATATAATCTGAAGGTTGATGGAAATAATTATAAGTAGTTGAAAACAATATGCTCATATAAAGGCTGTATTTTGCATTTAAGATTGTTTTAAGTATGTTAGAAGATCAATGGAGAATGGATTGAAACTTAAACTGGGGCTTGAAAAAATAGGTTGGAATTGAATTTTCCAAGATCTATAACTAGGTACCAGCCTCATTCTCCATCATTATTGGAATAACCAAATATTTAATAAGCATTCACATCTGACCAACCCAGAGCCTACACATGTGCGCTGGATGGAAATGTTTTTGCTTAGGCCTCAAATTCAATGCCACTTCTTCCACCTCAGCTTCTCTTCACTCCACTGTAGATTAAGTCTCCATTATAGTTCTTCATTACCCCTGCATCCTTCTTTTGTTGCACTTATCAAATCGGTAATCAAATACTTACTTGGGTAATTACATTTTCATGTTTGTGTCCTTGATAAAAATGAAGGTCCCCAAAGGGTAAGGATCAGGTATATCTAGTTCATTATCTCATATAGTGCCTAGCACATAGGGAGTACTTGGTGTCTAATATTCATGAATGAATAAATGAATGAATGAATGAATCAATCAATCAAGAATTATAGACACTGAGGGAGCAAAGATGAATACAGCTTGGTACTAATCTTGAAGAACACACAATGTAACAAAGAAGAGCAGGGGCCCATAAAGCAGTTAAGATTTTTATGACCAGCTTTTCTAGAAAAGTTTTATAATAAAGAATATTCAATGCAGAGAAGATTTATAGTGTTCCTAACTTGTGAAGATCACTTTGTCCCACAATGTATAATTCAAGCTACCTAATATAAGCCTGAATGGGTACACTAGAAGATCTACTTGCAGGATTTTATTTTTATTTTTATTTTATTTATTTATTTTTTTAAATAGATTTTATTTATTTATTTGACAGAGAGAGAGATAGCGAGAGCAGGAACACTAGCAGGGGGAGCGGGAGAGGGAGAAGCAGGCTTCCCGCCGAGCAGGGAGCCCGATGTGGGACTCGATCCCAGGACCCTGGGACCATGACCTGAGCCGAAGGCAGACGCTCAACGACTGAGCCACCCAGGCGCCCTACTCGCAGGATTTTAAAGAATTACGAGACAAGTGCCTTAAGAGAGTAAATGCATTTAAAGCACAGTACCTTTAAAATAAATTACAACCCGAAATGGTACTCTAGGGAGAGTGGAGAGATTCAAAATGCTCTTTGTTCTTTGATTCCCCCCCCTCATTCATATGTAATTATTCTTCTCTTTTGTCTTTGGAATTATTGTTTTATGTTTCACATTTCATCGTGTTTATTATATGACAAGATGAATAACTGTCACACAAAATTAACCAGTAATTATATGCGTTTACTATTTTATGAAGTAAAAGAGATGTCAGTTAACAGGTTTTAGAACTCTGTAGATTTTATTTTTAGACATATTTTTACTAATATTAATCACTATGGGTACGTCATCACACTATTCAGTTACGGTGGTTACAATTGTATTGGATGAGAGAAATGATATGTCAGAAGTGCATATATGTGTATACAAATATAAAACAGCAAATATACAAGGTGTCCTTTGTGAATGCTGAAGAGGAATACAACTAACTCAAGCAAGGGTAAACATTTTAATACAAAATGAATTAGGAAAATTGGTGTTTGCTCTTATTTAAAAGAAATATAAAGGCCGTCGCATACTGATGAGTGATGTTGATGAGGGGGGAGGCTGTGTACGTTGTTGGGGGGAGCACAGGAGAAATCTGTATCTTCTTTGAAAGAGAGGGGAGAGAGAGAGAGAGAGAGCACAAGCAGGGGGAGGGGCAGAGGGAGACGGAGAAGCAGACTCCCTGCTGAGCAGGGAACCCGGTGCGGGGCTCGATCCCAGGACCCTAGGATCATGACCTGAGCTGAAGGCAGCCGCTTAATGACTGAGCCACCCAGGCATCCCCAAAAATAAGGTCTTAAAAAAAAAAGAAAGCTAAGAAGCTGACTGAAATGTTATCCATGATTATAAAAAGAAATAAAGATTTGCTCAAGGAAGATAATCATACTGGAGAATTTCAGTTCACAAAATACTTGATTATTTCTACTACATCATAATGGAAGTGTCCTTGCCTATGGATGAGCTTGATGGTAGGGCCAGTATTGCTGATATGGGAAATGGAGCTCAATCATTTAACGTTCCCATGTAAGTCTATGTCTGGGCTTTAAGGTCTGAATTAAAGAACAGACTCTGTTTGTTTGTTTAGGTGCAAGTAAATGTCTTTCCTCTCTTAGTTCAAATGTATGGGTATATGTAATGTAATATATAACATCATACATTGTTGAATCACTTAAGGATACATTCAACAATAAATTAAATAATATCTAACAATGGCTTTAAAAAGGTTAAATTAATTTTTTTTTTATGTAACAGTACTTTTGGAAGAAGACAACACAAGGTAAGTGTAGCCTTTCAAGGAAGTCATCAAAGAACCAGACTGCTTCTCTCTTTATGCTTTGCTGTGGTGTGTGTCTTTCCGTCTCCTAGTCTCAAGATGACTGCCACACTTTTAAGTATCATGTCCATATTCCAGGAAGGAGAAAGCAGGGAGATAAGGGATTTTTCCCCATTAAGCCCTTATTAGAGAAGGGACGCTCTACCTGGGGACTGTTGTCTACATCTTATTGGCCGGAACTGTATGACAAGGTCACCTCCAACTGCAAGATAGGCTTGGAATTTGAAAAATTTACTCTCCAGTCTCTCGGAGAGGAAAACAAAAGAGAGGCGATAGGTATTGGAATGGCGGTTAATTTAACAGAGGCCAATTTAAAAGAATCTACCACAGCTCTACTTAAGAAGTTCTAGCATCTCTTAGAGAGATCCTTATGACACAGATCCATAACAAATGTAGAGAGACGATAACTGTTCTGGCTACTTGAGCTGTGTAACCAGCTACCCCAAGCTTGGTCACAAGAACAGTAACTTCTATATGCTCACGTATTTTGTTGGTCAAAAATTCAGGCAGGGTTCAGTGGGAACAGCTTGTCTCTGCTCCACAGTGTCTGGGGCCTCAGCTAATGTGATGATATAAATGGCCGGGCCGGACTTTGATCATGCAGAGCACTGCAATCATCTGGAGGCTGCTTCCCTCAGGTGCCAGGCATCTGGGCTGGGATGACGTGAAGGCTGGGCCCAGGTAGGGGATGGACTAGAACACCTACACATGGCCTACTCGTGTGGCTTGAGCTTCACTCAGCGTGGGAACTGGATTCTGAGAGAGAACATCCCAAGAGCAAGTGTGCCCCAGGCAGAAGCTCACTGGCCTTTTATGACCTAGCCTTGGAAGTCACACAGTGACGTGTTGAAGCAGTCACAAGCCTACCCAGATTCAAGGGCAGGGGACAAGTTCCCCCTCCTCTCAACGAGAGGAGGCCCAAAGAATGGGCGGCCACTTAAAAAATCTGCCGCAGTAACAATGACAGGACTCAATATTGAGCACAATTCTTTAAGAATGGCTTCTCTTCAACTTGCTTTTCCATCTTTTCCAATCCTATTGCCCACTGAGGAAAGGTGGTGTCAGATCGATTAGGAGAAAGTCCCTTTTCAGTGTTTCTGAAGGATGACGGGCTGTTTAACCTACTCAGCAAGAGAGAGCCCCCCGAGATGAGGCTGCTTGGCTGTGTGATTTTGCTGTGGAGTCTGATCAGCCAGCACGGCCAGGACGGTGATGCAGCCACGTAATTAAGTAATCCCATCCTCACACGAAATGGTGCTCCTGTCAAGTACCGTAGGGGTTTCCCTGTGTGTGAATTCTCGGAGCATAGAAAATTGTTGTTCTATTTTCCATACAGTTTCGACCATACGGCCTGTATTTGTGTGTAGGCAGACACACAGAAGGTGAGATTATCGAAAAGACAGTGAAGTGGGACCAAAGAAGCCTCCTGTTTATCTGAAGTGAAGAGTGGCATGTTTTTACGTTCTTTACGGAACAGGAAAGGTATCACAACAACATTTCTGAGTAAATTAGATCCATGAAGAACAATTTCAGGCATTAGATACCATTTCTGGCTTCAAGGCCCTTATTGTAGTATTTGTTGCAGGTAAGTGCAGTGGAATGATTTAATCCTGGCTCTGACTCTCAGTAACTCTGGGACTCTGGGCAAGTTTCCATAGCTCTCTCTCAGCTTCTTTTTCTCATTTCAGGAGATGGAGCGAAAAATGCCCATCTTAAACCGTCACTGTGAGGATTAAATGCGTATTCTTCCCACAACACTCTTGCCTCCCTGAACTGCCCTTCCCCTGCCTCTGTCCCTAATTACGGACAGCCTGCAGGTCCCTGAAGGATGTCAGTTCCTTTTGGAGACTGTCTGTGATGACATCGAAGGCTGGGTCAACCATGTCTCCTATGTACTCCCAAAGAGAGCCCTGGGCTTGCCTCTGTCAGAGCTCTTAACATTCAACAATTCATTTCACAAAGTCTAGCTGAAAAATGATTATGTGCCAGGTACTTCATAAGGGTCTGGAAATTCAGCAATGAATAAAGCCAGAATGATCTCTGCCCTTGTGTTTTGTATACTCTAGTGGAGCAAAAGAAGACAATAAACAAGCAAGCCCGTAAGAAGAAAAATAATTTCACACAGTGATATGGGCTTATAAGGCAGCAAAGAACATGGGAGGAGTAAGTGATGCTTGAGGAGAGATTATGGGCAGATGGAAATATTCTAGTCAAGGACATGACATTTGGGTTGAAATCTAAATATTGAGAAGTAGCCAGCTGTGTAAATTCACCGGGCACTCTTAGGAACACTCTCTGTGTATTAACTCATTTTATTCTCATAACTTCTTGAGGTAGCTACTCTTCCTATTCCCACTTTACACATGGGGAGACCAAGGTAGAAGGGTGAAGCAACTTACAGAAGATGCAGAGCTTAAAAGTGGTAGAGCTTAGATTTAAACCCAGACAACCTGCCTTCAGAAGCCCATGCTCTCAGCCACTTTATTATAACTGTCTCTCAAAAAGCATTGGGTACTGCATGTTTTTTCCTACTAGACCATGAAAAAACTTGCATGTTTTTTCCTACTAGACCATGAAAAAATTGATGTATAGAGCTCAGTCCCAAGAGTAATGCCCAGCTCTTGGGCCCACAAGTGCATGAAGGCATGCCTGCAATGAGCAAATCTAGATGAAATAAAGGGTCCTGCTTGGTGCTTAGCATCAGATAAGTCATTAAAATATTAGTTCTCCCTCTCTCCCCCACCTCCCTGAATTAGACTCATACAGCTTGTTGCTGAACTAGAAGTAACTAGAAGATTTATAGGGGGAAGGGGGGCCACCTTAGTATGTATCAAAAAGAAATTAAGAAAACAAAGTCTTTTAATTTGTTAGCAAGAGATGAAAATGAGTAACTTCAGTGAGCTCTGAAGAAAAACACATGGAAGCAAGGAACCTGTAAAGTAATAAATTTCCTCCCTCTAACATAAAAATGATGGCCCCTGTGCTTTAAAGAAAAGCCATTTGGAAAACTTCCATGCATACACATTTTGGGGAAAATGTAGGGAGAAATATGAAGTTAGTCTTTAATAGGCACTTCAAAGTTCTGGACCATTAAATCATTTCCACAGCTTTCTGGCTGTTATCACTTCCCAAACATTGCCAAAACCACTCCTTAAAAGACTGCAATAAATTTGAAAGGCAAATCAGATTTGGAAATTTTGCATGAAAGAGAACTATATCTTGTACCTTAGAAACATTTGTCAATGTCAGCACAGAGCTGTCTGCTGCCAAAGATGAGCTGGGGAGCGGTGACCTTTGCGAATGACTTCTCTCTGTTAGCAATTTTTGCCCTACAGGATTCTGGAAGCCTGGTCACAGGAACATTTAAGGATACCAGGTGGTTTTGAAATGCTTGGTTGAGCTGGGTGACTTATCTAGGCCTGGATTTAACATTTGAAAAAAAAAAAAATTCTTCCACGAAGAAAGTGAACATTTATATACGCTGGATTCAGCCAGTATTCCCGACAGGTTCTGTAATGCTCTGGCTGCTCGTGACAGATCTGATGGACAAGGATGGTGCTAGGACCGAATGTTGGTGTCCCTGTCAAACTTTATGTCGAAATCCTATCCCCCAAGGTAATGGTTTTAGGAGGTGATGAGGACAGGAAGGCGGAGTTGTCCCCAGTGGGATTAATGCCTTTATAAAAGAGATTCCTGAGAGCCCCATGGCCCCTTCTGCTTCAGGAGTTTACCATGCAAACGGGGAAGCCAGTCCTGCCAGACAGCAAATCTACGGGGTAATCTTGATCTTCTACTTGCCAGCCTCCAGGAACTGTGAGAAATAAACGTCTGTTGTTTATAAGCCACCCAGTCTATGGGACTTTTTATAGCAGCGTGAATGGACTAAGGCAGATGGTGAGCTTAAGAAGAAAACAAGAGATCGTTCTCCGCATTTTTTTAAAAACCAAGTGCCACGTTGGATTTCTTTCTAGTTAAAAGTGTAAAGTGTCACAAGCGAGAGTCATCCGGCCCATGCAACTTCGGTCTCTAATGCTTTGTTTGCCTCTAGAAGGTGCACTAGAAATGTCAGGAGTTGCTCCAGCAATGATAGCATCAGCCCCTCTGCTAAATTAACCCTCTTAGGTGGGCATAGTTTTAAGACAAAGGTAGGATTTTATACAGTGAACCACCACCTAGCATTCACACAAAGGGTCTGGTAATGACATATATTTAGTCTCTATTATCAACATGTTTTATAACTCAAACGAGCCGAGACGATTTAAGTAGTCAAGCAGCACAAGGGGAGCAAAAGGGACAGCAAGAGAGCGGTATCTGCGGCAGCCCCACACCTCCCGTCTAAGAGATGACAGTCGTGGGAGCAATCACTGAGCGCCACGCGAGCTAGGGTAGCTGGGCGCAGGTGGTATAAAAGAAAGGCTACCTATTAATTAGTCTTACAGTTAGAAATGTGGTCCCCACTTACAGTTCTGGCCTTGCACATACTAGATATTCCAGAAAATTTTTTTTAAGGATTTATTTATTTATTTGGGAGGTGGGGGGGGGGCAGAGGGAGCGGGAGAGAGAGTCCCAAGCTGACTCTGCACTGAGCCTGGAGCCCATCCCTATCGAGGGGCTCCATCTCATGACCGTGAGGTCATGACCTGAGCCGAAACCGAGAGTTGGATGCTTAATCGACTGCACCACCCATGTGCACCCAGATATTTTTTTATGCACCAATTGCCTGAATAACCAGGGTAATGTGCTGGAAAGGAAAAGGAGTAGGGTTTCTCATGTTTTTGTTGCCAATTTGGAAGAGAGGGTGTGACAAAGGAAATCAACTGCTACAAATATTAAGTACAGTTATTGGTTTAAAGATCATCTTGAAATGTGATCATGTGAAAGGGCCCAGCTATGAATGAGCCTGTCTCATTGCGCTCACCCCTTAGGTCGGCAAACACGCATCCAGGGGTAGAGCATTCACAGCCTTCATAAATGCAGGTTGAACAGCAGGTGGCAGCAAAGGATACTATAAGAGAAATTGACGTCCACAAGCGTATTTGGGCAAGTTCTAGAAAACTGCTCATTTTAAGGGCTGCAAGTAGAAAAGGCACTCAAAGGTGATTGCTTTCCTATCTCTAGGTAAAGCATATGATGTAAGAAGGGCAGCTATTGGCAAGGTTGATCATGATAACCAAGTTAAATGCTTTTCTGTCCTTTTAATCACCTTTTGACAAAATGAAAGGATTGAAAAAGCTTACTGAAAATACAAGTATCCTACAGCAAAGCCTAACTAATCCTCTTACAAAATGGACATTTATGCTGAAGGGAGATTTTGGTAATAAGACATGACATGCAATATTTATTGTAAAAATTATCATTCGGACCAGCATGGAAATAGGCCAGTTGGAAGATGATTTGTCTCTTGGCTCAGAAGAAATATTAATGGAAGGACATTAATATCCTTCAAAGAAATGATATAAGTAAAGAAAACATTAAAGCATCATTAGGTGTAGATGGGCTTCTTGAGAATGTGATAATGGCATGAGAAAAAAGAGATAGCCCAGAGCCTCTGGATCTTCTTAAAGCATCCAAAAATACGAATGATGAAAAATTTATGAAGAAAAGAATGTACATTAATTTAGTGGAGGTAGAAGTTATTGGGGAAGGAAGAAATGTGACAACCTGTAAATATTGTAACACAGGGCACCTACTTAACAAGCAAAAACCAGAGGTACTCCAACATTAAGACCAGTTTCTAGGTTCCTGAGAAAACCAAAGTGATCATCCCAATAGATCAGTTTTTGCAGAAGACTACACTTTACTTCTTTACATCTCAGCTTGGATATTATTTGTGTTAGTTGGTGTCTAATTAGACTGGTGAATGATGCATGGAGTTGAGAGTTTTCCAAGATTTTTCAAATAATTGAGAAAAGGAAAGGCACATAGTAAATGATTTTAGGTTATGGCATCATGCCCACTGGGTTCCAAATGTCATTTCAGATCTAGAATAACTATTTGATGTTGTCCACGTTATGAAATTCCTTGAGTCAGTTTCTTGAATGAAAAGTTGGTGTGTAAGACTACCAGGCTGTGTGAGGATTAAATAAGACAAAGTATCAAAGTGCTTCCCTCATAAATTACTTCTGAATAAATGTTATTTCTCTCTTCAGGAACATCGGCAAAGATGTTGAGGTATTTTAGAGAATGTCTCCAAAACACCTCCCTAGCCAACAACCTCAGTGTGGAAAATTCCTAATTGTAGTATTGTGCCTTTAGATGAAATAAAATCGCTCAGAGGATTACCACAGTATGACCAACGGCAGATACAAAGAGAGCATGGCAGATGGAGTAAAGATGACCGTGCTATAGGTCCCAGTGGGTCACCATTCTCTCTTCTAGCCATAAAGATATCTAGTTAACTTTATGTGAATTCAATTCCATATTCCTGAAAGAGAGACTTTGATTTGTCTCGGAATCTTTGAAAAAGAGATTCATCCCTTTCCGGTCAGTTGTGGGGAGGTGGGTGGTTGGGGGAGCTGGAGTCAGATTGGGCTCCAGAGTGAAAACATGGCTGCCCAGTTTCAAGTCTGTGCCTGGAGGCAGAGTTCTCAGACTGAGTGTTGCGAAGTGGACCGTTACCCTGAAATGTGTGTACTATGGCTACTATCTCTGCACACACATTCGTGCACACTCACTCACATTCTTTTCTTTATATCTCTTATATTATCATATAAGTCACCACAGAATGAAAGCAAATTATTTATGGATGCTTGTTATTTTGCTTAAACATTACAGATGAGTTTTTTTTTTAAGTAACCCTGAAAAATAACATTTTTTGAACCAAGTTGCCAAAGATACTGTGAAAATATTAAATATCAGCACGACTTCAAAGCAAGTCCCTTGATCATACTGGTACTTATTTACTAGGAAAAATCCACAAGCCTGGGAAGCATAACACAGATAAACCAGTTCTGAAGTTGCTGTCATGGATGAGGTATGGGGTGTGAACAATTTCAGTGCTATGCCTTTGAAATATTTGTTCTTACAGCAACTTTAAAAAAATACTTCTTTTGGTGAAAAAATATGTACCTTATATGGTCGATATTTTATTTTACTACTTAAAAAATCTTAACAATATGAATTCTAATGTAACTATAGATCGTCTAGATGCAATATTATGTTGTGATTCTTGATGAGGATAAAGTGAAAACTTCACATTCTGTGGCTGTTTACAGTTTCTTTTCTGTTTCCTTTGAGATATTTCATTTCTAATTGCTTCTGCTGTTACTAATAATTGCCAGGCTCGCCTGCTGAAGTTTCTCCATCAGTGACACTGATCTGATTCTTGAGAACTGACACCCAGAAAAAGTTTCAAAGATTTCATGCAGAGGCCCCTCAAAGGGCAATCACAAATCTCTGCTCACTACTTAGCCGGAGGCCACAAATTCAGCTCTTTATTCCCTCCTTTATAGCAGTTCATTTGTGGAGACCATTACAAAACTGTCAAAAATACGATCCCTAGATTGTAGGCTTAAGGGTTAGGTTGGGTGAATGGGGGTAATAAGAAGTTGTCTAATTTTATTTGAATGTGTTAAGTTAGTGACATGTTATGTCTGTATATGGATATACATATATAGTTATATACACACGATTTTTGGGGGGACCATGTAAAATTTTCTCTGCTGTGGCTATAGAAAAGGTCACATTTCAAAAATCTGGATTTACAATGATAATTGTCCTTTAGGAGAATGAATAGAACAAATAATGACAAATATATCTGCAGCTTTTCCAGGGACATTATTCTGTATTTTTTGTACTTGTACTTTAGGTTTTTACAGAGTCACTAGATCTACACAGGGCCTTAAAATTATCCTATGGCATACTGCATTTATTAAAGAGGAAACTGAGACACAGCTTGATTAAAAGATTTGCTTACAGTGAGATAGCAGCTTACTGCAGTGGGGAAACTAAAACCCAGCCCTAGCTATGAACCAACTCCTCTATCTAACCCTTTTATAATTATAATTTTATATTAACATGATTTTCACCATTACTGAAGTTCTCACTTCATATGTTTACCCCAAGAAAGAAGAAAACAAGAACTGAGCTTCAAACATCTTATTTCAAGATACAATCTGACATTAACATTCAGAGCAAAGGTTCCCAATAATCTAAAAAAAAAAAAAAAAAAAAAAAATCTTTGAAATAACGTCTTCTAAGTAGCCTAGGGATAATGATGAGCTCATGGTTTTCTAAATACAATTAGCAAATATCAAAGCATATATATAAAAGGTCAGTGTTAAGCCAATTACCCTTTTCGCTTGCACCGTAACCAGTAATTATTTTGGAAAGTCCTGGAAATTCTCAAATGTCAGTTATCTTCTCTGACGGCACATTAAATTATCTGGGGGAAGAAAATGATGTCTGAGTCCCACCTAAAACCAATGAATCAGAATATCAGAACCCCTGATAGTGGACGTATGTGTGTGTGTGTGTGTGTACGGTTTAGGTTAGAATTATTAAACTCCCCAGGTGGCTCTAGTATGAGGCTCAGCCCACAGTCCTATCCCACTCTAATCCGCTAAGGGACAGCATCAGACCACTGAAACTCAGGCGTGTCTCCACGGCGTCTCTTCCCCTTGGGTCGCACTAGGGGGCGCTCCGGCACCGGATTTACTCCTTGGCCACCTCTCCTCCACCCAATCAAGAAGGAGCGCCGCCGAAAAGGCATTCATTTAGAAGGCGATAGAGGGGAAAGACAGAGAATTGCACGTTACGTATTTATACATCCGATGGCCGCCAGGTATTTGCTTAAACAGCAATACCTCCAAAGTTGGCTTCTCAGAGCTTCTGATCCAAGAGCAGCTCTTCTTTTCTCCTTTGGACTCGGGAAAACTTTGTGCAGGGAGAAAATCAGGGCCCGGCTTCGGGGTGGGATGGTTTAGGGCTTTGGATCTTGAGCAGTTCACTGTTTAAATAAATCTTGGTGAGCAATGGAGAACAATCTCCATATTAATCTCGTGTAATTGGCGTTATAGCCCACAGCAGCCTAAGAACCATTAAAGACAAAGCTTTATGCAAATACCCCTTCCCTGGCTGCTTCCCCTCCTTTCTTGCGGGGCTCCCTCCCCCTCCTCGCTCCCCAATCCCGGGTTCTGGCGAGTCTGTGAGCCTTTCTAAAATGACACGGTACACTGGGTACCTTAAATTATAAAGTTTTTGACTTTAAAAAATAAAAGTAAAAAAAAGGGGGGGGGGAACCAGCAGCAATCTAAGGAAGAGAGGGGCGTGTGTATGCTGAGGCTCTGAGAAGGCTTTAGCTTCTGGGGAATTGGCACCTGCCTTGGGCAGCCAATATTGCCCAGTTGAGGACAGAACCCAATGTATGGAGAGACTTAGGAGCTGGGAGGTGGCATTTTCTCCAGTCAGTCGCTCTATGGGAGCATACCCATAGTTGGGCGCTGTTCTGGCCGCGAAGCGGCAGCTATCCGAATTCACCCCAAGGACTCTACTCTGCCCTCCAGACGCGCACAGGTCCCAGGCATTAATCTTAAACTGAGTCCTCAACGGAGAGTCGCCGCTAAAAGGAAATAGGGCCTCAAAGGAGGAGGAGAGTGTGGGGAATCTCAACACACAAGTCTTTACTTGCACTTGTATGTGTGTGGGGGAGCTGGGGGCTGGGTAGGGAGAGCATTGCGCACCGAGGCCAAGATGAGCGCACACCCGTGCGCACACGCCGACACAGACACCCGGCCAAGGGCGCGCAGATCCCCTGCCTGGCTCTGGATTATCTGCTCTGTGTTTACTGTTTCGGAGGGCTTTACGTGAAACGAATAAATTTTTACTTGCTCCCAGGGACCGGCTTGTTGTTTTATGGCATGTATTTAAAGCCTCTTTTGTTGGTGTTGAAATGGTCCAAGCTCCCAAATACTGTGCAGGGCTATGAGCGTGGAATGCCGAAATGCAATGAGCATCACTGGTGAGGGAAAACGCGGTGGAGAGACGAGCCTGATTCTTTCCCTACACACGCACACACACACACATGCACGCACGCACACAACACACACACACACACAGGCTGCTTGCCTTTCTTTTTCACAAACCAGAACGTAATGTTTTTTAATGTCTTATGCAGAAGGCCAAGGGAATGCAATCTAGAGAATTATACCTGAAATACTGCAGGCATTGAAGAATTTCTACAGAAACTGTATTCTGATTAAAAACAAACCTCAATACAAATCTATTTATCCTCCTTCCATCTGTATCTGCTTAGGGTTTATTCCTTCCTTTTCTGACTTCTTCAACCCCTCCCCCCAAAAGGTAAGCATAATGCTAGGCGAAAGTTAAGATTTGGCTCTTTTAACCCGTAATAGCTGTCGTCTCTACACTTTGTTTATAAAATGGAATAAGAATGGGAGGGGGACTTAATTTAACGGCACAACTGAGCTGTATAAATACAATATTCATTTTTTAAAACTGAAGTGGATTTGGTTTATTCTGAAGAACAGTAATTCAAACAGCACCTATCTGCTCCAGATAGAGTAGCTATGCACATCTATACAGGCAAGTTTGAAATTTAGAACAAGGCTTTGATTTATTCCCTTTCTATCAGTGATTAATGTCCCTTAATTAGCTAATCTCAAAGCCATTATTTACAACCGGGCCAGACAAAGGGAAAACTGATGATCCAACACCTATGCCAGTTTGAAATTTTGAAACAGAACAACAACAACAAAAAATGCTCTATTCAGAGTGGAGTCCTTGGTCTTTCAAATGAACCTCGAAATAACAAAGAAATCCCCAAATATTTGAAACCAAAATAAAATAAAATAATCAAGAACAAATAAAACTCCACCCCCATCTCGATCACATCCCTCCCCTTTTCCCCAGAAATTGTTGCCTACAGTAATCTGAAAATGTAGATATTTAAACAGAAACGGAATATATCCTTTGTATCTTCTTTCCACTTAAAATCTACAAAAGTTCTCAATGTTGGTGGTTGTGGGGAAGGGGTTTATAGTTGAGTTTTCCAAAATCGTCTTGGGGGAAAGAGTTTTTGTTTTTGAAAAAGCAGAGTACTCTTTTCGTACTTTTCCAAGGCTGGCGCGTTCAGGGCTTGCAGCCAGGTTTGCTTCTTAAGATCGGGTGCCTCGGAAACTCTCCAGTCGGGGGGTCGCGCAAGCCTGTTAGCACCCGGGCAGAGTCTAGGTGTTCAGGAATTTTTCTTTCAACTGTGCTCCCCCAAGGAGCAGTCCGGTCGGCGGCTCAATTTCAAGTGACCCTTAAAACTCATCTCTGGATAGAGCTGCAGTTCCTTCGGTCTTTCTTGGTAGAGTACCAGATAGATCGGGTATCCTGGGGTCTTTCGGAACCTCTTTCTTGGGGGTGCGAGGGGGTCGCCTTAGGAGCCGGAGATACCTGGCCTCGGTTGCCGAAAGCCACCGAGGAGCCTTAGAAAGGGGCGGAGCCGGCCAAGGCTGAGCCGGGGCCTTGCGCTCCACTTGGGACGCGCTTCAGGTCGTCTCAGGCCAATGGGGTCATCTCGGCTGTGTATCCTTCTCTGCCCCCCTTCAGACCCCATAGTGAGGAGAGCACTCCCACGTCCGCGCTCATTCCCACCATTTTCTCCTGGAAAAACCGTCCCTTCCTTGCATCTCGGGTCCTTTGTGCGCTTTAGCATGTTCGGAAATAGAAAATATCCGAAGAACAGGACCCGTGGAAATGTTTCTAGGCCGACGTGGGCCGCCTAGGGCAAGCAAGGGTGGCACTAAGCAGGGCCTCGAAAGGCATCCAATCCGAATGGTTGGGAGAGGAGCTTTAGATTTATTCGTGGACTCCTGAATTCAAGACCTGACCGGGAACAGAAAAAGGCCTCTGGAAATCGGAGCATGCCCTTCAGGCAGCAAGATAATGGGATTAGGGATCCCGTGTGGAAAGTAGGCGGCTGAGGAGAGGCAAATAACGCAGAACCCGAGCCTAGGGAGGGGGAAGGAAGGGCTTCAGTCGAGGGGGGGGGGGGTGTTGAGCGGGGGCGGGGGGGGGGGGCGGGCGTTAGAAGGCGGGAGGGAGGAAAGGGAGAAGGTAAAAGGAAGCCAGGGTAGCGAACAAGAAAAGCGAGAGCACCCCGTATCCTTTGTTTGAAAGCACCGCGTCCTAAATCGTAGAAACGAGGCAGTTATTAGCGCTCTGACCCGGAGCAGAGACACATTAGAGAAACCAAGAGAGAACCAGCACCTCCTCGCCTGGTTTATTTCGCTTTTCTTGAAATCCCTCGGCCTCGAGGTTCCCGTCGCCGAAGCTTTCCCCCAATCTCCCTCCCCCGCCCCTTCAACAAACAATGCACCGAGGCTGAGGAGGGAGGGAAAAAGGGAGTCAGGGAGAGAAAACCAACAAGCTTTTCAGGGTAAAAAATAAACCCGCGTATCCAGATTACCAACATGTTTTTTCCATTTGCATTGACTTATTTGGAAACAGTTGTTGGGGTGATAATTTCGCCTGAGAGATTAACTGTTAAAGTCTCAAAAGTTCCCAATGGTTGTGGAATCCTGCTTTAAAAATACCGATTTTTTAAAATATATACGTTTCTTTTTCCCCCCTTTCCCAAATGAAACCCCCGAGAATGCGCTTTGGTCTTGGGGGCTGAGGGCGTGGCGGACAGCTGTTGAATCCAAACAAAGACTATACGGGATCCCACGCCGTTTGGGGTTCCATCTGGGAGGATTTTTCATCTCCTTCTTCCCATTCCAGGGGAAAGGAAGGGATTAGGAATGGCCTGGTCAAAATTGTGCGTTTGTGACAGACAGATGGAAAAGGAAAGAATGAACCCCCAGCAACAAAAGGATAATTGAGATTTGGTTTCTGGGTGTGTAAATTCGGAAACGAAATAACCAAGGAAACTGTAGACATACCACTGCTGCAGAGGTATCTACAATGTTAATTCATAAATGAATCAATCTCTTCCTTCTCTACCTTTCTTGCATCTATTAAGAATTGTGGCCCCATCTAACAAGCTGCCAGGGAAGCCAAAACTGCAGGACATTTTTG
Organism: Mirounga angustirostris; assembly: GCF_029215605.1. NCBI lineage: Eukaryota > Metazoa > Chordata > Mammalia > Carnivora > Phocidae > Mirounga > Mirounga angustirostris. The sequence continues at coordinate 117,791,467 of NW_026991715.1, read as the reverse complement.
AGAAACAAGGCTAGAAATCTGCCCGAAACTAACAAAGCCACCCGCCAGCCCACCAGTCAGCCAGAGCGCCTCTCTCTCCCTTTCTCTCTCTCTTACTCTCTCTCTTTCTCCCCCCCCTTTCCTCCCACCCTCTCTCCCATCTTCCTCCAGCTAGCCTCGCCCCAATTAGCTTCCAACAGCAAGTCAGCCAAACACCTGCTGGAGGAATCATGATTTTGGTGGCAGGAGGTGGTGGGTTGGTTCTGAGCAAACCACGAGGGCACCGTATCAAGCCTGCCCATGACCCCTGTAGGTTCCTCTTCGGGAATATATTGGAGCCACAGCTAGGCAGGCTTTCCTCTGCCTGAGTCATTGCCTGTTGTCACTTTCGGTTTCTTTTACCAACCAGCCACAGCCACCCCTTTCCTCTAGCCCCTCTCTGAGCAATTCTGTTCTTTGCGGAGATTGCAAAGCTCTCCTACTGACTTAGGGTGTACGGGGTTCGAAATGGAGAGAATAGAGTGGATCTAAAGAAAAGGAGGGACCCTTTGGAGTCCTTCTTTTTAAAATTTTAATTTTATTGACACATCTTTGAAAGGTTTGTTTTGGTATAATTCTAAGCTGCCAATTCCAAATACAAATAGATGGACACACACTGTGTATATCAGATGTTGGGAATAAAAATGGTTTATTGATTGAAATAATAGAGGCATTATTTTGATTTGTCTTGACATGAATGCTGATTTATAGAGCTCTTCCCCCATTGATTTCTTCTTGTAGTCCAGACACATGGAAATGATAAAAATCTCACCAAAGCTCACCTTGGTGCTAATCAAGACTGCTTGATGCACATTATAAATCTGATATTATATTTATTGCTTATCTTTATTTGAGGGGTTAGTCCCCACCCTAAGATTGTCCCCTTTCAAAAAAAAAAAAAAACAACTTTTCAAATGCATCTGTTTTCACTTTGCACTTTCAACGGGCTGGAGCAGACAATAGTGTGAAAAACATCTGAAAATATGAGGCGACAGAGCTGCATGTGTGTTTCATTTCTGCAGTGTTAGGGGAGAAAATAACAAAAGAAACACCACACACACACACACACACACACACACACACACTGGTCCAGGATTACAGCACAAAAGGCTTGCTGACCCAGGTCTAACATACAAGACAAATTAAAGAAAGGGGCAAATGGAAGGAGGGGCTGGGGCGGCCAGGGGCTGGGCAATTTGGAAAAAGATCAAGGGCAAACAATAGTTAAGAAATTGGACTTGGGTAGAGGAAAAACAGAGGGAGAAAGTAAAGTGTCTAGGACTGGAACTCATGTCCCTGAGGATGGGGAGAGTAAGTTTTCTTAAAACACTGAGAGTTTTCCTTGACTGCGTGATAAAAGAAAAATAATCATAGAACAAATACAAATCCCCCAATCAAAAGCAACCGGCACCCAAAACTAAAACCCAAACCTAGCTGTCTCTGTGTAAATGTCTCAGAGCCACAAGAGAACCCCATCTGGCCCCGGAGTCCTCTTAGGACAGGTTGTGGGTAGCCTTTTCCGTGAAGGGGCACAAATATTTAAGGAGGCAGGACTACAAAGGCAGGAGTGAGATTGTCTGATTATTAGCATTGTTGCCCCCCAAAGATGACTACGTAAAAATAAAGGCCAGTTGGTAAAAGGGAAAAAGATTGAACATCAGTGGGAGCATCAGAGGGAACCGGTTGAGCGCCGCGGCTCCGGAGCCGGGCGACCACTGCGCGGTGCAGCTAATCCCTGGGCCTGCGGGAGCCGAGCGAGGGGCAGAGCCCAGGACCGTGCGAGTTGGAGCCCCAGCCCTCCCGCCGAAGAGCCGCCAGCCCGCGGGACTCGTCGGGACTCTCCGGGGCGGGCGCGTGCCACGGCTCTCTGGACTCGGGCCGAGGGGACTCCTGCGGGAGAAAGGGATGGGGGCTTGAGCAGCGAGAGGGTGCCCTGGATTCTCGATTTCTCGGTCCCGGGTCTCTGCCTCTATTTCCCCTCGGCCCTGAGGACGCGCCTTCGGAAGAGAAGTCCCGGGTCTGGGGGCATGTGTGTGTGTGTGTGTGTGTGTGTGTGCGCGCGCGTGGGGCGCGGGGGGGGGCGGGGAGATCGCGTCCCTGACACACTAAAGGCCCCCCGCACCCCCGCACTGAAGAACGAGCTTCTGTTCTGCCGGCTCTGCAGACCACTTTATTATTCTCCCTAGGATTTTAATTTTTTGCTCAGCCTGTTGCTGCCGCAGAGTCGCTTGGGGATCCCCAGATCCCCAACAGGGTGTCTTTCCCGGGACGCCCGCCCCCTGACCCAGCGGGGGCAAGCGCTGGTTTTCGGGTTGAAAACTGTCTCCGACTTCGCGTGGCCGGTCCCCTCCTGAAGCTCACCTCTGGCAGTCGTGGGAAATTCCAGTCCACTCGTTAGCTTTCCTCTGGCTGGGACCTGAGGGCCGGGCTCGCCTTCAACTCCGGAGGCTGCCTTCTCCAGGCGAGTCCCAGGATAATTGCGCATTTCTCTACATTTAGTGCTTTGGAGATTTAGAGAGCGCGCTTTCATTTGTACATCGTCTGCCGACAGCCCCTTTGCGTTAGGGAATCCTGTTCCCCCTCCCCACACGTACGCACACTCATTTTATTTTTAATAAATGATTTTAAGAATCAAAACAAACCTCTGAATCAGTCCGCCCAATTTTATGCTCCATCTCCTCTGTGTATGTGTTAGATTCTCTCTGCCAATCGATGGGAAAGAGTGTTTAGGGGCATTTGCAATTTCCTTTGTCACTTGCCGCTCTCTGTGTATAGATTTTACATATCATTTGTTTACCAAATCAGTTCGTATTTTCTTAGCCCAGGATTCAGGATTTGCATTCCTGGATTAATCAATTGCCCAGGACTCAAAGGACAAGACGTTTAACGGAGCCACCTGATGCAGGGAGGGTCAGATCGCATTAGGGCACTACTAGGAGGCTGCAGTGACAGATCTGGCCCTCTGCAGGCTCTGAATTAACTCAAAGTGCCCTCTGCCTTCCTAGGATTAAAAACAGCAACAACAGCAACAACAACGACCAAAACCCCAAAAGAGTTTGAAGAGGGGGTGGGTGCCTAATGTCTCCTAGCCCCTATGTCTCGGGAGTACAACATACTCTTAGCCTTTCCCAGATAAACTGTGTAGTTTCACTCCCCCCACACTGCAGAGAGGATCTTCACTTCAGTTCTCCTGGCCATATGATGCCTACCTGCATCCTGATCTTCAGTAGTCTCAGGTTCCTTATTGGGTCTCGCTGGATTTCTTCCCTAGATTAAATCATGATGCAAGATAGATGAGTGATGTGGAGTTTGTGGATGATCCTATTATTGCCCTAATTAAAGTTCCTGCAGTAAGACATTTTTGAAATGGTGTTTGGTGATGGTGGCTCCTTCATGATTATCCTTTGGTCTAGCTTAGTTTAGCTTTATTACTCCGCAACGGGAACTTGAAATTCTGAGACTCTCAAAATTACTCTGCAAGTGTTTGGCTGACAACTTCAGGTTTCATGGCAACACTACCCTAGGCCATCTGATGGCAAACTGGACCAGATGACCACTTGTCCACCTCTGAAGAAAATCTTACAGGAAACTTCATCACAGTCCATGCACCAAACACTTGGCATCTCAAAATGTATGAAGAGTTTTGTCTATTTCAGCAGATATCGGATTCTATGGCATTTGAAATTTGTAGAAAGTAACAAGTTAGAAGATATATTTTGGAGACAAATTTAATTTTTGCTTGGACCTTTTACTTTGTCACTTTTAAAGGGAACTGTGGGTGTAGTGTCCCTTTATACCAAGCTTTCAGCTGTAACAAGGGACACTAAGGTGAGGGGGTAATGCCATCTGAGACCTTAAGGGCAACAAGCTAGCTCACGGATAAACAAAAGAAAGCCCCGAGGCGACAACTTTACTTCACAGCACAGCTCTTCCACTGGGTTCAAGGTAGTGTCTTCTACTCATCTTTATTATTGGACAGAAATTTCCCTTATCTAAGATGATAATAAACACTGGCCGACCAATGTTACAGGTGGCCTAGGATGTGTTCTCTTTCTTTGGAATAAAAGAACAATTGATAGAAAACCCTCTTGGTCTTCCATGGTGTTGTCTTTGTTCTCATGTGAGCAGAAGGGAGTTAATAAGTGGAATTTGGAATAAGCAACAAATGACTGTCCTCCAATTATTAAGCTACAAATCAGTATATAATGGATCTCAGAAAAGAAAAAAGAGGCAAAATGTCTTTCTAGCTGACAAAGATTAGATTCTGACTAATTCTGATGGAAGGACTGGCAAAAGAGTGATAGACACAAATGATGACTTGTCCTCATCACTAGTTAGGTAAGAAGAGATTTCGGTCAAAGAGATTCTAGTCCAATTCCCTTTATTATGATACCATGTTCACTAGGCAACTTTCTGATTATAATTTAGCTTGCTGTATATATATATATATATGTGTGTGTGTGTGTGTGTTGAGTTATGACAATGTGAATATATAGGGCTCCAAGATATTATATTTATATTTATGTCAGTGAATGTTCTGTTTTTAACATTAGTCTTCATAACTTTGGTCAAAGTAATTCTACTCTGAGAGAAAGTCACTCTTAATTTGCTAAGAAATAAGATTCCCAAGCCTCCAAGACTGAAGAAGTATCAGCATCAGACTATGAGGAGCTTTCCTGGAAAGGCATCTGGCCATGCCTTTTGGCAATGGCCCATTATGTTGTTTTTTTGGTAACAATAGCACCTCATTGGCCATCTGCTCAGATTTCAAGAGACAGCAACTTTGCCACTTTAGCCCCCGTGCCTAGAACCTATCAGTGACTAAGAATTATTTGCTAAATAAACAAATTAAAATACCACAAGCCTCCCCACCTTTTATCAAAAATTAATTCAGCTAAACTCTTCTCAAAATTAATTATAGCTTTGGTCTCCACCAAATCTGGAAATCATTTAGTTTGATATCTACCACTAAAATGTATTGTGTCCTTTTATGTTTTAATGCAATTTAATTGAATATTCTTTAGATGTTGAACTCTGCTATTTGGTGAGTACACGCATTTTTTAATTTTATCGCCTTTGTTCCTAATTTTATTAACCCTTGTCTTTCCTCAGTGAAAGAAACTACCACATTTATTTGGCTATCCTCATGGAAAACCTTTCACCTCCTGACTATAAAAGCTGCCCATTGCTTAGCATTTTCTGTTAGATTTTTTTTAGTGTGGCAGATAATATTACACCCACTACTTCAGAGATGAATACACCTAAATTTTGTAAAAGTTTAATTCCTATGTCTAGGGTTATTGGAGGATTAGATTAGATAAAGCATGTCAAAGATTTAGCACAGTGTCTAGCCCTCCATGCTAAAAAATACATTAGTTGCTACCATTTTTAGCATAGAAGTTCTCTGGCTGAAACTTTTAAGGCATGAGGTATATTGACACCTCTTTCTTTTTCTTTGCTTATAGCTAAGAGCTTAGATTTCTTCCTCTTATAAATACATTTAAAGTTATTTTCCCTAAATACATTTTGTTAAAGTTGTTTATGCTCAGAGATTTAATATAAACGTAGAGATTGGCACTTGCACTATGCAACTCCTTTTACAAATTATTTTAAACAAAGTTAAAATAAGGTACAATCCATCATTGATCTCTCGGTGACCTCATTTTTCACATGTCTCTGCTCATAGATAGTTTTACTTACCCTTCTCTGAATTGTGGAGTTGTAAGAAACCTTGAAGATCAAAGAATTGTGGAATCATTGCGTTTCAACCAGGTATGAATTTAGATACATCTGGTTTCTAGAATCTAAGCTGATTCTTTATTCATCCATGGTAACTAAGCTATTTTCTTTTTAAATGCTCTTACAAAAGTCCCTTTATAAATCTACCTAAATTGTATCTCCCAATTTCCTCTTCTTCACACACTTTTCCAGTCCTCTTAAACATGTTTTCCTATTAATGGGTCATGATTTCTTCTTACGTATTTTATGCTGTCTTTTCTCTAAAAGCTGATGCTTATTTTTTTTTTTTTCTTTAACTGATCCTCTGCATTTAAATATATTCTCTTTAATTGCTAAGATACTTTTAAATACAAAACTCCATGGTTTTCTATAGATAATTTTTTTTTAAAGATTTTATTTATTTGACAGAGAGGGCAAGAGAGCACAAGCAAGGGGAACGTTAGAGGCAGAGGGAGAAGCAGGCTCCCCGCGGAGCAGGGAGCCTGACGCGGGACTCGATCCCAGGACGCTGGGATCATGACCTGAGCCGAAGGCAGACGCTTAACCATCTGAGCCACCCAGGTGCCCCTAGATAATTTTTATAGATGACATTTGTGCTAGCAATCCCTCAGAACTGCAACTCATAAGGTTTTGTATCAGAAATTATATATTGTCACCCAAAATATCTCAAATTCACATTAAGTTTTTAGAAAATATTTGAATGAGTATCGTTCCATCCAGGTGATTTGTTTATGAGCTACCTGTTGATTAAGACTTTACTTTTCTATCCTGTTAGAACTGCAATAACTTTATCACTCTCCAACATTTTCAGTAAATTTCCAAGCAAAGAAGTTCTTCAGTTATACCATCATTTTTCTTTCATCTTGAGTGCAATTTTCACAGGTTATTTAAAGTATGCAAAAGGATGAAAAAAGTCACAAAATAGGAATCTGAGGATTTGGACCAAGCTTTGTCATTATAATTTGCTGTGTGATTATAATGAAACCTCTTAGGTTTGTTCTTCATTTCTTCACCTCTTAAATGGGGATAAAAATTATTTCTTCCTTACTATGAAGGGTTTTTTTTGCAGTGTGTGTGTGTGTGTGTGTGTGTGTGTGTGTATGAGAGAGAGAGAGAGAGAGAGAGAGAGAGACTCAAATTAGACCATAATTTAAAAATCCAAGGAAGGAGAAGGAAACTACTGTTTTTGACCACCTCTTGTGGGCCCAATCTTGTATTAGTCATGCTAAATATATGATTCCAATCAGTAGTATTATCACTCATGTTCATACATATATATTGGAGAAAATTTTTCAGTCCAAATGTTCAGCTTGCTGTTTTCCTCTCTACCTGGCTCCATGTTGCCAATCAGATTCTGAGATCTTGATTTTGTTATTTTTCATAGTTGCCTGTGCTTGTTTTGGGGATGTGGTAGCCTCTTTTGTATCTGTAGGAAATTGACTATATATATATGGTATCTACATATACCATATGCATATATATATACCATACTATATATATATACATAAACTTTCTTTATGGAAATTCTTCAATTTTAGAGCTGGGAGCTTCGCTTTTAAGGTTTTAACTTTGCTCAAATGTTTGTTGGTTTTTGTGCTTGTCTTTGTACTTGAATTTTCCTATTTTTCTGTGGATATATCTTGCTTTCAATGGTTGCAAGGAAGGTTCAGGCTCTGTCGCAGGGTGGTGTGAAGTAGTCTATCTTAAGAGCTCAAAATATCAGTGTTCTCTTTGGGTGCACCTTGCAGGAGGATGTGGCACTCTTTCTCTGACCCAAGCATCCTTAGGCCCTGGGGACAGATGTTTTTGCTGCCCCCTTTGCCACAAAAGTTTCAGACTATCTAGCGACTTGGTTCTCAGATGTCCCCAGGCACCACAGCAAAATCACGGGGCACCATGGGATATTTTGAAATTTCAAGAGAAAAGTAGTGATATTCACCATGTGTCAGACACCATGAGAACTACCAGGTTGCAGTTTCAACATCAGACCATGCCACGTTCCTTTAGCTGATATCTTATTTTTGTGAAGCCGGTATTTTGGAGTTTGCTGTGAATAAAAGCAAGTGCCAGGTGAAAATCAATTTACAATAGGAAATTAGGTGTCTCATCTGATTCCACGATTTGAAAAGTGGTATAGTGCCCCCAATACGTTGTGCACATCCCATTAGTAAATATTTGTGGTTGCTTACAAATGAAATAAAAATATATTTATCTTTCAGTTGTGTTACCTTTTTAAGCGACTATTGTTAAGACAGAATTACTTCAATTGTTTGTACCTAGCTACTTAATAAATAGAACTATTAGGTATTTCTTTTTTTTTCTTTTTTTTTAAAGATTTTATTTATTTATTTGACAGAGACACAGCGAGAGAGGGAACACAAGCAGGGGGAGTGGGAGAGGGAGAAGCAGGTTTCCTGCCGAGCAGGAAGCCTGAGGTGGGACTCAATCCCAGGACCCTGGGACCATGACCTGAGCCGAAGGCAGACGCTTAATGACTGAGCCATCCAGGTGTCCAGAAATATTAGGTATTTCTTCAGGGCAGAATGAAAAAATTACTGAGACACTAAGAGGGGTGTGAACAGAAAAGGCTTAGGAATCTCTGCTCTTAAATTCTCCACTGGGGTCTCCCAATCAGTTATGCTGATGGTCTGCCCAGAACTATTTCCCGAGTCTCTGAAACTAGAGTAGCCCTGAAACTGCTCTCAACATTTGCATCAATGTTAAGCTGTGGTTCCCTCAGCTTTCTTCTCCAATCTACTTTCTGTCTTTCAGTGATTCATAAAAGGTCCTGCACCACCATTAGTCCTTGGTTCTCCAAGGATAGTAAGGATTTTCCAGGGGTGGGGGGGTGGTTTGAGACGATGGTGGGGGGGTGCAGTTGGGAAGAAATAATGCCTTGTGTTTAGCTTACCATTTTTATCTTATAAACCACAGTGGAGTCTGTAGGTAACATTTTGGTCTAGATAAGTTAGAAAAAAAATTTGCTTTTGTTATTTTGAAAAATGGTATATGGTATTTTGCAAATATTTGTTATATTTGTACCCTCCCAATTATTTCTCAGCTGTCAATTTTTTTTTTTATTATATACCTGCTCTGTCATAGTTTGCAGTATGTTCTCTTCTATTTTCTTAGAGATACTTGCTGCTTTACCACAGATATCTTTCTATATAGAATAGATTATTATTATTTTTTGGCCAGCAAGGAGGGCAGAACTACATCCTATGTTTCCTTGAAATTTTACTTTTCTTAAAGAAAATATTTTCGGGGCGCCTGGGTGGCTCAGATGGTTAAGCGTCTGCCTTCGGCTCAGGTCATGATCTCAGGGTCCTGGGATCAAGTCCCGCATCGGGCTCTCTGTTCTGTGGAGAACCTGTTTCTCCCTCTCCCCCTGCTCTTCTCTCTCTCTCTGTCAAATAAATAAAAAAATCTTAAAAAAAAAAAGAAAGAAAATATTTTCTAAATTATTTTCATTGTTGCATTTTATTTTAGGTTGTTTGTTAAAATTAAGTAACTGCAAAAAGAATTATTTGGCCTTTCTTTCCACAGTGGATGTTGCAGTCACTTCTATTATCACTATGACAGAGTGGTTTCCTTACAAATATATTCCATACTCATTTTTGTTCACATTTCAGAAGAAATGGAGTGTTTTCTTTTCTGGTATATTCCTAGTAGGTATTTGCCTTCATAAACCTTGACATATAGTTGATGATCTGGTTTGGAAGTTTAAAGTTTTTATGAAGTCATCACTCTTTTCTGAATTGAACTTTTTAATAAAATAGCTGTCCCTTTCATACTAGGGACAACACTGAAGTTTTCTCTTTGTCACTAAGAGACAAAAAATAATCCTTCTGTCTTCATCATTTCAGGTTACTATAACAGAATACCATAGACTGGATGGCTTAAACAACAAACATTTGTTTCCTATGGTTCTAGAGCCTGGGAAGTCCAAGATTAAGGCACAAGGAGATCCGGTGCCTGGGAAGAACACTCTTCCTGGTTTACAGGCAGTGGACCTTCTTGTTATGTCCCCACACGGTGCAGAGAGGAAGCAAGCTCTCCTGTCCTTTCTTATAAGGGCACTAATATCATGAGAGCTTCACCCTCAGAACCCAATTACCCCTCAAAGGACCCACCACTAGTTGCCATCAAAGTGGGGGTAGCATTTCAACATACGAACTTAGATAGGACACAAACATTCAGTCCATAACACACGCTATCACTTTTCTTTCTATATTTCCTCAATTGGCTAGCACTACGCACAGAAAAAGGAAAAGAATTCTTTAGCCACGTCTGTCTGCTCCTGCCAATTAAGTTGTTAAAGGAAGGTCAAATGAGGTTATATCTACATGACATAAAATAACTGATCAAAAATTTCAGTCAAACTAATATTGGTCAACACACACACACACTGCACATTCAGTCAGGTATGTGGGCACACATAAACACAACCTGATTCACCCCAAGTTAAGGCAGATGGTCAAACTGACTAAGCTGACAGAATCTGGTCCTCGGCCAGAACCCGTGGCCCCAAAGTACCATGAGGCGAAGGATCTCTTCAATCCCTTTCTGAACTTTTAGCAGAATTACCCTTTATATTGGCAATCTAATCAGTTTCCAGGAGTTTTACAAAGGAAATAATATATAGTAAAATCTCATTATAGAAATTGGATCTTGGAATTTGTTTTAATTCAAACAGGAGTTTTTCTGAGTTGATTATTAGCAGACAATACAAATTAGGATTATAGTCTGTATAAAGTTGCAATGAGAAAAATGTGGAAAGCTTAAGAAACAAGTTGCTTGGGAATAATATCCTTGGATTTGTTATTTTGCATTTTGTTGGTCTAATTAAAGATTACATGCTAATTCAAAAATAACTTTTAAAATTTATGCTGTGGTTAAAATTTCACTATCTTGGCCCTTTCATGGAAGGCAGATTGCCAATCCCATAGCTCCAAAATTAGTGGGGCATCTTGACTGATAAGAATTCTCAATTTCTTCATGTGGTTTTGTCCACAACTACTTTAGAGATGGAAAACTCTATTGAACATATTTATTTAAGGAATATTTAGATCTAACTTAAGTTTCCTCCTTTGGTTTGTATGATTGGTCATGCACTTGTAGACTGAAAATATAAATCAGTGAATAAGTTCAAAATTTTCTAGGTAATTAGCTGAAGTGGTCCCAAAGTGAGATATTCATCTTGACAACAAGCCTCGCTTGGCAGGCAAAGTTCCATATGTCTCATTTCTTGTTTAAATATTTGATTTCTTAAAGGATTGCTTAGAACAGGACCGCTATAACTAGGGGAAGGGAAAACACTCACCCAAAATGCAGTTATTAGAGAAACAACAGACTCCTTTGTAAAGAATTCTATTTTTAATATGCTTCATGGCTGTCAGCAGGTGGGGGTAAGCCAGAGTGAGGTCATTTTTGTGTTTGAGCTTGGGATTCACTATTTAGCAAATAAAAACCATGTCCTATGATTGCAACACTACAGAAAAATAACTGCTTAGAGTGGAGAAAATCCTGCTTTTTTTTTTTTTTTATTCTGAGGTAATTTTCTTTTCCAGAAATATGGGTCTGAATAATAAAAGCAGTGAATCAGTAGCAAATCAAAGATCATTGGAGTACTGCTTTCTTTTTTTAAAAAATAGGTACTTTTTGGGCTGTCTTTCTGGTCGTTCTTCAGCACATCTATTTTTATTGTCACACATGCCTTCCTGTTCTCTACAAATGGCAATATGTTGCCTTTACAGGTGATGATTTTATTTGGCCAGTGGACAGTAGCATGTTCTGTTGGCAACTCTCGTTTCAGAGATGAGGAAGCTGAGACTCAGAGACAGGAAAGTGAATTACGCAGGATCACATGGAGTTGGTGGCTTGGAAACCCAACAGGAACCAGAACGCACTTGTCTGACTCCTAATCACGTTCTCTCTGCTGCCCCTCCACACATGATTTCAGAATGCCTAATTTTGCTTAAGTCTCGCTTTTAGCTTTTGATAGGATTTAACCCTGGAAGGGCGAGTGAGATTGAGCTGATGCTTGAATGAACGGTGTAGAGAAAGTGATAAATGTAATTCAGAGATAAATATGTTTAACTAGAGAACAAGTATGAACACCTATAATAGGAACTTCACTTACTATTTCCAAAGGAAGGTAAAGCCTAAGTGTAATTTTTCATGTTCTATTGTTTAGGAAATGAATTATGTATAAATTTTTCCTAAAATGGCATGGTAATTTATTAACATACTTTCAATGACTTCTGGGAGAGTGTTTTGAGACACAAAGGCCATGTCTGTATGCAATCATGAAATTAACCATTTTAATGTAGATTGAGTTTTTGGTGAGACATTCTTATCGGGCCAGTTTGGAATGACAGGGGTAACAGATGAACTATCTTCTTTATCTGTTGTTTTGTTCTATAGAAACAAACAACAGTAAAAGGATAAAACACCATTTAATTGACTCCTCACAAATGTGCTTTAAATATCCTCTCTGGAACTGGTTCACCTTTGTTTTCATTTTGTTTTGTTTTGTTGGTTGGCTTGCTTTTTCCAATCTCTCCATCTCTCTTTCTCTTTCTCTGGCTCTCCCTCTTTCTAGTAAATGTGAAACATGACATAGATTTTTTTTTATGAACCACATGAAATTTTTATGTGGTTTCCATTTATGTCAATGCATTCCTACCCATTTGTTATTTATTTGGCGATCAAATGAATCTTTATTGCTATTCAGTTGATTGTGGCAACAAGCATTCGTTACAAAGCTACTAATTTTCCCGGGGTTCAAAAAAGGTGGAAGTCCCGGAATATTCCCTAAAGCCATAATATCTAAGAACTCAAAATACTTAGTAAATTATTAGTAAGTATTGTAACTTAGTAAATATTTTAAGTTATCTGGATTGCTCTGTGTGTGAGGGAAGGTACAGATTTATTAGAAATGTGAGTTCAAAATAAGAGAAGGGTAGAAGATGCACATAAATATACCTCCACTGTGCAACAAACTTAACATTGAAAATTTGACTCAGTATCACCATTTTTAAATATCCAGTGAATATTTTCTAAGTTAGACTTTAGCTTTCATTAGGTGTTAGAATGAAGAACACGATTTTTCACACTATTTGTAAAAGACTGTTTCAGATATGAGTTAGTCTATAAAAGCACAAAATATAAGATCTGATTTATTTCAACGTTGTAAAACTTTGCTCATACAAATTAATTTCATACACATTTATTTATGTGTTAAATCCTCTAATATTTCTAAAGTTCTGATAATCTAAACTTTGTGTCCGTTATCCCTCTAAGATAACTCAGTGTCTTATATTCTGAATGACAAGACCAAAGAACATTTGATAAAATAAGTTTTATGTGTTATTTGTGAGAAAGACACTTAAAGATTTAAATAAGCCTCTAAAATATTTACATTTTTACTTCTCACTTTTTGTTTTACACTTTTTTTAAAAAAAATGGGCTTTTCTCTTATATTTGATGTAGATTTCAAACTTTAGATTTATAGTTCAACACCTCGCAACAAATTTTGTAAATATTCAGTGGGGGCTTAGTCTTGAAATATAAACATTTCTTGCTATTGAAGCACTGAAGAAAAGCAGAACCCCTCATTTATTATAAGACATCCAGAAGACTAAAGAGATTTTGAACTTTTTTTCTTTTTTCTGGAACATCTTCTTCAACAAGAAAAATGAAATGTCATCATGCTAAGGTGAATCATAATAAATGTTATGTCTTGTCTGACACTGAAAATAAATCCAAGTAAGTTTGGAGAAATATTGGTGGCTTTTTCCCCCATAGAGGTTTAGATCAGCTTTATAAATTAAACAGTATGCGTTGACAGCTCAGGGGCAGTAAGTAAACTATTCAGTAGATAATCTCCATAGAAACCAAAAAAGTTTAACCATCTCAATCTAAAATTGCACTGCTGGGCTCAGTTGTTGGATATAATAATGGCGAGTCCTTCTTTTCTTCAAATTGATGATTGGCCACAAAGGCATTGCAAAATATAACAGAAAACCTTGTAAATTATGAAGCCCAACAAACGAGCATAGATTCGTTTCTATGTTTAGCTGGTGTACTTGGATGAAAAGTGTCTCCTTGCCCCCCAAGTTTATGTCTATCTGTAACCTGTACATGTGACTTTATTTGGAAATAAGGTCTTTGCAATTGTAATCAAGTTAAGGTGAGGTCCTAGTGGGTTAGGGTGGACCCTAAATCCAATATGACTTACGATAAGAGGGAAATTTGGACACAGAGACACAGCCCCAGGGGGGAGAATGCTACTGGAAGACAGAGGCAAAGATTGGAGTGAGGCAGCTACAAGACAAGGAGCACCAAGGGTTGCGGGCAAACTAGAAGCTAGCAGAGGCAAGAAAGAAGTATTCCCTAGAGCCTTTGTGGGGAGCATGACCCTACTATGCTACTGACTTCCAGGAGCCTTGACTGCAGTTTTATCTATTCTGGGTTGGCCCAGGCACTGCTGTAAACTCTGCTGTGTTTTCTCTCTTCACCTTTCCTTCTCCCTTCACTTGTCACGGGTACCACCTTTTGCTCAGAAGTGTGCCCTTGGTGATCAATATTGATTTATTAAATAATTCATTAGTAATTGTGATGGTTAATTTGATGTATCCACGTGACTGGGCTAAGGGATGTCCAGGTAGCTGGTAGAACATTATTTCTGGGTGTGTCTGTGCGAGTATTTCCAGAAGAGATTATCATTTGAATTGGTGGACTGTGCAAAGAAGGTTGACCTCCCCAGGGCGGGCAGGCAGGCCTCACCTAATCGGTGGAGGGTCTGAATAGAACAGAAAAGCAGAGGAAGGACACCTTTTCTTCCTGCTTGCGTTGAGACATCCATCTCCTCCTCTCCTCGGACATCAGTGCTCTTGGTTCTTGGGTTTTTGGATTTGGATCAGAACTTACACTATCAAGTCCCCTGGTTCTCAGGTCTTTGGATTTAGACTAAATGACACCTCTGGGTTACCTGGTTATTCAGCTTGCAGATGGCAGATGGAGTGAGTCAGTTAATTCCTACAAAAATTTCTCTTCCTCTCTTTCTGTATCTGTATCTCCCATTAGCTCTATTTCTCTATAGAATCTTAATATAGCATTAAAAATACACTAGGAATAGCTTTAAATCTTAGGAATAGAGCAATGGATAGGATGGCCTATGCTTTCAAGGCCTTACTGCTTTGTGGAGCAGACTGACACAAAAATTGGCAATTCTGGTACAATGGGAGAGAGCTTGGATGGTGGTGGAGAACAGAGGGTAGCAGCAACTTCTGTCTTGGAGGAGCTGAGCTTTAAATACAAGTGAACCCTCTCTGTTTCTCTGTCTAAACTGCAATAGGTAAGCATATTAAAGATTCCTTATAGAGAAATACAAATTGTTATTAGGCACATTGTCTTCTTTCTCCCAGGTACAGTAGAGTTTTAATAAGTATGAGCCCATAATTATAAAATTTTAGTCCTTAGAGTTGGTCATGGGAGATACAGTTTTTTGAGAAATGGAATTTTTTTGTGCTTCTAAATAACTTGAAATCAGTAACCTCTGATTTTGCCTTCTGTGTGGCCACTACTTTCTCCATCTCTTTGTTTAGAACCCATTACTCCCTCCATGCATTTGGTGAGAAGCCATTCTGGTAGAACCTTAGCAAATATCCATTAGGTATCACTCTATGCTAGATCCAGCATAAATCATTTTTGGGAACATACCAACCAATGGGAAAGAGAAGTTTGCTGTCCTCCCCGAAGTTTGCTGTCCTGGGAAAAGTAAGAATTGTATTTCCCCAAGTTACTCAGGTCTTCCTTCAAAGTGCTCCCAAGCTTTGCTAGAAGAGTTATAACCAGAGCTATCAGCTGTTTAAAGTAATTCTACCATAACTTCAAAAGTGGCTGAAAAGGGAAGCATTCTGCTGTTTTTGTCTATTTAAATTAAGAAAGCAGTTGCCTGAGACACTCCTCCAACCTCCAATAGAATTTAAACCAACTAATGGACTTGGTCCAGTGTGTAGAGACTTGTACCTTTGTAGCTGCAAAAAAGAGACCCCCAATTAAATGCTCAAAAGCATTTAATTACTTTCCTTTGAGACTTTAACTTTAACCCTGTTTATTACTCTTAAACCACTCCAGAGGGCAATATTTTTTATTGGTGACAGATTGCCCAAACTGTTGCCAATGACCTGGTCTCCCTCTGCAGACATGACTGCATTTTGCTGAGAAGTGCTTTCTTGAATGAGGAGAAACTCTGTGTCTGTATTCAGGCAAGTGCTCTGCTCTTTGTTACTCCACATACAGAATATGGATTCATACAGATCCATTATGTAGACATCAAAAAATCTCACTTGAAATCTAGACATTGGACATAGTTAAACACACACACAGAATTGTTTTTTTTTAAATTAATGTTTCCTTTTTTTAATTAAAAAAAAAAAATTTAAGTAAGCTCTATAACCAATGTGGGGCTTGAACTCACGACCCCAAGATCAAGAGTTACGTGCTCTACCAAATGAGCCATCCAGATGTCTCTAAACACACAGTTGTATGGCTTAGTTCTTGGAATCAGTTCCTCCTTACGTGTTTGTTGTTGGTAGAAATTTAGTATTTGGTGTCTGAAGTTGTTCCTGACGTGATTTGAGGGCTTAGGAGGAAAGGTCTGTTTAGGAAGCCTAGATTCAAAACCAAGTGTCAGAAGAAAAAAGGCCTATTTTTAACTTGGTAATCAACTTTAGACACATCACTGACCTTTACACCTTGGTTTTCACATGGATTAAACAGTACTATTCATAGCTGTGTCTGTGTATGGAGTTCTGATGAGCACCAGCCCATGGAAGATAAGGGTTAATTATTGCTGTCAAGGGTAGTGGGAATATCCACTGGCTTAATAACCACATTTTATTATCTCTGCCTTTCTTAGTACTTCATGAGGTAGTGATCTCTGGTTTAAAGTACTTGAGTCAGAATAAAATAGTTTAGTGTGTCCCATCAGTTAAGAAGCAAATAATGACAGATTTGGGTGAAAAATAATATTAAAGACTACAAGGTCTTTTCTGCCTTATCTCCTTGTATATAATATAGGTAATTATGCGTATGTGTATAAATATATAATCTTTTAATTATTAACATTTCAAAAGATTATTTGACACTTGATATCAAGGAGTCCTTGCAGGCACCTGGCACAAGAATGTATATAGAGATAACAGTTGATTGACAAAGCATTTTTTGAGGCAAAAAATATACCCAGTTCTGGCACATAAACCTCAATCAAGGCCCCCCCTCCCCTTGATTGGATATGTATTAAAAAGAGGAGAAAAAGGAGGAAAAAAGAAACATAGAAATATTCCGTATCTAAACTATTCTAATTTTCAATCCCAAACATGAAGATGTTTTAAAGGCATGTTTGTAGGAAAATTAATTGGCCTTAGATTATGCATGCTTAACCAATTGCAGAGGGGATGGAAGTCTTTTCTAGGTAGATGTGGCTGATAGTGAACTGTATGGCCACTATGAACCTGTGGGAATCCTTACAAACCAAAGAACATATGACGGTGAATGCATTCCTTTATAATAGGAGAAGCTAATAGGTTATGATTTTTAGAGAAATTAGATCAGACTAAATAATATGTTTACTAAGGGTTACATTTTGTGACAAGGATAGAATTCTGGATGTTATGTGTTTTACTTGCATCTGTCAGTGCTTTGCTGATATGTTCACTTTGTTGGAAACTCAACTACAAGAGAGCAGTGGGTTAGATCAATTTCACATGACATCCAAAACGCAGATGGTGAGATCTCTCTTTCTGTTTCCCTTTCTTCCCATATATACGCATGCATGCAGCAAACACATATTCAGTCCCTCCTACAAATATTCTATATTTGACATTATCACAATCACAGGTTTAAAAGGAATCTTTGCTGCTTTTTGGAGAAATATAAAATCGCTTTAACACATGTATACAAATAGTATATATATTTAAGGGTCTACTTATTTAGGGGTCTACTAACATTATCAACTATGTTTTAGATTTTTTAAGATGTACATTATGATCTACTTAAGGTTTGGGTTTAATTTTTCAGTAACAAAAGATAACAAATATATCAGAAAATATAATCAAATCTGGGCTCTTACTCTAATTATCTAAAATGAGAATTTGTTTACTTTACTTTGGGAACAGATGTGATCCATCACAGTAGCCCATAAATAAGGTGTCAAACTGTTTGGCTGATCAATGAATATAAGTTATTGAAAAATAATGTAATTCCAAGGTCACCAAGGAATTGAGTTTAGTGTTATTTTAAAAGGAAGACTTTCCATTCTTAAAAATATATGTGCATATTTAAGAATGAATGGTTCTGTTCTAAATGGAATTTCTGGCCCTCAAAGGCAGGTTTGCTTTTACTCATAGAAATAAATGATAATTCTTAGATTCTTTTTATCTGAGTTAAAGCATTGTCTTCATTAAGGACAACTCTTCTGGAATTCTTACATGATCTGTGGTAGTTAAAATATGTCCCCAAGTCATTTGTTACCCCTTTCTTCAAAATGCAGAGACTAATTTCACTCCCCTAAAAATGTGAGTTGTTTATTACATTCAGTGTAATAAACTTTTGACAAACACTATGGTGAAACTGACTGTGTCTGACCGCAGGACTAGTCCCAGGAGAACTTGTCACTTCTGCCTTGCTCTTTCTTGGCTCCTCCTCTCCCTGGAAGCTAGCGACCATGTTGTAAGCACCCTTGAGCAGCCTGTGAAGAGGCCCGCTGTGGCCGGGAGCTGAGCTTTCCTCAACAGCTAGTACAACTTGTCAGCCAGCCACTGGAGGGAGAATTCTTACAAGAGAATTCTTCAGCCCTAGCCAACCATGAGTTGACTGTGCCCTTGGAGGATACGTTGATTATAACCTCGGAGAGACCCAAGCCGGAACCTGCTAGGTTAGCTGGTCCTGAAGTCCTGATCCACAAAAATTGGATAACAAATGTTTATGGCTATTTTAAATCTACGATTTAGAGTAATTTGTTAATGCAGTAACATTTATTTATTTATGTATACACATGGGAGGCTGGTAGGATGGAGAAATGTTTATCAATAGTAGAATGATTAATTGTGGGAGACCTGCAAGAAACGTATTTTGGGACAGAAGGTTCTTTAAATTACAACCAGAAACCTATTGCCAAATCTGTTGTGTGTGACCTGGCCTTCCTGTTTTGTGTGTTGCTATAATGCTTCCAGGGATGAGATAACCATCAAGCAGAGTCCATATGTTTCTCAGGAGCCTATGAAAATTTTTAAAAATGTGAAACAAACAACAGCACCAAAAAAGACTCCAAAATTATATACAAAAGAAGTAGAGTTAACTATTTTTAAAAATACCAAACTTACAAAAAAATGAGAAGGAAATCACAAAATAGACATTAGTTGTTAATATCATGTTTACAGAACATCATTAGTCAACTGCAACTCAAATAAATTCTTCCAATTATGTAAAAATTATACTTAAGGTAGGATGTGGGAACAAAATAAGAGTCCCTGAGGCCTACAAAGATCCTAAATACCTTTGCATTTATTCTGTGGCTGTCCCTGGAATGAAAAAGAAATTACATTTTTTGTCATACAAATTGAGTTTTTACTCTTTTTTCTTGGTAACTGCCAATAGAAACACCCCCTTCAGGAAGAGAAACTTGGGATTTTATAAATGATGATTACTTAAATGATTTATCTAAGTTACTATAAGAGAAGCATTAAAGGAAAAAACCAGAAATTTCAATAAAGTTAAAATTTTTCTTTCTTCCCTTTCTCTTCCCTCCCTCCTCCTCCTTCCCTCCCTTCCCCCCTCCTTCTCTTCCTCCCCTCTCCTTCCCTTCCCCCTCCTTCCCTTCCCCCCTCCCCCTCCTTCTCTTCCCCCCTCCTTCCCTTCCTTCCCTTCCCCCTCCTTTCCTTCCCCCCCTCCCCCTCCTTCCCTTCCCCCCTCCCCCTCCTTCTCTTCCCCCTCCTTCCCTCCCTCCCCCCTCCTTCCCTTCCCCCCTCCTCCCCTCCCCCCTCCTTCGTTTCCTTCCCCCTCCTTCCCTTCGTCCCCCCTCCTTCCCTCCCTCCCCCCTCCTTCCCTTCCCCCCTCCTCCCCTCCCTCCCCTCTCTTCCCCTCCCCCTCCCTCCCCCTCCTCCCCTTCCCCCCCTGCCCTTCCTCCCCTGCCCTTCCTCCCCACCCCACCCTTTAGAAGGTTAAAGAAAACATTTTCTCAACCTTTTCTGGAGCACATGGCAAAATAAGCTGGAGAAAACTTGAATAGTTTGGGTTGTCCTCTTTTACTGTTTTATTTGTTTATGGCCTGAGGAGAGTTTTTCACTTTTTATAATTTTTCTGGTCTACACAGTGAAAAAATAATGGTCCATATTTTTATAGGGTATTGTAAATAAATTTTTTAACATCTTCCTTCGAAGATAAAAAAAGTGTCACATAAATGCAAAATGTCTTAATAAGAATATCCCTGAAGAGAATGTTATCTCTGAACCACACCACAGGGTCTCCTGCAAAGGAGCGGGATGTCATCTAAGTGTCAGCTTGGCTTCTACTTGACAATAGAGTCCTGTAGTGCTTAGCTTTCTTTATATTCCGATCATGGAGAAGTGTCCAATTTTAGATACTTTTTTCTTTCTGTTCTTCCACAGCTGAAATGGAAGTTTGGTGAAAGATGTGATGAGTTAAAAGAACAGCAGTGGCCAGGTTTGACTTTTGAGGACTATAAAGAAATATATCTTGTGCAGACATGTCGAGTTTGGGGACACCAAAAAGATGTGTACCCACTTGAGAAGAAATTATATAATTTCTTCTCAACGGGTGCGCTACCCAGACTCCCGTAAGGAATCTGCTGGTAGCTGTTTGCTGAGGAATGATAGCTTCACTTTGGCTCTCCACTAAATTCTAGTCTTCTTAACAGGATGTGTAAGGTCATGGTGTAGTCCTTGGTTTGTCAGCATTTCCAACAAATAGGCAGCTCTAAGGCCAACTATTATAAGATGAGTCATTTAGGACTAGATTTCTCAGGCCCTTCCTGCTCTAGGTTTTTTTTTTTCCCCCCTAACTATCCATGCAGCTAAGTGTAATATCTGATACTATGTTCACTGGAAAGAATCTGAATCGCTGATGTTCCTTTTAACTGTATGTTATGATTTTGTTAAATTGACATTTGTTAAGTGAAGGACAGAGTGTGGGTTGGTGAACCGAAGTTCATCAACAGACCGCAAGAGAAACTGAAATAGGAACGTTTATTACTCATAGGTCCTGGAGGAAGTACACAGCCTGCTTTGAAGGGCCACATGAGAGGTTAAGGCAGAGTGCAGCGAGTGAGAGAGTCAGGACCTGGGGTGTAAGCCTTACGAGGGTCCATGGGGGGAGTGTGTTGGGATTCCCTGGACTAGGGCTAAAAAGGTCAATTCAAACCAAGAGTGGAGTTTTGGTTAGCCCCAATGGGGGTCTTGTCTAGGACATGCATGAGGCATACAGGCGCTGGGAGCCAGGGGAGATTGTTGATCGCAATGGCCGTTGGGGAAGTCATCCCAGTACTTACATTTGCTTGTGATTCTGCAGACTGCTATCAGGCCACGTGCTTCTGTGAGGGGGCTGATGTCGGTTTATGGTCCATGCAGGCCCCTTGCCCAAATAAAATGGATGCCGAAGCAGCGAAACTATTGGAGTAACTTAGCTAAACTTCTGACACTGTAGAAAAAGAAGACATGTAGAAAAGATATTTTGAAACAAATAGGACCAGTGTTCTTTTCTAATTGGATATGATTAGAACAGATGGTCAATAAATATATCTGAATAAATACATGAGATAGTAGAAAAATTGGTTTGGGTCTAATGTTGGCTTTTAAGATCACTGTTCTTGTCCTAGGTGTGAGTTAATTATGAAATCAATTATATGTGATTTTCTGTAAAACAAGGTGTATTTTTAGTGAAAGGAAATGAAAAAGGAATCAGTGTGTGGTAGGCAGAATCTTAAGATGGTCCCCAAGTTTCCTGGTCTCTGGTGTACATGCACTTTCTCTCAATTACTCAATCATTAATGTATGTATTGCTGTGAGAGGATTTTGCAGGTGTAATTTAGGTCCCAAATCAGTTGACTTTAAGATAAGAATATTGTTAAGGTGGCCTGATCTAATCATATGAACTCTTTAAATCTGAATGTAGAGTTCAAAGCCAAAAGTTAGAGATTTGAAGCAGGAGCCCAAAGCATTGCTGGCTTGGAGATGGAGGAGGTCATGTGGAAAGGATAGTCTATAGTTGCTTAGAGCAGTTCCCAGCTGCAACCTTTAAGGAAACAGGGACTTAAGATCTGCATCTGCAAGGAACTCTATTCTGCCAACAACAAAAAATGAGTATGGAAGTGGTTTTCCCCCCCAAAGCCTCCAAATGGGAACAGCCTGGCTGATACCTTGCTTTCAGTCCTGTGATACCCTGAGCAGAGATGCAGTCCCGTGGTATTGAACTTCTGATCAGAGCTGAACTACAAAGGGGTGTTTTCTTAAGCTGCTTAAATTTGTGGTGACTTCTTACACAGCAATAGAAAACGAATACATGATAAAATTGGTGTCACATTTGTATTTGATTTTAGTTAATGGCCACAGCAAGAAAGAAGAATGAGCTAATTCTTACTCCTTTTGATACATTAGTACACAATCATGTTTATTTAGATGCGTATTAGCCATGCTCTCAGCTTCACTAGCCACTAAGAACAATGTATATGACTTTTTGAGTGGTCCACTAATCTCTCTGCTCTGAATGCTGCCTAATTATTGGAAGGAAATTCAACATCTTCTAGGTCGTCTTCTCTGCAAATGTTTCTGAGATTCCACAGCATTCTGGAAGTGTAACCCTGTCACTGGGTGATTGGTATGGTGTCTTCCCCACCCAGAGCTTCAGGACATCTTCCTGAAATCCACATTCTTCCATCCCATGGACTACCTTTGCACTGCTGATCTTGGATCATGGGCATTCATTGTTAATTTCTTTTTTTTTTTTAAAGATTTTATTTATTTGAGAGACAGAATGAGAGAGAGAGTGAACATGAGAGGTGAGAGGGTCAGAGGGAGAAGCAGGCTCCTCGCTGAGCAGGGAGCCCGATGCGGGACTCGATCCCGGGACTCCAGGATCATGACCTGAGCCGAAGGCATTCGCTTAACCAACTGAGCCACCCAGGCGCCCCATTGTTAATTTCTTTTGGGCATCTGACTTTCCTGTGGAAATGTGTAGTCAGTTGTTGATTCAGTACTATGCTCAGACCACATAGGTAGTGACCTCTGGCCAGAAGCATCAGTGCTTTTCCCTTTCTTGGAGCTCTTACAATGTGCCACTGGATTCTGCAGCTTCTCTTTCTGTCTCTGGTGTCTAGGAAACTGTCTATCCCTTTTATGTACAAATATTTTTGTTTTTGTTTATGAAGGGACGGGCAGGAAAAAGAAGGGAGATGAATAGTAGAGCTTTGTGGACCAGTAGGGATGAATTCTGGTCATTTCTAAGACAGTCTAACTTTCTCAGAGTGACAACTCTCCAAGATGGTGGAGAGGGAGGGATTGGGGTGGTCCGGGATAGTCATAAGCCATTCCTACAACCAACCAGTCTCAGCTGCTGAGTCTAGCTCCCATTTGCTCTTATTCATGGGGATTTCTCTCTCATGCCTTGTGTTTCTTTTTGAAAATACATTCAGACATGTTTGTGTGGGTCTAGATTTCAAGTATGGGCTGACTGTTAGTCAGTCCTTGCCCATGAAATTCTGGTTCCAGACAAACCAAGGAGGTAATTGGGCACTTATTTAAGGGTTCCCAAATACCTTCTGATAGGACAGTGTTCACTAAAAATATAGAGAGGGGAGGTAGGGAAGCAGTGTGATGGGTGGGGTTACCCAGCTAACCTAGCAGGCAGCCCCAGTGGATCAGGTACAGTCCAGCTAGAACACTTACAACTCTTGTTTAAAAAGCATCTCTGTTCTTTTATCTGTATAAAAGTAGCTAAAAACAGGGCCTAAGCCTAGTTCCCTCATGAGATGTGAAGGACTGTGGAAATTTAAATAAACTTGATAATTGCAATATACATGTGCTTATTAATGATTTCCACCAGGTTGCAGTTCTTATCTTCTAAATGTAGACTTCTGCACAATCGGTCAAGGACAGATCAGCATCTTGTTATATGTCCCTTTCTGTCATGACAGCCAGAAATCAACAATTTTTTTTTTCTAAGAAAAGGGCATCTAGAGTTAGGATTTACATTGAGTGGGTCCAGCTGCTACACTGTGCATCTGCTGTCTCTGGAAGTATCAGTAACCTCCAAGGATTTACACCTGAGAGTACACTGTTACTACAGATGAATTATCGTTAAATAAGGGAGAAAGGAGGCTTAACAATTAAAGAACAAATTTAACCATGGTGTAATCCTGAGTGCTTTTGTGGGAAAAATAAATATCATAGGAAAAAGAGACAGAAATGAGTTAGGTAGAAGATAAATACCGCAAGTGACCTTTCAACTATTGAAACGTCTCTGGTTTAAGAAGCACAGAACTATCTGTTTAATGTGTCCACTGTCTTGAAAGCTTTTTTTTTTTTTTAAGATTTTATTTATTTATTTGACAGAGACAGAGACAGCGAGAGCAGGAACACAAGCAGGGGGAGTGGGAGAGGGAGAAGCAGGCTTCCCGCTGAGCAGGGAGCCCAACATGGGACTCGATCCCAGGACTCTGGGATCATGACCTGAGCCGAAGGCAGCCACTTAATGACTGAGCCAACCAGGTGCCCAAAAGCTTTTTTTTTTTTTTTTTAAGAACATATTTATTGAGATGCACTTGATATATTATTTTGATCATGTAGATTTATAATTGAACATGGTACCATTAAAAGCAACTGAGAGACTTACAATTGTCTTTATAATTGTTTACCTTTTCCCTGGAAGATTATTTTGTGTAAGGACAGGCTTTTGTGTCTTGCAACTACATCAGAAAAATGCAGAAAATACTTAAGCAAATATTAATTTCTCGATGCAGCTAAGGGAGAATAATTGCCTATATTTTCAATTATTCATTAGGTTGAAAAAGTTAAAAACTTAGTATTTAGTACCTAATGACATTGTTATTTTTTATTGTTATTATTGGAAACAATCTTGTGAAGAATTTTTCTTGGCTCTCTTTCAGTTTTTCTTTCTCCCTCAAAATGTATGTCATAATTCATGCCTACACATACATATGTGTTATCAGTTTGAACTGATTACACACTCTAACCCACCAGATTGTGCTGGTCCCATCATACCACACATACCCCTTTATCTCTCTTACTACTCAACATCTTGGTTGAGTGAGATGTTGTAATCTCCCCCCACCCCTCACACACACGCACGCACACACACACACACACACACTCTCTCTCTCTCTAACAAATGGCTGCATCCGAGCCAAGAGAAATGGTGATGAGGTTTAGAGGTGTCATTTAAACTTCTGCGTCCACCATTCTCCCAGACAGTCCTCACGCTTTGAGAAAACAAAAGTACTATGTCTGATTTCTGCTTTAGGGGTTCAGTTAGATAAAAATAAATCATCTAATCTTGCAATTCCACTGAATGGATAAGGGAAAAAATAAACTTTCCCCCCCCATCACTCATGAATCCAAGAATATTAGTGAGTGTAGTTCTGAAAAAAAACCCAAAAAACCCAAAAAAACAAAACCCCTCTTTGTCATAAGTTCCAGAGCCTGGTCAATGTAAAAATAACTCTAGAAGTCATGTGACTATTGTCTTAAGCAATGACAACATTGCAAGATTTTATTTAAAAAAACACTTACACCTGATTTCTAAATTATTGAGACATGAGTTGAATTTATTTTGTGTGGTTTCATGGTGCCACTGGTCCTTCTCTTGTTTTACACAGTGTTGGCACTGTGTTACTGAAATGGACTGGAAATGCACCATCCTTTGCTATAATCAGTGTCTTGCCATTAATCACTTCTCTGTCCCTTCGCTCCACCATACTCCTTCTTGGCAATACCTCAGGGTTCATTTCAATCGTCCACACCCATTAAAGGATCTCGCGACCAAAGGGCTTAGTGCTGGCTGAGTCAGGGTCCAGCCAGAAAGTAGAGACCATTTTGAATATTTAAAACAAGGACATTTAATGTGGAAATTGGTTACCAAGAACTGAAAACCCACCTGAAACTGCATGTGAACTCAGAGATAAGCAAAAACAGGAACTTACTTTGCCCCTAGGCTGGAGGGACAAAGGCAGGAGGGCTGTTGCCAAAACAAGAGACTGTTGAGGACTAGATTGGAGACAAAATAGAGTTTGGATAGGCACAGATACCATTACAACCGTTAGTAATGGCACCTGGAACTCCAACCCTCCCAGTCCTTGGTAGTCTGTCTACTCTCCTTGTTCAGGATGGCTTTTTTTTTTTTTTAAGATTTATTTATTTGGGGGTGGGGGGCAGATGGAGAGAATCCTCAAGAAGACTCCCTGCTGCTTGTGGGGCGCTATGCGGTCTCAGCCTCCATCCCATGACCCAAGAGATCATGACCTGAGCTGAAACCAAGACTAGGCCACTTAACTGACTGAGTCACCCAGGTGCCCCATTCAGGATGGCTCTTACAATTATTCTCCAGACGTCTTAGAACGCCCTTTCCTACCCCCTCATACACTCAACTTGTTAAACTCCTCACTCCTGATGCAAACTTACCTGCCCTTTCTGTCACCATGGATTTGGTGTCTCTTCTTTCCTCATGTAGTTCCCCTCCCTGGGCTTTGGATTCTATTTCCCTTCCTCTGATCAGGGAATTGAGATAATCAGTTTTAAACTGTCTTCTTCCTACCTCTATGACAGCCTCTTCTCCATCTGCATAATGAGCAGGTTCATTCCGAAAATATTCTTATTATATAAAAGTGATATTCCCATCCTTTATCTTTCTGCCTGACCAGCCGTAATTGTGTCTTTATCCTCATAAATGCAAGATGGTTTCAGTATCCACAGAATCATCTGCATCTGAGGAAAGAAGGGAGACAGCAGAAAGGCAAAAACAAAACAAAAAAGCCCCACACCTCCTTGTGAAGCATTGCCTTTTGATTTTGCAAGGTAAGCCCCCCTCCAAGGGAATTCTGCCTACATCTAATTAGTCAAAAGCGCATGGCCACTGCTAGTTGAGAAGAAAGTCTTGGAGGCTAAGTATTTTAGTTTGGCTCATCTATGTAGCATGAAACATCCCTTCGTGATTTGGCCCTTGCTTTGTCTCATTTCATTGTTCTCCATCATTTGATGCTCTAATCCATTTGAAGTGCTCACAGTGTTCTTGGTACTTCTGTCTATATTATTTCTCTGGTGAAGAACATTGCTGCCTGCATTTTCATCTGGATAACTCCTATTTATTCATAGGGGTTCCAATTAAATGGCAGGAAGCTTTCTCTTATACCTGAGGATAGGTCAAGAGCCCTCCTATGTTCTCTGGTATCCACACCAGGACCAGTTACACTCTGTTGCAACCTGCTACTTACTTGCCTGTCTTCCCACAAGACTTGATAAAAGGTATTATATATATTTTTTATTATTTTATCCATCCTGGCATATAGTATGTGCTCAATACATATTTGTTGATTGAACAAATAAATGAAATTCAATCAAAGTTCAGGTTAGAGTCAGTCAATTATATACAATCAATTCGCATATATAATGATGCTGATAGTGCTTAAATTAACTTGAATTTGCATTTGACCTCTATTTTATCATCAGAGTAGCCTAGTAAGAACTATCTGGAACCTGTTTGGAGAAAGAATTATCAATAAGCAAATTTTTAAAAAAGATTTATTTATTTATTTTGAGAGAGAGAGTGCATGCGCACAAGTGGGAGGGGTAGAAGGAGAGGGAGAGAGAAACCCAAGCCGACTCTGCCCTGAGCTTGGAGCCTGACACAGGGCTCCATGTGGGGCTCGATCTCATGACCCTGAGATCATGACCTGAGCTAAAACCAAGAGTTGGGCACTTAACAGACTGTGCAACCCAGGCACCCCATCAAAGAGTAATTTTGATTCTAGTTGGAAGTGTTGCCACTTTTAATCAATATTAACTTTCATTCTTGTTTAGCAGAGCTTTCATAATTCTGACTTCTTACTGTGCAAAATCTTTCAGGTAATCTTAATGACTATGTCATCAAACTAAACAGATACAAGCTGGTTATTAAGATATTATAAGTTTAGGGATACTTTAATGTAGTTTAGGTTGCGCTTTTCCTTCTTCCTCTTCTTTAAAGACAATGTGCATTATATGCCTGATTCTTTAGTGCCTACAATGATTTGAGCCAACTTTTAAATTCTATTAGTATGTTTATATTTGCCCTTAACCTCTGATTCTTTTTTTGTCTTCTAAGTTTACATGGTCTTGAATTTTTGCCTCAGCTTACATAAGTTTTAGTACTTCTTTTATATTTCTATTCCATCATAATTTTATTATATATGGCCTGTTGTAATTTTCCTTAATTCCTTTGTGGCATGAGTCATGGTATAAACAAATATCCCTTCACATGTATACTCACACTTGCAGGAGATTGAAAAATACATAAAGGAGACACTTGTCTATGATTGTGCCGAGAATGTTTCATAGAATCATTCCAAATTCAACATTTAGTCTAATCAGTCTATACAGCCTACTTCTTTAGATGCATGTTTTCTTAGTCAATAAGTATCAACACCAGAGAGAATTGAGGTTTAGTGAAAAGCAGTGACATAGTAAAAATTTAGATCTGTGAGAACTGATTTCAGATTTATTATAGTAGGAGAATAGAAAACACATTTATCAGGCATCTAAAAATCTACTTTGTGAATGATAATAAAGTTTACATAGCACTACCTTTCCTTTTATAGATGAGAAAACTGAATCTCTGAGAGATTAAAGAACTTGCCACTGTCACAGAGATAGTAAGAAACAGCCTCCAAAAATGTGATGAAGTTAAAAAATCTCTCTTTACCATTTTTTTTGGAGGTTAGAATGATCGGAAGCCTGACTGATAACATAAACAGTTGGTTAACACATATTTTGTATGTTATATATATAATAGACTGTATTCTGACAATAAAGTAAGCTAAAGGAAAGAACATGTTATTTAGAATACCATAAGGCAGAGAGAGTACATTTACAGTACTGTACTGTATTTATTGAAAAAAATCTGTGTATAAATGGACTTGTACAGTTCAAACCATGTTGTTTAAGGGCCAACTATCATGACACACTCTAACTGGTGGATCATTTTAAGTATGAACTACTTAATTTTCCCCTTCAGTGAATTGAGTGTATTTTTAACCTGATTTTAATTTCCAAAAACATCTAGTGTTATGCAAGAGAGTGTGATCTTTCCCAGGTTTGTATCTGGGCTTCCCTATTTATTTAGATGGGATCTGATAGCTATTGGGTCTTCTGTGTGCTCATAGACGTCTTAACCATGATGAAGAAAAACACCTTGAGCCAACCTGTGTTCTCATTCTTCTTTGGTTATCATCATCATCATCAACAACAACAAACATTGATTTGCCACTCACCATAATATAATAATAATCCAAGATGGCCTGAAATAGATCTATGAGTAGCGAGACCAAAACTTACATCATATGGTTCCTGTGGACAAAGGAGCTGGCAGAGGGGAGTAAATTGAGTGGGGGTGTGAATAAAGCAGATTTGTGGTAAGTAAAATTGGAGTAGGGGGTGCTCTGGCAGAATGACCAGGAACAATAAAAGGGTTAATTTAGCTAGGTATGGTGTGTACATGACAGGTGGGGGGGTCTGTGCAGGGCAGTAGTGGGAGATAAGAATGGTAGGACTGAAAATGAGAGAGATGGATTTGGACATCACTTTGGGGAATGACTAGGGAATTTTGAACCAATTCTACTGAATCAATAAAAAAAAAGCCATTCTGTCCAAAATGAGAATTATCTGACTTTAAAAGATGCTTCCTAATTAGCTTAAGTTTGATTTCCAAGTAGCCAAGATTCTGGGATGAGTTTCAGCCAGTTTCAAGCCAAGATTCTAGGATGAGTTTCTTAGTTTCATTGAAAAAAAGTTCCAATTCTCTTAAATTTTGTGTCAAAAATTTGGAAACTGAAAGTGAGTAATGATGGGGTTGGGAAGATGGACAAGATTTCTGGATTATAAGAGAACGTCTTTTGAATATAGAGTTGGTATAATATCTGAATTATCAGCTCTGGAGTAAGAATTTAGACAATAAAGGATTATCTGTGTTCAGATTTGGCTCTGTAAATTGTTCATTATTTTGGAGGAAATATTATAAACCTGTATGGCTATTTTGGCTCAATTGTTTATATGATTTTACCAATTGGCCTCATTTGCTTAAAATGTTTGAAATATGGGATAAGAGAATGTGCCAGAGATTAATCTTTTCATCATGCAAAAACATCTTTAAACTTGTCATTAAAAAATTGTTCCCAACCCTTGCAATACTCCAGTTACCATGACACATAAAAAACATAGATAAATCAAGTCTGGTGGTCTACTTCTTTGTTAATGGGAACCTGGGCCAGTAGAGAAAATACTGTGCAAATACCCCTTACTCAGGCCCATGTGGGTGGGGAAGAAGTAAACCATGCTGTATCTACCAAATACCTCCAATGATAATGGAAAAGGAACTATTCCATTTCTCTTCCAAATGGCTGGTTATTGCCCATCTTCATAGCAGAGATAAATGGATTCACTCAAAATATCCTAACTACATGGGTGGCCCCATTTTATTAATAAAAAGAGTCCCATCCATGAAAATGCTCAGTTTCTAAATTAAACATACACATACCACTTTCAAGAGCAAAAGGTCCATGGTTAACTAGTTCAAGTTATTT
Source organism: Mirounga angustirostris (assembly GCF_029215605.1). Classification (NCBI taxonomy): domain Eukaryota; kingdom Metazoa; phylum Chordata; class Mammalia; order Carnivora; family Phocidae; genus Mirounga; species Mirounga angustirostris. The sequence continues at coordinate 117,760,842 of NW_026991715.1, read as the reverse complement.
TAGTATGGAATAATTAATGGCTATTATCCCTTTCAATCTGTAAATATGAAATCTATAACTTTGGTCTATATAATATAAATATTGTGTATGTATTTTGTGTTCCTTCCATGGGTTGCAAATGTAGCTATCGCTTGTATACACATCAAGACAAATTCATTTACACTTGTGTACACATTCTTATTATATGTTTATTAATATTGCTCTTTCTGACTCTGAACAAAAAGCACAACACATTAAAATGAAAATCTTTGCAAGCTCAGACATACAAAAATGGCAATGATACATCACACTTTTAAAGAGCATTTCATTAATAGATGGATCAGAACATACTTCTTGTTGTACATCATTTAATTGTTATGTATTTAAAATGAGACATATTTCTAATATTCTTTTCAAGCTTTCATATACTTCAAATTTATTATGTCAGTTGTTAGTGGCAATGACATCACAAGATGAATTCAAAGTAATGATTGCTTTAACATTTAAAAAGCTTAGAGCGTGCCGATTATTCAGCTGCTAAGTGAAAGTACAAATGTCAGTTTAGCTATCTATAATCTCATACTGTTTAAAGGTTCATGAATTACACATGCAGTGGATAGAAATGGAGGAACTGGATTTGACTAAAAGACTTTTTTCACAAAAAATTTGCTGAAACGGTTTCTTCTAATGTATTTTAGTGATTAATCAATTTGATTTAAAATGTTAGAATTATTTAAGGTCTATACTTTGGATTTACTGTGAACTCAAAGCATGTTTATATTTATTGCATCAACTAAGTAAACAGCATATGCTTAATGCTTTTAAAATGCTCTCTGGTAAAATTTAGGTCAGTACTTACTTGTTCGCTATCAGCCACAAAGATACATTGACATATTTGATTAACAGTGTGCTCCTCCCACAAGTGCTTTGCGGAATTTCTGCAATTTTATGTCATTGGCAGAAATTCAGGATCTGCTGCTATCATACAACTAAAGGTGTTTTGCTTGCATTAATTTTCTGTACTTTTCATTATTTACACACTTTCTTTTCTAAATTATGTTTGTTTTCTTTGAAGAACAAGCAATTCTATCATGTAAATATTCTTTAGAACTTAAAAACAGAAATACTCAGGAAGCATTGATTTCCTACTAACACAGTGTGCTGGTGGACATGGTTCCAAATACAGTGAGGACCAATAATGGCTGCAAATGGGGATTATTTGAAATTTTAACCATTATCTGACCCTATTAAACACTGTATACTCCTATTATCCTGTAGCTGTCATAATGGGGCCACGAAACCAGACTGGGGAGGAAAGAGATATTTTGCTTCCTTTCTCCAGCAAGCAATTCCTGGTTTTCAGCCAGATTATTGCTGGTAAGTATTAACAGGTCAGTGCTATAATGAACACTAAGAAAAACAGGGGGAGACAACTTAGCTAGAGATATAGGAGGAGAAATGGTTTGACTATACATTGGCACCCATAAATCCCCCTTCTTTCTACTGAAGATGTTTCATGGTTATAAATTTTTCCACCCACTGTTGAAAAAGGGCGATGTTAGTCCAAAACATTCAAATCTGTCAAATGAAAGAATGAGTGAATATATAAATAATTATACTAGTCTGGGGATTGAAAAGCCCTAGTGGCTAAATTTATCCAGCAATCAAAGTGCCCTGCTGGATGGTGGCCATTGGTTTAAGATAACACAGTGTAGAGCCACAACTTAGAAATGGGAATTACAAGGCTGAGTTCTCTTAGTTAAAAAACAGGCCACTGAAAGCCTCTGGCATGGCTAAAAATTCCTCCTTAAGGTGAGCACTATTAGCCTACCTTGGCCAGATGTACCAGTATTGTATCTAGGAATGGCCAAGTAGAAATTATCACAGAATCCTTTCAATTTGAGTTTTTGGAAAGGTAGATGAATCAATTGACTAGGTTCACATACGTCTTATAGAGGAATAAGACATAGATTCAAAGATTCCATGTTGTTTTGGAATTGTGCATATTGTCCATATTTCTGTGTCATTCATGTTGCACACTTGGAGTTTTGGGGTCAGTGCATCCTTTATCTTCAAGATCTCTTCCACACAATCTCATGTATTCAAAAGTCTTCAGGGCATTTTCTTTCTATTTTCTTTTCTTCTTTTCTTTTCTTTTTATTTTTTTTTGACAGAGAGAGAGCACAAGTAGGCAGAGAGGCAGGCAGAGGGAGAGGGAGAAGCAGGCTCCCCGCTGAGCAGGGAGCCCGACATGGGGCTCGATCCCAGGACCCTGGGATCATGACCTGAGCCGAAGGCAGACGCTTAACCGACTGAGCCACCCAGGCGCCTCCAGGGTATTTTCTCTTGGAGGTCACTGCAAGACTGTCATATTCGAATCAGAGCTCATCCTGTTTCTACCCCAAGTCAACTCTCTCTTCTCAGTGTGTCCCTTCCTGTGATTGGTCTTACTAGTTTTTCAAGTCATGGAGATGTTCCCAATAAGTCAAAGCAACATTTACCCCTTCATCCCTCTTCCTTTTCCCTTCTAGCATCTGTGTTCCAAACCCGCCAGGATCTTCAATCTCCCAGACCTGATCTTAAAAGCCTTTCTTTCATTGTTGAGCTCTCCCGGTGTCAGTTCAGCTGAGCACTCACTCTTGGGTCTGACCTCGAGTTCCACCAAACTTAAAAAGCTTTTCCTGACTCACCTGGTCAGGACCTCCACTTCCTAGAAATCAACAACATTATTCTGGGTAGAATTTGAGTGTGATAAGTGGTAGTACTTTACAATAATCTCCTAAACTCTCCCACTAAGATCCAAAGTTCCTTGAATGTGGGAATTTTGGTTCTCCTAACTCTTCTTCAGTACTTGTCAGGCAATTAATCAATACTTATATGGTTGAATTGAACTAAAAAGTAGGTAGTGGGAGAGGAATGATGTAAAAGGTAGTGAGAAACTGGATGTTGAGCTGACAGAGTACCAGAGAGGGGGAAGAGGGGTTCTGTAGCTTGTTATGAAGACTTGAGACCTGGCAGCTGGTGGAATGGAACAGATAAGTGAAGGTCATTTGATTTCACTAGCATTAGGATGAATTGGTGGGTCTCAAATATCGCTGCACATTTTAATCACCTAAGGAACTTTTACAGAGTTTTATTACTTGCTCCACTCACCTCACCCCCCTCTCCCCATTCTGATTTAATTGATCTGGGAAGGAGTGTCAGTTATTTTTAAAAAGCTCTGTAGGTAACTTTAAGTTGCAGAGAGGGTTAAGAACCACTGTTAAAGGATGTTGCTACTCAACGTGTGGCCCCAGAACAAAGAGCATAGGCATCATCTGGGAGACTGAATCTCTGGCCCCATCCCAAACTTCCAGAATCAGAATCTGCATTTTCACAAGATTTCTAAGGTCACTGTTATACACAATGAAGTTTGAGAAACACCGCTTTATGGGATCCATTCTGATTTCATGCTGGGGGCTAAGAATCTAGTTAATAAAACCTTGGATACACTCACTGCACCTGGTTCAGACACAGCCTGTCAAACTCCAATGGCTGCTCATATGCCGAATGGGTCTAAGAGAGGCAGGGAGGTGGAGGAAAGAAAATGGTGCCAATAGGAAGGCAGGGCTCACAAACCCTGGCAATTACTTCAATTAGCCTTGGATCCCTATATTTTTTTCAGGATCAGTTTTGTATACTGTGACTCAGCGCATCTGCCTCCTTCCTGTCTTCTCTTCTAACAAATTCACTTTCCTCCCAAGAAAATCTATTTCTTTGTTGATCATCCAGAGTTTTAAAGCTACTTATCCAAAGCTTCGTATGGGAAGTATTAATGCTAATGGATTTAGTGCTAACCACACCAGTCAAGATGGCAACCACATCCATGAAAGGATATTCCTGTTTCCTGCCTCTTTCATGTGGGGAGGTAATCAATAGGAAATTTGGAAAGGATGTATGAGTGTGTGAGGGAGGGGACATAATCTCTTAGTGTTGACAAGGGCTCTCTGTCTTTCAGTAACTAACCCAAAGTTTGCTTTTAAAATTTGAAGATTTAAAATATTACCTTTATCTCAGGAGCTCAGCTCTGGTTCACCTCCAATGTCATCAGGCAGAATCGCCTAGAGCTGCACTGTCCAAAATGATAGCCACTAGCCAAATGTGACTACTGAGCATTTTGAAGGTGGCTAGTCCAAGTTGAGCTGTGCACACTGCATTTTGAAGACTTAGTTTAAAAAAAAATTTTTTTATGTTGATTACATTTGAAACCATAATATTTTGAATAGATTGAACCAAACAAAATATTGTTAAAATTAATTTCAACTGTAACTTTTTAGTTGTGAAAAATTGGATTACTGGAAAATTAAAAGTAGCTTACATTATGTTTCTATTAGATAACACTGATATAAAAGAGCTGAGGAGCCCTTCCACACAGTAAACATCTAGGTCAGTATTTACTTTCACTCTAAATTTGTTATAATGATAATTTACAATAATTGTTAGTCTAGACCAAGAAGCTATAATGCTAAAACAGATACATTTTAAATAGAAAATAGAAAGCCCTTCTGGAACCAAAAGAGAATTGATAAAGCATAAAGCTACTCATGGCAAAAGTGAACATATGTATTATCAGAATCCATGAAAACAACATATTCACATAATCCATTGGAGGAAGGTGGAGATGATGTTTTTCGAACACCAAGAGCAAAACTTAATGTGTCATAACCAGAATTTTAAAAATACTGATATTCATTATACATTATGAGAGTAAGTACTGTTTCATGAAACTGCTTCCTTGAGTTCTATGTGGTGTGTGTGTGTTCTGGGTCACCATGTAAAATGTATCTCTTATTGTGGACAGTAGTCGAAAATACTGAAAGAACATTACACATTACATTTTAATGGGTAGCCATTAAACTGATGAGTCTGAAGTCTAGGAAGTTTACATCTTTCCCCAAAGCCACAGAACTGATTAATAAGAAAAGTGGACTGAGAAACATAATGACTCCCTATAAACCTTACTGTACTAAGCTGCAATTTCATTTCAGTCTCAAATATTTTTTATTTATTTATTTATTTAATTTTTTTTATTCTTATGTTAATCCCCATACATTACATCATTAGTTTTAGATGTAGTGTTCCATGATTCATTGTTTGTGCATAACACCCAGTGCTCCATGCAGAATATGCCCTCCTCAATACCCACCACCAGGCTAACCCATCCTCCCACCCCCCTCCCCTCTAGAACCCTCAGTTTGTTTTTCAGAGTCCATCGTCTCTCATGGTTCGTCTACCCCTCCGATTTCCCCCGCTTCATTCTTCCCCTCCTGCTACCTTCTTCTTTTTTTTTTTTCTTAACATATATTGCATTATTTGTTTCAGAGGTACAGATCTGAGATTCAACAGTCTTGCACAATTCACAGCGCTTACCAGAGCACACACCCTCCCCAGTGTCTATCACCCAGTCACCCCATCCCTCTCACCCCACCCCCCACTCCAGCAACCCTCAGTTTGTTTCCTGCGATTAAGAATTCCTCATATCAGTGAGGTCATATGATACATGTCTTTCTCTGTTTGACTTGTTTCGTTCAACATAATACCCTCCAGTTCCATCCACGTCGTTGCAAATGGCAAGATCTCATTCCTTTTGATGGCTGCATAATATTCCATTGTATATATATATACCACCTCTTCTTTATCCATTCATCTGTCGATGGACATCTTGGCTCTTTCCACAGTTTGGCTATTGTGGACATTGCTGCTATAAACATCGGGGTGCACGTACCCTTTCGGATCCCTACTTTTGTATCTTTGGGGTAAATACCCAGTAGTGCAATTGCTGGGTCGTAGGCTAGCTCTATTTTCAACTTTTTGAGGAACCTCCATACTGTTTTCCAGAGTGGCTGCACCAGCTTGCATTCCCACCAACAGTGTAGGAGGGTTCCCCCTTCTCCGCATCCCCGCCAACATCTGTCGTTTCCTGACTTGTTAATTTTAGCCATTCTGACTGGTGTGAGGTGGTATCTCATTGAGGTTTTGATTTGGATTTCCCTGATGCCGAGCGATATTGAGCACTTTTTCATGTGTCTGTTGGCCATTTGGATGTCTTCTTTGGAAAAATGTCTGTTCATGTCTTCTGCCCATTTCTTGATTGGATTCTTTGTTCTTTGGGTGTTGAGTTTAATGAGTTCTTTATAGATTTTGGATACTAGCCCTTTATCTGTTATGTCATTTGCAAATATCTTCTCCCATTCTGTCGGTTGTCTTTTGGTTTTGTTGACTGTTTCCTTTGCTGTGCAAAAGCTTTTTATCTTGATGAAGTCCCAATAGTTCATTTTTGCCCTTGCTCCCCTTGCCTTTGGCGATGTTTCTAGGAAGAAGTTGCTTCGGCTGAGGTCAAAGAGGTTGCTGCCTGTGTTCTCCTTTAGGATTTTGATGGACTCCTGTCTCACATTGAGGTCTTTCAACCATTTGGAGTCTATTTTTGTGTGTGGTGTAAGGAAATGGTCCAGTTTCATTCTTCTGCATGTGGCTGTCCAATTTTCCCAACACCATTTGTTGAAGAGACTGTCTTTTTTCCATTGGACATTCTTTCCTGCTTTGTCAAAGATTAGTTGACCATAGAGTTGAGGGTCCATTTCTGGGCTCTCTATTCTGTTCCATTGATCTATGTGTCTGTTTTTGTGCCAGGACCATGCTGTCTTGATGATGACAGCTTTGTAATAGAGCTGGAAGTCCGGAATTGTGATGCCGCCGGCTTTGCTTTTCTTTTTCAACATTCCTCTGTCTATGCGGGGTCTTTTCTGGTTCCATACAAATTTTAGGATTATTTGTTCCATTTCTTTGAAAAAAGTGGATGGTATTTTGATGGGGATTGCACTGAATGTGTAGATTGCTCTAGGTAGCATTGACATCTTCACAATATTTGTCCTTCCAATCCATGAGCATGGAACGTTTTTCCATATCTTTGTGTCTTTCTCAATTTCTTTCATGAGTATTTTAGTTTTCTGAGTACAGATCCTTTGTCTCTTTGGTTAGATTTATTCCTAGGTATCTTATGGTTTTGGGTGCAATTGTAAATGGGATCGACTCCTTAATTTCTCTTTCTTCTGTCTTGTTGTTAGTGTATAGAAATGCCACTGATTTCTGTGCATTGATTTTATATCCTGCCACTTTACTGAATTCCTGTATGAGTTCTAGCAGTTTTGGGGTGGAGTCTTTGGGGTTTTCCACATAAAATATCATATCATCTGCAAAGAGTGAGAGTTTGACTTCTTCTTTGCCGATTTGGATGCCTTTTATTTCTTTTTGTTGTCTGATTGCTGTGGCTAGGACTTCCAATACTATGTTGAATAGCAGTGGTGATAGTGGACATCCCTGCCGCGTTCCTGACCTTAGGGGGAAAGCTCTCAGTTTTTCCCCATTGAGAATGATATTCGCTGTAGGTTTTTCGTAGATGGCTTTTATGATATTGAGGTATGTACCCTCGATCCCTATACTCTGAAGAGTTTTGATCAAGAAAGGATGCTGTACTTTGTCAAAAGCTTTTTCTGCATCTATTGAGAGGATCATATGATTCTTGTTCTTTCTTTTGTTAATGTATTGTATCACATTGATTGATTTGCGGATGTTGAACCAACCTTGCAGCCCAGGGATAAATCCCACTTGGTCGTGGTGAATAATCCTTTTAATGTACTGTTGGATCCTATTGGCTAGTATTTTGGTGAGAAGTTTTGCATCCATGTTCATCAGGGATATTGGTCTGTAGTTCTCCTTTTTGATGGGGTCTTTGTCTGGTTTTGGGATCAAGGTAATGCTGGCCTCATAAAATGAATTTGGAAGTTTTCCTTCCATTTCTATTTTTTGGAACAGTTTCAGAAGAATAGGTATTAATTCTTCTTGAAATGTTTGGTAGACTTCCCCTGGGAAGCCATCTGGCCCTGGGCTTTTGTTTTTTGGGAGATTTTTGATGACTGCTTCAATTTCCTTAGTGGTTATAGGTCTGTTCAGGTTTTCTATTTCTTCCTGGTTCAGTTTTGGTAGTTGATACATCTCTAGGAATGCCTCCATTTCTTCCAGGTTATCTAATTTGCTGGCATAGAGTTGCTCATAATATGTTCTTATAATTGTTTGTATTTCTTTGGTGTTGGTTGTGATCTCTCCTCTTTCATTCATGATTTTGTTGATTTGGGTCATTTCTCTTCTCTTTTTGATAAGTCTGGCCAGGGGTTTATCAATCTTGTTAATTCTTTCAAAGAACCAGCTCCTAGTTTCGTTGATCTGTTCTACTGTTCTTTTAGTTTCTATTTCATTGATTTCTGCTCTGATCTTTATTATTTCTCTTCTCCTGCTGGGTTTAGGCTTTACTTGCTGTTCTTTCTCCAGCTCCTTTAGGTAGGGTTAGGTTGTGTACTTGAGACCTTTCTTGTTTCTTGAGAAAGGCTTGTATTGCTGTATACTTTTCTCTTAGGACTGCCTTTGCTGCATCCCAAAGATTTTGAATAGTTGTGTTTTCATTTTCATTGGTTTCCATGTATTTTTTTAATTCTTCTTTAATTTCCTGGTTGACCCATTCATTCTTTAGTAGGATGCTCTTTAGCCTCCATGTATTTGAGTTCTTTCCAACTTTCCTCTTGTGATTGAGTTCTAGTTTCAAAGCATTGTGGTCTGAAAATAGGCAGGGAATGATCCCAATCTTTTGGTACCGGTTGAGACCTGATTTATGACCTAGGATGTGATCTATTCTGGAGAATGTTCCATGGGGACTAGAGAAGAATGTGTATTCCGTTGCTTTGGGATGGAATGTTCTGAATATGTCTGTGAAGTCCATTTGGTCTAGTGTGTCATTTAAAGTCTTTATTTCCTTGTTGATCTTTTGCTTAGACGATCTGTCCATTTTAGCGAGGGGGGTGTTAAAGTCCCCCACTATTATTGTATTGTTGTTGATGTGTTTCTTTGCTTTTGTTATTAATTGCCTTATATAATTGGCTGCTCCCATGTTAGGGGCATAGACATTTACAATTGTTAGATCTTCTTGTTGGATAGACCCTTTAAGCATGATGTAGTGTCCTTCCTCATCTCTTACTATAGTCTTTGTTTTAAAATCTAATTTGTCTGATATAAGGATTGCCACCACAGCTTTCTTTTGGTGTCCATTAGCATGGTAAATGGTTTTCCACCCCCTCACTTTCCATCTGGGGGTGTCTTTGGTTCTAAAATGAATCTCTTGCAGACAGCATATCAATGGGTCTTGTTTTTTAATCCAGTCTGATAGCCTGTGTCTTTTGATTGGGGCATTTAGCCCATTTACATTCAGGGTAGCTATTGAAAGATGGGAATTTAGTGCCATTGTATTGCCTGTAATGTGACTGTTACCGTATATTGTCTGTGTTCCTTTCTGGTCTATGTTGCTTTTAGGGTCTCTCTTTGCTTAGAGGACCCCTTTCAAGATTTCCTGTAGGGCTGGTTTTGTGTTTGCAAATTCCTTTAGTTTTTGTTTGTCCTGGAAGCTTTTTATCTCTCCTTCAATTTTCAATGACAGCCTAGCTGGATAGAGTATTCTTGGCTGCATATTTTTCTCATTTAGTGCTCTGATTATATCCTCCCAGTTCTTTCTGGCCTGCCAGGTCTCTGTGGATAGGTCTGTTGCCAATCGAATGTTTCTACCACTGTAGGTTACCTATCTCTTCTCCCGAGCTGCTTTCAGGATTTTCTCTTTGTCTATGAGACTCGTAAGTTTTACTATTAGATGTCGGGGTGTTGACCTATTTTTATTAATTTTGAGAGGGGTTCTCTGTGCTTCCTGGATTTTGATGCCTGTTTCCTTCCCCAAATTAGGGAAGTTCTCTGCTATAATTTGCTCCATTATACCTTCTGCCCCTCTCTCTCTTTCTTCTTCTTCTGGGATCCCAATTATTCTAATGTTGTTTCGTCTTATGGTATCGCTTATCTCTCGAATTCTGCCCTCGTGATCCAGTAGTTGTTTATCTCTCTTTTTCTCAGCTTCTTTATTTTCCATCATTTGGTCTTCTATATTACTGATTCTCTCTTCTGCCTCATTTATCCTAGCAGTTAGCACCCCCATTTTTGATTGCACCTCATTAGTAGCCTTTTTGATTTCGACTTGGTTAGATTTTAGTTCTTTTACTTCTCCAGAAAGGGTTTCTCTAATAACTTCCATATTTTTTTCAAGCCCAGCTAGTATCTTTAAAGTGATGATTCTGAACTCTAGATCTGACATCGTACTAATATCCGTATTGAGTAGGTCCCTGGCAGTCGGTACTACCTCTTGTTCTTTTTGTTGAGGTGATTTTTTCTGTCTTGTCATTTTGTGCAGAGGAGAATAGATTAATGAGAGAACAAAATGCTAGCAGAGTAACAACGTCCCCAGAAAATATACTCTAAACAAATCAGAAAAGACCTGAAGCAGTGGAAAAAGAAACGGAAAGAAAAAAAAAAAAGAAAAAAAAGAAAAAGAAAACGATAAAGATAAAAACAAACAAAACAAAACAACAACAACATCAAAAAACCAGAATGTGATCAAATATGATCAGGCTGGTATATAGATCAGTGCCACACACTATATTTGGGGTGTATTTTGGTCTTTTAGAAGAAAGTGCCTCCCAAAATTTTAAAGAAAGAAAAACTTATATATGTACAAAAATAAGGGTTGATATGATGAAGGGATGGAATATGACTGTAAAGATGGAAATTATAAAAAATTTTATAAAAGGAATTGATAAGAAGTTGTTTGAAAAAAGAAAGAAGAGGATTTAAAAAAAGAGAAAAAAGAAAAAAAAAGGGAGAGAATGTGATCAGGCAGGGGAGTAGAAAAAACCATATACTGGAGATTTAGGGTATATCTTAATCTGTTAGAAGAAACTATCTCAAAATTTTAAAGAGAGAACAACGTATATATATATGCCAAAAATACGGGTAACTACTATGAAGGGATAGAATATGACTCTAAAAATGAAAAATAAAAATGTTTTTTTAAAAAAAGGGATTGATAAGATGTTGGTTGAAAAAGGGAAAAAGAAAAATTCAAAAAGAAAAAAAGACAGTTAAAAAAAATTAACTTTGAAAGACTAAAGAATCATGGTAAAAAAGCCGTGAATTCTATGTGCAGTAGTCCCCTAGTGCTGGAGTTCTGCCATTCTCATTGATCGGTGAACTTGGTCTTGGCTGGCTGTTCTCGCTGATCTTCTGGGGAGGGGCCTGTTGCCGTGGTTTCCAAATGTCTCTGCCGGAGGCGGAATTGCCCCGCCCTTGCCCCCTCCCGGCTAAGTAATCTGCTCGGGTTTGCTCTCCGGGGCTTTTGTTCCCTGCGAGCTTTCCGTACAGCTTTGGAGGCGGAGAGTGAAAATGGCGGCTTCCCAATCTACGTCCCGGAGGAGCCAAGAACTCGGGGCCCCACTCCTCAGTGAGCCCCCAGAGAAAAGCCGTCAGTCACTCCCGTCTCCCCGGTCTCCGGCCACACTCCGTGCTCGCCCGGCCTGTGACCGCGCGTTTCTATCTCTGGCACCGACCCCGGGTGGAGTCTCCAAACCCAGCCGATCCCTGCGGTGCACTCCCGCGCGGCTCCTCCCAGGGGAGGAAGGGGAGTCTCCCCGGATCTGCCGCTTGTTGGGTCCCTGCTGGAGGAGCAGGGGCCCGACTGGGCCGCGGATCACGGTTTATGGCCACCCCGAGCTGAGAGCCCGCGCCTGGGCTCCGCCTCTGCAGCCGCCTTCCCTGCTCCGTTACCTGGGAGCTCTGCCACACTCAGGCACCCCTGGTCTTTCTGTGACCCCGAGGGTCCTGAGACCACACTGTCCCGGAGGGTTCCACCCCCCGCTTAGCCACCAGAGTGACGTCCCTCGGCGGAGCAGACTTTTAAAAGTTCCGATTTTGTGCTCCGTGGTTCTATCACTTGCCAGAAGTGGCCGACGGAGGCCCACCCCCGCCGTCTATCCTCCCGAATATCGCCTCGGATTCACTTCTCCGCACGTCCTACCTTCCAGAACGTGGTCGCTTTTCTGTTCAGAGAGTTGTTGCTATTCTTTTCTTCGATCTCCTGTTGAGTTTGTAGGTGTTCAGAATGGTTTAATCCCTATCCAGCTGAATTCCTGAGAGGAGACGAAATCCAGGTCTCCTACTCCTCCGCCATCTTGCTCCGCCCCTCAATCTCAAATATTTTACAGTTGAATATGGAGAAAATATTCTGCTTCAACTTCAAAAGTAGTAGAAGAGCTTATGACCTCATAGATTCTTTTGTGCATGACTTTACAGACTATATAAATAAGAAAAAAGTGTACTGATACAAAGTTTTCTTCTAGTTGTATTTTAGGTTTAAGTAACAGCAACTATTTTGATATTTAAGAAAAGGGTGGCTTCTGATTTGCTCTCTTCTGAACTGGTTCTTGATGATAAATACAAGTGTACATAGAGTGATGGCTAGACAGCAAATTCGGTGAGAAAGCATGAACGTGTTTGCTGCTCTTCTTCCGCTCTTCAGGACTATCTGACCCACAGAGCACAGTCACGAATTTTAACCAACTACCAAAGTGTTAATTCAATAGATTTGGATGCAGAATTCAGTATGGTTGGCATGGAAGCTGAAAAAAGTCTGAATGAAAGTACTTAAAGAAATCAAGCCATTTTAAGCCATTGTAAACTGTTATAAACTACTATTAGCCATGGTAAAAAAGTTAAATGGAAAAGGAAAACATTTTGTAGCTATAAAAAATGTATGTTCCAAATGGAAAAATAGCTGAGCAAGTGTCTCCAAAAATGGAGACATAAAATATTCATCAACTTTTTGCCATATTACCAAGATACATTTGTATGCATTCTTAAGTTCATTAGCATCCACTTTAGGTGAATTTTAAGAATGCAGTGTCTTAATACCTTATAATGCCAGTAGAGATGAAAGTCAGATTGAGACAATACGAAGAACTGTGGACTAATCTGGTTATAGGATTCATTCTCTTCCTTTCATCACTCTCCCTTGGCCACTGAATCTTAGTAAGATCTGCACAAAAGTAACTATCATTTCTAGCAACCCTGGCAATTTGCTAGTTTCCTTTCAGTAATAAGCATGAAAACATGTATTTCTTTCTAGGAAAGTAGTCTCTTACTCTTCGATTCCATAAGTATTTTAAGATTGACTTAGGTGATTTTTATCCAAAGAATTCACAAACTGCTTATATATGCATATAGATGCATACACACATAATTTAGATAATTATATCAGGATATTTCTAGAATTATTTTTAAATTACTGGTAGAATAAATATTTTTAAGTGCAGCTGTATTAACCTCACCAGTATTTTTATTGACATCTTAATTGTTGTAAAAACATGTATTTTCATATAATTATCATTAACCTACAAACAATAACCTTCTGCATGTTTTAAAGTGGTTGCAGAGCTTGTTATTATAGACTGCTTTCAGTACTGTTCATTTAGTATGCTGTGTTTTTAACACAAATGTAATCCACTCTGCATTTTCCATTTAAAATGCATAAGGCGAAGTGCATCATAACAGGATGTAACTACGTATTAATCAAATTAGCACAACACTTCAAAAGCTTAGGCTTTTTGCTGGGCTACTGTTAGATCGCAATTCATGAAGGAAAGAAGCAGCATAATGAACGGCTTGGCAAGGGAGCAGTTTATTTTCTTTCCAGAAAGATATAGAGTGGGTTAATTTTCATGATGGGAAAACATGTCGAGAAAGGGTAACAGGAAGCATTAAGCTAAAGGACAATAAGTGGAATTTAGAACACTACAGTGGTTTTTCCACTGATAAAACATAAATTCTGTAATTATTTGATGACACAACAGAACTCCAATGACCTATTGTTAAATTATTAAATCTTCATGACCCAAGGAAATACAAACCAGGATAGTCAATATTAATATTCAGAACATGGTAGATTAGACAATTCTTTGTCGTGAACAGCATGCCATATACCAATGGAAAGTATGAAATGTGGTGTACCCAATTACAGAGCTCAGTGCAAACATAACATATGCCATGCGGTATGGTATAATTGTAATTGAACAATTATTGATCTTTATCAGGGTTTGGCTTTGCATAATCCTAAGTATGCATGCAGTGTAGTGCATCAAAAACAAAACAAAACAAAACAAAACAAAACAAAAAGACAAACCTGGAAGGAACTTAGCTGGGACAAATGGTAAAGGAGAAATTAGACAGCCAAGCAAATGGAAGTTAATTATTTTGCTTGAACATGCAACTGATTGTTATCATTAGATGTCTGGCATGCACAAACTTCCTCTTCACTGCTACTGACAAATAACAAATGAACAGCTAATATCCTTTTAATCTAAAACCCTTTTTCTTGGCATGGGGATTAGAATAAGGAGGGCACAGTGAGAAGCACTCGCCTCCTGATTTTGTTTGTTTGTTTGTTTAAATGGGAGTACGAGCTTATTTTAGTGCTGGGCTCTGATTTTCTTTTTCCTGTGTACAAGACCAGGATAGTCTGTTTGGAGCAAGAGAGCGGAGAGTTTTCAAAACCAGAACTAGATGAGAGTAATTTTAATTTCTGAGCATTTACCAGGGTGTGCTAGTTCACACAGAGTGTACTCTATCACATTACACAAATCCTGAGGTCTGCATGTGTGCAAAAATGCATGGTGTCAACCATAAGGAGTGCGGGAGAAGGAAAGGGGGGAGAGTGTGTTGGAAGCTGGGCAAAGTGGAGAGACAAGAGAGAGGAGAAAAATGGGACAGCGGCAACTGGAGGGGGGAAAGGGGAAATAAGAAGGATATAATGGCAAGAGAGAAATTGGAGAGTGCAGGAGAGGAGCAGAGAGCAAAGGAGAGACCAGAAAGACCTCACCCCCAGGGCAAGCAAGTGTTTAACTGGGCATTTCACCTATGTTCTCAATCTGTAAGGTGGTGATGGCCTAGAGGAGCCCTATGGAGTGTTTGTAATTCAAAACCTCTGTGATCCTGTGGCTCTATGACTAAGAAATTCTATTGCCAATGATTTCTACAACTGCCCAATAGTATTTCTTTCGTTCCCCACCTTCCTTTTTTTCAATAAAGGAAAGGATTTTCATTTTTTTTTAAGAGAGAAAGCGCGATTGTGAACAGGTGTGGGGGTAGGGGGGAGGGGCAGAGGGAAAGGGAGAGAGAATCTTAAGCAGGCTCCATGCCCAGTGTGGAGCCCAAGGCGGGGCTCCATCTCACCACAGCCCTGAAATCATGACCTGAGCCAAAATCAAGAGGCGGAGCCGAACCAACTGGCCACCCAGGTGCCCCAGGATTTTCATTTTAAAAGGGGGGTTGCTAGGCACAATGACACTAACATTGCTCACATAAAGGAACTCCTAAAAATTCAGGAGCACTCACATTGCTAAATCCTGCCACATGCTTTTGTTTGTTTGCTTTGCTTTGTTTTGTTTCCATTCGGCTTTCTCTTTTATACAGAGTGGAATTTAAGTAAGCCAGTTTCTCTACCTCCGTAATACAACTGACATTTTGGACAGAGAATTGTGCGCCCTATGTATCGTCAGCTGTTTAGCTGCATCCTTGGTCTGTACCCACTGGATGCCAGTGGCAGCAGCCCCCAGTTGTGATAACTAAAAATGATTCCAGACCTTGCAAGTGGTTCTGGGGAGCAAAAATTGTTGTTGACTGAAAACCACCTGCCTAAACCAAAGGGAGATCATACAGTCAGGACATCCCAAGAGCAAAGATAAAGTAAATGAGAAACTTTTTACATTTCATGGTGCATATCACCTTCCAAGTAGTCCAGGAAAATTGAAAAAATCATCAGGTCAAACGATAAATTTGTAATAGCCCAAATCCATTAAAACACAAACTTGGATACTTAGAGTGCATAAAGCTCCAGAATTCCATGTAGAAAGTAAATTTGAAGTTTTTTTTAAAGGTTTATTTATTTTGGGGGGGAGGGGCAGAGGGAGAAGGGGAGAGAAGCCTAAGCAGACTCCACACTGAATGTAGAGCCCCATGTGGATTCGATCTCACGATCCTGGGATTGTGACCTGAGCTGAGACCAAGAGTTAGATGCTTAACTGACTCTGCCACCCAGGCACCCCAGAAAGCAAATTTAAGTTTTAAATAATATCCTAAAGCTGAAAGAAGAAAGGAAGGAAAATGCAAGTGGGATTTAGAGAGAGAGACAGAGAGGCAGAGATTCCCCTTTTGGGTCAATGTCCGCACGATTTGAATGTGTCACACTTTGAAAAGGCCCATATGAATTTCGTAAACACATCATAGTCTGTCTTGAAAACGTTCCCAGAGAGACTAAAAGCTACAGTTGGGTCAGTTTATACTCACATCAGTCTCTGATTAGAATCCCACAGCAGCAGGAAGCAACATGGCTTTTAGTTTCATGACTTTCTGGTGAGGGGAAAATAAAATTTTCTGTGCTGACCTTGCCTGAAGTCGATGTTTCCTCACAGCTATGCTAGAGGACAGAAGATTTAAATGACAGGACTTTGGCCTTCAAGGCTTTTCTGGGAATCATTCTGGTGAAGACCCTGTTTTTTAGACACAGCAGACATACCCTGCCATCCGGACACTTAGCGGTGCCTCATCGCTGACGAGTGACTCCCTCTCACGTGGAGTGTTTCCCTGGAGCCGTTCTGTGGGCATGAGCATCTCCTGGAAGGCTTGTGAAAAAACAGATTGTTGGGCTCTAGCCCCAGAGTTTCTGATGCAGGAGATCTGGGGTGGGTCTGAAAATGTTCATTTCTAGCAAGTTCCCCTGCTGATGCTGCTTGGCTAGTCTGAGGTCTACATGTTGGAGTATATCCACCTCAGTATTTCCCAAGATTAACCCCACACCGAGTGATTATTCCTTTCAGCTGATTTTTAAAAATTGCTTAAGTGTTTGGTTAGTGATGCCTATCTGACATTTGCTTATATGTTGCCTTTGACAATTTCACTGATTTTTTTCCATGATAAAAGCCTCGTCTCCTCCTATAGAAGATTTGCTCTGCCTTTCACTTATCACATAGTGCTGAGCACACAATAGAGTCCTAATAAATGACTCGTGAATGTAGAATGAATGAAGACAATGTAAAGTGTAAAGTCACAGTATATTTTATCCTTTTGATTTTTCTTCATCGAAAGTAGCTATGTTTTAGCTTGGCCTAATACCAACTCCATTTTCTTCCCACTTTAAATCTCTCCCCCCCGCCCCCTGCATATAGACCTCATTTAGGAAGAACAGGAACACATATTATGGCTTACATACTTCAACATGAAAAGCATATAAAAGGACTTTATAGCCATACTTCTATTTTCATTATCTAAGTGTATTAGGAAAAGCAAACCTATTACATCTTCCTTTTGGGAAGCCAAAAACATCTGGAATTTATGTTATGAGAAAGAGCTTTGACAGACTTTATTTGACATGTACATCAATTGCAGAGAAAAAAAAAATCACCAGAGGAAATGTTAAACTAAGTTATGATGCTGTCCTGCCAATAGAAGATTTAAGCTGGCTGGTTGGCTGTGTCCTGAAGAGGCATTAAAATATGAAGGCACAAAATGGACAGCTGTTTCAGAGAGATCAACCCCGCATTATCCTAACTGATAGATAAATGTGCGATATAATGTATAATTCTGGTGTGGGGCTCCAGATAGGAGATAATTCTTAAGAGCAAGGCTCAAGTGATTTGTCACCAGACCTTTAGAAGCAACACTTTGTGTTACATTGCTGCACACTTTGCTCTTATTTAATGGGAGCTATATCATTTTTATTTGATTCTTATTTATATTTCAGAATTCTTGTAAGGTTATTCTGCTATCAAAGTGAAACTATGTATATACTGCCAAGCCATTTCAGCTCAGATATGTATAAATAAGAGATTTCCCCTGCCCCTGACTCCTCAGGGTTCACTGAGAAATTCCACCTTTCATACCATGATCTGTAAGAGGGAATGGACATAATATAGCTGTCCTTTTCCCTCTTGTTCCAGAACATATCTCCAGATGTCCTCTGATACTGTAAGAAGGAAAAAAAAAATCCTCTTTTTTGCTTTTACTCCTCTTATTTCTGCATAAGATTTCCCCCCCACACAAATTGAGCTTCAGATTCAGAAACATTATATAATATTTGAAATTAAGATTGTTCCAGAAAATCCATGGCTCATGAACATTGTGAATATCATATTTAGAGACAGGGGTTTTCTAAGAAATGTATGCTTTTAGCATCACAGTGGTTGGCAAGGAAGAAACCCAGAGCTGTTTGTTCCCAGGTTCCTTAGCTTCTCTTCTGGACCTGTCTTGTTAACCCTCTCTTTCCTGCCCAGGAAAGCCCATGCTGCCCATCAGAGAAACAGTTCCCACAAATACACCATAGGTGCCTGGCTGTGCTGGGGGGCAGATGTTCTCATGACATGAACAAATCCACAAAGAGCTTTTGCTATTGCTGTATGTAAGTATAACCTCTTTAATGTCATTGAAGAGACCTGAGTCAGAAGATACTGAATATAAAACATTTAAGAAAAGCCAACGCTGGGTCACAACCTTTAAAGCACATATAAAAAGTTTATGATAGCTAAGACATGGAAACAACCTAAATGTTCACTGACGGAAGAAAATGTGGTATTTGCATACAAACGGAATATTATTCAGCCCTAAAAAAGATAGAAATCCCATTTTCAACAACATGGATGGACCTAGTGGGTGAAATTTGTTGAGTGAAATAAACCAGACACAGAAGAACACATAGCACATGATTCCAGTTATATAAGGAATCTAAAATAGTCCCAAACTCATAAAAGCAGAGAGTAGAAGGGTGGTTGCCAAGGGCTGGGATGGAGAGGTAAACAGGAGGTGTTGGTCAAAGTGTGTCAAGTTTCAGTTATACAAGATAAATAAATTCTAGAGATCTACTCTGCAGCATAGTGCCTATACTTAACAATATCGTATTATATGCATAAAAATTTGCTAAGAGGGTAGATCTTATATTAGTTATTTTTATCACACACACACAAATGAAAAAAAATAATGAGGGAGAGAAGAAACTTTCGGAGATTATCAATATATACTTATGGCATAGATTGTGGTGATGGTTTCACTGGTATGTACTTATCTCCAAACTCATCAAGTTGTGTGCACTAAGTATGTACAGCTCTTTGTATGTCCATCATACCTCTATAAAGTGTTTTTTTTTTCTAAATACAAGTTTACATTTACCAATACTTTTTTTTTTAAAAAGATTTTATTTATTTATTTGTCAGAGAGAGATCAAGAGCACAAGCAGGGGGAGTGGCAGGCAGAGGGAGAAGCAGGCTCCCCGCCGACAAGGAGCCTGATGTGGGACTCAGTCCCAGGACCCTGCGATCGTGACCTGAGCTGAAGGCAGATGCTTAACTGACTGAGCCACCCAGGCATCCCAATATTTACCAATACTTTTAACCACTCAAATTAAGCAATTTATAAAATAATAATTACAGCTTTTTTCCAATATGTTAATTTATAATATGCAGTGAATAGTATGCTCTGGTAATGGCATGCACACTTAAAGTTGTATGAAGGGCATCAATTTCTTTCAATCTTAGCAGTTTGTCTTTGAGAATATCTGTGTAACCTTATGTGAAAATAATGTCAGAAAATTTAAATCTGAGACCCTTCATGAATGTGAGGCCACAGCTAAATGACCATCTTGACCCGCCTTGAATAGGTACTGTATGCAAGATATTTTCCAACCCACTTTGGAGAAATAGGCTTATTATTTCACAGATTTAAAGCATCATGTAAACATGAAAGAAACTGAGTCCTGAAGATATCTAGATCTTACTTTTTAATCTAGTGTAATTAAAATATATTTAGCCCTTGTGCAAAAAAATACAAGTTGTACTACTGGTTAACGCAGAGGAATATTCTGGTATTCGGTCCATATGTGCCTCTATCATTGCAGTTGAACACCAGTGAATGTTACATCCAAGCCCTGGTCAAATGTTAGTTGCATCCAAGTAGGATATTTTTTTACTGGAGAAACTTTAGGGTAACTAATTATATTAATTGTACAATGTACACTATACTTAATATTGGATTAATACATCAGGTTATATTCACCTCCACTTTCCAGGTCCTAACCATTCCTAATGTCTCTGTCTGGCTAGTGGAGACTCTCTAATTGCCTACCTGGACAACTTGAGGATAAAGTAATTTTTTCTGGAGCTTAATTCTAGAAATTCCAGCCAGTTTTGGTAGCTTCCTCATATTTATCCTCCCAAATTTCTCTCAACTAGATGCTCCCTTTGCTGTTTATAATAGGAGGCATATATCTGAGTTATGTTTCTTTACCCACACTATTCATCAAGCACCTATGGTTTCAAACTCAAGTTCTCTAAAACTCCACATTTCTCATTTTCTTCTCTTTTCCTATCCCACTCTCTTTTGAAGGATTTACTTCTTTACACACTTCCAATTTTGTATTTCCTCTGTGAACTAGAGGTCTTATCTGGAGACACAGATATCTGTTATTTTTCCCTCCCCAGTGACTATTTCCCCTGAGCGCTTGGTAACAACCACTCAATATTCCTTTGGCCAATCACCCTTCTTCACATCATTCCTTATGGTTTGGGTGGGGCTAATTTCGCCTGTTGGTCTAGTAGCAGACATGTACCCAGCCTGGCCAATGAGGGTGGGACTTGGGACTTCAGCTGCAACAATTGGGAAAGAAGAGCTCCCTTTCTACTGAGGTAGAAAGCAGAGCTGATGTGCCCGACTTTTTCATTATATTTGCCAAAACATTTGCCTGGTAGGAAGTGGGGTTCATACAAAAAGTATCTTACAAGCTAATTTTATAGATGAGGCCAATGCAGAGGATCCAGAAAGCAGCAAACAACAGTATATATTTAAAACTTAAGTGCTAAGACAAAGACCATAAATATAGTAAGTCCAGAGAAGGCAGAGACTTCAGGGTGATGCTAACTGGAGGTACCTTTGGATAAGAGGTGTTAATTAAACTGGAATTTGAGGAATATGCAGAATTTTAGTAGGTGTAGAGGAGGGGGTGAAGCTCCCTAGCTAGGTACTGAGGAGGCCTTCTGCCTGCAAAGAGGTTTGTGTTGGAAAGTGCTCTGTGATAAAATTAGCTATGTCATGTGACACCAAATTATGAAAAGTCTTTAAGATAAGGAGAGGATTTTATATATATTTTATTTATTTATTTATTTTATTTTTTATTTTTTAAAGATTTATTTATTTATTTGAGAAAGCGAGAATGAGAGAGAGAGAGTACATGAGAGGGGGGAGGGTTAGAGGGAGAAGCAGGCTCCTTGCTGAGCAGGGAGCCCAATGCGGGACTCGATCCAGGGACTCCAGGATCATGACCTGAGCCGAAGGCAGTCGCTTAACCAACTGAGCCACCCAGGCGCCCTATTTTTTTTTTTTTTAAAGATTTTATTTATTTATTTGACAGAGAGAGAGAGCACAAGTAGGCAGAGTGGCAGGTTGAGGGAGAGGGAGAAGCAGGCTCCCCGCTGAGCAGGGAGTCGGACGCGGGGCTTGATTCCAGGACCCCAGGATCATGACCTGAGCCGAAGGCAGCCGCTTAACTCACTGAGCCACCCAGGCGCCCTGAGGATTTTATATTTAATAGAGTATGAAGATGGGAGCAATTCTTGTTTGGTAAGCAAGGAATGATATGCTGAAAGAAGTGATTTAGGGTTGCTGAGTCCTCAAAGCTGGTCTGCATTAAACTGCCTTAAATATTTGATAAAACATAGATTTCAGCTTCCCATTTCAGATCTACTTAATCTGAATTGCTGGGTGGGGAGACCAAAAATCTCTATCGTCAACAAACACCTATGGTGATTTTAATACACAGCCAGATTGAGTGGTTTGTAAATCCAACATAGATGAACTTCACAATCATATTGAGCTTTAGGCTTCTTCCATTTTTTTTTCACAGCATAATTTCATTCCATCTCTCCATCACGTGATACTCCATCTGCCTCATCTTCATCTTAATGTGCACTCTGAGATGCACTATTAAAAATAACAATGGCTCCCCACCCTGTATGTGAGTCAGTTTAGTCATCTGTGAAATGGGCTGGAAGTGTGAGTGAGGGGCCAGAAGGAGACATACAGTGATTTACAAATGGAGGCAATTCCCCATGGAAATGGGTGGGAAGGAGTGTGACCCTGAAGCTTGGTGCCCTTCCCCTCTCCAATGAAACTGCTTGACTGAGCCACACAAATGCCAAATCTCTTCTCATTGCCTTCCTCTGTCCTCTTTTTTGTGAACTTCTCTGAAGTGTTGACTACACATGTGTCATGTAGATGTGTGTAGTCTTCCTTGCCAAAGGCACTTGGCTGAAGGAACAGTGGGAAGCTGAAGCCCAGCTCCCTAGGTGTTCTCTAGTAGGAACATATCCACCCAGAGGAAGGGGTGCTATTTTCTACTCACAAGACAGGATGCACCGGAGATGGGGTCTGCCTTGGGAAGGCTACCCTTTTATAATCTCTCTGCTTTCAAGGGGGAATCTTTTAAAAATTGATTTAAAAAAAAAAAAAAAGGCACCTGGGTGGCTCAGTTGGTTAAGCATCTGCCTTTGGCCCAGGTCCTGATCTCGGCATCCTGGGATTGAGCCCCAAGTTGGGTTCCATGCTCAGTGGGGAGTCTGCTTCTCCCTTTCCCTCTGCCCCTCCTCCTGCTAGTGCCCCCTCTCAAATAAGGAAATAAAATTTTAAAAAAATTGATAAAAAAAGAGCTCTGACTATACACTCTTAAAAACTGTTCTACCTTTCTTGGTATAAAGCTTTTCTTGTCTGCTTCTCTGACGATTCCCCTGCATTCTTTTCTGACTATTCTTCAATCTCACAACATGGAGATCATGGGACCTGAGCCGAAATCAAGAGTTGGACGCTTAACCGACTGAACCACCCAGGTGCCCTTATTTATTTTTTTATTTTGAGAATAAGATTTCTTTCAACAAAGACTACTGTCCCCTTTGTTTCACTTATATGCTCTTCCTAGCAAGTCAGAGTGGTGGCAGGATCTCCTGCCACTTCTTCTATATCTTGGGATTTTAAAATGTCACCAAGATACAGTAAGAAACAGATATTACTGTTGCAGGAAATATCTAGTAAATGTCTGAGTAACCCAACCATTTTCTCTTTGTTTCTTGCATTTAATTTTTTTTTTTTTACAACAAATTTTATGTTTTCTTCCTTCACAAGGCCTTTAGGGTCTTTCTTTTTACTGTCATTGCCCTGGTTAAGGGCACTTCAACCTGGATCAATGCAAAAGGCTTCTCACTTTATCCTCGTGTTCGTTTTCTTCCAATTTATTCTGAAATCAACTCTCAGATAAATCTAAAACAGTGCGTTTAACACATAGCATTCCTGCTTATAAAACTACAAGAATCTTGCATAACAATAGATAATGCTGTCACTTCTCGGCTTGGCATTCAAGGTCTACACAAACAACTTTACAGATTTGTCTTCTACTTCTCACTAATTTTTAACAGTAATCCTCAGGCCCAGACAAATTTATATGGCTCTATCTCTGTGTCACCGTTCAGACGTCTTCTCTTTTCTGGCTCTGCACATTCTAACTCCATTCCTTCTGGCATACCTTCTTAATTTTAGCAGCAACCTTTTCTGACATGCACTTTGTATAATGCATTGTGGGAAGTTCAACAATGATAGGCAAAATTTCTGCCTAGAAGAGACTTGGGACTCACAATTTATTGAGGGAGACAGAATACTGTGTAGAACTCTGTAGTGTGAAGAGCATACACTGATATAGTAGGGAGAAAGTGACATGTTCGAATAGATGCCTTTACCTTAGCTTTGGGAAAACAAGATATGAAGAGACTATTTCTGATCAAGGTGTTTGTGAAAGGATTTATAGAAGAAGGGCCTTCTGAGTTGGGTTTTGACAGATGGCTAAGATACCAATATACTGGAGTATGGGCATTCTAGGATAAAGGAATAGCCAAGAGTTCAGGACGATTATAGCATGTATGTGTGTGGTGGGTGGGGAGAAGATATCTGACATA